>NC_092814.1:199581550-200319675 GCF_023375885.2 Dermacentor andersoni
TGCCTTTTGGATGGTGTTGATAGCTTGCTGAAGACAGTTAAACGTTCCCATTTAAGAACTAAAGATAAAATCAGCACCACTGTAAAATACTGCAAGGAAAAGGACTTACGCCTTTTACAAGCGGATAAAGACGGCGGATTTGTGGTGATGCCAACAGCTACGTTTGCCAAAAAAGCTGCTGACGCTTTAAGCAAGAACTTCGCACCTTCGAGAGCGAGTATATCCAAGGTGAAGACAAAAGCTGTTTTCTTGTGTCAGGATATGGAACTTTGTAGGTTGGAGAAGTCTATTATCGACTTTAAGCCTTCATCACTTACTGTATCTTTAGCGTTAAAACGCATAAATTGGGTTTGTCTTTTAGGAGCATTGTAAGTGAGAAGGGTACTTGGCAGCAGCAGCTCAGCCATTTTTTGTTAAAACACCTAAATGTACTGGTCATTGATGACCTAAACGCTAATAGAAATTCTACAGAAGTGATAACTTTTCTAGGTTCACTTGATTCTTGTAGGTTCGCGTTTTCCATAGATATTGAAGACCTGTTTTACTCAATACCACATGCCGTCTTGTTGCCTGCGGTACGCTCTTGTATGGAAGAAAATGGCGACATGGCTTTTCAGAATTCTGCAGCGATATCTGTTGACAATTTTCTAGTTTTACTGGAGCTTTACCTATGCTCAACTTTTGTTTCTTTTGTCAACGATGTGTATATCCAGCGAAATGGCATTTGTATTGGATCGTGTGTTGCCCCTATATTTAGTAATATTGTTTTCGCTTCCATTAACCGCGACTTGAATAACCTTTTAGACACCGAAAAGGTACTGCGAGTTTTTATATATGTAGATGACTTTCTCATGATTTTAAACACTAATACCTTCCAGACGAGTACCTGTGTTGTTGATGAAATTTTAAGCCTCTTTAGACTGTATGGAAAAGGCTTTACTCATGAACTTCCTGACAATGACACCTTGCAGTTTTTAGATATTAACATGTTATTTTAGTGGGCTGCACATTTCCTGGAAATACTCTCGGCAAGCTCATAAAGAACTCTTGCCGTTTGATTCAGCACACAGTAAGGCGATAAAACGAGTGATCGCAACACAATGTCTTGAGTCGGTGCTGGCGAAGTCTTGTGCTCACTTGGCTCAGGATAGCTTCACTTGCCAGATTGAGCGCCAACAGGCGGCTGGATTCCCTCGTTCGATTTTGACAGCTGTGTCCGAGACCCCCCTTCAAAAACTGAAGGGTTGAAAATTGCCTCGGCAGGTTATACGAACATAGAAAGCCGAAAGTGGTGCTCTACGTTCACAGGGTTGCGCACAACCTGAAGAATGCGGCAAAAAGGTACGAAGTGTCTATTGTCTTTCCTGCACCATGAAAACTTGCTGGGTTGTGCCCACGCATTTCTGGACCTCCGAGGAAACCTGCCTGTGGAAAGAAGCATACCGTGCCCTATGTCACATGCGCCGTTGGCGTTTGTGTACGAGATCCCGCTCAAGTGCGGAAATGTATATATCCGACAAACCGGCCGATGCGTCAACGATCGGGCGCACTGGGAACATGAGCGCTCTGTAGCTAACAAAGCTTCTTATCGTTTGCCTATGTATTGCAGGTCCTGTCCCTGTGAGCCAATTCTTTCCGGTATTCGGTTTCTAGGCAGGAATGACAACGTTTTGGCCAGAGAAATCATGGAGGTATATCATATTAGAAAGAAAAAGAAAGTGCTGTATTAGCTATAAATCGGTGGTTCTGCGTAGCAAAGAAAAGCAGTTTTTAGCAATTATGCTGTAATCTGTACGCTTCTTGATATGATGCATTGGTTGGCTTGATGGGCAGTGCGCTTGCGCGACCCTGGTCTGCTGTGTACTTAAGTAGGCGAAGTCTTCATAATAAAATTTAGTTGCAATGTAGCGCTTGTCCTGTGATTCTGTGTATATCTTCTGTCCCGTCTTGGGATTGCGCTTATATATACCAGTATTCAGTTGTTCGGCCAATGATGGCCGTGCGGTGCGACAGGAAGGCCCTTACATAGTTGTATAAGCATGTTCTGCACCGGGACGAGGCGAGGTTGTTTGGATAGCACGGCAGATGGACCGCTTGTCTATAGTCCCCTCTCCAGCTTTTTTGAACTGCTCCTCTTGTTGCTAACGTGCGGCCGTTCTAGCGCACTCAATGCAAAGTCGGCATTTGTGTGTTTGAACGGAAGGTTACCTTGAAGCTTGTCACTGCGCAGAAAAAGCCGACAAGAGTTTCACATATCACAATTTTATTTTTTTCTATGCTTATTATTGTTATTTCTTTTTCGCGGCGCTATCGCTCGAAGCGGTGAAATAGTAGTCGGCGACGATGCCTCGCCTGGCCAGCCGCATTCCGGGGTTGGTGTCTGGGCCGTCCTTGCGGGAAACCACGCTCCTAGGGTGCAGACAATCGCTCGCTGGGGCAGTTCTCCGTAGCCGGCGCGCGGGAACTGAAATGCCGCGCGCTACAAGCTATACGTGCTCTAGAGAGCGGTTTCTCGAAACGGCTAGGCTCGAGAACACGTCCCGGTTGGCTGCCGTTGAATGAAGTCGCATCCCTAAGACGTCTTAACACCACAGGTTCCGCTGGCCTTTTTCCATTCCTCCAGGTAGTCGGGCTGTAAAAGAGATAGCACGTCATGAGTTAGTTGAAAACTTAAGAACGTTTTAACGTGTGTGTGTGTGTGCAAGCGTGTCTACTATTAACTTCTTATCTTTCAGTCCCCTTTCTCACTTTCCTAGTGCATGGTAGCCAACCGGGATCAGCCTGGTTAACTTTCATGCATTTCCCTACTTATCTGTCTTTCCCTCTCTAGCTATGTAGGAGAGTGCGACGTCCGCTAACGGCTTTTGTTCTCGGTGATAGATACGCTGATTTGACGAAGTGGCAAGCTCCTTTGTTGCTTGAGACGAATTGTTTGCGCTGCGTGCCCAGACAACTCTGTGATGCACTGTTAGACACACTCGACTTCTGTCGGCGGCTCGCCATAGATGCACACGCGGCGTACAGATCATGCAGTCGACGCGCCCAGGGGCCTTTACTCGGGGCGTCACGTGATGGAGAACTCGGCGATCGAGGCAAATAATGCTGCTGGGAGAGAACGAGAGAAAATAGAATTGAAGAAACTGCCGTAAGAGAAAATTATAAGAGCTTCCGAATTCCGAATGCGCACATTTTCCGGATGAAATCGCCTAACGGACAATGTTGTCCCATCGTTTCCTACGGTGTCTTTTGCTCCCTACAGTAATTTTATTTTCTAAATTCAGTAGTTAAGGCTTGCTAATTAACGTGATATGATGTTTTCTTTTTTTCCTAGAGTGAGTATTTGGTACTTGTTTAAAGATTATATGATATGCTTCTTTTTTTTCTTCGAATTCAGTATTGATGCTTGCTTTATATATTAATGTGATCCCTGTATCATTTCCTGTCGTTTCAAATTACGCGGTGTGCCGCGCTCAGGGAGCTGTGACACACACACACACACAAACAAGCGAGCAACCAACCAACCAAACATAGAAACGAACAAGCATACAAGTAAGCAAACAAACATACAAACAAACAAGCATACAAGCAAGCAAACAAACATACAAACGAACAAGCATCAAGCAAGCAAGCAAACATACAAACAAGCAAACAGATACAAGCAAGCAAGCAAACATACAAACAAACAAGCATACAAGCAAGCAAACAAACATACAAACGAAAAGCATACAAGGAAGCAAACAAACATATAAACAAACAAATAAGAAATTAAATAGACTATGAGTACGTCCTTGAATACGAGTGCGAACCTCCGTCATTAAATATCTTCTCGCATAAAAAAAGGGAATAAAAAAAATGTGAGCGCCTTCTGCACACGGAAGTGCGGAACTGCGCTGATTGAAAACTTTATTATTCGACCGAGCTGGGGTGCCCGCCTCTTAGCCTACACGCAGGTAGGGGGGGAGGACGAAGCAGTCCCCGCGCGTTGAGGACGGAAAGCGGGAATGCGGCTAAGGTTAGATAGAGTCGACAGCAAAAATTTACGGACTGCGTGAGAAAACGTAGAATTTTCGAGCAGTTTATGACCATATATAGTCCAGTAAAACAGTACAACACTAAGTTGTTCGCATGTATTCTATATATATATATATATATACATATATATATATATATCACATTATGGATATCCAATTATTAGGCTGCGCAAATATTCAACTTTTATTATGGTCTCGCATGCCTGTAAAGCTTTGACGCCGACTGTACGTTGAAGACCGAGCGAGCGAGAGGCTCGTATTCATTCATTCTTCTTGGAATACTTTTCGCCTTCCGGCAAATAAACCATTCTCGGGAGCAGCTCGTCGTTATATACGACATTGCACGCAAACACTGATTAGCGAGTTGCCGCCATATTTCATATATACTTAAGTAACGCGGAGGCGCGCGTCTTGACACTGGCCTTTGACGAAGGTAGTTTTGATGCTCCTACTCGATCAACAGACCAATTTCGCAACAACGGAAGGATATATGATCATAGCGATTGCCTACAACAATGAACCACATGTCGTAAATTGCGCGATTATACGAAGGTCGGTTACGTCTTCATAAAACTGTTACATCGCGGCTTCCGGCCGATCAAACAATGCGGTCGTATACGTAGATTGTACACATGCTCTGCATTGATTTTTGCTTTCTCTGACAAACTTTGTAAAAGTTCATGCTGAACACTTTCTTATTACAAACTGCATTCGTTCATTTGCTAGCGCTTGGCGCAACCACGATTTGGCGGTCTACTTTAGCTGCCATTTACTATACCCGAGGGAAGCGGGTAGTCCAAGAACAATTCCTGCTTTACAAGAAGACACTGTCTCTAATTGGCACCAGGAAGGAAGTTGGGCAATTTGTTACATCCACAGTAATTGGCAGAAGGAAGCTGACAGTGGGATTGCACAGCTCATCAGAGATAAAGACAGAGAGGTACACGCGGGAGCAAGCAAGTAAAGCGTGGATGTCGTGCAATGAAGGCAATGGTATGGCAACAAAGAAAAAAAAAGAAAAGGGAAAACCAAGCAAACAAAGGAAGCCAGACGCTATTGCTTCAGTGGCATAAGACTGTGGAGAACAATGGGATGTCTCTGAAAGCGGCACATTTTCGCCCTTGTCGTGCTACTTGGCAAGTAAAATAGGACAGACTCATCTGCAAGTCAACGCCGTTAGCTCACACGCAGCTACTGGTGCCCAACAGCCGCAAATTGCACGGCGACAGACTGAAACACGTGTGGTAAGCTCAGCCGTTGTCGAATCGTTGGTAACAGGGCAGGTTTTCTCAACTGTGCTATGGAAATAACTACCTTTACTATTCCAATCCCCCATAATGGATGTGCCAGGGTGACAGTAGGTGTATGTAACCTTAAATATATTAAAGCGATAGCGCCCCATCCTCAACAGACACATTCACGTTGCCTAAACACCGTTACACTTTTGAAAAAAAAAAAGACAAAAAAAGCTCATCGCGAAGTGCCATCACTGTATTTCCTGTACGTGAATCCGTTCTGACTCATTGACACCATGGTTTTCGAGATAAACGGTTAACAAATATGGAAGTGTTAGCTTTGTCTGATTACGTTAATTTACACTTAAACGACAGCAAAACTGCGCTAGACAATTTTTCTAGACGTGCGAAAACCATATGATACTGTGAATAACGATATGTTGTTACATAAGTTATAAAATGCTATAGGTTTTCCAGGCATAACTGTTCAATTATTTTTGCAGCTGCCTTAGTAACAAAAAACAGGTAGTTGTCGTCGTAGATACCAAATTTGACATTTTGGCATGGTTATAGGTATTCCTGAAGGCTCGGTACTGGGGATGACTTATTTTTCTTTATATGCAAATGATTTTCCCAGTGCCTTAAGCGACTTCTGTAAACTATGCAGACGGTACCGTTCTTCTTTCTGCACTAGCCTCGCCAGACTAAGCTTTCCAGAAGGCTAATAATGAGATTTTACGTGTTTACGAGTGGTTCACGTCAAATAAGCGAACTATGAAAAAAAATAGTATATTGCCTTTACTTCTTCGTGGAAAATACCTCTTAAAATAATGTCATTCTCTTTCTCTAAATGATAATGTACTTAAGCGCGTAAGCTCTATTTTTTACTCTATTTAATACTGTATTCAGTACGAAACCTCTTAAAGCGTTTTTAACCTATCCTCTTTGGTCTGCGTTCTCACTATTTCATTCGTTCAACATGCCCCCTCCCGACCAGACGAGATGTAGTCAAACCATCCATTTCATCAAGCTAGGACAGGCGTTCGGCCGAACTATAAATAACTCAAGTTCATCAGTACATTTCGCTGATGGTCAGGGTGTCTTCGTTCAAGGCCCATTAAGTGCAGTTTATTTTCTGTGAACAAGGCTTCCGCACGGAAGCCGAAAAGTCTTTAGAGCTTACGACCTACCCTTTCTTTTTTTGGTCAATGTTTGCACATGTAGTTCGTTCGTTCAATATTCAGTACTTAGGTGTCACATCAGATCAGCATCTTCACTGGAAGCCTCATATTACTTCTCCGTGTAAACAATTAAACAAAGCTTATTTTGTCCTTTACTGCCACTCTGAGAACAATTTAGCATATTTCACAGCCATCTACCCTAGTGTATTGTATCCTGGGGTCATACCTATGTACGTTTCATATGTAGAACCAGTTGCACTTCTTCAAAAGAGAGCATTGCGATTTATGACGTTCTCTTATTACAATGCTAAATCTACGCCGCTGTATAATGCAGTTATACTGCCTTTCAATGTATTACAACAATAAGAGGCTCAAATTAGCTTAATGAGTAACTGCCCTTCGAGGTCATCATATTTTTACACTCCGGATGCTATACACGCAATGACTTCAAAGGAAATTTTCTCTTGCCAAAAATTCACAACGTATATGGAAAGAGAAGACTAAGCATACAGCACTGGATCACTCTTGTGGAACAACTAGCCATCAGAACTAAAAGACGCCCAAAAAAGCTTCATCATCATTGAAACGCCATTATGATGGCTGCTATGATCTGTGTAGGGTTAGGTTTTTGTTCCATTTGTCTGCTTTTGTAACTGCTTGTGTATCTTGAATTTTAGTGATATCACTATCTGTTTTAGGTCTGTCGTAGTTAATATCAGAAATGCCTGCCTTCAGTTCTGTATATACGCATTTATGTATTTTTGATTTGTTGTACTTTTTTTGCAGTTTCGTCGTAAATGTTATGTGGAAAGGCGATAAGGGCCGAGTAGCTACGGCGCACTACGGAAGCCTCACAGGGAAAGCTACATAGCGAGTTGCGTGTCTCTTTAATGTGCTAGCCCGTGGGGCCGTAACCGGTCCACGGGAGGCGTCGCCGTGCTCAGTGAGACTGCGGTGCTTGTCCCTTGGAACGTTCTTATTGTCCTTAACATTATCATACTAAGTGACGCACTAGGTTTGAGGATACCCCGCTTGCTTTAGCAGCGCTTGTTGTCAATTACCGTAGTCAGTTCATAGCTCAAAAACAACATACAAATACAGTAGCTCAAAGCAGAGAGACCCAAGAAAGAGAGCGGGGCGTATCTTTCTTGGGTCTGTTTTAAGCTATAATTTTTCTGGTGAGATCACTTTGCGCCTTCATTACATTTCGCTTACGGCGGTGATACTTTGTTTGCAAATGCTTTGTTGGGCGCGCAGGCTCGGAACTGCGTTATCATGAGTTTATTTCCCACAACGCGTACGTGGCACGCACAAGGTGTGGTGAGGAAGACGGGGTAAACGCTGCTATAAAGCAGCCGTGACCATCCCCAGCTCCCGTCTTTCTGTTCCTTTCTTTTGGCAGCCCATACAAGAATAAATACAAGTAGGCCAAGTCACAACGACAAAATAAACAAGATCTCGATGTTATACAATTCAACAAGAATAACATGCGTAGGGATTCAAGTGCAATAAAAAAATTCTGCTCTTAATGTGTCACCCGGCCATGCTAGATATTGTAATAAATTTAAAAAAAAATGTACGAAAAATACGCAAGAAGAAAACAACGCGCAACTGAAAATAATCACACAGCAAAGTAGGACACGACACTGCAATCCTAGGGAAGAAGCAATAGAACAAGAACACACGCACACACACACAAACACAAAAGAAACACTACCTTACAAAAAAAAATTATGGGGTTTTACGTGCTCAAACCACGATCTCATTATGAGGCACGCCATAGTGGGGGACTCCGGAAATGTGGACCACCTGGGCTTCTTTAACGTACACTTAAATCTAAGTACACGGGTGTTTTCGCATTTCGCCCCCATCGAAATGCGGCCGCCGTGGCTGGGATTCGATACCGCGACCTCGTGCTTAGCACACCATAGCCTTACAAGAATAGCTGAAATAATAGAATATATTTGCTGAGATTTGCTTCAGCAAAAGATCACACAATCAGTTATTTGGTTAATTTGCGTAATCCTTCCTCTGTTAACTTGTCTTTGTGCACAATATGGGGGAGACTATATTTTAACGTTTGGAATCCATAGTTCGAGCGTGGTGTAGGACCATATCGATGTTCGTGGTAATGGGTAGAGTGAACCGAAGTGTTTACCTTCAGGCCTGTAAGGGTGTGTACGATAGCCTATATTTATGAATGTATATTTTAATTGTTATGGGGAATGTGGTATTCGTAAAGAGAAGTCAGTTCTTCAATTCTGTATTTTTCAAACAATAGGGAAGTATGTGCATTGTATGACAGGTCTCCTATCGCACACAATGCCTTCTTTTGCAGCACTACTACACTATTGATTGATTTCTCGGTGTTGTTTTTCTATACTAAGTGGCAGTAACGCAGGTTGGAAAAGAAAATGCTTGTACCACAGCATCAAATTCTGAGGGACAGGTAGTATTTGCTGAACACTTCTCATCACACCAAGAACTTTGCATATTTTGGATTGTAAGCTATCAGTATGAGACCCCCATATCATGCTTTCCGGAAATATTACCCCCAGTGTTCTTGCTGTCGACGAAAGATGTATCTCATTGTTATTTAGTGTTAGTGTACTAACAGGAATATTTGTATCTTTAGCGTTCATTCGGCTAGTATTGAAGTGTTTCAATGCAATGCCCCCGCCTTCGGCACTATATACCACACAAATCAGTGTGGCGAAAAGTCTCGTTTCTCGCTGTACACTTCAAGAAGCGCCGCCAATAAGTGGGTCGTGCACGCGTGCGGAAAAAACCCGACTTCTTTATTTTTTATACAACCAGTGCCACAGCCACTGCCAAAGCCAAAGAAGCAACACTCAACCGCCTTCCTCGGCAGTGTCCAAAAAGGAGTGCCGACTTGGCGCGCGCTGACGCATTAATGAAGCGATTTAGAACGCAAGCCGAGAGACGTCTGCACCCCTGTCTTTGGATTTATTTCCGTGTCCGCGGGCATTTCCTCTCCGCCACCGCTTTCGGTGCCGGGGCGTTTGCCCGTGGGCTGCCCACAGCTGGCCTTTCTCCCAGCGCGCTTTCTGCGTCTCGGCGATCTCAAGTACACTGGCCATTTAGACGCCGCTGCCGCGCAAATCACAACTACAGTCCTATTCATAATGTGAGTGCACCTCTCGTGCGTCGACGAGCGCGCAAACAGATGGCCGCACCGCTACAAACTTCCTGCAGGAAGAAGAATAAGAAAAAAAAAAAAACGAAGTGTTTTCTTACCGTGTGCAGAAACGGTAGAAGTTCCTTCTGCAAGCGCAAGAAAGAGTTCTCGTTTTAGTGCTCTGAAGTAGTTATTAATGACAACACCATTTCGATTACGCATAAACGCTCCTCGATTAAACATATACGTTCAGAAAAACGTGACGATTCAGGGGTCATAGTAGCCCCGAAAGTTCTTCAGACGACCGGTCCGATGCCTCCTATCCGTCGGGCTCGAACAGAATAGCGATTAAGAAATATCGTGGGCTGCAAACATTCCGCGAACATATCGTGCCAAATGAATGATTTTCTGCCTTAGGAAATCGACGCCTTTTTATGTCGTTGTTTTATTTCCAATAAAGCTTCCGCTTTCAGTTCAGCACAATGTTCTCTGCCGTAAAGCAGTTCAGTATGCATGCCAGTTCACCTGTTGATCGTTTCAGACTAGCCGCTGCATGACTCCATGAAATTTATGTACGTCGTTTATACAAAGTATCGAATCCGCTCGCAGCTTTGGCAATTCGGCGTGAATAGCCGACTCGACCGAATTTTATCGAGTTTGTTAAACGTGCCACTGCGAGAAAAAAAAAAAAAAAGGACGGCGTTTTGATGTCGCACGTGCTGAGAGCGTTTTCGTAATAGCTGGAGACCTAATGTGCGCACGTATAGAAGGTTTTTTTTTTTTTAGCTGCGTCAAATTTCTTTAAATATTACCTATGGCAGATAGCACAATTCTAACCCTTGATCTAAATTACTCGACGAGGCGGCCATTACTTCTATGAGAAATCAAAATGTTCATTGAATAATCAACGTAATTGCGCTAACTACTCTTTTAATCAATTACTTTACGTCACGCGTTTCAATCTACGACTCATAGCCGCCGAGTTCGCACAGCGCGTCCATTTGGAACGAAATGTCCGACGAAATGCATTGGCGTTCCAGTTACTTTTTTTTCTTTCAGAAAACGCTGTTTTATTCTTTGAAGCACAAAAGTAACTGGAACACAAACGCATTTCGACAGACACCTTGAAAATTAATATCTTGGAACTGGTGATGTCCAGAGAATTAATTCCTTCCAAGTGTACGCGCCGTGCGAACTCAGCGGCTATAAGTCGAAGATTGAAACACGTGACGTAAAGTAATTAATTAAAACAGTCATTAGCGCAATTACGTTGATCATTCAATTGAACATTTCGATTTCTCATAGAAGTAATGGCCGCCTCGTCGAGTAATTTAGATCAAGGGTTAGAATTGTCCCATCTGGCATAAGCAATCTTTAAAAAAACTTGTTGCAGCTAAAAAAAAGAAAACGCCCTGTATACTGACATGCACGAATGTGGCATCCCGCTCCAGGTGAAAGAAACAGCGCACAGCCGCGATTCATTCCGCGCGTCCGCAGTTCGTCCCCTCCAGATACGCGGAGCCCCCGGCACTTCTTGGTACAGGCATATTCCTGTATACGCAGAAAAGCCCTGGACATAGCGTGATGACTTTCAAGCGAACAGGTTTTCCCGTTTGCATTCTGCGAAAACGCTTGTCTAATCAAAGTGGCTCATTAAGAGAACGGCAGATGCCGATGTACTCAAAGAAAAGACGCACATGCGCAAAAGTATAATAATAAGGGGGGGGGGGGGAGGGGGGGGGGCAAGTAAAAACAAAGAAGATATCAAGGTTGGAAAAAAAAAAGCGGTTGATTTTCTTACAAGATTTCCGCCGTTCTGGCACACTTTGCGGATGAAAGCTCCTCCTTTGGACGGCAGCCTGGCCATAAAGTCAGCAACCTGGAAGAGCCGCAAATGGTCGGAAGGGAATCAAACACTTTTCGGCGGTATACTGTGAAAATTAACGCTTCCTTCACTGATAAGCAATCTCTCTATATTTGAATATGTATTGTTCACGTGTTAAATCACACCATCGGGCAAAAAAAAAAGGATGTTCTACATCCGCCCACCATGGCTCGTGAGTGGAGCTGGCTAACACTCCCAGGGCTAGATCTAGTAAGCATAAATACCCAAGTTAGTGGATGGATTGGTAGCCGTCGCCGTAGCACAATTAGAAGTGCAACGAGCGCGTTATGCGGAGCTTGTGGGTTCGGCTGCCACCGGCGGCAAGTTATCTTTTCGCCCAATTTCATTTCACTTTTCTTTATTATTTTCTACATACAAATTTCAACCACAGTTAATTTCCTCGATGGTTCCCTCGGCTTCATTGTCTGTTGGATTTATACGGTCATGATTAACAAAAATCGAGCCCCTCGGTTTCCCGCCTTCTCTCGTTTATATATAAATATATATTTGTAATAGTAATCTTAACGAGCGGTTAATTTAACCTCGAACTCCATTCAAGCAGTTGCGTCGACTCAAGTAGGAAGAGTAGTTTGGCACATTCGAACCAGTCATGAAGTTATTCGTTGAAGCAGACGACACCCGGTACCAGCCATAAATGTTGCCATATGTTCAGGGTGTCCCACGTAGCTTGAGCTAAACCTTAAAAATACGCTAATGCCACGTAGCTGGACAGAACCAAGGTAATGTTTGCCGTCGCTCGGAGATACTCAGATTATTTTATTTTTCGTTCTGCCTAATTAGATAATTAGGCCACATATAAATAATCAACTTCTCAAGTATTGTAATCAGATAAAACGTGAACATGAAAAACTCCCGATGCAGCTTTCTGTTGCTCAATACGCGCTACACAAAACTGTTTTTCCAAGCGTTGAAGAAACCCGCGAATACACGCAAAGTGCCTCGAGCGGCCTAGTCGCGCGGCAATTTAGCGTGCATTTGCGGGCTTCTTTCACGCTCAGAAAAACCCTTTTATGTAGCACGTATTGAGCAACAGAAAGCTGCATCGGGAGTTTTTCATGTTCACGTTTTATCTGATTACAATACTTGAGAAGTTGATTAATTAATGTAGACCAATCTAATTAGGCGGAATGCAAAAAATAATCTGAGCATCTCCAAGCGACGGCAAACAACATTACCTTGGTCCTGTTCAGCAACGTGGCATTTGCGTATATTTAAGGTTTGGCTCAAGTTACGTGGGACGCTCTGTACAGTACGCGCAATGCCGTCAAATCTTGGCCCTGCCATTCATTCGCTTAAATAACGCGAAGAACTCCGTTTTTTTTTTTTTTTTTCTGTATCGGGTGACACGGTGCTGTGCGTCTCCGTCTCGCTCTTTTCTATCTGAGATCTCAGCCCGTGTTTTCATGGTTTGATCAGAACTCGAAAGCTTCAGATTCATTTCACATTGACCCTCGGTTCAATCTAAAATCCCGTCCACATCGCATACAACCAGAGCCTTTGAAGCACTCATTCATCGTCTGCGGCTCGGTACCACGTATGCAGAACACGTTCTACAAAAGATCGCAAAAGCTGATAGTGCGGAATGCAGTAGTTGGCCACGCTGATGAAGTTGTACAGCATCTTCCGCAAGGATGTCCGCGACACGACACACACAGACAACGCTTAGCACTTCTAGAACTGGTACAGCGCAACATACAAAGGAAGAAACAAGTCGAGCCGGCCACATAAAGGAACAGAGTGCTGGCCGGCTCGGCTTGTTTCTTCCTTTGTATGTTGCGCTGTACCAGTTCTAGAATGCAATACCAACTCGCCCAATCCTCAACCCTAGTGAGCTTAGCGCTTGATTTTGTGACATTAGATCGCAGGCCCTTCAGCCTCGGGAAGATCTTAGGTCCTTGGCGAACGTATTCATTGCAAGGACGAGCGTTACTGGCCCTCCAAAGATTTCCAGAAGCGAGCAATATTCTCTGAAACTATTGAATAGACTGTTATCTGTGATAAGCTCACTCTATGTGATTAATTTGGTCCGACTTTGTTCCATTCAGTGCCTGGGCTCACGTACCTTCGTTTGAATCCAGTCCGTGTTTTCTTATGTGCTCTGATTTTAGTGTAGTTATGTGACCGGACTTTGTGTTGCTGTGTTTCTGAGTTGGCTTTCAGTTTTAGTGTGGCATTAGTGTAGTTAGGTGACTGAAGTTCGTGTTATTGTGGTTTGCAGTTTACTTTTTTAGTTTTAATGCTTTTAAGTAATTTTTTTATATATCCATGTGAAAAGAAGTCATCATCATCATCATCATCAGCCTAGTTACGCCCACTGCAGGGCAAAGGCCTCTCCCATACTTCTCCAACTACCCCGGTCATGTACTAATTGTGGCCATGTTGTCCCTGCAAACGTCTTAATGTCATCTGCCCACCTAACTTTCTGCCGCCCCCTGCTACGCTTCCCTTCCCTTGGAATCCAGTCCGTAACTCTTAGTGACCATCGGTTATCTTCCCTCCTCATTACATGTCCGGCCCATGCCCATTTCTTTTTCTTGATTTCAACTAAGATGTCGTTTACCCGCGTTTGTTGCCTCACCCAATCTGCTCTTTTCTTATCCCTTAACGTTAAACCCATCATTCTTCTTTCCATAGCTCGTTGCGTCGTCCTCAATTTCAGCAGAACCCTTTTCGTAAGCCTCCAGGTTTCTGCCCCATATGTGAGTACTGGTAACACACAGCTGTTGTACACTTTCCTTTTAGGGATAGTGGCAACCTACTGTTCATGATTTGAGAATGCCTGCCAAACGCACCCCAACCCATTCTTATTCTTCTGGTTATTTCAGTCTCATGATCCGGATCCGTGGTCACTACCTGCCCTAAGTAGATGCATTCCCTTACCACTTCCAGTGTTTCGCTACCTATCGTAAACTGCTGTTCTCTTCCGAGACTGTTAAACAGTACTTTAGTTTTCTGCAGATTAATTTTCAGACCCACCCTTCTGCTTTGCCTCTCCAGGTCAGTGAGCATCCATTGCAATTGGTCTCCTGAGTTACTAAGCAAGGCAATATCATCAGCGAATCGCAAGTTGCTAAGGTATTCTCCATCAACTTTTATCCCCAATTCTTCCCACTCCAGGCCTCTGAATACCTCCTGTAAACATGCTGTGAATAGCATTGGAGATATCGTATCTCCCTGTCTGACGCCTTTCTTTATAGGGATTTTGTTGCTTTCTTTGTGGAGGACTACGGTGGCTGTGGAGCCGCTATAGATATCTTCCAGTATTTTTACATATGGCTCATCTACACCCTGATTCCGTAATGCCTCCATGACTGCTGAGGTTTCGACTGAATCAAACGCTTTCTCGTAATCAATAAAAGCTATATATAAGGGTTGGTTATATTCTGCGCATTTCTCTATCACTTGATTGATAGTGTGAATATGGTCTATTGTTGAGTAGCCTTTACGGAATCCTGCCTGGTCCTTTGGTTGACAGAAGTCTAAGGTGTTCCTGATTCTATTTGCGATTACCTTAGTAAATACTTTGTAGGCAACGGACAGTAAGCTGATCGGTCTATAATTTTTCAAGTCTTTGGCGTCCCCTTTCTTATGGATTAGGATTATGTTAGCGTTCTTCCAAGATTCCGGTACGCTCGAGGTTATGAGGCATTGCGTATACAGGGTGGCCAGTTTCTCTAGAACAATCTGACCACCATCCTTCAACAAATCTGCTGTTACCTGATCCTCTCCAGCTGCCTTCCCCCTTTGCATAGCTCCTAAGGCTTTCTTTACTTCTTCTGGCGTTGCCTGTGGGATTTCGAATTCCTCTAGGCTATTCTCTCTTCCACTATCGTCGTGGGTGCCACTGGTACTGTATAAATCTCTATAGAACTCCTCAGCCACTTGAACTATCTCATCCATATTAGTAACGATATTGCCGGCTTTGTCTCTTAACGCACACATCTGATTCTTGCCTATTCCTAGTTTCTTCTTCACTGTTTTTAGGCTTCCTCCGTTCCTGAGAGCCTGTTCAATTCTATCCATATTATAGTTCCTGATGTCCGCTGTCTTACGCTTGTTGATTAATTTAGAAAGTTCTGCCAGTTCTATTCTAGCTGTAGGATTAGAGGCTTTCATACATTGGCGTTTCTTGATCAGATCTTTCGTCTCCTGCGATAGCTTACTGGTTTCCTGTCTAACGGCGTTACCACCGACTTCTATTGCGCACTCCTTAATGATGCCCATGAGATTGTCGTTCATTGCTTCAATACTAAGGTCTTCTTCCTGAGTTAAAGCCGAATACCTGTTCTGTAGTTTGATCCGGAATTCCTCTAGTTTCCCTCTTACCGCTAACTCATTGATTGGCTTCTTGTGTACCAGTTTCTTTCGTTCCCTCCTCAAGTCTAGGCTAATTCGAGTTCTTACCATCCTGTGGTCACTGCAGCGTACCTTGCCGAGCACGTCTACATCTTGAATGATGCCAGGGTTCGCGCAGAGTATGAAGTCGATTTCATTTCTAGTCTCACCATTCGGGCTCCTCCACGTCCACTTTCGGCTAACCCGCTTGCGGAAAAAGGTATTCATTATCCGCATATTATTCTGTTCTGCAAACTCTACTAATAATTCTCCTCTGCTATTCCTAGAGCCTATGCCATATTCCCCCACTGACTTGTCTCCAGCCTGCTTCTTGCCTACCCTGGCATTGAAGTCGCCCATCAGTATAGTGTATTTTGTTTTGACTTTACCCATCGCCGATTCTACGTCTTCATAAAAGCTTTCGACTTCCTGGTCATCATGACTAGATGTAGGAGCGCAGACCTGTACAACCTTCATTTTGTACCTCTTATTAAGTTTCACAACAAGACATGCCACCCTCTCGTTAATGCTATAGAATTCCTGTATGTTACCAGCTATTTCCTTATTAATCAGGAATCCGACTCCTAGTTCTCGTCTCTCCGCTAAGCCCCGGTAACACAGTACATGCCCGCTTTTTAGCACTGTATATGCTTCTTTTGTCCTCCTAACCTCACTGAGCCCTATTATATCCCATTTACTACCCTCTAATTCCTCCAATAACACTGCTAGACTCGCCTCACTAGATAGCGTTCTAACGTTAAACGTTGCCAGGTTCAGATTCCAATGGCGGCCTGAACGGAGCCAGGTATTCTTAGCACCCTCTGCAGCGTCACAGATCTGACCGCCGCCGTGGTCAGTTGCTTCGCGGCTGCTGGGGACTGAGGGCCGGGGTTCGATTGTTGTATTCATATAGGAGGTTGTGGCCAAGTACTGCACCAGGGTGGCCAATCCTGCTCTGGTGAGAGAGTGCGTTACCGGTTCTGGTCACCGGGATCAGGCCGCACTCCAGGCCTGTTTGTGCAATTTTCTCAACACACGGTTTTTTTTTATTTTCCGGTGGAGAATAGCGCGGCACCGGGATTTGAATCACGGTCCTCTTGCACTGGAGACGGATACTCTACCGTCCCCGTAGGAGTTAAATTAATAATTAATTTATGGGGTTTTACGTGACAAAACCACTTTCTGATTATGCACGCCGTAGTGGAGGACTCCGAAAATTCCGACCACCTGGGGTTCTTTAACGTGCACCTAATTCTAAGTACACGGGTGTTTTCGCATTTCGCCCCCATCGAAATGCGGCCGCCGTGGTCGGGGTCCGATCCCGCGACCTCGTGCTCAGCAGTCTAACACCATAACCACTGAGCAACCACGGCGGGTCGCGCAGGAGTTGTACGCCTCATTTAACCTACAGTGGTGCCCTATTTGGTCAGTCAAGGTGGACCAATCTGAGCTCGATTATACTGCATGGATGGCACTCGGCTAGAGAACCTGGTATTTATGACCTGCACATGTGAGTGTGAGGCCATACATATTTTAAGATATATATCTTTCTTTTTTTTTGTTTGTTTGTTTTTTTAGGAGGGTTCCCGTACAGTGATAAAATAAAGGAAAAGACATTAAAAGAAAGAAAAAAAAAGAAAGAAAAAGGGCCCCAGGCTACTTTCAAGCGCCACAGCTCCTGCTCCGAGCCTCACACTTACGTGGAAAGAGACTCATGTTGTCCGCGATAGTCGGTTGGAAGTAGTTGGAAGGCATACTTTCTAGGAAAAATGGCCGCTCGAGGAGAAGAGCGAACTCGAGCGGCTTTAGAGGCTAGGAAAACTGCCTTAAAATATTTAGACTTGAGAAAAGCTTCGTTAACAAACTATAACACGGCAATCAGCACTCGAATACGACGAGAGAAATTACTGAGACGTGGAAAATTCCCTTGAAAAAAATCTGGTTTGCGAGACAAATGTTTGTATGTATTGAACCTCTTAAAAGATGAGGGGGGAAATATGCGCTCACCGAGAGGGCATCGTCAGCATGAGACCTCCACAAGGCACCTTACAGAGATGTGGAGAGCTTCGCGGCCGGAACGAAGCCTCCCTTCTCCGCCGGCCAAGAGGGGAAAACGCGCTTTCCGATCGCTCAAGGTTGCGCGGACAAAGCATAACTCTAGCGTCTAGGAAAAGCTTAACCAGGTGCGATGGCGGCACGCATAGCGTGGGAAGCTAGCCGCCAGAATAACTATACCAAGGACTGCTGCTGATGAGGGCGAAATACCTTCGTGTAATTATAATAACCCTAATAGGACTACTTTCGAAAAAAAAAAGGAAACGGCCCAGAGGGCTATACTACGAGAGCTATGACTGATAGTTTTCTATATATATATATATATATATATATATATATATATATATATATATATATTCATCTCATCTATGGGATCGCATGCGCGCGCTGTTGCTTTGTCTCTGCGTGTAGTATAGTTAAGAGAGCCAGTTTAAGGGCGGAGAAGAAGAAAGAAAAGAAAAGCAAAAACTGCAGCGCCGTGGTTTTAAAGCGCACCCGTGGTAGAGAAACGGAATGCGATATAAGCGTGCGTAGCCATGATACGCACACGACAAACTGCCTTAAAATAGAAGAAGTAGCCGGCGCCAATTGAAGGCGACAACATCTCCTAAGCTCCATATAATAACAATAAAAAATGTCCTCGCGTTTTCACGCGCTACGTATATAAAGTCAAGACATATACCAACTCGCCCAAACCACCACACTTGTGGGTCCTTCCACATAACGCGCAGCACCGGCCAGTAAACGACCCGAGGGCATCATGCATGGTGCGCTACACACAGAGACGTATCAAGCCGCTAGGTCGAAATCGTGGACTACTGCCTCGCTGTCACAAAAGTCCCAGCGTTGGCGCAACGCGTGCATGAGTTGTCTGAAGCCTCGTCAACATATATTGCAAGTGCGAGGAAGCTGGCGCTGAGCTACTCACGTGACCAATATAGCGGTGCCTTCTGTGCACCGCGCTGGCGTCGAAGAAAATGGTAAAAATCAAGAGTATTCGGAGTGTCGTTCGAGTCGTATAGCTTAATACTACCATTCAACAGTGTTTGTGGGTTATACGGTATAGCTAATAGCTTCGCGGTGGAAACACATTTGCCCCCTCATATCGACAACGGCCGCGTGTGTGTAAAAAACAGCAGGTACCTAATTACGTGCGGTGCACCATTTGCACAGCAGCCTGGATTGACTTTAGGCGAAAGTATCTATTCTGGAGAGTATCGAGCTGTCGCGAAGCGACTTTCTCGTATCTGAGCCGCATCAGCACGAAATCGGCCGTCGCACGATCAAGAAGCAGATAGCGGAGCGGGCCAGCGCTGCCGCCAAGGTTGCTTTGCGGCGAGTCTCGCTTTTGCCTTGCGAATTCCTTGGGCTCGAAGGACAGCTTAGATAGTACACTGCACGAGAATGGTGCATATTGGAGTCAGTTATTTGCCCGTTTATCAGTGATTAATCGGTATAGATACCAGGTTTTACGGTACAATGCCGGCTAAGGCCTCACGACGCATATCGGGTCGTATACTTCCCGTAACGGAAACCCAAAGGCCGTTTTACCACAACGACTACGTCTCAGCAGCGCATATTTATACGCATAACTCGTTACACTGCGACGACCTTCAAAGCGACATCACTTTCGATCGACACCGATCACTTCAAAGGGGCTGTTGACGATGCACAGCTTACACTCCTTCTGTACACACACCGCCACGTATACGAAGAATTTCAGATAAGAACAGATATACAGTCGAACGGATTTATAACGAAGCGCTTGAGGCCTCCGAAATCATGCGTTATGCAGGTCAGTTCGTTGTAAAGGCGTTCGTTGTATAGAGGCATTCGACTGTACAAGAGAAATAAAAACCATGGTGTCTACAAACGTCATCGTAACATATGCCATCTATAGAAGCCTTCATACGCGCTGAGCGCTGAATTTTTTTGTGCTTAGAAAAAAAGGAAAGAAAAATAAACGCGCTGGCCGCGATTTTTATTCCGTAACATCGAAGGCGGTAGTACGCATTTCGCTTAATGTTCCCAAAGCTATGAGCATCTAGAGCTCTTCGACCAACTGGAGAGCTGTACGAGGATGTGCTTGTGCTAGAGAATATCGGCGTCCTAGGCGCGACGCCGGTAATGTGCGGCGCTCCACAGGCAGCTCTTCAAGTTTTCGCGCAAGCGAGGCAGCTCTATCCAAGACCCCCGGGACTGTGTCCATTCGTGTCGCGGCACCTGTAGAGCCGCCCCTGCCCTGGCGCAGACGGTGGTCTCAGCTACAGAGCCTTTGTATATTTACAAAAAAAAAAGGGGGGGGGGGGGGGCGGGGATATATCATGACTTTAGACTCGGCCAACCACCGGCTCATCCTCACGCCAGCATTTAGGGAGCGGCGAAGGCTTGCCCCGCGGTCAGTAGTGGCCGTGTGCAAGCTTGCTGCTTGCCAACTCTGGCTCTACGAGTGTGCACAACACCGCGGGACCAAGAAATCTCGTACGCGGGGTACCGCTTGTTGCGCTTTAAAAAGAAAAAAAAGAAATAAACGTGCGCAGAAGAAACTAGATACGATGCACCGAAGCATGCTTCGCGAGTGCTTCGCAGCGTGCTGCACAGATCACAGTGCTGTGATTTATCGCTTAATAAAAACAGTAAGCACATCTCGGACTCTGAATGAATTCTGGGGTTTTACGTGCCAAAACCACGATTTGATTATGAAGCACGTCGCAGTGGGAAACTCCGGATTAATTTCGACCACCAGGGGATCTTTAAACGTGCCCCCAATGCACTGGACACGGGCGTTTTTGTATTTCGGCTCGATCGAAATGCGGCCGCCATTTGATCTCCAGACCGCGTGCCTAGGAATGTAACAAGCCGCTAAGTAATTGCGTCGGGTAATCTAGGACTCTATGTGAAGCGAAGCTTTCCATAGTGGAGCGGTGAACCAGTATGCTATAAATTTGCCCATTCTATTCCTGCGTCTTTGGCGCGTGCACCCGCGCTATACAGATTGTGACCAGGGGCGTAGCCAGGGGGGGGGGGGGCTTATGGGGCTTCAGCCCCCCCCGAAATTTTTTCGTGCTGTCCATGCATCGCCGACAAAAGTAACCCCCGGTGCCGGAAATCATTCTGGATTTTGTCTAGAGCGTCTTTTTCACGCTCGAAAAGCCATTTCACCGGGAAAATTGCGAACTTGGGCTGAATTTCGCGGCAACACCCATGCACCGGGAGTCACATAACGCAAGCAGCCCCATCCGAGCACAAAGTTTCAAGGATGTTTTCATGGCGAACGGGCTCGCCGCGGCATCTCGCGGAGGCCGCGGAATCTACACTCTGTCATGGAATTTACGGAGCGCGTGGATATCAATTCCGAAACTTTATGTGTATAAAGTTCTCATAAACGTTTGATGTGAAAGGTGCATTGACATTTCCAAACGTGTGCTTTAGATTTTCAATCGCGGAACTTTGTAAGTTTAATGCTCCCATAAATATTTGACGCCAAAGGTGCATTGACTTTTCCAAAGTCGCACATCGGGCCATGCAACGAGACAAGCCAAATCAACACGCTGTCAGACAAGTTGACAGAGCCCGCAGCGAGGCCGGATGAGACGAAGCGTTCTGGTGGTTCATTCGTGCCGTCATGTCACATAAAAAAAATATCAACATTCTTTTTCATCTGCGCCAAAGCATCCAGTGATGACACTAAAGCCAGCCAAGGCAACTACGTTCTTATTTATTTTTTCTACTTTGACTTTTAATCACGAGGACACATTCAGCCTCTTGAATTTTTTTTGTTCTCGCTCCCCTACCCGCGCGCTGCCAGAGGCAGCCAGAGCGCATGCGTTTTTCTCGCGTTGACCCGACCACCGCGCGGCGCACTTCGGTGGGCGTTCGGTTTTCTCTGGCCGAGTGCATTTTCGCCCGGCAGAGCTTTGGACGCTATCTAGCTAGCCGACGAGAAAAAGAAACAATGGTCGCTAGCCACCATCACTGTGGGGACTCGATTGATTGCAGCGCGTTCGCTTGAGCGCAACCTCTCCAGAAAGTCTTGTCTCGCCGGTATAGGATATCGAGCAGTATGCGCATGGTTCTTGGAGGACCAAGCGTCTCGCGTTTTCTTCAATATTCCTTTAATAGCCATATTAGTTGCCCAAAGTAGGCATTCGATTGTGACCAACATACCTTGCGTTTTCTTTTTGTTCATTGCGGTGCCCCCGCTCCACAAAAGGAAAAAAAGAAGCGTTGTGGTAGTGCAGCGAATTGTCGCATGGTGAAAGTGGTATTTTGTTACTTCTTTTGTGGAAAGTAGTGGGCCATGGGACGCTTCAGCTGCCGGATACTCTTATTATATTATTGCGACAGCAATTATATGGACGCTCTATGCGCATTCCTGCCGTCGCCGTCACCCTCATATTCCGCATAAAGTCCAAGTGCGATAACATCGTGACCCCGCGCCGAATGCTGTATGTGCGAGTGAAAGCGTATGGGGGGGCCGACGATAGTGGCTCAGTCTTGTGTGCGCAAGGGAGAAAAGTGAGGAGCAAGCACGCCGCCTTCCGTCGCGCGCGATACATCGGGGGGAGTGGATGGAATGGGGGCAGGATCTAGGATTCTGTGAATCTGTGATTGCGCAACATGTTTATTTGCCTTGTTTGACGCATTATATACCGTTACTTTTTCTTAGATACGTAGATTTATTGGAGACTTACTTATACGTATGTTTAAGTGTCTTGTTGCGAGATTTTGTGTATACGTGCAGTGAACTTCGTTTCCAGTGGCACTTTTTTGCCCTTTATCAAGCTGTATCTTCGCATTTGTATATTCCATTGTATATTCGCAATTCTAATGTACGAAGGCGAGTCAAATTAAAGTGAGCCTACCCACCCCGCGCAATTATGGTTCTGTTCATTATCTGCAAGGCCTGCGCGTAGCACACAGGCATCTCTCATTAACAACAGTGACCCGCAGGTGTGAGGATAAATGTTCTTTAGTGCTCTCATACACTAGGTTGAACATGGTTGCGTGCCGTAATGGACTCTCCAGAAGTTGAGCAGCGTGGTGCCGTCAGGTTTTTGACAGCTGAAGGTGTTTACCAAAAAGAAATTAGTCGCCGTATGGCTGCCGTGTACATGGAACATTGCATTTCATTGGCCACTGTGAAGCGTTGGAACAAACGGTTCAAAGAAGACGTGAAAGTTGCAAAAGCGATCCCAGACAGGACCAAAGCCATCGTGCACCCCTAACAATATTGCAAAGGTTGATGAGTTGATGAGACAAGAACGGAGGATAAGCATCGATAAACTGGCAGAGTGTGTGAACATCAGTCACGGTTTGGTTCACGCCATAATTCATGAACATCTCGGTTATCGGCTCTTGTGTGCGCAATGGAGGCGCAAGATTTTGAACCACCGCCAGAATAAGGAGAAGATCGGCGCTGCCTTTACTCATCTGATCCGGTATCACAATAAAGGTGACGATTTCTTGTCTGCAATTGTGATCGGAGACGAACCATCATGTCACTACTACGAGCCTGAAACACGACGGCAAAGCTTACAATGGAAACATTCAAGTTCACCTCCCCCAAAGAAAGCAAAGGCAGTCATTTCCGCCAGAAAGGTGCTGTTGACTTTTATTTTTCGATCGTCAGGGGCCATTACTGATAGAATTTGCTAAATCTTGAGAGACTATCAATTGATTCCAATATTGTGAAACGCCGGATCGGCTGCGTGTCGCAATCAAGAACAATAAACTACGTGGAAAATTGACGAATGGGGTCATCTTGTTCCACGACAATGCCCGTTCCCACGTCGCTGATGTGGTTAATACAAAACTGGCAAAGTTCAAGCGGGAAACGCTGCAACATCCGCCACACAGCTCAGACCTGTCGCCTTTAAATTTTTCATATCAGCGGCATGCACTGCTTTGCTGGCTTCGAACTGATGTAGTTCTAAAGTTCGTGTTATATATTCTTTACTTATTAAATAGACATAATACATGGAAGCATTGACATCAGTTATGTTGGGCCCAATGTTTGGCACATACGAGCTTATTCTTTTATGAAAAAATACATAGTTTACTTGTATTGACAGTGCTTGGCGTTCAACAATTCGTTTGCAGTATCTTTGGCAATGGCAATGCAGTTATTATTCGTGTATTTGATCCCTAGGCAAATTGTTTAAGAGGAAGCTTTAGGTCGGGCCCAACTCCGACGCGGGCTATACGGATACATGTAAAACGCAGAAACGATTTTCTGAGATAACTGCTGAATAGCTTTTAATGAAATTTGTTGCATTTCGGAGAGTAAGTTAAATTCTAGTGTCTGTTGGAATCGGAATTTCGATTTAGGGCCTGAACTCTGTTTAAAATATTTTAAAAAATTCCAATGTTCAATAAAAAAATAGGAGCACGAAGTTTACAAATTAATAGCTCTGCATCAAGAACAGATATCGCGGTTCTGTAAACGGCATCCATTACACCATTCAAAGAGGACAAATTCTATATGTCAATTTGTATCTTACGTGAATTGGTTATGTTATGTACAAGGATTCTGCAAAAGCCGTATTTCCATAACACTTAATTTTTTGAGTCTCATGTGTAACATATCAATTTTGTCCGCTGTAGATGTACTATTATGTGCAATTCACAGCATTGTGATATCAATTTTCATTGCTGATTTACAGAGTTGTAAACTTAATTGCTTCGTTTTCTGAAAATTTTCGAATTTTGCCACTTTTCAATAAAATATTGACGACCTAAATCGAAAATTCGAAACACAGTCACTAGAATTTAGGTTTTTTTTTTTTAATGCAACAAACCTCGTCAAATTTGGTGCAGTGGTTGCCGAGAAAAACGAATTCTCCTGCTACATGTATTTGGATAGGAGCATCCGACCTAATGTTTCCTCTTAAGGAGGAGGCCCACCTGCAACGTGAGCCCCCCCCCGAACGAAATTTCTGGCTACGCCACTGATTGTGACATATGTGGCGATCATCTCGAAGCGGTATAGTGAGCGTTGGCACAATAGAAGTGCAGTACATGCGTTCTATTCTGGCCTAATGATTCGAGAGCATCGAGGCTGCTGTGCACATCAGACCGAGGTTCGATGCCACCGTGGGGCTCGTAATTAAGTTTTTCTTAAAGCGTGAGCAAGACAGCAGCCACGGTCGCGAAAGTCGGCGAATGTTCGCAAAGAATCAAAGCTTCGCATTAAAACGCAAACCGATATTTGGGGAAAGGAGACGAGCGCAACCGTCCAGCAAACTTCATTCGAAGTTCGACCGAGGCACGTGCGACGCACATGTCTTTTTGTTGTTTCATTGCGGGATAAACCTGTGACCCCGTCGTTTCAGCAAGGCGGAAAGCCGATCCTTATCGCACGGCTCGTGCGACTACCTCTCTGACGCTGACGCGTTGCCGTTAGATGGCGACTTGCACAGCAGCGCTCTCTGCGTCATGCCGACTGTCTCCATCGCGCGCCAAACGGCGGAAACTGCCACAGCGGGAGCGCAGGGAACTCTCGATGTTGTATACTGCGCATGCTGGTGCGCGATGCACCACTTCGTCAGTGGGTGGACAGTGGGGCTATAGTTTCGGTATCGTCAAATAAAGCGTCGCCATGACACTGGTAGCCAAAGGAAAATTCCATAACTTGTGCATATGTGGCTCGATGCGTTGAATGCAGCCGGCTTGCGTTGCTTTTAGAAAATATTTATCCGTGTTCCGAAGCTACGCGTTCAATAATACCTTTGTGCATCAACCTCTACTGACGATCAACCGTCGATTTACACATGCTTCTCCTGCATTTACTGTTACTCAATTAAAAAAAGAACAACTTAGCGCTATTTGTTGTTATTGTCTTGGAACAGTGCCATATAAGCCTAGATGACGATAGAACAAACGAAGTGTATTACAAATTTTAACAAACATCTGCAATATGCTCGAGAGGAATTTCGTATTGAGACATTTCTCGCAATGTTACAGATCTGAATGAAACTCTAGTGGTCTTACGGTTGCGTTGCGAAAAAAAAACACATATGAAAAAAGACTATAGACATTTTCAATATAATTTGCTGGATATGTATGGGCACATTAACACAAGGAGAGCTATGCAGAAAATTGACTAGGTATAGTATGTTGTTTGGACTAGCAAGTATACTCGTTGTATGGAATAAAAAGAAGTTCTTGTTGCTAGTATGCGAAAAATGTGGATCTGCTGCTCTTGATAATCTTTTTATTATTAACAAATAACTGTTGCGACAAAAAATTGCTTTGGTAGAGTTCTGTTGTGGACAGCAAACACACAATGCCTCTGTAGCAATTTTCTACCTATGGAAAATTGTAGGAAGCTATCTTTCGTATTTATGATCGTAGTACAGAATGCTCCCATTTGTACTGCATGGCTAATGAGATACTCAGCTCTACATTATTGTATTGTGTATTGAATGCCTTGCTGTGCGATAGGTTGCTAATAAAAACAGTGAAGTGAAGTGAGGTGTGCCACCAGCGGACGTGAGCACCTCAGGGACCCGCTTTTTCGTCTCAATTTGTGAGTTTCCTCGCTTGACCAAAGCACTCACTAGCCAAAATTCGGTCGACGACTTCACGCCTCACCAGGCGGGAGGACGTTTTGGCCTCCAAGCCGTACCAGCGGCTCCCACGGCAACCGAAGGAGTTGGCAAAAAAGGGACCCCGTCCCTCCCAGCGCTTGCCTGATGCAAATGGAGAGGCGAATGCTACTGCAGAACAACAAGCGCCCGCTGTGCAACCGGCCCTGGCAGTGACCACTTCAACCCAAGTGCGACAACGGATGCTGACCTCGAGGCGAACTCTCCCAAGAGGGCATACTTCCGAATCCAGCCAAACAAGATTTCTTTTAACGTTTTCACCACAGTCACAAAATCGCGATCCTCTCTTTTTCACGCGTTCATTCTTAACAATGTATTCGTTTCTCACGCAAGAAGCTTGTGAATACACGCAAAATTTCCGCGCGACTGGCCGCTCGAGGCACTTCGCATGTATTGGCGGGCTTCTTTCACGCTAGAAAAAACACTTTTATGTGGCATGTATTGAGCACCAGAAAGCGGTATCACGAGTTTTCCATGTCGCTCTTCAATTTTCCCACTGACACATTTATTTTAATTACGATATTTGAGAAGCTGTTTAATTAATTAAGACTAATTATGCAGCTAGGCGGAATGAAAAATATATAATCTAAGTATCTCCAAGCTACCGAAAAGAACATTACCTTTTTTCTGTTCAGCCACGTGACATGCGCATATTTTTAACGCTTGGCCAAAGTTACGTGGGACACCCTGTATACGCTGCGCATCGATTTTCACAATAAAAATTGTTGACAGTCAGCGTCATGTGTTTCTTCTTCCGCGCGTCCTGTCTGCTTTGCGCTGTGCTTTTAGTCATAAAAAGACGTGTTAAGAAAAAAAGTCAGCGGGACATGCATGTAGCCCAGTTTACCGCAAGTTCCTTGGCTCCTGTCTCATAAGTGGTGCTATAGTTTCAAAATTCATTCCAAGCAAATGTACCTTGAGAATTCGCCGGCATTCGTGAATTGCAATATGCGCTCTAGAGCAATTAGTTTGAAAGTTGATTAGTGATATCTCGCTTAAATTTTGCGTTTCAGTTTCTTGCGAAAGTAACGGCCACCTTTTTGAGCAATCTAGTTAAAGGATTAGAATTGTTGCGGTATCTGCCACAGGCGATGTTTAGAAATGAGCTCAGTTAAAACACTAGCCTGCGCTATATAGTTGGTTCATTGCTCTAATGAATGCGTAAACGGAGCTGAAAAAAGACGAATACAAGAGTAAAGGCACACTGCATAAAACACGCGCACGGGTGCGTCCACGTGTCTGTCGTACGCAAGGCAAGGTCACCATCGGCGGCGAAAGTTAATTAAAATTAAATTCTGCAGTTTTACGTGCCAGAACCACGATCTCATTATAAAACATACTGTATAGTTCGGGGACTCCGGGTTAATTTTAAACACGTCGAGTTCCTTAACGTGCACCTAAATCTAAGTACGCGGGCGTCCTTGCATTTCGACCCCCATTAAAGTGTGGCCATTGCGGACGGGATCGAACCCGCGACCTCGAACTCAGCAGCGCAACGCCCTAGCTACTATATAAGCTACCGCGTCGGGTGGCAGAAGTTTGCCCGCGAGCATCATATATGAGGTGAAGTTGACCCGCATGTGACGAGTGCTGTGATGTGTGTATTCTGTTGGTATACTACTCCACAACTATTCAGAGCAGCGCAGGGGAATTAAGTACGCGAGCATTTACGTTTTTTCAACCTCCAAAGCGACGAATGAGCTGCGGCCACTTGGAATCCCGCTGCATGAATCGGGGCCCAGCGCGTCGTCAAAGACGTCCTAATACACAGCTGCTGCGAACGCGTCGCGTGAAAAATTGTGCGAGGAGCGCTATATGCACAATGCGATGAGAAGAGTATAACGAAGGAAGGGACCATTTTATTTTATCACTTATATTGTGACCACAATGGATACAGAAGAGAAGTGTTTGTCGACGGCACACTGGCAGACTGGGCAGCGCTAAACGGACAAGGACGGAGATAAGATATAAGAGAAGGTACTGGCATAAGATCTATACGACATTTGTGTCTTGTCGTATCGCGTGTCCCTCCTTGTCCTTTTACCGCTACACAATCTCCCTAACATGTAGACCGACTAGCCCGAATTACTGCCCTTCTCAGTATCTCGGCACTAAGATACCGCCTTCCTGCCGCTTCTTCTAAGACCGACGATCGTCTCACCTTGCCACCAGAGTCAAACTGCGCGCTCACCGAAAGCATATGTTTGTACTTCGAGTGGCGACCTTGATAGAACTGCCGTATCTGTACGCAGCTACGTCTAGCTAACGCAGTTACCTGCGTCGGCTTTTGTCTGCATGCCCTCTGAGGGTTCAATTTATTAATGACCCGGTTCGTAACGCGTGACGCAGAGGAGAGGAAAAGAGCAGAGCGACTCGCGGGTTCTTCCGCGGTGAACGCACATCTATAGAACAAGCGCTGTTGAAGACTGACGGAACCGTCGCGCGAGCGGCCTTGAACGACAGGCGAGCTTTTATTTCGAAGAACAAAGGAAAAATGAAGACAATGCGGCGTTTCTTGAGTGCCGGCGAAGGGAATTCACCCTTTGTTTCCGTCCCTTCCTGGGAGACCGGCCGGCTATTTGTTATTGCCCACATTTTGCACCTGCTTCATTCCGACTCGAAGAAAGAAAACAGCAACTAACTCTCTAGCAGCCGTAGCAGCCCGTTTACGCGCGACCATCACTTAATGCCCCTCCTCGAGATCGCGCTGGCGGGAAGTACGAGGAAGAGAAACGTTCTAGCCAAATTTGGTGCGCCGCTGTGGAGGAGCGGCGAACGACGACGTCCGTTACACAGTGAGATGAGAGAGAGCCCCGCCGTATATGCGCCACCGCCTGTGGTGAAGTAGTTTGCGGCGCAGTGTGTGCGCTTTATTGACCCGAAAATAGCAGCGGAGGCTTTAGTGCGTGCGGACAGAACACTCGAAACCTTCTCGGCGCGACATCGCTCGTCTGACATTATTGGTCATTACCCATGGTGGCGCGCATTAAAAAGAAGAAAGAGAAAGATGTCATGCGTCCTTCCCCACGAAGTGCACTGGCATGACAGGTGACTCATGGAGAGCGTCGAAGATATAGCGCGCAGAGAAATCATGCACTGTCTATGCAAGCGAACCACGACACGCATCAAACTTTCCGCCTCGCATGAAGAAAGAAAGAAAACGAAAGAAAGGAAGGAAGGAAATAAAAGAAAGCACGCTTGTGCTGTAATATGGTCAGTCATCAGGATATTGCGAAAATTCGGCGTCCAAATTCACGAAGCTTTTCGTTCGTGAGAACTGTTCGTAATTGGCCGACCACCTTTCGCTCTTACACTTGGCGAGCGCCTGATGTTACGACAGTTCTAACGCACGTTAGAGCTGCCTGCTTTGTGTACGCGGTATCAGAACTAGCTTGCGGCATATACACAAAACAGTTCGTGCGCTAGAACGTTTCACAAGGTCAGGCGCTCGCCAATATCGTGGCAGCGAACATAGGTTTTAAGGGGGTGGTCGGCTAATAACATAAGGTGGTGGTGGTGGTGGTAGAAACATTTTATTCAAGAAGTTAATAAGAGAGTTGCTTGATGTGCGCCTGAGTGGCAGCCCCTATTCCGGGACGCCATTGGAGATGGCCGATACCCGGGCGCGCGCCACCAAGGAACGTTGAGCTTCCGAGGTATACATCAGCCGAGCAGGTACTCCTCCCAAGCCTCTCTAGTAGGGATGGGTAAGGGGATGAGAAGGAGAGTGGAGTTGCGGGGCACGAAGCCACAACGTGAAAGATATCGGTAAGGACCTGACAAATCGGGCACGTGCCTGAGATTTCCGGCATGAAGTACCGGGCGACCGCCGGACTAAGGAAAGTATTGGTCTGAAGGCGGCGTAGTAGTCGTTCGTCCGCTTTCGCCAAACCGCGTGTAGGATCAGGGTAGAGTCGGCGCGAAGTGCGGTAATAATCCAGAATATCGCTGTAGCGTGTGAGGCTCGAATTTCCAGGATCCGACGCAGGACATAAAGGGGCAGCGGCCTGGAGGAAGGAAGCGCGGACAGCGGCATTCGCCGCCTCGTTGCCGGGAAGACCTGTGTGGCCTGGGGTCCAGACAATTCTGATGGAGTGAGGGTTGAAGCGCCAGGAGGCGGCCCGAAGGAGACTAGCCGCCAGCGGGGTGATGGAACGCTGGATGTATCGAGAACAGGCTGAACGCGAATCTGTCAACATAATGCGAGTGGTTGGGTCGGAGGCGGCCAAAGCGATGGCAACCTCCTCTGCATGAGTTACAGTGTTGGCTCTGAAGGAGAGGCCATCGACGTGGCGACCCTCGGTGATCACAGCGGCCGTGAAGTGACCTGAGGGGGAAGGGCCCTAGACGTCTACGTAAAATACGCCGGGGCGTTCGGAGTGGCGCGCCTGAAGGGCAGCGGCACGCGCTTGCCTGCGACCGGGGTTGTTCGGGATTCATGTTGCGGGGGAGTGGCTTCACCCATAGCTTCTGGCGCCAGAGTTCCGGTATCGGGGATGGAGGGACCGGGTTAGAGATTGTGTTGAGGCCAAGTCTGTGGAGCAGGCAGCACCCGCAAGGCGTGTGCGACAGACGAGTGAGTTGATTGACGCGATGGGCTTCCCGCAGCTCTGCGAAGGATTCATTATGCAAAAAGGTGGGGCGTGCAGACAGGACACAAGAGAAGAGAAGTGGACAACACGAACGCCGGCGTTCGTGTTGTCCACTTCTCTTCTCTTGTGTCCTGTCTGCACGCCTTACCTTTTTGCATAATGAATCCTTACCAACTAGCTCAGCTTTCTGTCGTTCTCTGCGAAGGAGTTGTGTACCCCCAGGACCGCAAAGCGGCGATTGGCAGTAGCGATGGGGAGGTCCAGCGCGCGGCTTGTACACGGAGCGGAGAATATCCAGCTGGTTTTCGTGGTGACGACGCAGGCGAAGGTAGGCTGAGGCGCAGAGGACCCGACTGGTCACAAAGGCTTGGGCCAACTGGAGGGACTGGGTCCCTCGGAGGCCGCCACGCTTGGTAGAGACCCGCCGAATCATACGACTCACTTGTTCGCTGGTGCGTCGGAGAGCAGCTATGGTACCCTTAGGGTCCAGGGAGGACGAGAGGTGAACCCCGAGAATCCGAAGGTCCTGGACCGACGGGACGAGGCCGGACGGGAGAGAAATCTGGGGTGGCGGTAGGCGGGAGATCGATAGGAGGGCCGATTTGGATGGGGAACACTCTAGGCCGCAAGAAGCGGCGTAAGTGTCCACTAGAAGGGCCGCCTATTGTAGGCGTTCCTCGATTTGAGCCGGAGAGCTGGTGTTGGTCCAAACTGTAATATCGTCAGCATAGAGCGCATGGTGTATCCCCTCGACCTTGTGCAGGAGGGAGGGGAGGTTCAGCATGGCCAAGTTGAAGAGTAGAGGTGACAAGATCGCTCCTTGAGGTGTACCCCGTGTGCCTAGTGGGTACGGGCCGTGTTCAGTGGAATCGAGGCGGATGTAGACGGCACGATAAGAAAGAAAAGCGCGGATTTAGTCGAAAGTCCTCTGTCAGCAGTCTTTGGTGGAAACGTTAGCGAGAAGTCTACTGTGTTTGACATTGTAGAACGCGCCCCGCAGATCGAGAGCGAGAACGGCTTTGTCATTTTGGCGCATAGCAGTTGACTCTGTGACGTCGTGGTGAAGCTGTAGCAAGACGTCCTGTGCCGACAGATGCGGGCGAAAACAAGCAGTTCTCACCAACGAAAAGACTTTGTGAATTCGGCTCGGTGACGCTCTCACTGGCCAGAACAGATATATATATAGGCCTAAAAGGAACACGGTGGGTCTTTCAGCAACCTCGCTGAGGCAAAGTACTTCGATCCGGCTGCCTTAATAAATCGTAATAGGACGGGAAATTGGGCTATTTCGTTTGCACTAAACATGGTCTTAAGTAGCGCTAACTTGTAGCACTTGGCGTGTGTCTCCCTTCTTCGTTCTTGTGTTTCGTCAAGTTCGCGCTACTTGAGACCATGCTTAATAATTGAATCGTATTGATTGATCAACCAATCTACCAACCAATTATAGAAGTAAGCAAAAATTTCTGAGGCCGAATTCACAAAGCTTTACGTTCCTAAGTGATATCTGTAATTAGCCGGCCGCCTATGCTATAATGTGTTCGAATGCTATAATAATACGTCCGACATCACGATTGGACATGGCATCTGCTCTGACGATCAGTTCTAGAGTAAAAACGTTCTTGTGAATGCGGACCCAGTTTCTTTTGCTCCATGTTTCTAACGTTATCCTTTACAGTACCAAGTATATGCGAATCTTAAGGTGGCCGTCGTCGAGGCACCGAAAAGCAGCCGCTGTGTTGGTTTTCGTCTGTACGAAAGTGGGCCAATATGTCCGTATACAGGGTGTCCCACGTAACTTGAGCCAAGCAATAAAAATATGCAAATACCACGTAGCTGGAAAGAACCAAGGTAATGTTGTTTGCCGTCGCTTGGAGATACTCAGATTATTTATTTCATTCAGCCTAACTGCATAATTAGCCTTCATTAATTAATAAGCTTCTCAAATATAATTAGATGAAAAGTGTAAATTAGAAAATTGTAGGGCAACATGAAAAACTCCCGACACAGCTTTCTGTTGCTCAATACGTGCTTGATAAATGTGTTTTTCCGAGCGTGAAAGGAGCTCGCAAATACACGCAAAGTGCCTCGGCAACTTTGCGTGTATATGTGGGCTTCTTTCGCGCTATATGATTTACGCTATGATTCACGCTATTTCACGCTTTATTAACTTTTGTTTTCACTTAGTATTAATTGATTTTAAACAATGAAATAATACGTCGTGTCGAAAAAAATACTGGCCATAAGTACACACGACTTCCGCTACTATGCAGTCGGTACGATTTCTTTGGAGCTCTTGGATTTTTTTAAACCTTGGTCCAACCTTGGTTCAAGTTAACCGGTACACCCGGTATAAAAGTTACGTATAGAAAGTGGCACAAGAACTCAAACGAAGCCCGGTGATGTCCTCTATTAACCGCACCGATGACACGAATGCAGGAGAGGCTTCTATAGGCTCCTCGAAAAAAAAAAAAGGAAGAAGAACGAGAAGAAAGCGTGACCTGCCTGCCTTTGCACTTCGAGAAAATAGCTCCCGTACAGATCGGTACACGGCACGAAGAGGAAGTGCATCGGTGGTTCGTCAGCGAACCCGGCGCGGTCATGCATACACGCGCTCAAACAGCCACAGAGGCATACATATGAAAATTACTCGATGTAGTAATTACTCAAGTAATTATGCAAATTAGACCAAATCACTTTTTAAACCAAAAGAACCTTGCGATTGATTCGCAACACAGAAAGTGAAACTCAACACCCGAAGAGCGCAACTGTCAAGCCCTCAATTATTAGATGTCCATCAGTGACGTCACTGCTTACGCCTACGCCATCCGCATGGCGGAAGAAGCCGCGAAGAGTCAAGACCTCTTTGCTTGCTTCTAATCGCGGAGGTCCCGGCCCCCGTCCCCTAGGCCTGTGTGCGGGGGACGGGGAGTAGGGGCCTCCTAATCCGGCGGTACAATAAAGTTGCTATCATCATCATCATCTACCGGGGACCAGGGGCTCTATCCTCGACACGCATAGCGGCTGCACGGCCGCCGTTATCCGCCATGTTGACTCTCTGATTGGTTGTCGAGAGGTCACGTGTTTTGAAAATTAAAAAAAATTATGGGATTTTACGTGCCAAAACCACTTTCTGAATATGAGGCACGCCGTAGTCGGGGACTCCGGAAATTTCGACCAACGTGCACCTAAATCTAAGCACACGGGTGTTTTCGCGTTTCGCCCCCATCGAAACGCGGCCACCATGGCCGGGATTCGATCCCGCGACCTCGTACTCAGGTGTTGACATTTGTGCCGGGAAGTGGAAGTTTTGCAAAATGCAATTTTGCGTTTTTATCAACATGCTGAAACGTGATGTGGAGCTGCAAATTTTATCGACTAATACTTTTTTCTGCACCTTGGAGAGCTATATTGTGACGTAAGCGCTTCAATAAGAAATTGAGTGGTAGTTTGCAGGAGCCCGTGCAATGGATGTACAGTTTTGCGAATATGGGGTGGTGGTCCATGATAACCGCCATGTGAGCTTGCCGATTGGCTGAAGGAGTATCCCGTGAGAAGCGTCACAGGAAGGGCCGTTTCGTAAAAGTCAATTTGACGTTGCGTGACTTTGCGCTGCGTCGCCATTGCAGCTATTTCGCGCCATAATTTGCGGTGCGACGAGCCGCGCGAATTATGCTAATGAGCGGCCAAATACAATGGCAGCCGAGAGGCATATCGCCACATTTTCCCCAAAGTTTGGGGCCATGCTCATAACGCGTGCTCATATTATTTGCATCGCTATCGGGTGGTGTTGACATTTGTGTTTTGGGTCATCATTTTTCTTAAAAGCACGTTTATTTGATATAATATTGGTTGAACATTGCAAACCTTCTGCGACGTTTTCCACTTTTCACTGCTGCGTTTGTATTGTAATCAAGATTAATGACTTTTCGCATCATCAAAAGTTATGACAACGGCGGTTTTTTAATTTTTAAAAAGAAATAGCGTGAGCAAACTGCGGTGAAGGTAAGAGGCGAAGTGAACAAGAGATGGCAGCGCCGGCGCTTGCGTCACGCAAGTGAATACTTCTGGCGCGCGCAACGCTATATCGGTGATATTCGGCCGTTTCCCAGCCAGCCGAGTCGGGCTGAATCGCTTGCGTTTGGCGAGCTAGCGATAACGCGGCCTAGAACGTTCGCGCATCACCACTGGTGGGTCGCGTATGTAGTCTCAAAGCAGAAAACAAGCGCGTTGACGCCGATATACGATGACTCATTCGGTTTCCCGGAGACGCGCATCCTAGCTAAGGAAGCAGAGGACGACTTGCACGCAGCAGACGATGAAAGCGAGAGGCGTTTTAGACCAAGTAAGCGTACGCTTTGAGCTGGCTGCTTTATTTTTACTGAGGAGGAAGGCTGCTTTGCCTTATCAAGAATGTTAGGTTCAGTTACTTCATTTCAGTTTCTTAGGCAAAACGTCGAGATTGCGTCACGTTATGAAAGCAAATCGGGCCCATCAGCGCCATTTCGTACGCGTCACGCCAGCGTCACGCCCCGAAGAAAATGGCGGAATGGCCAGAATCATAGAGTTTCATACAATAATTACTAGAGGGAACTCTGGCGCTAGTCTCTACAGGAGCTTACGGGAGGGAGCTGCAATGAGAGCGCTTGTGCCAGCATGGGAATTTCTGCATATATGTTTCAAAAACAAATAATAATAATAATAATAATAATAATAATAATAATAATAATAATAATAATAATAATAATAATAATAATAATAATAATGTTTGCGCTGTAAAAATTAGCAGCGTCAACGTTTTCGAAAACTGGAAACGATTATGAGCTCATTGGTTGGCGCGCTTCAAGTCTTCAATTGGGACCAGCCACACGGCTTTTTTGGTTAAGACATTAACTGGTGTAATTTGCCTAATTATTTGTCTAATTAGTACACAGAGTTATACCGAAATGTTATAAAAGTCATTTTTGTGGTAAGAGCTCTCCAGAGAAAATCATTTAAGCATCTCATCCCTCCTGTTCCTAAGAAATTTCAAATGAAATTCGTGAAATATCAGGTCTACAAATACGTATATGAAGCTAACAGATATTGAAGCCAAGAAAAACCTAGGTGAAATTAACTGTTCTTTTTAATTCAAATGTTAATTCAAAAATGAAAATGAAAGTAGGAAAAGGTTATGCAGATCCAACGCATGCACATGTGTGAAACGAAGCTTTAGCCAAGCGGTTAATTAAATGCTGGACAGATAACTATACTACGGGTACAATAGTTGAAACAGAACAGCGCGGTTTTCACGGGGACAAGCAGGGAGAAACGACACGGACGAGCGCTGACTTGCAACTGCAAGTTGCAAGTCAGCGTGAAAACCGCGCTGTTCTGTTTCAAATATGTCTTACCAACTCGCCCAAACGTCTGTTTTAACGGGTACAATAGTTTGTACTTTCATCTCATGCAACGCATAACCTCATGCAATGCTTATGTTTATCCATCACAATGGCCACAAGTTTATTGTCATGTAGTTTATATTGGGGGTGAATTAAGTTTCTAATATGAATGAAATATTTCGCACTAACCATTCCGTATTCGTATTCGAAGAGGAAATATTCGATATTTTTGAATATTAAAAAATTACCAAACAAGAACCGACTGTTAAAGTTTGGTTACTTTTCTCTGTCTACTAAACGAAGTATCGCAAGCTATTACAAGTGAAATAACGGCAACCTGCAAGTTTTGCTTGTTTGTTGCCATTCAGTGTATGTCGCAGTGTCGCCACGCAGCAGTTTCTTTTTTATTGTGATGACAATTATATGGACACTCCAGGCGAACTTTCGCCGTCGGCGTTGACGTGAAATTCCGTATACAGTCCATGTGCGATAAGATCATATCGCGCCCTGCACGCCGCAGGCTGTGGGTATGGTGGCATACTGGTGGGTGCGAGGGGAAGCGTGCGAGGGTGAGTCGAGAAGGATGGTGGCTTGATGCGCACCCAGCGTTGAAGGTCACCTGATAAAGCGCGCGTAAGGTAAGTTGAGACGGAGGGGGGGAGGGGGGGTAGCGCACGTCTCTTTCTCTAGTCTGGCCGTGCGCCGCCCGCACGCTATATCGAAGAAATTCTAAGTCGAATTTCGCAGTAAGCTGAAAAACAGTAATACTTCATAGATAGAAAGACGAAAACTGTTTGTTCAGACGTTTTGCAAACCGCTCTGTAACTTTCTAATGGAAATCTTTTTTCCTAGCTTCGTTGCTTCAGAAGTTGGTTAATTAATCTTGGCTAATTATCTAATTAAGCAAAATACAAAAGATACCGTGACACATTACATAGAAAAGTGAGCAACATGCACTTGGTCACATCGTCTTAGAGTGCGTCGGCATGTTTTTAAACTCTGGCTAAAGTTAGCTTAAACACCTTGTATGCGTCCGCGTTTGACTATTTGACTCGATATTCGAAAAATTTGATATTTTTCCCGCCTCTAGTTTTTTATGTATACGCACTACACCGCACACCAACTATGTCGAAATGCGAACACCTTATTAGGAGGATGCACAGTGTCAGTCGTCTATGGGGCGATATCCTGAGGACAAAGGCGACGTAAGATGCTAGTCGAGGGAAGAATGTTGATGAGAGGTGTACGGGGCACAGATAAGTACGACATATATTTTGCCACATTTAATGCTGATGTACCTCTTGTGTCCCATTCCAATTCTGCGGGAATGGCAATGAATGGGGCCACCGTTGCTAAAAAAAAAATAGAAAGCTAGTAAACATTTGGTAACCGCGGCAGTTACTACCTCTGACTGACCGTTACTAACTGTTTACTACCCATTCACTAACATTAGTTATCCATGCAGGTGCGTGGAGGCCAAGTTAATAAAATATATTACTTCGTCTTGGCCGTGGCCGATTATGTCATGTTGTGACAATCTTATGCAACATTTAGATAAACTTGTTTCTCTCATTATGTTGGACTAACAGTTATGTGCCCTGTCGTGGCGAACATATGTGCAGACAGGACACTGTAGAAATTAATGCCCAAAATTTTTTATAATTATGCTAATACTTAAGCTCTCACTGGTACAACCAGCGCTCCCCTTAACTACGGCGATAAATAGTTCTAAAATCGTTCATAAAATACATGTGTGTAGTCACGTAAATTAAACGAATAAATTGACGTCGGTTACTTAGGCCTACATGCCCATTTGAAAAGTGTAAACACGGAAGAAGACCTCTATGACGATTACCTTCAACTTTCCAATTTAGACACAAAATACTTAAATAAGAACCTTATTGATGTAATTAGTTTAAATAGTGAATGAATTGCTTTAGTTCTTCTTGTAAAGAGGTTTATAGGACGAGTTCAACAAACAGGCGGTAGCTCGGAACAGTACGCAGGGAGAACAAGATGATGGTGTTCGAGCGCCGATCTCGTGCCCTCCGCCCTTGATGATAATCGCTGAGCACGGGATGTCATTCTCTTCCTTTCTTCATGACAATTGCCCCGTCGAGAAAGGTGGAGCCATCCTGGCGATCTAACAGGTGGGGACAAGAGGGTCGAACTGCGGCTCGAGGCGGTCTACGTGGACAATATCACGTCCGTGTCGACGACGGTCGCCGTGCAGCGTAAGAGGTTCAATGACGTAGTTTACGGGGGAGGTACGCTCGACGACGCGGTAGGGACGATGATAATTTGAGAGTAGTTTGGACGACAAGCCAGGGGCGCAGGGTGGTACAAGCAGCCACACAAGTGCTCCAGGAGCGAATGTTGCGGCAGGAAAGTGGTCATCGTCGCGGGCGTTTTCATGGCGTTGTTGGTCGGCTGTAGTAAAGCGCTTGGCTAGTTGTCGGCAATCTTCAGCGTAACGGGCGGCTTCCGACACCGGCGTGCACTCTGAGGCATCTGGTGCGTATGGCAAATGATGTCCGCCTAGGCGGTTAATGCATCTGTATACTGACGTGTCTTGATAAAATCTTGTAGGCTTTAAAGAAAGCGTTCGAGATAAAAAAAAGAAACTGTATATGTTGTTGTTTTTTGTTCAATGATTCTTTATTAAAAGGGCCGGCTATGCGAAACATAAAAAAATAAACTACAGTAACAAAGGAATGTAGGAGAAAAACAAAACAATCGAAAGAAAAAAATTTGAACAGCAGTAAGGAAGGAAATCTATGCGAAGCGAAGCTTTTGTGAAGCGGTTAATCAAATGCCACATAAATTTGCCCATTTCCTTCCTGCGCCTTTGGCGCAATGTAAAACTGGCGCACGTGCATGTGCCCTCGGGCACCCGTGCTGCGCAGTGTTACACACGCGGCTCTCAAAGATGCCAGTCATGGCATTGGCACGATATAAGTACACGTGCGATTGTGGCATAATCGAAGAGTACAAAATACGCCTTTCCTACTCGACCAGGCTGTCGTCTCTGTAATGTACCGGAAACTGTAGAACACTGCTTTATTGACTGCAAGGACGCCGTCCTGTTTTGGGACGTTCTCCAAAGAACCTTTATAAAAGTATCTTGATGTGAGTCCTCACACGATGCGATATCTTATGCCACCTAAATGTGAAGATGTGCCTTTTGACATGCTGTTAATTATGGCGTTGCACAGTTCATAGAAAACTCGCACGTTAGATCGGAATGCAGAACCAGTTGTATCTTCGCAGTCACATTTCATTCGTATGGTTTCACAACTGAAAGACTTGTATGATCAAAGAAACTGGTATCCATTGTTGATGCAGTGTATCATTTTGCCTCCCTTTTAGAGAACTATTTACTTTAATAATTGTACTGTGAAGTGTCTGTTTTGTGCTCGTAGACGCGGCTATGACTGTTTTGACCGCTATATCTTACGCAAGCACGTGTTATATTCGCAATATATACAAAGGGAAAAAAAGCGATTGTGGCATAATAGAGCATCGGGTTGCGTGCTGGGGAACGGATGTTTGACCCCGCCATCGGGCACGTGTCGTTCTTTTTTTTTTTTTGTATGAGCTATTCAGCGAGGCAACAGCAGCACCCAGCAGCTGTTGCCAAGAAAGTCTGGAAGTGTTCGAAAAAGAATGCTTCACACAGGCGCAGCCTGCAGTACAATATAGAGCGCGCTGTACGATCGAGTGGCGTGCGAATGTCCAATCACAGCCGTGCGTTACCAAAACATTCTCTATCTTAATGTAGTCTCAGCATAAAAAAAAACTGCGAAGAATAACGCACACTATATTCGCAAATATATCCGCCGAGACACCGACATCATCCAACAATCGCAGCAGCCACGCCAAACCCGCGAGGTTAGGCAAAGAAAGCGTCGCTCAAAACTTTCCACCGATGGGAAGCGAACCTATAGAATGCACGACGCGTTCGTTGCTCTACAAACTCTAGAAACAGATATTAGTACCTGCGCTCACACGCAAGTTTTAGAACACTGCATACATATAGGCAATGAAGGTTTTTAGGTAGCTATATATGGGGTGGGTTCCCGTCTCACCTCGCTGAAGAATAAAAGAAATAATAATAATCTGACCCACGGTGGAATCGAACCTTTGCCGTCGAGCACAGTAGCCCGGTGCTTTCGGAGATAGTTGGCGCCGACAGCAGAAAAAATTACTCTTCCGTTACACGGCCTGTTCGACAAGAATGCCCATTTGCTAAATTTCACGTGACCAGCATCAGTTCAGAGAAATGTGTACTCAATATGTGTAGCGAAACTAATTGCTGTTTAATGTAACATTTATGTTCATTTTTCTTTTTAGATTTTTGGTGAATGCCCTTTAGGGCAGGGTCGTGCGACTCACCTCTGGCTTGACGTTCTTCTGGACGCAGTCGAGCACCTTTCCCAGTTCCTCTTCGCTTAAGCCTGCGCATGCGTGAAAGAACACCGTGGCGGGTCACATTGGGGCGGGTCACATTCACCACCAAACCAGCACATGTTCAGTGATACAAAGTGTAGAAGGCCACCTTGGCTAATCTGGGACCGAACACCTACAAACGAAAAACTTTGTGAATCAAGGCCGCCGAATTAACAAAGATTTTCGTTCGAAAGTGCACCGTTTCATTGCCCGGCCTCCTCCGCCAATAATATGCCCAGCATCATGTTCGCCTGAAATTTTCTGTTACGAAGAATTCCATAGCGTAAGAGGTCTTTTGTGAATACGGGCTCTGACATCTGCGGTAACCAGTTGTAATTCGGCGCTATGGCGTGCTCGCAAGCTTAGAAGCGCAGAAGAAGACGTGGAGAGACAGCGAAGACGCAGCGGGAGCGTTATTTTAAACTCCTGTCAACTATTTCTCACACCACACTTCGAACTCACTTCGCACCGCAGAGTTTCCAACAAAAATTGCCAGAGGGAACTATGGTGCGCCTGTCAACGGGAGCTGCAAGCATGGCGATTCAACCAGCATGTGAACGACGGTTATAGTACATGGACTGCTAAAACTTTGTGCTTATGGCTTCAAATTGCTTTACTTTGGGAATTAATCAATTTCAACAAAAAATATTGCGTTATAAGTGCTGCTGAAATGGCGTGAACATACTGCTGAAATGGCGTGAAGACACTCAGGCAGCAAGAAAGAGAGATATCCAACCCCGCTGATTACAGCGGACCGTGTCCGTCTCCATAGTGAGCGCAAGCGCAGCAGATTGAAGCAAACGCAGTTACCCCGACCATCATATATACGAGCGCGGCTGGCTCGAGCGGCGCAGGGCAGTCTCGAGCGGGCGCCACCGGTGGGGGATCATTTCTTTACCCTATTTCCCCAAACAGCCTGTGCAAAACAAACAGGCCCATTGAGAATAGGGAGAGAGCACGATTGCAAAGTTACACCGTAAGACGCCTACTAGCTGTAACGTAAGTTAGGCACGCATGTTTTCTTATGCCTGAGTAAATGTAACTTGTGCATTTCGTTACGCCATTTCTGTACCCTATAGTGGCCATACATCCTCTGCAGCATGCACGTTTTATGTACCCCACTGCGGCAGCGTCCTTGACACAGCCTACCCGATTTTTTTTACCTAATTATGGTAGATATTGAAATTTACGAATAGCAGCCGGTGAGTTCGCAATTGACAGTATCAAGTGGAACAACACTGCATTTTTTCCGCAAGTTTGACGGTGAATATCTGGAAATTCGTGCCATCCTCAGGATTCGTTCTAAGTGTAGATATGCCTTGCAAACTCGCCGGCTACAAATCGTAAATTGCAATATATTGGCTGTAAAGTAACAATTAACAACTTAATTAGTGAAGCTCTGATAGTTAGTCGCTTATGCGTTTTGATTTCTCGTACAAGTAATGCCCGCCTCTTCGAGTAATCCAGTTCAAGGATCAGAAATGTGCTATTTGCCACAGGCATTTTTTTTTTTAGATTCCGTGTGGATAAAAATGTGGTGTTTCCACTCACGTTGTTTTACAAACGGCATCGTTAACTTTATTGGTTCGAGTAGGCTATGCCGCACAGCATTCGAAGGCCATTCTTTTTCCTTTCCTTCTTAGTTAACCACTTCCTGTTTCTTTTCGTCTCAACGAAATTGTTTTTGTTCGGTTTGTTTCGCATCGAGTGTGTTTTTATCGTTATCATCATCTCTGTCTTCGTTTCCTCTGTAGTCTGTGGCTCCTTTACAAAAGGCAGAAGGTCAATGGAAGCGCATTGTGTTCGCGCTTTTTCGTGCGCGCAACGCGTGCACAAAAGAAGAAAGGTTAACTCGGAGAAAAAAAGTTAATTTGTGGTTTTTCCTTTGCGTTCGCTTCGGCATGCATGCGCACGGCTCTCCAAGAGGTTAGTTCCGTTAGTCAACAAGGAAACGCGTTCCTTTCTTCTTCATGTGCACTAAGTAGACAGCGTTGCGCATACAGTATAGGCTTTCATGACGCGGGCAGCTTGCAATGCGTCAGGCATATTAACGCTACAGGAGCGCGCTTATGACCCACAACTTCGAATGCTCGCCCTTCTCCGTACTGAAGAATCTAAAGCAGACCGCAAAGCAACATTGCGCGACGAGGTCGGAATTCTGAATTTCACGAGCCTGGGTAGTCTTTCTTATTATTTTATATCCGAGACACACGAGCCTCAGTCCATCCCAACGGTCGTACTAACAAGACAACGAAAACGTTTTGAGCAAGACATCCCGGCACTTTACCAGCAAGTTCCTAAGTTGAAACACGCCGCGAGCAGCCACCTTTCTGACGCGTCGTCCTACGGACCGGGAAGTTTTGTCGCTATACTGCAGCGTTACACTTTACCAGTCAGATCAGGGTGAAAATTTGCAGGATACGGAAGACGTTTTACAGCCTCTTCGAGCAAACTTCAAGTAGTAGATCGATAGGATAAGTATTGAAATTTTCAAATCATTGCGGGGACCGCTAAAACGCCTTATAAATATTACAAATAATTTAAAAATTGTGCACAAAGTAGGGGGCTAAACCTTAGAGCAGTTATAGCCTAGTCTCTCTACGAGCCAATGAAACCACTGAAAATTGCTTTATAGATTTGGCAGTATATACAATTAAGCGCGTTAATAAAAGCGGGGTGCCATCAGCGGCGGCAGGAGGAGTTTTTCTGCGTGATCGCGTGAATGAAGCATGTCCGAAGGACACGGTGCGTTACAGTGGCATGATTCTCTTTAGCGGGAAAGTTGGACATATTCGCTGGTCCTTGATACATTATTCTGAAAAGTCGCATATGTCTGCTAAGAGTGCTTTTTCTTTCCTACCTTTCTTTCTTTCTTTTCTTTTTTTCTTTACTTTTGCTGACTGACCCGCCAGCATACTCAACCTTCCTGTCGGTGCAACACGCTTCGCAGTAATTTTGCCCCGTATTTAGATTTCTCTTTCTACGCTCCATGGCTCCATCTTGGAAGGCAAAGTTATTTTTGCGCATCTCTGTGCACCCCCGTTCTTCGCTAAATTAACACGACCGCTCTTGCGAAGAAGTGTTGGGGCTGCGTGCAACGTTCTGCCGAACTACGAGTGTGCGCGAAGTCGAGGTTATAAAAGTCAGCATCCCTGAGACTGAGGTTCTGCGACCGCCTGCGGTAATGTCACACCAACCCCAACTCTTCGGTGCAGTCGTGGTTGGCCATGCAGAACTGCGCTCCCGCGCCTGACGAACGTGGTTACTTCATAGGGTTACTTCCTCGGCAATTTTTCTGCCGACAACGGAGACTGCGAAGCGACACCAACGACATCTGTCATCCTGCCGGCGTCAATGGAACGCAAGCACATCACGTGGACTAGCATCGCCTGACAGACTTTCATCACTTCGCAGCCGCCACATCTTCGACGTCACCAGGCACAGAACAAGTAAAACCCAGCGCCGAGCAATCCCTCGTCCGTGGGCACGGAGGCACGATTGGAACAAGCATGAAAAGCTTAAAGGGAAGCTGAAAGCTTTTCCAGAAAAAATGAGTGAAGAGCAGTACGTCGTGGTTTTCAACCCTCTGAATTCGAATATTGCATCGAAATTGAGCGAAAGAAAGCGCAAACATATTTTATTTCGACGAAAAGTGCAGCAGCAGACACGCCCAGCTCGCGCGCCTCGTTTCCGCCTGTGATTGGTCGGGCGCCTCGTGACGTCAACAATGGTGTTCGTCCGGACCGACTGCTGCCGTTACACACGAAGCATGGTGCAAGGTAGTTTGGTGCTGTTTTGCTGAGACGGTCATAAAAAATTTCGAGAGCTTGCGTTTTTCTGAGGAGTTCGGCGTTAAGTCCAAACTCCACGAGAGCGATTTTGCGCGCGACGGTGACGGGCGACGGCTTCGAGCGACAAAATGGGCCGTCGCTTGAACAGATCGCTCGGTGTTGTCGCTCGATCGCTCGTTTCTAGAAATCTAGAACTCGTCGCTCGTCGCCCGGAAGTGCTATGAGCGACTAGCCAATAGTGCAAAGCCGGAACTGGATGTACATAACTCAAATACTACTTTTTATCGCACGGAACGAGCAAACTATTGAATTTTACACGTGCAAGAATAACAACCTAGTGCAAGACCTACAGAAATATTTTATGCTTTTTCAGTAAAATACATCACCTTAAATTGATAAAGCATGCGTCACGCTAGTTTCGGCGCGTATATTGCTGCCCTCATACCGGGAAGTCGACGCTCAAAGCCGTGGCTCGCGTGGAGTTCGGCTTGCAGGCGACGAGTGAACGCGACAGCCATCGCCTCGCTTGTCGCGCTGTCGCTGTCGCGTGCAAGATCACTTGTAAGGGGTTTATAATTTACTCCCTACATGTACGAGCCGATTGCGAAGAGCCGGCCTCTCCAAGAAGCAAAAAATGCTGGTGCAAGCACTGCTTTCCACGCGAACGAAGGCGAAGTGTTAGCATCTCCTTGTGTTGGAAATGTTCTTTGGCGAGTATGTTTTTTGTTAAGCTGCATTCAGCGTTCCAGTGAGTATGTTTCCGGGCAAACAACCGTAGTGTTATATTCCTGCATGCCTCCTCGTTGAACGTAAGCGGTGATGCGATCTTCGGCATTTGTGCGCTGCCCCAAAGCTGTCGTCAATCTACACAGACGGTTTGAACGCAGGAAAAGTTTACCGGCTGTTGTAGCACGTGTAGTATAGAACCTTCACCAGCGCGCCATCCGCACGCGACTCGTAACCGACGAATTCCGTCGGCTACGTGAGATGGTCGGTTTCTCTATGTGTGCGAGAGAAGGGGGAGCGCAGCGTCCTGGCGTGAGCAGGCTTTCCAACACATGCAAACTTTACGCTTGCACTGCGTTATGGTAGCTGCATGCAGGCTGTTTCACAAAACACGTGCGAATAGAAAATTCGCGGCGCTTGGCGATGAAACCTGCGTGAAGGGTGGGGGATAAACATGCACCTTCCGTTCAGCGGGCTAACACGAAGGAGAACCCAAAGCACGCATTAGTGATAAACTTCGGTAGTAATCGTCACGGAAGTGGTTAGAGCACAACACTGTTGTTCTTGAGCGCTTGAAGTTGTTTCGCTTCATACGATTCGTGCAAGCGTAGGCTGCACAGGACGCCGCATGATCGGCCTACAAGTTCAATTGATGCTACGCACGTCATCTATCACTCCTATATACACACAAACAAAGAAATGTAGGGTCGAGCGAAGCAGGTTAGGACGGCACGCACGCAGAAATAAGCCTGGTCAGGCACGGTCGCGGAGACTGCGAAGGAACGGAACACCAGTACTGACGTCACTACGCCGCGGTTTCCGGTCTCCGCTCGCATCGCCAGCGTCAGCAGCAGCGCGCGGCGCTCGACGGGGGGCGGAGCTACAGCGCAATTTTAACAGACGATTGCGTCGCTCCTAAGTGAAAAATCCCCCCCCCCCCCAATTTCACCTGCATGGTTTATAAGGTTCCCGCATCCGTATATGAGCGTCTTATTGAATTTGACAGACTCTTCAGCTTCCCTTTAAGCCTACACCACACGTATGTGCTTGCGGACGCGCGCAAGCTCGTGTCCGCGCGCCCACGCATGCGCAGACAGTGCGGCACGGCTCGTACGCGTCGAAACGCGGCGCGATGGGCGCGAACTCGGTGTACAGCTGGCTCTCTGTTATCGCGCGCTTGGGCTGCCTCGCGTCGGCGCGCCTGGCTACGCACCTACGGCGCGGTACGTTCACCTCTCAGTAAAGCAGATTAATATCATGCAAGAAAGTGCTTAATTTTTCCTTTTTTGCGCTGATCTAACAGCTCTAAAGATATGACGTTTATAGATATCGAAGCATATTAAAACGCCATCAATAACGAAGTACGAACTGGCTTCTTCCAAGGCGTCTACGAGTGAGCCAGTGAACGCGTGCTGTCGCGCGCAACGTTACTAGACCTAGTCTAGTAACGTTGATCGCGCGCGTGGAAGCACGTCTTTGTGGATGTAAACCACCATTTCTCGCGAGGCGTGGCAGGTGCAAGGCGCGTAGACGCGAGCTCGCGCGCGTCCGCAAGCGTACGTTTGGTCTGGGCTTTACGCGTTTTCTTCTTGCTACGCAGGTTAGTTATTTTTCTAAGTCAACATATCATTGCTTCAAATCCAATTATCCTTCTTTAGACGTGATTCCGTGCCCTGACATTCTGGTTGACCAATTTGTTTCTTTGCTTTTGCTTGTTTGCGGCAACGTTGTGAGTAACCCTGGTCCTAACAAGCAGCCTTCTGATGAACTTGAGGAAGTCTTGAAAACAGTTCGTGATCTTAACTAACATTATTAGAATGGAATCAATGCAACAATCTATGTCTGCAACAGTACGTGAATTAAAAGAACAGCAGGCTGTTTCGCAGACGATATTCGATATAAAAGCAAGATTGCAAAAAGTTTAGAATCAAACTGCTGCGCTGAATCAGTGGTAACGGGAGACAAAGGAACTACATGAAAGTATACACCATGTAGAAAAAGACACATGCGCACTAACTGCCCAGCTCGACGATGCGGAAGCTCAGTCCCGTCGTGATAATTTGTTTTAACGCGAAAGGGTTAAGAGGAAGCTTTAGCTTGGGCGCTCCTATCTAAATACATTTAAAATGAGAATTCGTTCTTCTCGACAGGAGGGGGGGGGGGGGGGGGCACTGCACCAAATTTGGCGAGGTTTGTTGCATTCAAAAGAAAAGCGAAACATATAGTGACTGTTGGTTTCGAATTTTTGAGTTAGGTCGTCAATTTTTTATTAAGAAGCGGCAAAAATCGAAAAAAAAATTTAGAAAACGAAACTATCAAGTTTACAACTCTGCAACTGAAGAATGAAAAATGATATCACAATTATGTAAATTGCATCTAACAGTACATCTAAAGCGGACAAAATTTATATGTTACACATGAACCTCAAGAAAGGTAGCAATATGGAAATACAGCTTTTGCAGAACCCTCGTACACAACCTAACGAATTCAGGTAAGATATAAAATGACATATCAAATTTGTCCGCTTTCAATGATCTAGTGGATGCCGTTAACAGAACCGCGATATCTGTTCTTGATACAGAGCTATTAATTTGTAAATTTCTTGCTTCTTTCTTTTTCAAACTTTCGAATTTTTGAATATCTTTTTCACGAAAGTCAGGTCCTAAATCGAAATTCCGCTTCCAACAGTCACTAGAATTTAACTTGCCCTCTCAAATGCAACAAATTTCATTAAAATCAGTCCACGGGTTATCTCAGAAAAACGTTCTGGCGTTTTACACGGAAAAAAATTTTTTCGAACCACGTATACACAGGCCTTCAATGTGACGCAAGTAATTGACTGAACTAATTGGATTTCTCAAGCTGAAATACGTAGAAAATTTGTAAACTACGATTTTCACACAACCTACAGACATTATAGCTCTCGCATTGTAATTTGACTATACGAGACAATATAATTATGTTACGCGAAAACTCAAAGAAACCCCTTCACACACGCACACCGGCCACGGCGTTCACAGACCGGCCGCGGCGTCCGCCATTTTGCGCGCGCCGTCGCGATGGGTGTCTTGGAGGCCACGGAGCGGCGCTCCCGGTTCCTTGTAATAGCAACAAAGAACGTCGAGCGGAAACACAGAAAGGTTGAAATAATCTCATGGGTGGCGGCAATGGAAAAGAAACCTGTCGTGAGTAACTACTCAAGAGGAAAAAAACGAAATCAGGAAAGAAACAATTTATGATAACTCAAAGGGAAGCTTTGAAGCGAGGTCAGGATGCCTTAGAACACGCACCTATAAAGTGAGATATAAGAAGGAAGAAGCATGTTTTATTAGAATGTGAAGATATCTGTCCAGCGGTCGATTTAGGCACCACTGGCCTCCTTGAAATCCTTGGGTTCAGCGAGAGCAGGGAGAAAGTAAACATGCCCGCAATAGAGATTAGTAAGAAGCGATAGGAAGATAGGTGGAAGTAAGGAAACGACAAAAAACGGACACGTACAAGAACAAAGTTCACAATAGGGGGTAAGAAATTTTGGTTATGGGAATTCATCGTGTTTTTTTTTCCTTTTTCTTTCTTTAACTTAGGTATGACATTATGCAGTATAATAGCAAGAGCTGGGTGGCGCAAACCACCACCCCGTTCCAAAGGGGACGCTGATAACATCCATCCATCCATCCAATACCTGCAGCTGGCGCTCGCCTCCGCCGCATCGCGGCCCACCGTATGAGGCCGTGGTTCCACCACAAAGCTCGCCTTCGTGCATAGCGTTCGCGGCCAGCGTTTCCCGGTAAACATTACGTTTACATACGCTCCAGTTGCCGGGAAGCGTGAGAAGCAGTCAGTGATCTTTGGATGCTATCGCGTTCCACTCTAAGCATCCTCCTTTTTTTTTTTTTTTTTGGACTGTCGGATGTCGCCAGACAGAAGATCGCAGACAGAAGAAAAAGTGCTTGAGGTAATAAACGATAAACTACAGTTTAATATTTCTCCAGACAGTATTACCCGCGCACATAGAATAGGTCATTTTCACACGGCGAAAACGCGTCCACTTATCGTTAAGTTTGAGAAGTACAAAACTAAAGAACTGGCGCTCTCAGAGAAGGTTCTATTGAAGGAACCAAACGTATGTATGACTGAGGGCTATTATACAGCGACACGAAACCTAAGGAAAATCCTAATTGAAAATGGTAAAGGGAAGAAGTTGCCACTTACATTGAGGTACAAGAAACTGCTCGTTGATGGCAAATGGTACGAATACAGCGAAACAGAAGGCACTGTACGCGAAATTCGAACCTCCGACAGTTCTCAGAACGCTGATCGAGCATTGCGGTCCGGTCGCGTTCTTTCAGCAATACCACAGGAAACTGGGAGGGGAGGTTGCTCTAAGTCATATGAGTACTCTGTTTTCTTTGCTAAAATACTTTTTTTTTTAATCAAGACGATCGAGTTACATGTTATTATTAATTACTGTTCCACTGACATCATCGCACTGACGCTTCGCGTCGGTGCGTCTCTTCCGTGTCGGTTGTGGCTGGGAGTTGCCTTCACGAAAGCTTAATCAGCACTAATTGGAATGTCTGATAGTCCTGGATGTGATGTTTGCGGACGCGAGGAGAACACTGAACACTTATTGTGCCACTGTCCTCAATTTCAAGCACAAAGACAATCTTTGTCCAAATGATTGAGGAAACTGCATGATGATCGTCCTCTGAGGGAACGGAGAGTACTAGAGCACTGTCCCCACCAATCATCGACTCAGAAGGCAGTGAAGGCACTTTTGTGCTTTCTGAGAACGTCTGGTTCGAACGAGCGGCTTTGACTCAAGTACTATCGGTGCACGTCTCTATACCCTCTCTCTCTCTCTTTCTTCTCTCTCTCTTAACCTTCTCCCTTCCCCCAGCGTAGGGTAGCCAACCAGACTCTTGACTGGATAACATCCCTGCCTTCCTTATATCCCTCTCTTTCTCTCATCGCACTGATGGAAACATGGCTAAGCAACAAAATAACGAATTCTGAGCTGTTTCATTGTTTTACCAATTATGCTGTTTTTTCGCAATGATCGTAGCAACAGAATCTGGGGTGGTGTTTTGCTTGCTGTCAAGAAGTGCATTGAGTGTGTCAGTGTGCCTATTATATGTGAAATAGAAATTACTTGGTGTTGCCTGACATTAAGTTTAAAAGGATAATCATTGGTGTCTGTTGTAGGCCACCCATAAGCGCTAAGTCTTTTTGCGACAACCTGCATGACTTCCTAGATAAGATTGTAATTCGGTATCCAGGTATGCAGATACTTTTAATGGAAGATTTCAATTTTCCAAACATCCCATGGACGCACACTCGTCCCTTCCCTAATCCATCAACACCGGAATCAAATGAATTTATCGCAGTTTGATGTGACTACGGTCTTACACAAATTTTCGTCCGACGCACACGCATACACATACTTTCTCGTTGCTTGAGTTGGTTCTGACGTCATCAGTCGATAACATTTCACCAGTTACGTACCTTCTTGGTATGAGTGACCATGATGCCTTGAATTTCACGATAATGTTATCACGTCCATCGCAACGCAGGCGTCTAAAGAACATCAGAGGTTATAACAAAGCTAACTTTCCCGCCATTAACAAAGCTCTTTGTTGTTTTCTAGACACTTTTTGCTGCAGTTTCGTGATCGCTCAGTTGAAGAAAACTGGCGCAGCTTCTAAAATAAAGTTTCAGAATTAATTCATGAGCACGTTCCTTCTCGACGCGCCTGCACAATAACACCCCGTAGTATGACCGCCACTTAAATCAACTTTCTAACAAGAAGAAACGTTTATTTCCTGTTGCGAAGCGGTGTCATAAAGCCTCTCGATGGTTTGCAGACAGATATATGCTCTACCTGTCTGGTGTAAGAACTACTAAAATGTTCTTCTTCAAAACTACTCTTCCAAGTTTACTGAAATCCAATCCTAAGCGTTTGTGGAATATTGTAAGAGGAAATAGTGAAAATAAAATCTTACTATCAACATAATCTGGGGACCCTGTGGACACCGACGTCTGCGCCAACATGCTAAATGATTCGTTTGTTAATCCTTTTTCATCATCAGACTTCAGTGGTGAGCATCCTGTGCTATGTCCTTATCACTATTATTTAATGGATCCTATTGTTTTTAGAGCGACGGGAATAAATGCAATCATCCATAATTTAAAAGTAAAGTCTTACGGTTTTGACCAAATAAACAGTAAATTCATGCGTAACACGGTTGAATACTGTTCCATCATTCTTGAATGTATTTTTTCGCAATCGTATCATACTGGAACACTTTCCCACAGACTGGAAGGCAAGCAAAGTAATTCGGATCCATAAGTCCGGGGAAACTCAACATCCTAACACTTACAGGCCGGTGTCCCTAACATCCGTACCCTGCAAAATAATGGAGCACATTACCTTCACACATCTGATTAATTTTCTGTAGTCCAACAACTTTTTCACTCCCACACAACACGGATACCGCAAATATTTTTCATGTGATACTCAGTTCCTGTCATTCACTAACGACGTGCATGCATATTTAGACATTGGTTTGGTAACTCGCTGCATAGTTTTAGACTTCGCTAAAGCTTTTGACAAGGTAAGCCATTCGCTGCTATTACATAAACTTAGTGTGCTTAATATTGATCCCGCCATAATTACCTGGATACACGCTTTCCTTACCTCTCGTGTTCAGTTCGTCTATGCTAAAGATGTCTGCTCCCCTTCGGCACCAGATGGAATAGGTGTGCCTCAAGGATAAATGCTGGGCTCCTTGTTGTTTCTAACACACACACACAGGTGTGTGTGTGTGTGTGTGTGTGTGTCCGTCGTTTTAGGGCCTTCGCTTCAAATCATATCATTCCTCGTTTTTTTTTCATGTCACGCTAGTTTAGAAGTTTATGCCCTCAAAAACGTCATTTGCTTCTCGTGGTAGTTCACAAAGTGATCTCCTTATAGTCTGCCGACCCGACCTCTCGCTGAGCCGAGTAGCAGCCGTCAGTGGCCACTGCGGAAGTTCTGCTTAACCGAGTGGTTGGTTCATGTCATGTGGACTTTTTAAAAGACGACGCCTTTCTGAACGTGCCAACCCCACTTTTCCGTATGGGTATGTCTGTTTCTAGCCTCTCTTATATACGGTCCGATCCCGAAGATATGCAGTCTAAAAATGTGGGCCCAACCCGAAGGTTGTGCAAAGCCGTTCCCGTGGGCATGTGCAGTCTAAAAATGAGTCGATCCCGAAGATAGTACAGTCTAAAAATTTAATCAGTTCGACGCTCCTTCTGCTGCCCTCACGCGAAAACTGGGGTGATAGAGAGTCGCGCGCTGTGACTCCGCACCATTTTCACAGCCAACTCGCTCTGGAAGGCATTGTCTTTGATCGACGCCAACTAGAATTTGAATTGCTTTCCAACTTTGTGTTTGCATTGTGTCTATAGGAAACCAACCACATGCGTACACATTGTTCCTCGCGTCTATAAATTCGGTTTAAGCAGGTTCCTCTTAACGGGAGTCTACTGTATTTTGAGCACATGGCAAACATCTCTTACAAAAGAAAAGCTCAGTGAATTCGGCCTCTAGTGATTACCGCTGGGGGATCGTTCGAACAGGGTCCAGGTCATACTCGGACACGAGTCTGAACCAAGTGAGTGGCCTGATCACAACATGCAGTGTGAGTGTAACCCTCAAAACTGTCGCGGACGGTTACTAAAGAAACATTTCTGTACCAACCGAGCACGGCTGCTATTGTTTAACAGTATGGACAGCCGAACTGTTAAATTCTTGTCAGTCCGGACCGCCGCCATTGTCAGAACGCTTAGAACGACTGAAAGTTGAGCAAGTTGGTCAGGATTCATTGCATCGATAGCAAGCGTGCACGCGAACACGTACGCTAGTAGACACAAGTCTGCACGTTGTCATTTTTGTTCTACTTGTGTACGTATTTTACACCTTTCTTTAGATATCATGAATTGCCAAGATACCAGCTAAAATTCAGACACAAATTAGGCGCGCTGTCGACGCGTAGGTGAAGTGAAACGAGGACAGGGACGTAGAACACATGGCCAGAACTTTTTTTTAAATTCTTTTCTGTGGTTCACCGTCCCCGTCCTCGACTAAACTCGAGCGCGCTTTTTAGACGGGCGCTCGAAGCAAGCCGTCCACTGTGGGACGTTTTCCGCTGCGTTTAACGGCAATAGGGGAGAACACGAAGGTTGGTAGCTACAAGTGGAGCTAGTTTCAAAGGCATTCCAGCAACTGCTCTGTCCGAATGCGCGGAGCCATAAACGTGCCATAGAAATAAAGGTGGCGATAGTTTATTGCGTCCACTACACTAAGCTCTGTTATGATCGACAGTCAGGTGTGAGAATCATTCAAACGGTCTTCCCCACGTCGACATAATTGCCCTCTTCTCCGAATCGACGCCACCTCGTTCTCCACGAGCTGACATAAAAGGCTAGAAGCAGAAACCGAACGTCAAGACGACGTCGCGCTTTTGCCCGAGCTGACACAAAAGGACAGAAGAAGAAACCGGAGGTCAAGACGGCGTCACTCTTTTACCCGAGCTGACACAAAAATGGTAGAAGCATAAACCAAACAACAAGACGGCGTCCCGCTTTTACCCGAGCTGACACAAAAGGATAGAAGCAGAAACCAAAGGTCAAGACGACGTCACCCCTTTTCCCCGAGCTGACACCAAGGATGGGCAACAAGGAAAGACAGGCTCCGGAGGAAGACGGCGACGACGACAGGACCACCAGTGGTTATTTAAGGCCGTGCTGACCCACGTGTTAATAAGGCTGCTCGAGACTCAGATGAGAGTCACATCCTTGTACCAATTAAGTGAATGCAACCTTTTCTACTCTTTTTCATCCTCACTATGCCCGGATTCGTCATTGTTTCCCGATTCCTGCGGTGAAGGCCCACCTCACCCGGTCAAGATTATATCAGCACCTGCAAGTACCGCTAAATGTCGACAAGTTGCTATTCGGGTTCTAGTATTCGCAACATTCGCACTGCGCATCATGAAGCATATACCTTATTAAAAGCACAAATCGATTATTAGGAACAAATAAGCAGTTTGTTCGCCTACTCGGCACTTTCGGAGCTTATACATGGTTGTGCATCATCATGGTTGTGCTGTGAGCGTCTGAGTGTGTTCTTTTTCTTTCTTTCTTTTCCCTGCATGGAACACTTCTGCACGCCATGTATCGGGGACCTACGGGCGGGACTGCAAGCTCTGCCCGCCGGGCACGCCAAACACCCTGCGCCACATGGTGCTGGGATGCAGGAATAACCCAGGCATACCATCGTCATCACCACCACCAGGCGATAACGCGCAGAAAGAAGCGGAACCAGAAGAAGATACGGAAGACCATTGGGAGGCTCTACTGCGGACGCAAGACCCTGAAGACCAGCTACAGTTGGTGAACAGGGCTCGGGCGGCGGCAGCGAGCCATGGCTACCTGGACTGAGGAGGCCACCCACCTTAGGGCTCAAGTCAAAGAAGCCTGGTCAAACAATAAAGTTTATTTTCTCTCTCTCTCTCTCTCTCTCTCTATCTCTCTCGTGCAGCTTGCTCTGCGGCATAGATGTTTATTGAAATAAAAGTGCGGAGGTCCTCTTCATGCATAAATATCAGTAGCGGCTCAGCGAACTTGTCGTACTTGAGCCAACGCCTACAGCTACGCTGTATTCTCCGTTCGTAACTTGGTAGCTCTCTCTCTCGAGTAACCCTCGTTCTTAGGCAGAGCCACAACAGGTGGTGAATCGTCACTGTAGAAGCTGTAGCAGGACACTTTGGACAGTTCACCGAATGTTTCACTCTTGTTATCATCTGCGCATACATTCGAGACTAAAAGAGAAATGCGCGTCGTCCGTGACGATAATGTAGAAAAATCCATTTTTCTCTGTAGTTAGAATGGCCGCGGCAGATGGCGCCACTGATATACAAAATAATATTGCGTATTCATATTTAGTTGAAAGAAAACGTACGGTGCTGCATGCAATCAACTCTGCCAAATGCCACATCTGAGAAAAATTTCAGTGCGAATGATCGCGGTTGTGCTGAAAAGACCTGCAGCTCCCCGAGCGGCGGAGTGTGCTCTGCACTACTTCACTTCCCGTGTGTCATGTACGCTATAAGGCCGGAATGAAAATTATCGTGTCGTACTGCAAACAGCCGTTACGAGCTATGGAATTGACTGCAGGTGTCCGTCCATTAGCAGCAAAAATTTCGAACAATTCTCATAAAATGCCTTTTTGTTTAAATTGTGCATTCATGTGGCGAATCGAACAAGCGTTTATCGACTTCAAGCCAAAGAAAGCACTCTAACCACTACTCCACGCCCGTCTTCTGCAGCTATCAACCGTTATAAGCTATAGGAAATGGACTAAACGTCCCTGGCTGTACATATTCCCGGGGTTGTACATTTGAGGCGGAGATTCACTTTAAGCTACCTTATAATAGGTCGCCCCCTCCCTCTTTCTTTTTCTTTTTCTTTAGCATGCCGCTTTACAAAGGCGTTCTTTTTTTTTCAAGTTCTCCTCAACGTCTGAAACATTCACAAGTGAAATCAGCGGCCATAGTCACAAAACCTTTTGTTCGTAAGAGCTGTTTGCCGCTGTCCCGCCGATTTTCCTAATAATATATCTCCAACACCACGTTCGGCTGGCACCTGCTCTTACGAACAGTTCTGGTGTAATTTTTTTTTATTGGGTGATTACGGGTCCAGGTGCATAAGCTGCGGCACTGGTGTAAGCAGCTGAACACCGCTGACAGCATGCACGACGGCGGCGTGCGCATGCGTAGGCCACCACTATACCTCACAATTGATGGCCGTACATGGTTGGAACACTTCATGCGAATCCGAAATGGCGCGCAAACACTTCGCTTGCTCGTCAGATACGAGCGCGTCCGCCTCCGCAGTAGGCCAGGCTGAAGCATTTGTGTACTCACCGCAAAGGAAATCATCGGCAAACACGGCGGTCACGAGGAGGAGCAAAGACAGCACGCACGCTAGAGTCACTTTCGCCATGGCAAACAAGACTGGGTTGCGCGGGCAGCGGGTGTGTTGCAGTGCGCTAGCGATAATCGTTCGCACTGCCGAGCAAGCTGCGGTGCGGGGCAAGGTGGCTGAAATTTCCCGTGCAGAAATGCTCGTGGACCCCCCGCGGGCCCTTGATCTTATACGCAGCCACAGAATGGCCGTCAACTCGCGGTGGGGACGAGGTGAGCAAGAGACCAGTTCAGCAGCAGCGCGACCTTCGAGCGCGCGGATTTCTCGCCCCTTTTTATCACGATGTTCCGTTTCGTACACGCTTACTACGTACAGGCTCGGTCCTCAACGTGTGTTCGTGTGCACGATTCGCGACCGTGGAAGTTTCCACTGACGTCACCATTGACCACCTCGCAACAACTGGATCCTGTTCGCGAAGTTCCGAGCCGTGCCGGCAAAGTGTACCACTGTTCAGCACGCACTGTTGGTGAATGAATGCGAACACCAGTGAGCACGCAGCGCAAGCTAGCTTGACACTGCCTGCGCCACACTTCGGGCTGAACGACTTAACCAGTATAACGGAAGCGCAAAGTCTGAGAAGCTGTCGATGTCCGCATGGGCTCGAACACAGTGAAAGGAGACGAACAAGGTGCTCGACTGGTCTGCTGGCGGCTGTCGCGTGGCATAACGAACAGTCAGAAAACAGTATATGGCAAATGACGTCGCGTGTTCACTACTTGTCGTTGTTAGCGAAAACGTGACGCCAAAGGATCGCTCACATGTAATGGTACGTAACGCCTGCATGAGAGATTCAGTATAGTAACTGGCACCCTCGTCCACGTGTTATTGCTTGCGGTATGCGCGTGATCACATCCTCACGCGCATTTCGTTAGCAGTATGAGTGTTTCTCTCGCAACAAAACTCTGCTTTGGCGAAAAGTTATATCTGTGGGGCCAAGTAAAGATACACAGGGCAAATTATTTCCGGGCAAACGGTGAAGGCTGCGTACACAGCCGAACCGGTGGCCTCTCCACTAAATCACTTGTGCTGCAGAGTTGCGGCGGAGGGAAAACACTGCACGCCTGCGACACCACCGACATTCACGAGGCTGGGCTTTTGACAAACGACGTCTCCTGTGCCTTCGTTCGGCTAGAAGTGACTTGCCTCTCGCCTCCCGCTTCGAATGCAACCTGGAATCGCTGTTAGGACCGCGACACGAGCTTTGGCGATGAAAAATGGCATTACTCGGCGGTGGCGACGGCCAGTGAAAGTGCGCCGGCGGCCTTGCCCCGGCCGCCGACCCACTTCGCGGCTCGTCCGCTTCGTCCGACGGGGCCTGTAAAACCTCCCCACCGCTTGCGAGAGCGCACATACCGCTTCTACGCGGGTAAAGTGGCGCGTCTTACTCCGCCGAGCAGCGCAGTCGCTGGAAAACTACATACCGATAGGTTTCCGTGATAACGAGTCTATCTACGACGGCTGTGTCTTGGCTCAGCGTGGCCTTTCCAGGTGGAGTTCTCTGTGCGTCGCCATCGTGATCGTTGTTGTTGTTGCGTTATAGGTGGTTCAGGCCTTGCAAATTCTAGCGGGTCGTCGCTTCGCTCGAGCCCCTCACCGGGAAAATGTATAACGGTTCTGTTCCAATGTTATTCCTTTTCGCACTTCGTCAATGGCCGAGCAGCGCTCCGCCCACGTTATAACCGAGATCGGACGACCGTAGATGGGGGAGTGATAAGGACAGAATAGGAGCGCGCTAAAAAGAATCCTTACATTACACAACCGTTAAAATGTCATTTTGTTCCTCTCACCAATATACGCCCACGCCAGTGTTATGTTTCAAAAAGGCTACAGAAATTCTGAGAATCGTCTACTGATACGTAAGCGTTGTTTGGCTCGGCTGTGACCTCGTTTTTGCGTTTTTGCTTAGTTTTGCTTACTTGCTTTTCCTAGCTCATGGGCGTCTATACCCATGGCTTTTCCGGTGGCAAAGAATGCTTAGGCTTTAGTAGACAATTGCCAGATTTTCTCGCCACATCCGGCCCATTCAATGCTACCGTACCAATTGAGCCGGACCGCCGGGCACGAGCGCTCCTCAACAGAGAGAGGGTAAAAGATCTTTATTAATAACATTTGAATGGCGAGAGCAGTGTGGGAGGAACCCTCAGTCCAGGGTCCCTAAGATGATTCCGGCGATGTTTCGAGCCCGTTGTATCACAGCTCGGAGGACCTCGGGAGGTCCGTCGCGAAGGGCATCGTCCCACAGCTGAATAATGGTTGCGTAGGGGGTAAAGGAGAGTTGGCAAGGGAGGAAAGAGGTTTGCAGTGCACTCAATCGTGACGTGGAAGATTGTGGGCGAGCTGCCACAGCCAGGGCAACGATCTGCATAACAGTGTGGGTAGAATTTATTGAGAGAGACAAGATTTGGAAAAGTTGCAGTTTGTAACTGGCGTAATGCCACTGCTTCCTCCCGCGAGAAGGACGGCGGTGGTGCGGCGTGGGTGCGACGAATGCGTGTATAATGACGGAGCATGTTTTTGTAACGGAGCAAGGGATCCCCCCACTCTGAACTAGTCGCCTCACCACGCCGAGTCGCCCGGAGGGAAATTTCTCGGGCGACCGCATGTGCGCGTTCGTTACCCGACAGCGAGGTATGACCAGGGGTCCAGAGTAAGTGGATGCGGGGAGGCGTGGTTGGTGTATTTTGCGGGATCTGTTTGAGAATTTGGTGCGCCGCTCTCGGGACGCCATGTCCTGATAGGAACGCCCGGCATGCCTGTTGCGAGTCCGTCAATATATACAATTCCCCAGGAACACGGATGGCGTATCGAATTGCAAGAGCAACACCGAGAATTTCTCCGTAAGCGGCATGCTCGGGGTGCATATTACGTGGTAATGGATGAATACTTAGCGCTTGGCGTATCGCTGACGACAAGATCGTTGGACGGGTTTCAGACTCAAGGGGTGGGACAGAGTATCCTAGCCGTGTGAGAAGATGGCGGCCAGTAGGAGTGAGTAGGAGGCGCTGGCGATGGCTGACCCAATGTGCCTCTAGCAGCTCGCCTAGTGTGTTATGTGTCCCTAAGTTAAGGAGACGGCGTGTGGAAGTATAGTTCGGGAGGCCATGGGCCAGCTTCGTCACTTTGCGAATCATTGCGTCTATGCGAAGTTGTAGCGCTTGGGTCAACCGCTGAAATGGGAGATGGTATGTAAGGCGGCTGATCACGCATGCCTCCACCAAGCGCAGCAGGTCCTCTTCTCGAAGGCCCGAGCGCCTGTTGGAGACCCTCCGGATCAAGGCCAGAATTTGCTCAATCTGTCTGGATAGAAGGGAAACAGTGTAGTTTGACCTGCCATCCGCTTGGACGTGTAGGCCGAGGATACGAGCACGATTAACCTGTGGTATCGGTGTGCCATCCACGTACGTGCACAGTGATAGGGAGAGTACAGGAACGGCTCCGGTAGTGTTCCTGTATATACAGGAACACTAGGCTCCGGGGGCGAATGATTATGAGCTCCGACTTTTCCGGAGCACATCTTAAGCCGCATTTTCTCGCGTACTCGGAAACTGTATCGACTGCTTGCTGCAGTCGGTCCTGGATGGCTCCGTCGGAACCCCGTGTCGACCAGATAGTAATGTCGTCCGCATAAATAGCGTGAGCGACATCAGGGATCTGGTCGAGTAGCCGGGGGAGCCCTGCGAGCGCTATATTGAATAGAGTAGGGGAAAGAACTGAGCCCTGGGATGACCCACGTCCTACAAGGCGAATCGTACCGGATCGATGCGGTCCCATTCCTACGGTGGCTGTGCGATCTAGAAGAAATGCGCGGATACAGTTGTACATACGAATTCCACTGTGTGAATGTGCAACATTGCGAAGGATGAGGTCATGTTCAACATTATCGAATGCCCCTTTTAGGTCTAAGGCGATGAGTGCTCTCGTTTGGGCGGACGACGGAGGTCCTATGACTTCCTCCCGCAATTGTAAAAGCACATCTTTGGCAGACAGATGAACCCGATATACGAATTGAGAGTTAGAAAAGAATGATTTTTCTTCGAGGAAGGGCTGCAGACGCCGCAAGAGTACATGCTCCATGAGCTTACCAATGCAGGATGTTAGGGAGATTGGTCGTAAGTTTTCAACCTTAACAGGCTTGCCCGGTTTGGGGATCAGTGTGATGTCGGCGTGTCGCCATGCTTGGGGAAGCATGCCCTTGCGCCAGCAATCATTGAAGATATGGGTGAGGTGGTTAATATCCGCGTCACTGAGGTTACGAAGGGTGGCGAATCGGATGTGGTCGGCTCCCGGTGCCGTGTTGCGGCGTAGGTCTTGTAGGACCACCCGCACCTTGTCAGATGTGATGTCTGCATCGAGCAATTCGTTCGCCTCGCCTACATAAGGATAGTCAGGGTACTGCGGCGGCGGGCCTGTGTGTATGAAATGCTTCCCTAGCTCTCTGAGGAGTGTCGAGACATCGTCCCTGTACTCGTGCATTAGGATGTGCAGCTGTTGAAATGTTTTTCCCTTTGTTGTGGTGGGATCTGTGAGTGAGCGAAGAATCGACCACGTTCTTGCTGTGCTCAATGTGCCTGAGAGGCGATCGCAACATCCTCGCCAGTTATTCCTCGTAAAGATCTCTGCATACTCCTGGGATTCCCGTGTAATTTGATCTATACGTTTCCTAAGTTTTCGGTTGAGGCGTTCTCGTTTCCATCGTCGTGTCAACCCTCTGCGGGCGTTCCAAAGATGAAGTAAATGCGGGTCTATGTCTGGTGTCTCGGTTTTGGTGCGCAGTGTGCTCGTGGTGACCTCTAGATCTTGTGCGAGAGAGTCAAGCCAGCGTTCGTACCCTTGACGCTCAGGTGGGCCCTGGCGACGTTCCCTGAATTTCGCCCAATCCGTTATACGCACATTTCGCTCGGGCCTGCGCGCACCCCGTAATGACAAGGTGGTCGCCACAATGTAGTGGTCACTACCAAGATGCTCCTCTAAAGGCCCGTGCGCAACGACTGGGCCAGTATTGCGCACGAAGGTAAGTTCAGGGCAGGTGTCACGAGATACGCTGTTGCCTATCCGAGTGGGGTGCTCTGGGTCGGTAAGCAGTGTGTATCTCATGTTACAGATGGCATTCCATAAGCGGGTCCCTTTAGCCTGCGATTTAACCTAACCCCATGCAGTATGCAGAGCGTTAAAGTCGCCGGCCACCACACAAACCCGTCCAAACATACCAAATTCTGTTAGTAGGTGCTGAAAACAGTGCGTTCGCGAACGGGGGGAACTGCACGCATTGAGTATAAACAGACTCTCGCTGCGTTTACCTTGCGTAATTATTTCCAATATTTGGTGAGGAATGTCAATGTTAGTGGTATGCATGCGACATGTAACATGTTTCGAAACTAAGGCTCCCACAAGAGGAGAGACACCCGAGAGCGTGCTGTAGCCGGATAAAGAAGGGGTGCAGTTGAGTTCCTGTAAGAGGATGACATCAGGAGGGTTCGTGCATGTGGCGATATGCTGCTGTAGGGAACCTCGTTTTCGGCGGAATCCCCTACAATTCCACTGCCACACCACTAGTTGCTCCGCGTTACGCGGCGCCATTATCATCGCGAGAGGAAGCAGGCGGTCGTGCATAGGGATGCAGGCGCCGGGTGCCCACATTTGAAGGTTGCGGCCGAGAGCCTTGGTCGGAAAGCGCGCTTTCGTTACCGCTAAGCTCAGGAACTTGCATACGAGCGAAAGTGCACTCTATACATGATTTCACTTGCTCCGTAATCCCTATTTGAAGGGCCTCCATTTGGCGTTCTATCCTGTCCAGAGCCGCCTGCATACTAGTGCTTATAGTGTACTAGAATAATGTACATTATTCTAGTACACTATACTAGTGCTCATGTCTGCCACCAGCGCGTCCATTTGTTTTTGCAGGCGCTCACAGCGCGCCTCCATGTCACGACGTAGGCGGGCTATTGCTATTAAAGGATCGGGATTTGATAACGAATTGGTAATAGGGGAAGGGGTAGGGAGAGATTTACGGGGCGGAGCGAGCGGTGGGGGACCCTCCGCCCGACCTACCTCCAGAGGCGCCTCCATTGCTGTTTTCTTCTCCGGGGTCTGCTGCACCCCTGAAGGGACCAGGGTCACCTTGGCTGGGGCATTGGTCTGCAGGGCCTTCTTGTAGGGTTGTTGGGAAGATGGGGAAGGAGGGCACTTCTCTGGGAGGCGCACCGATGCCTCGCGGGATCGGGACCGAGACTTGGAGCGGGTCCGGAACTTGCGACGGGATCTCGAACGGGTCTCCGACCGGATGGTGGTGGTGGTGATAACTTTATTGCACACAGGGGAGTTGCGGACACGCAGGTCCTTGGGCCCCCGCACGGCCCCACTGCACTCAAACGTTCATGTCCCGGAGGCTCATGACGCTGGCAGCCCGGCCTGTGGCGATGGCTTGCTTGGCCGGGTCCTCGGAGCGCAGTAGGGTCTCCCAAGCCTCCCAAGTAGTAAGGTGCTCCAGGCCCCGCGGGGGAGGATCCGCCGGGCAGAGGAAAAGAATGTGATCGAGAGTGGCTTTGGGGTGGTGGCAGAGGGTACAGGAGGGGTCGGTGTGGACGTGGTGATAGCGCGAGCGTATATAAGGGGAGGGTAAGGTGCGTGTTTGGAGCCGCCTCCAAAGTGTCTGGTGATAATTCCGACCGGACTTGTCTGGTCTCCTTCGTTGGGGCGCGCGACGTTCAGGTCTCCGCCGTATCTGTGGTAGTGGTCGGGTCGCTGGAGGGTTGGAGTTCACGCTGCTCTTTCTCGAGAGCTTTCCGCACCCAAGCTTTGTTCAGTGTCTGCCTAGCACGCCGCGGGCAGTTTGGATCCGCTAAGGGTGGGTCCCGTCACAGGATCTGCAGTGTGGGGTGCACGGATGTGACGGGGTGGGGTTGTCAGTCCCGCACGTCGCGCAAATGACCACGTGCGGCGTAGGACAGTAATCGGCCCAATGACCGAGCTTGTGACATATCTTGCAAAGCAGTTGGCGGGGTCGATGGGGTAGCAGCGGAGTTCTGCACCATAGAAACGCACGTAGCGAGGCACTTGAAGTCCTTCAAATGTTACCAACGCAACGTTGATTTGACCCATCATTCGTGCTTGAAGTATTTGAGTTCCAGGAGCCAAAAGCTCATCCACTAGCTTGGAAGACGGTGTACCGGGCAAAAGACCAGAAACAATTCCCTTGAATGAGTTGTCTGGGGCCGCAAATTATGTTGTGATGGGATAGACCCGCTGACCAAGGTTCAGCTCCCTCACCTTGTACAATGCGTCGGCTACGTGTGACTGGGGTGTGCTGATGATTGCCAAGTTCTGCTGAGGTCGCAGTCGGAATATGATGTCCTGACGATGGTCGGTGGTCAAGCCGGCTGCACTCCATAGAGCACTGGCGAGTTCTGGGCGCGTTCACTTATCGAGGCAAAGTCCTCCGTGAGGCCGCAGAATTATCTTTTCATCGTGCAAAGGAAGTTGAGGCAGTTTCTGATTCCGACTGCGCTTGCGTACGGTAGGCTGGGAGGCGTCCGGAATGCCCAAGATGTTCTCGGAGGGTTGCGTCTTAGCGTGCGTTGCTTATGTATGACTGTCTTCCAACAGCAACCTGTGTCGTCGTCAGTTTTGTCGTCGTAAATGTTCGGGGTAGCATCTTCCTCCATCCTTTTCCCCATCGGAGTGTCCACCTCTCGTTGTTGGAAGGAAAAATTGGCGACGACAGGATCGGCGGCCACTCCCGCGGTATCCACCTCGGGCGTCTTCGTTGTTGTCGAGGGACGCGCGGCGGCGTTCTCCGTCGCCGATTGCGTCTTCTGCTCGTTGGAAAATGACGTTGCGGTAGATAAATGCTCCATCGAAACAGCGGTGAATTGGCCGAAGGCCCTTTGCCCGCCCGTTTAGAACATGGGCCTCGGAAGAGCTGGTCGCTTGGCGCTCTTGGTTCATGGTGTAGAAAACACGCCAAGGCAGCTATGGCCCCGACAGGGGCAGCCGCGTTGGAACTGCTTCAGAACTGTAGAGGCGCGGGAAGCGGCAAAAAAGTCCCGGGAAGAAAAGGCGGTCGGTGGGAAACGGCGAGAAAGCCGCTTCCCATATGACTCCCGGCGAAAGCGGCCAGGGCAAGGGCGGTCAAGGGCGGTCGGTGAAGGTCGCGTAGTCTCGGTGGTTGCGGAGCGCGCCGACGACACGTGCGTTCACTTCGGCCGACTGATTGGGCTCCTCGACAGAACAGGGTGGTCGAGAGGGAACGCCAGCTGCCGCAGTGGCGGCGCTGCGTGAGGGGAGAGTGCACTGCCGTGTCACCCTCGCTCTTGCAAGCATGTGTTCTGCGTGCCTTCCTTGTCCACGCAAGTGCGCGCCTGCGTTCTGACTGCGTCTCGGTAAGGCCCAATGAAAACGCGCTAAACGTCTCAACGCGCTCGCTTGCCCGCGAGGTGTTCATAACTCGAAGGACGCTCAGCGGCGTTCAATTGGACATTGGGCCACCCCGAAATCTCAAGTAGGCCCACCGCCAAATTTAAGTTGGCCCACTCCCAATATTTCAGTTGGTCCATGTTCAAATTTGAAGTTGACCCACCCCCAAACTTAATTTGGCCCATGCCCAAATTTCAAGTTGACCCAGCCCTAAATTTTAAGTTGGCCCACCCCCTAATTTAAGTTGGCCCACCCCACATTTCAAGTTGACCCACTTGAATATTTCAAGTTGGCACACACCCAAATTCAAGTTGGTCCACCCCCAAATTTCAAATTGGCTCACGCCCAAATTTCAGTTGGACCACTCCTACTATAAGCTTGCCCATGCATTTTCTAAGGAGCCCTATGTATCTCTATTCCTTTTACATGAAAGGAAGGAGCAAACTTTACTATAGAAGCTGCTACATTTATCTTGACAAACCTGTATGACAGCAGCGAACGGTTTATAAACATATATAGTTATTTACAAACACATCTCAACGTGCAATATAGAAATCAAGTTTTGAACGCGTAACCTAACGCAAACGGATAAGGACTGAAGGCATTAAAACGACGACATGGTACTGACACGACTTTTTAATGCGAATAGCATTCTTTGCCTATTTCACCGTTTTCAACCTATCTATCTATCTATCTATCTATCTATCTATCTATCTATCTATCTATCTATCTGTCTGTCTGTCTGTCTGTCTGTCTGTCTGTCTGTCTGTCTGTCTGTCTGTCTGTCTGTCTGTCTGTCTGTCTATCTATCTATCTATCTATCTATCTATCTATCTATCTGTCTGTCTGTCTGTCTGTCTGTCTGTCTGTCTGTCTGTCTGTCTGTCTGTCTGTCTGTCTGTCTATCTATCTATCTATCTATCTATCTATCCTTTTACGCCATACCAGCGGTCCAAGTTGTCTACCTGCTTATGCCACTAGGTATGTGCTCCTGGTCGAGATGGCATCGTGGTCGTTCCACTGTCGTCATTCCAGCCTCGTGATCTTACTCTCGTCCTGCCGTCGTCGTCAGGCCATCTACTCCGACCCATCGCCCAAGTTGTCCAATCGCTTAGGCCGATAGGTATGGGCTCGAAGTCATGATACCATCGTGGTCATTGCATCGCCATCATTCTAGCTTTGTCATCCGACACTCCTCATGCCGTCGTCGTCATCCCATCATCGTCATACAGTCATTATGCATTTGTTGTCAAAGCACCAGTCATCACCATTCCAGCTTCGAGGTCTCACTCTCGTCAAGCTGTCGTCGTCACGCCTTCTACTCCGACCAAGTGGTCCAAATAGCTTGGTTCCCTAGGTATGCGTTCGAGGTCGTAATGTCGTCGCAGTCATTGCATCGTCGCCTTTCCTGCTTTGTCATCCGACTCTTCTCATGCCGTCATCACGCAATCGTCGTCCCACAGTCGTCGTCGTGTCGTCGCCGTCATGCTATCCGATTTATCATCGTCATCACTTTGTAGTAACGTCATCCCGTTGTTATCATGCCATCGTCGTTCCATCGACGTCCATATTTTTTGTCATTGTATCGTAATCATACTGTCGTCATTCAATCGGGATGATGACGTCCCTAGACGGAAAGTTTTCATTTTTCCGGGGGGGGGGGGGGGTGACCAGCTTACCGAACCCCATATATATATATATATATATATATATATATATATATATATATATATATATAACCTTGCACTTGCAGAAACTTCGTGTGACCTCGAAGAATTGTTCACTGAAGTGACGCGGCCTTATATGAGAATTTACAAGACCTCATAGTAGGAGACAGTTCAATTTCACAGCCTCCCACCACCAAGAATCTGGCGTCTCTAGGTGGTGTAATCTACCTTCGCTTAATTGTCGTATACTTCGCTATCACTAATACTGCTTCGCCTTTCCGGCGAAACTGCAGCTTCTCTCTATCTTTTTTTCTGTGAGTCCGAGTATAAGCGCTGCTGCGCATGACTCAAGGTCGATTCAAATAGGTCGCGAAGCTTCGGGCGAAAAGCGGTTCAGTACAGATTGTCACCGACATCAGCATGGGGGGTTATGGGAGCAGCGATTGAAGGGCGACTAGGTTTGGAGGGAACAAACATTGGGAAAGAAAAACGCGTTCTTTAATTCAAACGAGACACAGTTAGATTCATTCAACGAAAATAAAATTCCTAGTCAATTTTATATATTCGTGACGAGTTAAGAAAATAGAAGTTTAATTTTATTATTATTAATAAATGCATTTCTTTTCAGCGCCCATCGCTACAGGGGCGTTGACGCCACTATCACTCGCAATGCAATGCACGTCTTGAAATGGACAGAAAGGCGCACTCGTATCACGTGTTGAAATACGCCCCCCTCACAGTTTGTGCTTTCTTGCTTGTCGAAGTATGTCGGAATTTGGTGACGCGGGTAGCTTCATTGCTTCTTAATCTGTTCAGTCAAAAGTAGTGAGTTACGACCGCCAGATAATTGTGTAGTTGTTTTCGTGCGACTGCGCTGGCCGACGGGCTTGGCATCCAACAATAGGATCAGCACTCTACACCTAAAGCTTTCGTCGGCCTCCAAAGAAAGTACGTTCTGTGCAGGGATGCGATTTCGACAACCGTACGGCTGGCCTTTTCCTGCATCGCTTTCCACGCTGAAAGCTCGAAACGCCCATCAAGTCGAATGGCGGGGCATTTGAATATATAGCTCCAAAGGAAGAACAACAAAACAAATTTCGCGCCTTCGAAAACAAAATGACGTCACTTCTGCTTTTAACGGACATGGCGTCACATTATTTTTTCTTCCGCCGGAAGTGTTCCCACCACATAGAGATGGCGCTAAGCCCCATGGATCGCTAAAGTGCCTTGATAATTTTAAAGTAGCGACACTCTTTGAACTCTGCCGCCGCCGCGCGACCTCCTCGCCTCCTCCTCGCCCCTTGCGCGTTCCCCCGTGGCAACCAGTTCTGCCCCCGTTTTTCTGCACGACGATTGGCCTCCCTGCCGTTGCCCTTGGAAACGCGCGGATCTTGAGTTTTGCTTGTGTTTTTCTTTTTCGTTCGCGCCATTTTCCTCCTGAGCACGGCTGGCTCGGCGCTTTAGCTCGGCGTAGCGAACGTTGTACGCTGTGTTTCTGGTCTATGTGCTAGCGCTATGCCGGGCTGTTGCGCATATAACTGCAGCAAGAAGCCTGAAGATGGTTATGCCGTTTTTATGATACCACAATGAAAGCGTGACGGCTTGCGTAGGAAGTAGTGGCTGCATGACATTGGCCGAAAGAACTTTGTTCCGACAAAGAACAGCGTTGTTTGCGAGCTGATGAGTCTTTCTTTTAGCTCGTAGCAAAGCATCCCGTAATACGGCATTATTTTTTCAATCTTCCGGCCTGCTCACCAGCGTTTTTGTTGCGGTTGTCCTCAGTATGCTTAATATTCTGGGGCGGCTCCATCACTTCGCACGTCGATAACTGTTGTTATTCAGTCGGAAGTGCAGTATTATTGATTCTGCTTAGCGCCCTGAAATAATTAGTGGCAAGTATGCCTGTAGTATTGCAGGTGATGAGCGTTAACTAGTCAAAATGGAGCTTTTTTTAAGTTTTAAGGCGAAAGCCTTTAGATCTTTATGTTTCAAGGTCGCGTTGTAAACGAAGTATCACGTGACCCAAGGAAGGCCAGAGGGGACCCAAAGCATGTCCACCCCTGTATAAGAGAATGATTACCCAAGTTAATTAATGGATCATTAGTGGTTGACATAAGGTGGATTAGGGAGGATTAAGGTTTATTAGTGTATTAAAGAAGATTAAGGTGGATTAGAGTGCATTACGAAGGATTAAGATGCATGAATAAAGGTTAAGGTGCGTGGAGGAGGATTAAGTCGGATAATGGTGGATTAAGGTGAAGTGTTGATGAAAGGGTATTAAGACCGATTGGGGTGGATTAGGGTGCATGAACAAGGATTAGGGTGGATTAAGGTGGATAAAGGAATATTAAGGTCGATTAAGGTGAATTAATGTTGATAAAGGAGGATTAAGACTGATTTCGATGGACTAGGGTAGATTAATGTGGATTAGGGACCATGGAGCTGGATTAGGCTTGATAGAGGCGGATTAGGGTAGATTGGGACCATTAAGCAGGTTTGAGTGGGATTAAAGTGCGTGAATAACGATTAATGTGGATGAAGGAGGATTAAGGCGGATTATGATGGATAACGGTTGATAAAGGAGGATTAAGACCGCATAGGGTAGGCTAAGTTGCATTGGGGGTGATGTAGGTTGATTAAGGTGGATTGGGAGTATTAAGGTGGATGAAGGAGCATTAACGTGGATTAGGGTGGACTAAGGTGAATTGGGGTTCATTGAGTATTAAGACCGCTTAGTCTACCACAATCCTCCTAATGCACATTCATCGACCTCAATCCTCCTTCATTCACTTTAATCCACCGTAATCCATGAAAGTCCTCCTTAATGCACCCTAATCCACCTTCATCGACCTTAATCTACTCTAACCCTCCTTAAAGCGCTTTAATCCTCCTTGATCAACCGTAATGCTTCCTCATTAACTTTGATAAACCCTAGCCCACCATAATCCTCTTTAATACACCTTAATTCCTCTTAATCCACCCTTATCCTTCTTTATGCACTTTAATCCACCATAATTTACTATGATCGTCCTCAATGCACATCAACGCACCTTCATCCACCCTAATTAACCTCATCGACCTTAATCCAACCTAGTCCTCCTTTATGCACCTTAATCCACCTTCATTCACCCTAATGCACCTTCATCGACTTTAATCCACTTAATCATCCTTAATACACGCGAATTCATCTTAATCCAATCACTAATCAATCATTACTTTGCTAATTATCAATCATCTCTTATACGCGGCTGCTTATGCTTTGTTTCGCTTCCCTCCTTCCTTCGGTCACGTGATATTTTATGTAGCTCACAACGGGACCTTGAAACAGAGGTCTAAGGCTTTCGCTTAATAAGCCACACACCAAGGGATGTGTCACAAGCAATACTAGATCAGACGCACGAAGTAAAGCGTCTGATCGTGTGGCAGAAAAATTGTCTGGAGTATAGAACTCGCCTCAAAACTCCCTTTAAACCAATATACCCAGCTCATACGGCTTTAAGAAAAAACCAACCTTCTGATAAACGTTGCCTTTCTCAAAATTTTCAACCCCACTGGGGCGCGCAACTGGCGCAAAATAACACACCTCCATAGAATCCTGCGGCCCGTCCGCGGGAGCCGAGGAGGAATAGCGTGCCGTGCGCAGCCGGCGGGCGAGGAGAATCGAGGAGGAAAGCGCCGTGAGGAGGAGAGTGTCGCTACTTTCAAATTATCAAGGGGCTTTATGGACCGCCGATGGACCGCCATGTTTTGAACGTATGGGCTCCTATGGAAGCTTCGCTACCAGGTATTGGCCTCGAACTCCACCACTGGAAAAGCTGGCGCCACCGTCGGCGTGACGTGCTAGGAGGGATCACGTGGACATAGCAGACGCGTCGGCTGCTTCGGGAGTGCCGAAGCGAGCTGAAAACGAGTTTAAATTCCCTTGTACGCTGCGGTCCTCATTTAGTGGCGAGATTTTCCCGCTTCGAGTGTCTCCTTTACAACGCTGGAAAGCACTACAATAGGCAGTGGCTGCCTTTGAAGGCGCGCAACATGGTAGGCATACTGCTCGGTGCCGCAGTGCCGGACGTACGCAACGGAGCCCGGTGTCAGCCTTATTCACACGTAGCCGCAGGACAAGAAGCTGCGTGAAGCTTGGCTAGCGAAACATAAAACCGGCAAATAGTAATCGGCTACAACTCGGGTATGCAGCAAGCAAAGACGCGAGGAAGATTTCTGCTACGGCGCCGGGTCTGCGATGTTCAGGAAACGCGCACTGAGACGCTCGCCCGAATCCGCTGCCCGACTAATGTCATGACGGTTTGGTCTATGAACTTGTCGATGCTATAGATACTGGCAAGTTCACTGGAGTGGAAAGGGAGCGGTAAGAAGCACATTAAAAAAAGCATGGCATATGGTCATGTTTGTGTTATGAATTCTGTGCACTGGATTACAAAAAAGAAGCAGCGGGAAATCGCACGCTGAAAACACCAATAAACATACAGTGCGACGCAACTCGAGAAATAATATTGAAACGTCCAAGAATTTAGAAGAAAAACAAGATTGAATCGTCATGACGGCACATCACCTTGAAGTCTCTACAATCAAATTATCTTTGAGCAGCTCTGATAGCGCCCACGCAACAATGGTTGCTTGTATAATGTCAAATTCTCATATTCCGCGGCCTAAAGCTCATGGCACGGTGCGAAAGCACGCACGCAGCGAAAGGGAAACAGTGCGCGGACAAGCATGCAGACGCGCAGTCGGTCGGTGCGAATCTGTGCGACTGCTGCATTGAGGCTTCATTCTATTACGCTACATTTAGTTATTCAAACACTATAAGAACATATTTCACATAGTGTGCTCTCAGCGTTTACTCACCTTTCACGTAAGAAAGCCGGTTCGGAAGTCTCCATCGCGGCGACCGCGCACAGTGGCGTTCACTAGTACGTATTCGGTAAAGAGATAGCGTCTGTAAACGAGTCTGTGATTTCATTTTGCCCAAGATTATTATTTAGACAGTAAAATACTTCTCTCGTTTCGAAATTACTTACAGAAATGTCCGGGAGAGCTCGCGCGTGGTGTTTTCAGTGAGCTCTGACAGCAAAACCTATCGCGCCACGTGATCCCTCATACTACGCCAGCGAGGCGCTTCCGATAGGTGGCGACTCCGTAACTCCTCGCCGCCAATATTTACGTTGCATGACTGCTGTTGATTTCGATTTCGAGTGAATCCGGCTTGGCTTCATTTCGGTCACTGAGTGAATTATACAGGGTGCTCAAACTATCATGCACCAAGACTTTAAAAAAAAGAGCAGTTGCGTTACTAGAAGAAAATCTAGTGCATATTGTATCCAGTGCAGTGGAGTAGCCGCCAGTAATTATTTCATTCCTGAAATTTAATTCAACAATTACAATTAATTATCTAATTCGAGAAGTACTGTCTTAATTATCAAAGTGTCAATGATGCATTTGTAGGCACCCCCAGGCACCCTCGAATGACATCTAACTGCTGTGTTTTCAGCGACGGACTAATTGCGTGCATTTTTTTTCGGCTGGCAAACAAACCTCACTAAATATGAAAAATACCACGTGACTGCGCTACCACCCGCATCATAAAGCAGCGCCCTCAAACAAGTTGATTGAAAGCAACTGCATTGCCTGTCGCAAACCCGACGAGACAGCGCATCACCTTGATAATGGTACGGAAGGAGCCCAAAAGCAGGTCTCACGGCTTCGCAGCTATTCCTTCCTCTCTGCGTCACACTTATTATCCGTCTCTGAAGGCCGACTTATCACATTGATTACAAAATCCCCTTGATAACGCGGCCGAAGCGCCGCTCTGACCACGCACGAAATGCGAAAAGCAATGTAATAGGCATAGCATGTTTCAAAATCCCGGCCTTGCTCGCACCGCATCGACAGAGTGCTCGCGCAGCTACATTCCGCGCCAGAAACTTGCTTCGGACCAAAGCCAAATTAAAGGGACGGTTTTAGTTTTCATGAGAGTGTATACGTGCTGCAAAAACAGGTTCACGGCATAAAATAAAAGCGAAATAAACAGACCGGGAAGCGGCCCGCGTGTTTAGGAAAGGCAAAACCGATGCGTTCAAGAAAGTAAATAGCCACTTCTAAATAAGCCGGATTAGCAATCCTGCACAAAAAACAAAACAAAAAATAAACATCGGATTTCAGTGTGCCCTTATTATCTATGAATTCGTAAGCTACGTTGAACACCAGCCTAGAGGACGTGTTCGAATATGTCTCCTTTCGCAGCTACGCAGTATTGTGTCCGTTTTATCACATCTTCAGTCGCTTTCTTGATGACCGACGTTCGAATTCTACGGCAGACATCCGTTATCCTTGTCTTGAGCTAATCTCACGTCCGTCTCGATCATGTAAGCACGTGAAAGAGCGTAGGTTAGGGCGTGTTGGTGTTCCATAACTGAGGTTTTTTAGCGCACGAAAAGGGACGAAAGACAGTGGCAAGACGCGGACACAGCGCTGTGTCCGCGTCTTGCCACTGTCTTTCGTCCCTTTTCGTGCGCTAAAAAACCTCAGTTATGTAAGCACGATCTTTCACATAACCCCAAAGAAAGAAAACGAGTGGAGAGAGGTCAGGTGACCTAGCCGGCCAATTTACAGGCCCGTGCCTTCCAATCTATTGCGCATGAGAAGTCGCATCCAACCAGTTCCGTGCTCGACTGTTGCTGTGTGCTGGTGCTCCATCTTGCTGATACCACAGAAGTGGAAGACGTGTCAGTGGTACTTCGCTGAAAAAGTCATCCACCCCTCCTTCAAGGATTTTGTCCACGTAACGCTGTCCAGTCAGTGTGCGATCGAAGATGGGACTGATTATAGCACCGGCGTAAATTCCGCACCCTACATTGAACAACCACTGGTCTGGTGCTGATTGCGCTTTACCCAGTATGCATTGTCACTCCAATAGTGTGCATTATGCAAATTTGCCTGGGCGTTTCTGTGAAAATTGGCTTCATCTGTGCACATGATGTTACTCAAAAAGTCCGGTGACTCATCGGCTTTTGTGAGGACCCAATTCGAGAAATCTAGACGATTCTACAGGTCCCTATCTTCTAAGCATTGGTGCTGGTTAAGGTGGCACGGGTGAAAGGCCGTCGTTTAGAATCCTCCAAACTGATGGCTTGGAAGTTGGTACCTGGGCGGCCACGTCCCGCACGCTAGCATGAGGGTTTGAGGCCATAAATTCTAGAACATACGTGCGTATAGGCTAGGACTCAAAGATGGAGTCCTACGCCGCTGTTTCTTGAAGCTGCCGGGTTGCGAAACGCAGACGGAAAAACATATGTAAACTTCCTGCTTGCCGCTTCAAACAAATAAAACATATCTGCCCCATTCGGCACCCTGTATTCAGATTTACGGGAAGTATTCCTACAGAAAAAGAAAAAAAAAACTGCAGTGCAACATTCCATTCATGTTTCAATTTTCCTCGCGTAACACAATGCGGAGTAATTGGTACAGGATCTTTTATTGCGGTCGGACATCGGGCGCCGAAAACAGTTTTAGGTAGTTATTATATGTGCTAATATTTGGCCCGTAAGCCGTGTGAAATTTCTCGTCAAGTCCATGCTCAACAACAATGCCCCCCCCCCCCCCCAAAAAAAAAAGAAATGCGGCACGGTAGCCTAATTAGTGGCTATATAGTGAATATGACGTTGCGCTGCTAAACTCGAGCTCACGGGTTCAAACCAGGTCGTGGAATTCGATGGGAACGAAATGGAAAGAACACTCGTGTACTTCTGTTTAGGTGCACGTTGAAGAACCCCAGGTGGTGAGAACTGTACAGGGTGCCTCATAATCATATCGCCAGACGTAAACTGTACGTGAGAATTTTGTTTAATTAAAAAAAAACTGAAAAGAAGAAGGTAGCTGCGTCCTTCGGCTTTTTTCTAGGGGTGTAAACGAAATAAATTTTTCTCGAGTCTGAGATAGAAGGCCTCCACCAAAGCTTGTACACTGATGGCATCACGTACGCTCTGGGTTGCCGAGGTAAATGACGGCCACGTAGAGCAAACGTTGCAGGCGGCTGTCGACGCGGTGCAAGAGTATCTACGCGACACGGGCCTCGAATGCTCCGCGGCCAAATCGGAACGCCGATTCCGCAGCCGAGTGCGCGGACAGAGAAATTAGACTAGTCACATCGGACGGCACCGTCATCCCGCATGTTCACAACTTTAGGGTACTGGGCTTGCACCTGTCGGCCAACGGCGAAACCATACGCAGACTAGAGCGTGCGGTCGATGAAACGATCCGGTTGCTGAGACGCATCACAAATAGACATAGTGAAATGAAGGAAAGCAATACGATCCGCCTGGTAAAGGCGTTCGTAACCAGCCACATAAAGTACGTCCCCTCCTACCTCAAGTGGCAGGTGACCGAACGAACCAATTGATAGACCGCCTCATCCGCAAGGCGTACGTACAAACGTGCCATCGGATTACCGATCATATCACAGATAAATTTCTCGAACTGGGTTTACACGATACCTTAGACGAGATAATCTAAGCGCACAACGTCGCGCAGTACGAGCGTTTGGCAAAGACCAGAACCGGACGACACATCCTCGAGACACTGGGCATTGTTAGGGTTGGCGTCTGGCACCACGTGCAGAGAAGAATTTCAAGCGACCTTCTTGCACCAGGCCTCGTCGAAATGAAGCGTGACTTCCTAATTCGCCATGACCGTTTCGAGTGTCTGCCTGTCTGCCGGAAGCCACGCAGCGTACAGGCCTCTTATGTGCGTGTGGGTGTGCGAGTTTAGAGAGGCCCTTTCTTCGAATTGGACCTAGAGGAGAACTTCCACGAACCCGCAACGCGCAGAAGAGACGGACAGGCGTCTACAATTCCAGGCGTGACGACCTCCTCTCTGCAGCAAGCTCGGTATAACCAGAGGATCGGGGCCCCCTTTCTGTGCCGGTCACGTGACGTCGACGGAAGCAAGATCCCGCCCACGATTGCAGAGAGCCTATTTAAGGGGCTCCGAAATGTACTTTTACTCACTTCATGCTCTTCTCATTTTCTTTCACCTACCTTTGAATAAACCGTGCAAGTTTCGCACTAGAAATCGTCTCGCCCTTGCTTGGTCGCCATGGTCTACCGGATGCCTGCAGCCCGCCGACAACGCCACGCTACCCAATAAGTAACGTCGGTCGAGCTTCGATAGGCAGGCGTTGCTACAACTCGGGAGCAGTACGATACGCTACCCTGGAGTACGCAACTGGCTGGCAGCGATTGGGATACGGAACCCAGGAGACCCCAACTTGGACGACAACTACGAGATCGTAGCCTCTTCGTCCTGGCGACAACGTTCGGAAGGAAGGTGTCTTGATTCATGACTGCATATGGTGAGTGCACGGCTTTTCTTCACTGAGATATCACTTGGCTTTTACGTATTTTTTGGAAAGTACATTGCAGTGATTTTTCTTTAACCGTTGACGAAAGTTTGAGTACGTCAAGGTTGTATAGAGTGAAGATTTAGCAGCACTAAGGGCAGCCATGAATTTGAAGGCACTATAGAAGCCGGAATTGTTGAGCTTGGCCAAAGAGTTGGCCCTCCAAACTGCCGAATCAAAGAGAAAGCCGGCGATCATAGAGGCGATCTAAGCGATCGGGGCAGACGACGATGAACTGAAGGAATGCCTAGAGAGCATCGCAGAGAAAGATGAGGAGCGTAAGCGCTTAGAGAAAGAGGAAAAAGAAGAGCGTAAGCGCCTAGAGGAAAAGTGGGCAGCACGCAAAGTGGGCAGAAAAGTGGGCAGCACGCAAGGCCAAAGAAGAGCGCGACCTCGAAATGAAGCGCCTAGAGATTGAGCTCTTGAACGCTCAAAATTCTGAAAGACCTCGCCCAGAGGCACGTGAAAGCGAGCGCAGAATGACAGACTATGTCCCCCCCTACGCAGTAGGAGGGGACATAGGTCTTTTTCTGATACAGTTTGAGCGCATGTGTGAGAAGGCAAAATTCGCAAAAACACGTGGCCGCAACGCTTGCTTACGTTACTGCCACGTGAGGTAGCTGATATTATCGCCCGCATGAGGAAAGAAGAAGCAGAGGACTTCGATGAAGTCAAAGCAAATCTGCTTAAAAGGTACACATTATCAGCAGAAGCATTCAGGCGGAAATTCAGGGAAGTCGAGAAAAACAAAAGTGAGTCATAGTCAGATTTTGCATACACCTTGGAGGTAAACCTGAAGGAATGGCTAAGAGAAGAGGGTGCACTCGGCGACGCCGAAAAGACAATGCAGTGCCTTGCTTTAGAACAGTTCTACCACCGGCTGCCAGTAAACATCAAGCATTGGGTTCAGGATAGGCCAGGCATAGACACGATCCTGAGAGCGGCCGATCTCGCTGAGGAGTACGTAACTCGCCGTGCGGACGAAGGCAACGAAGCTCCTAAGAAGGAGATGAATAAATACAGACCCGACAAGCCAAAGCGATGGTCAAAGTCGAGTCGGTATAAAACAATGGAAAGGTCAGATTCGGTGAAAACTAGTGACGAGGAAAGCGAGGGAAAAAAGGAACCAACCGAACGGAGTGCAGAAAGGCAGAAGGAAAAAAACTTTCGAGGCCAAGAAACCAGTAGTTTGCTACAACTGCCAGCAAACGGGGCATATCTCCGTGAGGTGCAGAAATCGCAAACTAGTATTGATGTCACTAAGTAGTAACGCAGAAAATCTGAACTTGCTAGAACCATACCTTCGAGACCTCCTGGTAACCGGCAAACCCTGTATAGTGATTCGCGACTCGGCAGCCACAATGGACGTGGTGCATCCGTCGTACGTAGAGGAAGGCCAATTCACAGGAGAATGTACTTCGATAAGGCAAGCCGTAGAGGCCTCCAGTGTTTATCTCCCGGTGGCCAAGATTCGTATCGAAGGCACTTTTGGAGTACTGGACACTGAAGCCGCCGTCTCGGCACTGTTAGATATGGGGCTGTTTCCTGAGCCTACTTCAAATTCCCCAGACCACTTCGAATCGCGCCACTTCTAAGTAAGGGATGCAGAAACACGGATGACACATTCCTGAGGCAAGACACGTGCAAACAAGTTGGCGGCCCCCACTTCGTGTGCTCCGCGGTCGCTATTCACTGCTTGGTTCTTCCAGAAAGCGAGGGGATAGCCCGGCACTGTTCCAGGTAACGTGAGTCCCGAAGCCAAACGGCTGTGATGTACCGGGAAGGCCTGGCAGCGTCGCACCGGTCGCCTTTGAAGAAGGCATTTGCCACCACAGCGGGGCCGTACCACCGGGAGCAGGTGGGCCCTCGGACAATAGAGCCCAATCGTCCCCCCTTCGCCGCCTTTGAAGAGAGCATTGCACCACAGCAAGGCAAGACCGCGGGGAGCCGCCGGGTGTGACATCACCGCACGGGTGCCTACCATTGGCCGAAGGTGGCGTCATCGGAGCGGGCTCTCCCATTGGCCGAACATGACGCGACTTCCAGTCTTCGAAGGGTTTAAAAAGAGGATTCCTAGAGCATTCCCGGATTCACCTCTATCGAACTTCTTGCCGCGGGCCGCAGCGTCCGAATTGCTGCCGGCCCGTAATGACTGTACGACTGTTCATTGACGTCTCATTGTAAATAATGTAAAATAAATCCCCCAAGTTTTGTTTCATCCCGAAGTCCGTCCCTCAACCCCGACATCTGGTGGCAGCGGTGGGATCGCCTCCGAATGCAACAGATGGTGGCAGCGCTACGGATCAACCTTCGTCGAGAGAGATCCTAAGGAACCGGGAAGAGCGAAGAAGAGAGAGCCTTCGTCGAAACGGTCCGAAGAAACTGGGAGTAGCGAAGAAGAGCGAGCCTTCGACCCAGGGAGTCCGGAGGAACCGGGAACAGCGGACAAATGAACCGGATGGCAGGGTGCTGCAACCGTAAGTGAGCGCGTGGTTTTTAGAGCGCAGCTCTTTGGCGTCCGTTCCTGGGTTTCGCGTCGTCGTCGGCGTTGTCGTCGGCCTCGTAACCAGCTCCGCCCCCCTTTCATCCCCCCAGCGCTAGCAGCGACCGACTGATACCGCTGGATGCCGCTGACGCCGCTAGAGAGTCAAGATAACGTGACTGCATAGAACACCGTCGCCGCCATGCAGAAAGAGGAGGAAAGGGTCCCCCCCCTGTTCTTGTGTGGCGGATAGGGTGCTCTTCAGTTGCCGACGCGCCGGTTATTTCACGTAGGCCCCGGCACGTCGACGAATACGTGACCACCTTCCCACGGCTAGACCTGGTTCTTAGCGCTGCGGAAGCGAGGGTATCATATTGTTTGTGTCGGCATCGGCGGCGTTGTCCCTGAAACCAACTCCGCAGCTGGGGTTGACTCACTATCGGCGTCAGCGGCATCAGTCAGTCGCTGCTATCTCTTCCCTCCTCCCTTTATCGTGTTGTCCGCTTGCGGCGCGCGCTTCTGCCCCCATCGTTTGCCGCTGGGTGTACACGCCGCCCCCCTCCCCCCTCTTCCTGCGAGTCTCCGGTTGTCAAAGCGCCGGCTCGAACTTAATTCTTTTCTTCGCTCCTCCTCCAATGCAACCCCTGTGCGGTGGCAATCAGAGAGCCAGATCGGTGGCGGCGGATCTGTATATGTGCACCGCCCGAGCCGAAATTGCCGCTGCCGTTCGCCCTGTGCGGTGGCAATCAGAGAGCCAGATCGGTGGCGGCGGATCTGTATATGTGCACCGCCCGAGCCGAAATTGCCGCTGCCGTTCGCCACTGCGAAATTATCTGCCAGTTCTTTCTGAGCCATGAGCGAGACGACCGATGGAAGTCCTCCGTCTGCTGCTGCTGCTGCTAAACGAGCTGCCAGAGCAGAGGCCCAGCGCCGTCGCCGTCAGAATCCAGAGGTGCGTGCCACCGAAGCAGAAGCTTACCGTCGCCGCCGTCGAGATGATCCAGGAGTACGCGTCGCCGAAGCAGAGGCTAAGCGCCGCCGCCGAGAAGACCCTGCCGTTCGCGCCGCCGAAGCGGAGGCTCATCGCCGCCGTCGAGAGCAACCAGCAGTAAGCGAGGCTGAAGCAGAAGCTCATCGCCGCCGCCGAGAAGACCCTGCAGTTCGCGCCGCCGAAGCGGAGGCTCATCGCCGCCGTCGAGAGCAACCAGCAGTAAGCGAGGCTGAAGCAGAAGCTCATCGCCGCCGCCGAGAAGACCCTGCCGTTCGCACCGCCGAAGCGGAGGCTCATCGCCGCCGTCGAGAGCAACCAGCAGTAAGCGAGGCTGAAGCAGAAGCTCATCGCCGTCGCAGAGAAGACTCTACCGTTCGCGCGGCCGAGGCCGAGGCCAAACGCAAACAAAGGCTCGCAAACAGTCAGGGTGCAACAAATGCTTTCCGGCGACAGTTTACAGACAATCCGTTTGGAAGTGTGTGTTCAGTGTGTGATCGGCTCTGGTTCCAAAATGACGTGAAACCGCTTCCGGATACGTGCCGTGAGAATCTCCGGTGTGCATCGAAAAGGTGAAACAGCTTATTTGCTGCGCTCAAATTTCGCATTAGGAAGTAACGTAATCGTCGGTAATTTTTTTTCCTTTTGATTCGCCAGACTCAAATGTTGTGTGTTCATTTTGTTAGTTCTGGGAATCGGGAATTTGATGCATTGTGTATTTGCACAAGTTAATTAAGGAAAACAGTTCTAACCACCAGTCGGGGCAGCTGCCATGGATCTTAGAAGGTTGACGAGGTTAGACTTGTTGTTGGTGTGCGACAATTTGGGAGTTGAGGCGGACGAACGGATGAAAACGCCAGCTATCATAAAGGCGATTAACGATAGTGGCAATGATGACAAAAGCATTGAGCTTGCTTGGGAGGTGATACAGGAGCCACGGGAGCGTGAGCGTCGTGAACGTGAGAGTGAGCGTAAGCGTCAAGAACGCGAGAATGAACGGAAGCGTGAGCTTCAAGAACTTACTCTTAAGTGTGAGCGTCACGAACGTGAGAATGAACGCGAACGTGAGTATCAGGAACGTAAGCGTGAGCGTGAGCAAAAGTATGAGAGAGAGAAGGCAGCACTGATCAAAGAGATACAGTATTGTGATCAGTTAATGGCACAGAGACAACGGCTGTCTGAGAATTCTGTAGGTAGTACAGAGCGAAAGAATGAGGCAGCATCGAGCGGATTTTCGCCAAAAGCCGACGAGAAGAGTAGTGCCTGTGAGATTGGCTGCAGGTTCATAAGTGAAGGGAATAGGCTAGCTGCTAACGATGCCTTAGTGGCAACAGAGGCCGTTAAAGGCCGCAAGGAGAGCGACGAGGTGCTGTGCCAACAGATGACTGTAGAGACAGCTAGGCCAGCTGCGAACAAATTGGCACAGTTACCGCGCGTGTGCGTCGCTGGTTATGTAAGCGAGGTTGCTAGCGAAGAAAAGGGTACTGCTGACCCGACAGACGCGAGCACCCATGTAGAGCCAGATCTGCGTGCAGAAGAGAAGTGCGAACTGAGCGATGCAGTTGAGAGTAGTTCTCGGGATGGCGAGCTCCGTAGTTCACGAGAGAACAACTGCATTGTTCAGGGATCGGTGCGGCTCTCCGCCAGTCTAGATAGCCTAGATAGGGATGGTTCAGTTATTAATCATTCGGACTGTGCGCGTGAGACAGCGATCGATACCGACGGACTGTGTGTCGATGCACAGCGTGAGCTGGGCAATGTAGTAGAGGGCAGTTCGCAAGAGTGCGAGTTGTCTAACTCGAGTAAAGCCTGCTGCATTGTTCCAGAGTCGGTTGGGCTGTCCGCCAGTCGAAGCAAAGTGAGAGTAGATTTAAATGTAAATCACTCAGACTGTGCGGGTAAGAGACCGATCCGGGCAGACGAAATGTGTACCGGCCAGCACGAGGCACGAGAAGGCGACATGAAAGTGAGTGCGAAGAGAAAGCGCCGTAAAAAGAAGCGCGGTAAAGACCGAAAGACGGTAACTAATGTAGCGCCGCCAAAGATGGCGAGAGACCCAAACGGGCAGGGCGCGAGGAAAAAGGTGCGGTCGTCTCGGACGATGTTGACGCATCCAAAACGTTGGAGCCACAGGTCAAAAAGAGACCGCGAAGCATGTTCTGCGCGGACGCGGACAAAGGGCACGGGGCAGTTAAACTCCTCGTCATTCCGTAGTTCTTTTTATAGCTCAGCGTGCAGTACGAAGAAGCGCAAGGTGGCAAGACGAGACCAGGTGGGGAGTAGCGACGCGGTCAATCGAGTTTGTGAGGAAAGCGGGGCGCCAGGACGCAGATTGGCAGGAGACCGTAACGTCTTGGGGGAGCTGATAGCGAGTCAGCCCTTTTGTTGTTCCTCGGCAGCCAGAGCAGCTTTCAAACCGCGACCACCTCGAGTCCGACTCAAAGTATGAGTCAGACGTAAGCGTTTGGAAAGGGAGGCCGAGAGCCCTTCCGTAGAAATGAAGTGTGTTGTTTTTTATTTTGAGCATCGGAAAGTTTTCGCGATTTGAGACTAGGATTTCTTTCAATGTGTAAGGTTTGAGCTTTGTTTGTGTTTTCGTTTGAGAAGCTCCGGGATTTGAAAGATGCGTTTTATGTAAACCTGTAGTCTCGCGAGATGTTCATTAATAAGTACATAGGCTTTCTTTTTGAGTGTATGTGAGTAACCTGAGGGTCAAGGTTATTGTTGAGACGCCTATCGTAACGCGCGTGTGTTTTAGTTAACCTTCTTTTTTTTATAAGCGTTTTTTTATTTTCTAAGGTTAACCTCGTGGGTTTTCAGTGAGTGCGTGATTTGCACCGAGAAGCGTTCTTAGTTCCATTAGCGCGTGTCCTGTGTGGACGGAAGGAAGCAGATTTATGACTGGGTTGCTCGTGTGTTGAGGGCAGCCGTATTCTGACTTCTCTGAAAAGTATGCGTGGAACGAGTTATTAGAAGACGCATTATTTTAAGCGTTCTGCGGAGTGTGTAAGTCCCGCAAGTTTAATTGTTCGTTTAAGTCACGTGTCCTGTAGGACTTTCAGGGAAGAAACGTGAGTAAGCGTAAATGAAAAGTTGGCCTACAACGCAAGTACGCGTTCTGTTTAGTGACCACAAGGCTAGTGCGCTTGTGATTACGTACTTGTGAGGTTGACCAGATTGTTCAGTGGCACCAATACGTGCGATAAGTACGCCACTGCGATAGATTGGAAACATGCTGTTCGTGTAGTTAGGCCACTTAAGTTATGTTCGGCTGTTTTCATTTGTTGTTTGCAACGTCAACGACCCTCTGTTTTGGAACAACAATAGTACTCTGGTCTTGTCGGCATTCGGGTAGAAATGGATAGAGGTTTGGAAAGGTGGTTGGAACTGCTTTGTCAAAATTGGGGAAATAAAAGATCAGGGTTGATTTTGACTCAGTAATAGCCTGGCGAGTCAGGGGTGAAGAGCCTGCGCTTACGCGTGGTGCAGCGCTGTGTTGTTTGTTTGACGTATGTTCTCCAGGGGCCAGGATCCCGAAGTTCGTCAAACGAGGCTCGACACCAATACCCTGCAGGTTCTTTCAGCGTTCCTCATGGCCAGCGAATTGAGTTCACCGGCCATTCAGAACATCCGGGGCGAGGACGAGCTGTTAGATATGGGGCTGTTACGACTTTGCACCGCTGCACCACTATTACGACTTTGTGGTCCCGTAGCGCTCGTCACCCGTTTCGTGACAGAGCGTTGGTAGCGAAGACTCCGAGCCAGGCGTCGATGAGAATAACAAAAGGGACTTTATACACTATATACAGGTCATTATACAGGACATGAAGGGATCGGCACTGGGGCCGAGAGCTCACAGCAAACGCGACTGTTCCCGCACGGCAACTTCCGGCGAAAACGCGTGACACATCTCGCTCCAGTCGAGAGCGGCACTGGCTCCCGGTGGGTCGGCGGATCCGATTTTTCAGGCGGCACGCCTCCGCTTATAAGCCCCCAAAACCATTGTCACCCAAACGGCCCAACACAAAGCGAGCACTCGACGGTCGTCCGAGAGGTCCAACCGGCGACCGCGCTGGCCACCTGGTTCAATTGTGGCGGGCGCGGTGACCTTCAGGCAAGGGCCGGAGGTCACCTAGTGGGTGTCTACGGCGCCGGGCTGTCTGGCACTTGGCGACACGTCCGAACAAAGTGGCTCGCCGATGCTTCTCTCGCAGGACACCGCTGCCTGACGGCTCAGCATCTTGACTTTTCAAGGGAGAATTTGGGCGCCCGAAGGATAATTTTGCATCTTGCAGATTCGGAATCCGGGCTGGAGGTAATGGCACAACAGCATCCCCGCCCTCAGATAAGGCGCCGGGAAGACGAGCTGCCTCCACGTGGCTCGGATGCCAGGCGCGCACGTTCGTCAGGCTCGTCCAAGTTCACGTCCAGTGTCGGGACGCCAGGTAACTTCACGTGCCCAGGTCCAACTCGCCAGGACAGGAGCTCTGCTCACCGCGTTGTCGCCAAGGCACCTCGACCAGCTCCGCTCGGGTCGTTCCTAAGCCCTTGCTTCTCGCCACTGCTCCCGGTTGGTCGTTCTGCAGCTTGCAAAACCGACCGGCAAGAGGCAACACCCAACACGAACAAGTGCCCTCTGTCTCCCGTCAAACACCAGACAAGGCTATAATCCAAATCAACCTAACTGAATTGCTATCCCCCTTTTTGCTCCCGCTGCAACAAGAGGCAGGTGTACGATCTAGTACACAAGGCTCAAACAACCAGTTTTCAACTTAACAACACACCAAAATATCAGAAATAATTAATAATCAACAATAATAATGACAAATAGAATGGTCCCCTTGAAATCACTTGGACCGAAAACATACTACTGAGGAAGCAAATGAGGTCATTCATTTTTCCCGGCGATATTTTCGCGGAATCCGAAGCTGCTTATATTTGCGACCCTGCTTATCCGTGTAGCGGCGGTACAATAAGCCAGATTCCTTGCCAAATGAAACCCTCTTTTTTTTCACTCCCCGTTTGACGCTCTTCCTCAGATCGGCTAGTGAACAGTCTTCCTGTTGCTCGCGAATCAGAGTTTCTCTTTCAACTGCCGCCTGCTCCTGCCAGCTGGCGGAAACCGGAGCGAGTGTGGAGCCCGCGTCGCCTAATTGCGGCGTCGCGTCTATATCGCGGCTAGCACTGCACGCGTCACTCCCACTCACTTCCAGGACACGCTCGCCCAGGCCAGCCTCCGAGCTCTGCCTCTCCCGTGCCTGCTCGCCACTCAAGTTACCTTGATCGGTCCGTGTGCCGCACCGCTGTTCGCTCACCGACGCTAAGTCAAGTTCCCTCGACAGCGGGCGCGCTTTGGATCGCGTGAGGGCCATGTACGCCCCGTCGGCAAAGAACGATTCGCCCTGATCCTTCAGCAGCTGCTCCGAGCTATTTGAGAAGAGGTAGGGAAAGTGCTCCGGGAGGGCGGCTGACACAGCGGCTTCGGTGTTAAGTTTCCCAAACTCTCCTTCAATGATAACCGTTGCGATCGGTAAACAGACACTCTCCTCCTCGGCCACTTGCCGTATCCTAGCACACTCTCCCGTAAAATCACTCGAGGAGACGAAAGACGGATGAACAACGTCCATAGTTGCTGCAGAGTCCCGAAGTGCTCGGCACTTCTTGCCGTTTACCTTAATTTCCCGCATATATGGCTCCAAGAGTCGTATGTTTTTGTTAGTTTCCCGTATTGTTGCAAAAGCAATTTTCTCTGGGCAGCTCGCAGCGATGTGCCCTTGCTTTTTGCAATTGTAGCAAGTTAACGGCTTCCGTTTTTCAAAAGAACGCGTCGTATCGTTTCGCTGCTTCGGACCATCGTCATCATTCTGAGATGCATTCTGTCCTTCCCTTACAGTTTCTTTGGGAAGGGACTCGTCTTCCCGAAACTCGCGACGCGTGATTTGCTTCCGTTCATCGGGCTTCCCGGAAAACCCATCTCTCCTATCTGCTTTTTCTACGCGCACTGCTTTGCTGTGCAAGCTGCGGCGGGTGTAATACTCTTCCGCTAACTCTGCTGCCTTGTTTAGCTTAACCTCCTTTAGCCTATCTTGCAGCCAGAGCCTGACATCCTCATCAATGCAACGGTAAAACTGCTCCAACGCGATGCATTCGACGATTTTGTCGCGGTCGTCGTAAACCTCTTCGCCCTTCAGCCATTCCACCAGGTCGGCTTTTAGACGAAACGCGAAGTCAACATTCGACTCCCTGCCCTTTTTTGCATACCGGAACCTCTGCCGGAAAGCTTCGGGCGACAATTTGTACTTCCGCAGTAGCGCTTCCTTCACATCACTGTAGCTCTCAAACGCCTCTTTCGATAAGCAAGTTATTACGTCTGATGCCTCCCCAGGAAGCAACGCTAACAGATTCTGTGCCCAGAGGGATCGCTCAATGCTATTCCGTTCGCACACGTGCTCAAATTTCACGAGGTATTTGGCCATATCCTCTCCGACGACAAAGGGTGGAAGTTGATCGCGTATTCTTGGACCGTTAGAAGTTAGACTAGGCGCCGGCGAGCTATTTCGGGTCTCCAACTCTTTCATTTTAAGCTCGTGCTCGCGACGTTCCTTTTCTGCCTGCCACTCCCGACGTTCCTTTTCTGCCTGCCACTCCCGACGTTCCTTTTCTTTCCTTTCCTCCTCGCAACGTTCCTTCTCCCTCTTTTCCTCCTCGCGACGTTCCTTGATATCCGCCCAGGCCTCTTCGGCTTCCTCAGCCGTTACGTCCCTAGTCCTCATGACCTCAAGGATCGCATTCTTTCTTTTGGTTGAGCCCAACTCGATGCCCAACTCCTCACAAATTTGGAGAAGTTCCTTGACCTTGTACTTCTCCATCGTTCACACTGTCCTCCTGCTGTTTACCCTTTTTGAATATACCTGCCGTTCGCTACTATAATGCTACTAGTAAGACATATGCAAGTATTTCACACACTGCCCTGTTTACCCCCTCAGCATCCCCTGGTTTTCAAAACACTCTAACTAGGCTTGAAACACACAAGGTTAACACAATGCAACACCAAATCCTTCCCTAAGCTACTATAACCTGTGTCAGAGAAAGTCTGGTGTTTGAGGTAAACTTCAGGCACTCACCGCGCCGAGGTAGCTGATGCCGGTCAATCCCGTAGCTGCCATCCACTGTTACGACTTTGCACCGCTGCACCACTATTACGACTTTGTGGTCCCGTAGCGCTCGTCACCCGTTTCGTGACAGAGCGTTGGTAGCGAAGACTCCGAGCCAGGCGTCGATGAGAATAACAAAAGGGACTTTATACACTATATACAGGTCATTATACAGGACATGAAGGGATCGGCACTGGGGCCGAGAGCTCACAGCAAACGCGACTGTTCCCGCACGGCAACTTCCGGCGAAAACGCGTGACACATCTCGCTCCAGTCGAGAGCGGCACTGGCTCCCGGTGGGTCGGCGGATCCGGTTTTTCAGGCGGCACGCCTCCGCTTATAAGCCCCCAAAACCATTGTCACCCAAACGGCCCAACACAAAGCGAGCACTCGACGGTCGTCCGAGAGGTCCAACCGGCGACCGCGCTGGCCACCTGGTTCAATTGTGGCGGGCGCGGTGACCTTCAGGCAAGGGCCGGAGGTCACCTAGTGGGTGTCTACGGCGCCGGGCTGTCTGGCACTTGGCGACACGTCCGAACAAAGTGGCTCGCCGATGCTTCTCTCGCAGGACACCGCTGCCTGACGGCTCAGCATCTTGACTTTTCAAGGGAGAATTTGGGCGCTCGAAGGATAATTTTGCATCTTGCAGATTCGGAATCCAGCCTGGAGGTAATGGCACAACAGGGCTGTTTCCTGAGCCTACTTCAAATTCCCCAGACCACTTCGAATCGCGCCACTTCTAAGTAAGGGATGCAGAAACACGGATGACACATTCCTGAGGCAAGACACGTGCAAACAAGTTGGCGGCCCCCACTTCGTGTGCTCCGCGGTCGCTATTCACTGCTTGGTTCTTCCAGAAAGCGAGGGGATAGCCCGGCACTGTTCCAGGTAACGTGAGTCCCGAAGCCAAACGGCTGTGATGTACCGGGAAGGCCTGGCAGCGTCGCACCGGTCGCCTTTGAAGAAGGCATTTGCCACCACAGCGGGGCCGTACCACCGGGAGCAGGTGGGCCCTCGGACAATAGAGCCCAATCGTCCCCCCTTCGCCGCCTTTGAAGAGAGCATTGCACCACAGCAAGGCAAGACCGCGGGGAGCCGCCGGGTGTGACATCACCGCATGGGTGCCTACCATTGGCCGAAGGTGGCGTCATCGGAGCGGGCTCTCCCATTGGCCGAACATGACGCGACTTCCAGTCTTCGAAGGGTTTAAAAAGAGGATTCCTAGAGCATTCCCGGATTCACCTCTCTCGAACTTCTTGCCGCGGGCCGCAGCGTCCGAATTGCTGCCGGCCCGTGATGACTGTACGACTGTTCATTGACGTCTCATTGTAAATAATGTAAAATAAATCCCCCAAGTTTTGTTTCATCCCGAAGTCCGTCCCTCAACCCCGACAGCACATCTCCCGCCGCAGTATCCGTATTTGTTTTCTAACAAATCAGAGGATTTGCTACGACGTAAGGGAATCGGGTTTAGTGAGGGAACAGTGCAAGCCCTAACTCGTTCCAAGGCAAGGGAGCTCGCGGCCAAGGCAGTGTATGAGTGTCCAGTGGTGGAGGAAACAAGTTTGACAGCTGATTGGTCAACCAGTACCGAACAGGACAGCCCTATGGCGATGACGCGGAAAGTACGCCAGCTAATGAAAAGGTCAACAAAGCAGCGAAGCCTGAAATGTATCACGAGGCAGAATGCGGAAAGTTATTGAACGTAAGCCCTGCCACAATGATCGCTGAGCAGGAAATGCGTAAGGCACAAAGCAATGCTGAGCATTACTATGACAGGACGGCTCGCACGCGACGCTTCGAAGTTGGGGAAAACGTAATGATCCTGAAACCCGCGTTGAATAACCAACCTGAGGAAATGCCTGTCGACTTTCCAGAGTTAACAGCAGTGACGGAGACAAAAGACATTCACGAGACCGTTGACAAGTTAGTAGAACAGGCGGAGTTGAATCCCAATCAAAGGGCCGAACTGAGGGAACTCGTGTTAGAATTTAAAGGCGTATTTTCAGACACACCGGGCAGGACCACTGCGAACGTTCACGATATGGAGTTAACCTCGTCGTACCCAGTTCGTTCGAAAGCTTATCGCGTTTCGCCTCGTCAACGTGAAGTCATGACCGCTGAAATAAACAAGATGTTAGAACTAGGTGTAATCGAGCCAGGAGAGAGTGATTATACCTCGCCTCTTACCTTAGTTGAGGTCCCAGGAAAGGAGCCGCGACCATGTATCGACTACCGCAGGCTCAATTTAATCACGAAGGACCAGACTTATCCAATACCGCAAATCGAGGAAAGGCTTGAGAAAGTGAGCAGTGCTAATTTCATCTCTACGCTCGATTTAGTCAGAGGCTATTGGCAGGTGCCGTTGACCGAGAGGGCAAGCAGGCTTGCGGCGTTTATTTCCCCGATGGGAACCTTTCGTCCGAAAGTCCTGAGCTTTAGGTTGAAGAATGCGCCATATTGCTTCTCTAGCCTTATGGACCAGGTGCTACGAGGAATGGAGGACTTTGCACTTCCGTATCTCGATGACATAGTAATCTTTTCTTCATCATGGGCCGACCATATGCGACACCTGCGAACCATGCTGTGTCGTCTACAAGAGGCCAACTTAACTGTTAAGGCTCCCAAATGCCAATTAGGGCGCGCGGAGGTAGCTTATCTAGGTCGTGTAATAGAGCAAGGTCATCGTCGGCCTTCCGAGGTTTAACTGACCGCGATAGACAACTTCCCGCAACCACGCACCAAGCGGGACATCAGATCATTCCTTGGCTTGGCGGGTTATTACCAAAGATACATCCCGCGGTATTGCGAGATTGCGAGTTCTTTAACGGATGCTCTCAGAAAAACAGAACCACAAACGGTAAAGTGGGATGACGCAAAAGAAAAGGCTTTTAGTATGCTGAAGAAAGCACTAACGAGTCAGCCAGTGTTGAACGCGCCCGACTACTCTAAGCCATTCATTCTTCAGTGTGATGCCAGCGACAGGGGTATGGGGGTGGTGCTCTGTCAAAAGAGAGATGACGAGAACGAACACCCTGTACTGTACGCCAGTAGAAAACTTTCAGTTCGTGAGGAAGCATACAGTGCATCAGAAAAGGAATGCGCCTGCGTAATATGGGCGGTGCAGAAGCTAGCTTGCTATATCTCTGGTTAAAAATTCGCCATAGAGACTGACCACTGTCCCTTCACATGGCTGCAGTCCATGTCTACGAAAAACGGTAGTCTTTTGCGCTCGAGCTTGGCTCTTCAACAGTAAAGCTTCGATATTCGCTACAAGAAGGGTAAGCTTAACGGCAATGCCGACGGTTTGAGTCGTTACCCCTAGAGTTACGAAAACCTCATGCTCACCCGGGTTTCCGTGGCATTTGTACGTTCGTTCATACGTTTCTTTCCGAAGTGTATAGTCGATTGTTAGCTCATTTTAATAACCACGTCTTAGCGCTCTCAAGAAATGGCTGTTTTTAGTGTTCAGGGGGGAGGGACGCGCGTAAGGAATGGGAAAGGTGTAGCGGGTTTTCTTTTTTTTTTTAAACCTGGTGTGTCATGGGCGAGGGTGGCTTTGTGCTCGCTGCTTTGTGGTTGTGGGTCCGGCACTGTTCTGGGGTGATTGCTTACCCACGCAGGAGACGAAAAGTTGCGAGACCTGCTTGCAAGACCAATTTCACCGGACCGGACCAGGGAGAAAAGTCACAAGAGCGCCACGAGGACTGATGACCACTCCCAGGAATCTACCTGCTACGAACTAAGGGTTCGTCACCTCTAAGGGGAATTCTGCTACCGAAACTCCGATCCCTCGTACAGCGGCTGCTGGCCCCTACACGTCGGGATCTTCCTCCCCCGCCGTAGATGCTGTTAGGGTTGGCGTCTGGTACCACGTGCAGAGAAGAATTTCAACCGACCTTCTTCCACCAGGCCTCGTCGAAATGAAGCGTGACTTCCTAATTCGCCATGACCGTTTCGAGTGTCTGCCTGTGTTACGTTTCGCCTCCGACGTGCGGTATAGCCGGCGCGGATGCAACGGACGCCGGGGCTTCGTTCACCGCGGCGGACATTTTGGCCAGTTCAGCGCTGTCCCAACGGCTCCTGCTAAGCGCGTCCAGGCATGTTTCAATGCCACGTGTCTTCGTGTGTGTGTGTGTGTGTGTGTGTGTGTGTGTGTGTGTGCGTGCGTGCGTGCATGCATGCATGTTGGTGCCCACGCTTGTCAAAGCGCGGCAGCCGGGGAGAGGAGCTCCCCAACTGTGAAGCGAGGAGGTCTGACCGGCGCCGGCCCGGCGGATACGTCACTTCTTGTCACGACGTGTCCGTGCGCCGCCGTCACGTGCGCCTCTTCCGAGACGTTCCTTCTTGCCCTCGACTCCGAGAGTATAAAAGCAGCTGCCCCCGGACGCCAAGCGAGAAGCTTCGATTTCTTCAGTCGGTTAACGTGGTCTCCCGTTTCTCCACTTCGGTCGACCTGACCGGCCGCTCTTTTGCGATGCTAAAATAAACAAGTTGTTCTGTTAGCAGTCGACTCATCCTTTGCCAGGACCTTCCGATGCTTCCAGCTGTGCCCCAGGCCGCCAGGCCAACGCTACCCTTGGGGCTTGCGACCCATTTGCAACAACTGGTTGCCAGCGGTGAGATCGCGACAACGGAGGCCAGCAGCGAAGATATGCGGTCGACTGTATGCTGAGCAGCACACGACCATCCGGGAGCAGTGCAACGAGCCCTGTGTGATGACTGGTTGCCTGCAGCGGAACGACTGCGCTGAATTCTTGGCTGCGAGGTTTGGGGAGTGCGGGACTTTCTTCTTCCGAGTTTTGCCAGGCTTTTGTTAGTGTCAGAAACAGAGCTGGTAATTGTGGTTGTCGTTGCTGCCGGGTTAGTTTGCGGCAAGACAATAGTAGGCAGTAGAGAAAGCAGCATTCAGAGCAGCCATGGATTGGAAGTCGTTGCGCAAACCGAAATTGCTGGAGCTTGCAAGAAAGTTTGGTCTGGATGTCTCAGACAAACTCAGAAAACCAGAACTGCTAAGGGCTATTCTTGAGTCAGAAGCTGAGGATGACGAGCTGTCGGAATGCCTTGAGACCATTGAGGAGAGGGAGACGGCAAAAAGACAGGAGCGCGAACGTAAAAAGCAAAAAGAGAAAGAAAAAGAGGAGCGCGACCGTCAACACGCTTTGGAAATGAAGCGTCTCGAGGTAGAGATGGAACGCGCTCGTAATGGAAGTCAGGCACACGGTGCAGGAGAACGAGTATCGTTCAAAATAACTGACCTGATGCGGCCGTTTAAGCTTGGAGAGGACATTGGTTTGTTCGTGGTTAACTTCGAGCGAACGTGCGAGAAGCAGGAGTTCTCTCGGGAAACGTGGCCACAGCGCTTGCTCACTTTGTTACCCGGCGAGGCGGCCGACGTAGTCACTCGCTTGAAGAGAGAGGAGGCAGAGGATTTCGACCAAGTGAAATCGAGTCTGCTAAAAAAGTACAGGCTGTCAGCGGAGGCGTTCCGTCGGAAGTTTCGGGAAAATGAAAAAGGCAGAAGTGAGTCATATACAGAGTTTGCCTATAGGCTTATGTCAAACATGCAGGAGTGGCTCAAAGAACAGAAAGCGTTTGGTGACCACGAGAAAGTTCTGCAGTGTTTCGGACTGGAACAGTTTTATACAGTAAACTCTCAGTTGTACGAACGTCGGTTTATCGAATATTTCAGAATAACGAACTTTTTAAAAATCCCCGGCAGTTTTCTTATAGATTCTATGTAAAAATGTTTCACTTCAACGAATTTCGGAACAGTCAATATTTCAGTTTAACGAACTCGCTCAGAGGACCAAGGCTTGCACTGCACTGCAGGCGCAACCGATGCCCGCCCTCATCAAACCGCAGCTCCAGCGGCAATGTAACGTCGCTGGTGCTACAGCGCCCCTGGGGCAAAGCGGCGGCGCGGAAAACGAACGGCAACGAGAGATGGCCTCCGAGATCACCCGCACAAAACGAGCAAGCATGTAATCTCGGAGGCCATGAACAAAGTAACATCGCTGGTGCTTACAACCCCGCCAAAGCAAAGCGGCGATCTCTCATACCACAAACCACATGGTGCATTTTTTTCCGACCGGCTAGTCGTGCCATGGTCGTCGTCTCTTTCTTTCCAGTCTCGTCGGTTCCGCGTGTGCACACAAACGACCCACTTGGTGTGTTTTTCATTGATATGTACAAATTCCATTTCACACATTTTTAACACTATGGATGCCATGTCTTTTACTCTATGAATTGCACTTCAAACTTTTGACTCTGTATGCCATGTCTTATGTTGGTCTAGTGAATATTCAGTTTAGTGAACTTTCACTTAAGTGAACTATTTTTTTCGGTCCCTTCAAGTTCACTCAAGTGAGAGTTCGCTGTAGTAGGTTACCTGAGAACGTGCGGTACTGGGTCTTGGATACGCCAGACGTTAGTACGGTGGCTAAAGCCGCCGAGCTAGCCGAGGAATTTGTGACGCGTCGGGCTCGCGGAGCTAAGGACGGTCAAAAGGGTGAATTTGGCTCCAAGTTTGAGAGGCCGAAGTTCACACCCATGAGAGCAAGGGGGGATACACGTAGTGCGGATGCGAGTGAAAGCAGTCCGACCGAACGTAAGGAGACGGCGGCAGCCGAAGCCGAACGCAGAAAGCGGTTCGAGACGAGGCAAGCGCGCGTGTGTTATACGTCCCAGAAGCCGGGTCACTTTTCGGCGCAGTGTCCAGAAACAAAAACAAAAGTCGTGTTTTAGAGCGCAGCTCTTTGGCGTCCGTTTCTGGGTTTCGCGTCGTCGTCGGCGTTGTCGTCGGCCTCGTAACCAGCTCCGCCCCCCTTTCATCCCCCCAGCGCTAGCAGCGACCGACTGATACCGCTGGATGCCGCTGACGCCGCTAGAGAGTCAAGATAACGTGACTGCATAGAACACCGTCGCCGCCATGCAGAAAGAGGGGGAAAGGGTCCCCCCCCCCTGTTCTTGTGTGGCGGATAGGGTGCTCTTCAGTTGCCGACGCGCCGGTTATTTCACGTAGGCCCCGGCACGTCGACGAATACGTGACCACCTTCCCACGGCTAGACCTGGTTCTTAGCGCTGCGGAAGCGAGGGTATCATATTGTTTGTGTCGGCATCGGCGGCGTTGTCCCTGAAACCAACTCCGCAGCTGGGGTTGACTCACTATCGGCGTCAGCGGCATCAGTCAGTCGCTGCTATCTCTTCCCTCCTCCCTTTATCGTGTTGTCCGCTTGCTGCGCGCGCTTCTGCCCCCATCGTTTGCCGCTGGGTGTACACGCCGCCCCCCTCCCCCCTCTTCCTGCGAGTCTCCGGTTGTCAAAGCGCCGGCTCGAACTTAATTCCTTTCTTCGCTCCTCCTCCAATGCAACCCCTGTGCGGTGGCAATCAGAGAGCCAGATCGGTGGCGGCGGATCTGTATATGTGCACCGCCCGAGCCGAAATTGCCGCTGCCGTTCGCCCTGTGCGGTGGCAATCAGAGAGCCAGATCGGTGGCGGCGGATCTGTATATGTGCACCGCCCGAGCCGAAATTGCCGCTGCCGTTCGCCACTGCGAAATTATCTGCCAGTTCTTTCTGAGCCATGAGCGAGACGACCGATGGAAGTCCTCCGTCTGCTGCTGCTGCTGCTAAACGAGCTGCCAGAGCAGAGGCCCAGCGCCGTCGCCGTCAGAATCCAGAGGTGCGTGCCGCCGAAGCAGAAGCTTACCGTCGCCGCCGTCGAGATGATCCAGGAGTACGCGTCGCCGAAGCAGAGGCTAAGCGCCGCCGCCGAGAAGACCCTGCCGTTCGCGCCGCCGAAGCGGAGGCTCATCGCCGCCGTCGAGAGCAACCAGCAGTAAGCGAGGCTGAAGCAGAAGCTCATCGCCGCCGCCGAGAAGACCCTGCAGTTCGCGCCGCCGAAGCGGAGGCTCATCGCCGCCGTCGAGAGCAACCAGCAGTAAGCGAGGCTGAAGCAGAAGCTCATCGCCGCCGCCGAGAAGACCCTGCCGTTCGCACCGCCGAAGCGGAGGCTCATCGCCGCCGTCGAGAGCAACCAGCAGTAAGCGAGGCTGAAGCAGAAGCTCATCGCCGTCGCAGAGAAGACTCTACCGTTCGCGCGGCCGAGGCCGAGGCCAAACGCAAACAAAGGCTCGCAAACAGTCAGGGTGCAACAAATGCTTTCCGGCGACAGTTTACAGACAATCCGTTTGGAAGTGTGTGTTCAGTGTGTGATCGGCTCTGGTTCCAAAATGACGTGAAACCGCTTCCGGATACGTGCCGTGAGAATCTCCGGTGTGCGTTTCCCAACTCGGACTTGTGTCAATTCAGACTGTGTTCTTCATGCATGCAATCTGTGCGGAAAGGTGACATTCCTCATTTTTCGACAACAAACGGTTACAAATATCCCTCGAGGCCAGCGCACCTTCCACAACTTAATGCGGTGAGTGTAAGACTCGTATCTCCGCGAATCCCATTCATGCAAGTGCGACAACTGATGCACGGCGGAGGCCAATATGGCATTAAGGGTCCAGTTGTGAACGTTTGCGTTGACGTGGACGAGATGGTTACATCGTTGCCCCGTGCCATCGAACAAGACCGCGCTCTCAATGTGCATCTGAAGCGGCGTATTCTCGCGAAGACGACCTACTTGGCGGGGGCAGTGAGAAAATGTGATTTGCTGCCGTGGCTCAAGGTGCTTTGCGATAGCACACTATACAAGCACTATGTGTTGCTCGATTTCTTTGCCTCAATCTATCGAAAAGGTGAAACAGCTTATTTGCTGCGCTCAAATTTCGCATTAGGAAGTAACGTAATCGTCGGTAATTTTTTGTCATTATGCAGCACTGACGAGAACATGAAGCTTCTCGAGCCTTACATGCGAGACCTCCTCGTGAACGGGAAAGAGTGCCGAGTGCTTCGTGATTCCGCAGCTACAATGGATGTAGTTCACCCCTCTTACGTAGAACCCGATATGTTCACGGGCGAGTGCGCATGGATCAAGCAAGCCGTGGAAGCTCATAGCGTGTGTCTGCCCGTAGCAAAAGTGCTTATTGAAGGACCTTTCGGAGCGCTTGGGACGGAGGCCGCAGTGTCATCTATGCTGCCCCCCCAGTACCCGTACCTATTTTCGAACAGGTCCGATCACCTCCTGCGCGAGAAGGGGCTTTTGTTTGGTGAGGCTAGCGTTCAGGCCTTAACCAGATCGAAGGTTCGGGAGCTCGCTGCAAAGGCGGTAGTTGCGGGGCCGACGTTGCCGAACAATGAGAAAGGGTCGGAGGCGCAGCAAGCTGATATTCAGAGCACGTCCGAACTGAATAAAATTGAGCCTGTAGCGTTGAAGGCACCAGATACTGGAGAGGAAATGCCCGACACGGGAAAGTTGGAAGAGCTATCTGCAGATTTGCTCATCGCGACTACGTCAGATGGACTTAATAGGTTGCTAAAAGTCAGCCGGTCGGCTTTGATAGCCGAGCAAAAAAAGGATGACAGCCTAGAAAACATGCGCTGCAATGTCAAGGAAGGTATCGCCAAGAAAAATGCTCGTTTTGTGGAAAGAAGTGGGGTCCTGTACCGGAAGTATCTAGACCGCAGGGGAGTGGAGTTCGATCAGCTGATCGTGCCTCAGTGCTACCTTCAGGATCTGTTGCGCTTGTCGCATGGGGGTTCGTGGTCCGGACACCTAGGAGTTAAGAAGAATAAGGACCGTCTCATGCAAGAGTACTATTGGCCAGGGTGTTTTCGTGACGCAGAACACTTTGTGAGGACATGTGACACCTGTCAGCGGGTGGGCAAACCAGGGGACAAATCGAAGGCGCTGTTGAAGTTGGTACCTATCATTACGGAGCCTTTTAGACGGCTCGTTATTGATACAGTGGGACCTCTGCCGGTAATAACCACGGGGTACAGACACATTTTGACTGTGATCTGCCCAGCGACAAAGTTCCCTGAAGCAGTGCCGCTTAAAGAACTCAGCTCAGTTGAGATAGTCAATGCACTACTGTCCATATTTGCGCGAGTTGGTTTTCCTGCGGAAATCTAGTCAGATCAGGGCACAGTGTTTACTAGCGCTTTGACGACAGCCTTTCTCGAAAGGTGTGGGGTAAAGCTGTTACACAGCTCTGTGTACCACCCACAGTCGAATTCCGTTGAGAAGCTCTACTCCGTCATGAAGCGCGTGTTGAGAGCATTGTGTTTTGAACATCAAACTGACTGGGAGCTGTGTCTGCCTGGGGTGATGTTTGCATTAAGGACCGCGCCGCATGCGGCTACAGGGTTTTCGCCAGCTGAGCTGGTGTACGGTCGCTCGCTGCGGTCTCCGCTTCGTATGCTTCAAGACTCGTGGGAAGGCAGGGGCGACGACCCAGTCGTGGTGGAGTACGTGCTTAGACTGCTCGAACGCTTAAGAAGGGCACAGGAGTTGTCAGGTGAAGCAATGGCAAAGGCCCAGCAGAGGGCCAAAGTTTATAATGATCGGACAGCCAGGGCCCGTCGTTTTGAGGTGGGCGATGAGGTAATGATATTGTGCACATCGCTAAAAAACAAACTCGACGTGCAGTGGGAGGGCCCAGCACGGTTTGTTCAAAAACTGTCGGACGTTAACTACGTGGTGAGTCTGCCAGGAAAACGGAAAGCATAGCAAGTTTACCACTGTAATCTGCTCAAACCCTATAGACAACGGGAAGCAGTGGTGTGTATGATGGTAAACGTTCCCGAAGAGCTTCTGGTCGAGCTTCCGGGACTAGGCTCAGTGACGAACAGGGAAGACACCGATCAAGTCATTACTGACTTAATCAGTAAAGCACCGCTGTCGCCTGAGCAGAAAACCGAACTACACCAGCTTTTACAAGAGTTTCAAGGTCAGTTCTCTGAGAGGCCTGGTAGGACTTCTGTCCTTACTCATAAAATAGAACTTACCTCCCCAGAGCCAGTACGATCCAAGGCGTACCGGGTGCCACCCCGCCAGCGCGATATTATGGAGGCTGAGGTAAAGAAAATGCTACAGCTCGGTGTTATTGAGGCGGGTGAGAGTGATTATACCTCCCCTTTGATTTCAGTTGAGGTACCGGGCAAGGAACCTCGTCCTTGCGTCGACTACCGCAGGCTTAATTCCATCACTAAGGATCAAATTTATCCGACCCATAACATCGAGGAGCGCCTTGAGAGAGTGAGTAGCGCTCAGTTTATTTCCACCCTAGATCTTGTAAGGGGTTATTGGCAGGTTCCACTTACAGAAGAGGCTAGTAGGTATGCGGCGTTCATTTCACCAATGGGAACATTCCGTCCTAAAGTTTTGAGTTTTGGTTTGAAGAACGCGCCATACTGCTTTTGAAGCCTCATGGACAAAGTGTTGCGGGGACAGGAAATATTCGCTTTACCGTATTTTGACGACGTAGCGATATTCTCCGCATCCTGGTCTGAGAATATGGCACACTTGCGGGCAGTGCTAACCCGCCTGCGCGAAGCGGGCTTGACAGTCAAGGCTCCCAAGTGCCAGTTAGCGCAGGCCGAGGTTGTCTACCTCGGTCACGTGATTGGACGGGGTCGTCGCCGCCCCTCTGAAATAAAGGTGGCCGCTGTGCGAGACTTCCCGCAACCGCGCACGAAGACCGATATTCGGTCGTTCTTAGGTGTCGCCGGCTACTATCAGAGGTACATCCCCAGGTACTCTGATATTGCGGCTCCCCTGACGGATGCTCTAAGAAAAACAGAGCCCTAAACAGTCGTCTGGGACGAGACAAGGGAAAGAGCTTTTAGCGCCCTAAAGAGCGCCCTAGCAAGCCAGCCTGTGCTACGATCGCCAGACTACACAAAAGGGTTCGTTGTTCAGTGCGATGCTAGTGAGCGAGGCATGGGCGTTGTACTGTGCCAACGGGAAAATGGAGAAGTGGAACACCCCGTCCTGTGTGCTAGTCGTAAGCTGACCAGTCGTGAGCAGGCGTACAGCGCCACTGAGAAAGAGAGTGCGTGTCTCGTGTGGGCCGTTCAGAAATTGTCATGCTACCTAGCCGGCTCGAGGTTTATCATTGAGACGAATCACTGCCCTCTCCAATGGCTGCAGACCATCTCTTCCAAAAATGGCCGCCTACTGCGCTGGAGCCTCGCTTTGCAACAATATTCCTTTGAGGTGCGTTACAAAAAGGGGAGTCTCAACGGTAACGCCGATGGCTTAAGTCGAGGCCCCTAACGTAAGAATCAGCCTCGAAGTTGTTTGTTACTGATGTTTTTCTTCCTGAGGCAGGATTTTTAACATATTGCTTTTGTTTAGTGTTTCAAAGTCATGACGTGCTTTCTAGTGCATTTTTCCAATTTGTGGACGCGTTCTGAGTGCTGCTAGACTACTGTAAGGAACTAGGCAGTAGTATAAAAGGGGAAAGAGCCTGGCATGGCTTAGTGAGGGTTGTATCGTGCTTGCTGACTGAGCGGTTGAGTTTCGGCGTAGTTCTAACGCTTGCTGGGAACGAGAAAAAAATGGCAACTCTCCCGAAGTCACTTTGCAGTGTTCTGTGTGAACCTGAACGTGAGAACGAGGCCTTCTCTGTGCGCTGCGCTCAAGAAACGCCGAGGGACGACCGACTTCGTTTATGAGCATCATCGAGCGACATCCCTCCGGACAGCGGATGCAGTCCACTGACCATCGGGATCTCCTTCTCTCGGCGGGGCGGTCTGTTACGTTTCGCCTCCGACGTGCGGTATAGCCGGCGCGGATGCAACGGACGCCGGGGCTTCGTTCACTGCGGCGGACATTTTGGCCAGTTCAGCGCTGTCCCAACGCCTCCTGCTTAAGCGCGTCCAGGCATGTTTCAATGCCACGTGTCTTCGTGCGTGCGTGCGTGCGTGCGTGTTGGTGCCCACGCTTGTCAAAGCGCGGCAGCCGGGGAGAGGAGCTCCCCAACTGTGAAGCGAGGTCTGACCGGCGCCGGCCCGGCGGATACGTCACTTCTTGTCACAACGTGTCCGTGCGCCGCCGTCACGTGCGCCTCTTCCGAGCCGTTCCTTCTTGCCCTCGATTCCGAGAGTATAAAAGCAGCTGCCCCCGGACGCCAAGAGAGAAGCTTCGATTTCTTCAGTCGAGTAACGTGGTCTCCCGTTTCTCCACTTCGGTCGACCTGACCGGCCGCTCTTTTGCGATGCTACAATAAACAAGTTGTTCTGTTAGCAGTCGACTCATCCTTTGCCAGGACCTTCGGATGCCTCCAGCTGTACCCCAGGCCGCCAGGCCAACGCTACCCTTGGGGCTTGCGACCCATTTGCAACACCTGTCTGCCGGAAGCACCGCAGCGTAAATGCCTCTTATGTGTGTGTGGGTGTGCGAGTTTAGAGAGGCCCTTTCCTCGAATTGGACCTAGAGGAGAACTTCCACGAACCCGCAACGCGCAGAAGAGACGAACAGGCGTCTACAATTCCAGGAGGCGTGACGACCCCCTCTCTGCAGCAAGCTCGGTATAACCAGAGGACGCGGGGCCCCCTTTCTGTGCCGGTCACGTGACGTCGACGGAAGCAAGATCCCGCCCACGATTGTAGAGAGCCTATTTAAGGGGTTCCGAAATGTACTTTTACTCACTTCATACTCTTCTCATTTTCTTTCATCTTCCTTTGAATAAACAGTGCAAGTTTCGCACTATAAATCGCCTCGCCCTTGCTTGGGTGCCATGGTCTACCGGATGCCTGCAGCCCGCCGAGAACACTACGCTATCCCAATAAGTAACCTCGGTCGAGCTTCGATAGGCAGGCGTCGCTACAACTCGGGAGCAGTACGATACGCTACCCTGGAGTACGCAACAGCATCAGCTACCACACGCAGCACGGCGAAAAGGTCGCGATACCCACACCGATTCATGAGCGCATCGTCGTTTCGCCGTTGTCCAAGAACTGCACCCGACGCATCACGTGGGCCGGTGCAATAGGTGCGCGCGAGACCTGGAAAAGAAATACGGCAGCAACAAAAAAATCGTTTACGTAGACGCGGCCCGTTACGAGCGTCGACGCCGTTTCGTGGAACTTGCGTCGCGAGCGCGACGATACGCACGGAAGAGGCGTAGGCGGCCGAGGAAGCGGCGGTAGCCACCACGGACGCCGAGCGACTCGCAGGCAGTGGTACGCAACTACGCTAGCGGCCGGATCTCCCGGGATGCGGCCCGCATTCTCCAAATTCAAGACGGGAATATTTGCCGCAAAAACGGCAATTTCCTCGTGTGGACCCCCGCCCACACGGACCCTTCGCTGCCAGGCAACGATACGGCCCACGCCGCGGCTCGAGGACTAAAAGCCTCTGTAAAAACACAAGGCCAGAAAGAATCCCACGTAGCGCATGCGAAAAAGAACATAAAAATAAATTCGTTGATTGCATCGCCGGTGTGGTATACCGTATTCCTCTCAGCTGTGGACAATCCTACATCGGTCAAACAGGTAGATGCATAAATGACAGGCTACGAGAACATAGTAACAAAGTTAACAACATGGCCGCTGACGGCTTTCTTGCCATCCATTGCCAGAGATGCAAGGTGCAAGTGCAAACCAAGATTTAAAGAAACAGTGATCATGAGTAGAAGCAGGTGTGAAATGACGCGCTTGATAATAGAAGCCAGACACATATCAACATTCGGCGATGCATGCGTCAGTAAACCTTCCATTTCATTATCTTCAAAAGAGCTGAATTATCTTTGTTCGCGTTGAACGTGTACATGTCTTTGAATATGTGAGTCAAGAAACTTCCTACGTGTGGTTCCCAGTTTATATCTTTTGTTTATTTTTCCAAAAATGTTACACGTGGTGTATGACGGGTCGAGGGTGTATATATAGCGACGAGAACGAGAAATAAATCTGTTGTTGAAAGTAGCGCTGTGTGTGTCAGATGTGCCTTCTGTTGTCCTTGTCTAGCTTGCGCTATAACAAAATAAGATATGCCGTACCAACAAGCCCCTATTGCTATCCTCACTGAATAGCAAAGACCATTCGATTAGACTATATGTTTCTGCTTCATTTCGCCTGCTGGCACGTTGAAGGAGATCGCCGGACAAGTGACGGAGATTAAATTGCTAGACTTCCCGGTCTCCTCCATTCAGTCTGAGTACATAGGCAATATCTTTTGCCTAACATTGTTGATATTATTAACGTTCAGTAATTGCCTTGATATATTCCTTTTCTCGGAAAGTCGATTGGTTCACCTGGGCCGACTGCAGCTTTTAGAACGAACACGCTCATTCCGGTCGGCAGTTTTCACTTTTTCAATCAGTGCATTTTGAATATTTAATAATTTCTCTCTTACATATATGTCGTGGATATATATCTCTATGTACCCTTTGATTTACCTAGTGCATTGGTCATCTGTATCTCTTCGCGCCACGCAGTTAATAAACCTGGCTTATTTCACTATGTTATTGTTTCCTTTGATCATTGTCCTTGATCAATATTCCACGAACAAGAAACGCGCATAAAATGACGCGATATCAATAAAATTTTCTTACGTAGCTTCATGTTGCAAATAAGCGGCTTCTTTGGCAAAAATTGTGTTAGCTTTAGAAAACAATGGCAAAAATAGCAGTTCACCTGGATAAAACTACAATTGGTACCGACCGACAAGAGTCGCGGGCGCACCAAAGCAAGTAAAACCATAAAAAAAAATTACTGCACAGACTTTCTGCGAGAAAAACTGGGCGTCCGCCAGCGCCCGCGCAATGAATTCTGTGGCTATGAAGGGAAAGCCAACATTGGGGAAGCAGCTCCTTCTTGCTGCTGCCGGCAGGCGGCGACACAAGTTTGTGCCAGGTAAAGCTTTAGTGCCAATCATAGAGTTTCCTACAAAATTACTAGAGGGAACTCTGGTAGGGTGGCTAGAACTTCTAGCCACCCTAACTCTGGCGCTGCAGTCGTTGTCCTACCATGGGAATGATGGGAAGTACATGGATTTGTCTGATCTTCGTGCTTATGGATTCAGACGTTCTTGTGGCTTTGTATATTACGCTATATAAATCTTATTGTCGTATATTTCAGCGCAATCTATATTCTTCGAAGTGCGGAAGACGCCGGGAACGCGTACAATTGCTATTAATTGCAACGATTGAGCTTGTCTATGTGCCCAAATCGAAACGCGCCAAGCGTCTCAAAGCACTGGCATGCCCGCGATAAATTCATAAGTGCGTTTCATTCGCTTGTCGATACATGCATCCGTGGCTTAATGGTTTCAATATCAGGCTTCTGTACTAGAGTCTCTGTGTTCGAATCCTGCCGTCGGGCAATTTTAATGATGTTTTTAATTGATGAAAATGACGAGTTTACAAAGTCACAAAGCCGTACGTTTGAAGCCAAAAAGACGAAGTTTAGGCAAATCCATGTACTTCCCATAATCCCCATGCTAGGGTGGCCTACCCATGCTGAGACAACCGCTCCCATTGTAGCTCACGTAGACACTAGCGCCAGAGTTCCCTCTAGTAATTTTGTAGGAAACTCTATGGTGCCAGGGTCGGCTTTTCAGACGCCATTGTTCACATAGGCGAAAACAGTTTCTCGTTTTTGCTTTAAAAACAGGAGAATAATCGTGCCAAGTGTTATACTAAACGAAGTCGACAACAAAATGCGATCGTTCTGCAGAATTTGAGCAAGAACAATGCAGCGATGAGTGCAAAATCTTTTTTTGAACACGCGCAGCCAAATCTTCAGGACCCTGTATACACTCTTTGCTCGGACAACGCCTCCGGTTTCGCGTTTCCCCAAATGCGAAAGGGAAAAGCCGCAAGATAAGTAAACCTCTACACTCAGTGTTTTATTAACATATTTAACTGTTGATAATAAGGTGTTTATGTTTTGTTTTCCCCAGCCTAAACTAACGTGGATTAGAACGCGGGACTCTTTTCAGATGCGCTCTCACTTGTGCGCGCTTTGCCTCCGTAGCTTGCCTGGCTTGCCCTTCATGGCCAAAGTTGTCCACGAGTATGGGGCTCTTGCATTGCCCAGGGGGCGCTGCGAAAAAGGTGCTAAAAAGCGCCCTCAGTCCTAAAATGGGTCGTACCAAGCTCGGTCGTCTGCTTCGGAAAGCACGTTTACAATATAGACCCGCCACTTTCGGTTGTGTTGTACCACGGCCTGCAGCGAATATCGGGCGCCGAAGATTTTTTCAGGAGTGGCACGCTCCGTAAAGGCAAGAAATTATGCAGTGCCGAATACGTGTATGCCGTTCAAGAATTAAGCGGCGAAGTTTTAGCGCGGTGTCAATCGCAAGTGAAGCGAGTCGCGTACGAAGTGGAACTTCAGGTAAGGTTTGCACGCTGCTAGATTCAGGCCCACAAACACGAGGAAATGCTTCCTATAAATGAATCCACAGCAGCGATAAGCAGACATCATGTGTACGGAACTACTTGAGCACACGACGGTACGCGCCGCGACGGCAGCGGTCTTTCGACATGCCGCGAAACGCCGGGTCTCCTGCAATCTTTGTTAACTGCACGCCGCTAAACAAGTAGTTATGCCTGCGTTGTAGTAGCGGCCATCTGTCCCTTTTAGTAACTGGTAATAAGTGATGCAATGCATATGAGCTCGCACGTACGTGCGAATCGCGCTGCAGCGCGAGCTCGTGCGCTGCTCGCTTGATGTAGCTTTTAATGACAACGCTCGAAAATCGATCTGCTGTAATCAATACTATCTTGCTGCGCTGCCTCAACATGCTGGCTTGAGGTCAAGTATGAGCACATTTAACTCTCTAACCTGTGCTGCTCGTAGTGGGGTAGTGAATTGTCACCGAATCAGCCCGGCCATCTGTGGTCATTTGCACACACCTGGGCACTTCACCACTTCGCACCGGTCGAATTGTTAATTGTCGCTGTGGCCGGGTTTCGAATCGTGAATCACCAGCCATGCCTGCTGCTATGTCGGTCTCCCGTCGGGACTGTAGGTGCAAAAGACCAAATTTTAGAACGCAGATCTATAATCAAGCAAGCTTCAAGACAGGTGAAGCAGTCAGCATGGCGCGAAGTTTCGCTTACCCAGCGCGACGAACTGCAGTTATACAGCGCGCCCGATGCTTCGCTTCGTGAGGCCTTGAAGGGAAACGATAGAATCGGATGTTGGGATTCAAGCCTTCTTGTTCATGGCAGCCCACGACTCAGCAGTATCGACGGTGATGCTTTTTCGATTCTGAGCTAGGTCCCTCCGGATCGGCGTCGCTGATTCCTTCTGCTTCCAGCATTACGTCCCACGGCACACGGAGAGTCCGTTTTCGTTAAACTATAGGCTGCGACCAGCTCGCAGCGTGGTCGGCGTGGTCTGTGAGAAGTGACAAGCCTTTTCGCACTCGCAACAGGGCAGAAAAAAAAGTGCGAATCGACGCAAAACTCGGCCTGCTTCGCCACAGCCAGGGCTCAATACGACCCAAGCTGGTACGACCCAGATGTCGTTTCCCGCGCCGCCACCAGGCGCCGCTACTATACATCAAACTCTAAAGCCCCTCAATTTTTCAAAAGTAGCGCCATTCTTAGATCTTTCCGCCACCCCGCTCACCCTGGCGCGTCCTCCTCAACGCCTGGACTCCGGCTCCCCAGCTCCGGAGAGACGCTCAGCCGTCGAGCTAAGCCTCACTCGGACTCCGCCGGCGACGCCAGCCGTTAACATGGAAGTAACGGTTGAAGGCCACACCGTAACCGCACAAGAGCTCCAGTCAGACGATTGGACACCAGTTCTGTATAAAGCCTATGCCTCCCGACCGGCCAATTCGCCGAAACCACCTCAACGCTCAGACAACGCAGCAAACCCGAACGCCAGAAACGCGGCGCCCGACGCAGCAGTCGCAACTAGCAGCAGCAAGACGCCGGCCCGCCTACCACCTGCGACCAAGGAGGCTCGCCTCACAGTGCAACGCAGCAAGCAACTGCCGCCACTCCCACCCAACGCTATTAGAGTGGTCGTTCGCCCGCGAGGTGAAGTGCGACTCCTAGACATCCCAACACCTCGACTCAGTAAGGCAGTGCAGACCCAGCTCCAAATCACTCTACCGGACGACTTCTGCCTTCGCATCCACCCGACCAACAATACTTTCACCATGGCAACAACACATTTCCCAACAGCCGAGACTCTGAAGACGCTGACCTCTCTCACCATTGGAGACCGAACCTACCCGTGCGCAGCTTACGTGGCAGCCCCACCGGGGGCTACCAGAGGAGTCATCACAAACGCCTATGACGACGAGACCCCAATGCAGCTCTACCAAGACCTGGTCAGAAGAAATCCAGAGCACACCATATTAGCAGCCCGACGCATGGGAAAGACGCACTCCATCCTAATCACCTTCGACGAAAGCGCAGTCCCGAACTCCATCAAATACATGGGAGCCATCCACCGCTGCACCCAATACCGCGGCAGTCCGGAAGCCTGCACAAATTGCAGACAACCGGGTCACCGTCATGACGTATGCCCAAGCCCCAAGACCAATCTTTGTCCCCACTGTGGAATACAACATCCGCAACAAGAACCTCCTTGCACGCCTAATTGCATTCTGTGCGAGGGCCCTCACCTTACCGGCACGGGATCCTGCAAGGGACGAAACCTTCACCAGACACGGAAACAGCCGAGCCACCCACAAACGCGGCATCAAGAATTGATCACATCCGGGGACAATTTTCCCCAGTTGTCGCCCAACCAACACAAGCAAGCCTGGACAGCGCCGTTGAAGCAAGCCTGGGACACTCCCCTCTCTTCTCACAAGCACATGCCATCCATGACAGCGACTCCCAATCTACAACACGCCCTTTCAAAATCCCAGGAGGAGGCAGCGGCGGCCAAAGCAGAAGCTACAGCAGCCCGGAAAGAAGCCGCCGCCCTTCATCAACATATCGCCAAACTGGAAACCCAGATAAGTGCTCTTGCCTCTGGATCTCCCATTCCACCTGCCCCCGCTCCTGCCGCATCCCAGCCTCCCATCCCCAACCCACCCATCGCCCATACCTTACCCAGTCACTCCAATCCTACTTCCTCTCCTGATTTGCTAGCAATGGAAGCTGACACCGAACCCTCCGCAAATTCAACTCCATGCACAGCACCCACTCCCTCCACCGCTACCTTACGAGACGACATTCCCACCCTGCTTGAGTCATTCGCTGCTCGCTTTGAGGCAAAATTGCAGGCCGCTATTACTCACATCAACCAGGAATGTGCAACCCTCAAAAACGCGGTAATCCAGATAACACAAGACAATACTGCTTTTAACCAACGATTAGACGTGCTAGCCCAATGCTTCTCTGACCGATGTAGCGATCTTGAGTCCCAGCTCAATTCTTACTCAACCGCCCTCCCGAAGCGGGACCCCACCCCAAATAGACGCAAGAAGGCTAAAGCGACGGAGGGAAACGACAACCCTATGCCTGTCATAGCTCACGACCCCCACCCCCCTGTTATTCCTTCCCCTGCTATCGACTCTCATGATGGCAGCTCCAAACCATAATCTTACACTCTGGCAGTGGAACTGCCGGGGCTTTCGCCAGAAGCGTCATGTGGTCCACCAACTGCTGTCCTGCGCAACGGGGCCCGACATCCTTGCCCTGCAGGAACCCTCCAACCCACTTACCCTCCCTGGCTATACTCCTATTCTGCCCACATCCCCCCTACCCTCCCGGGTAGCGTTTCTAGTTAGTCGCTCAATCACCACCATCTCCCATACCCTACCGATTCAAGACATTGATCACCTTCTAATTGAGCTTGTGCCGCAACACGCTCGAGCGAACAGTCTCTTCATCTTAAATGTATATAACCACCCAAAGTGCCTACAAAGCAACTTCGAACGCCTCTTTACACTTGCGAAGCGCATAGCAAACAAGTGCCCCTTACTCGTCGTAGGAGACTTTAATGCCCCGCATACGGCCTGGGGTTACCCACATGACACACCGAAAGGCCGTCGTGTGTGGTTAGCAGCGCAACAAGCCGGTCTCTCTCTACTCACCGACCCTACCTCTCCTACACGCACGGGAACCAGCGTCTGTAGAGACACTACGCCAGACCTTACGTTCGCACATCGCCTCCCTCACGCCACATGGTGCAACACACAAGAGAATTTGGGTAGTGACCATTGCATCATCGAAATTCTCTTAAACATTCAACTACCCCGCAGACCTCCCAGAGGCTCCACTTTCACGAAGTGGGACTCTTTCCGATCATATAGAGCAGCCCGCACCTCCGCTCCCATCAAGGACATCACCGAATGGTCCAAACAACTACAAAGTGATGTCCGACTCGTAACTCGTCCCCTATGGGAGGACTACCCCACCGACACAGTTGACTCCCACCTCCTACATTTATGGGAAGCTAAAGCAAGCCTAGAACGACGCTGGCAAAGGCAGAGTTGGAACCGGACACTTAGACGCCGCCTTGCCCGTCTCAACAAAGAGATAGAGACACACGCAGCGACTCTTTCACGACAAAACTGGGAGTCACTATGCAACAAGCTAGATGGCAATATGAGTTTACCTCAGACTTGGAACCTCTTTAGACACTTAATAGACTCCAAACAGTCTAAGACTACACAAAGACACAACCTCACCAAACTCATACATACTTCCGATACACCTCCATTAGAACTCCTCCAAGAACTTCGAAATCTGTACTTCCCCACACACCCTCCTTTAACACACACCGACTATGCAGGCCCCCCTAACGACTTCCTCGACCAACCCATTACAGAAGCAGAAGTTCAGGCTGAACTCCAGAGACTTAACACGAGCTCAACCCCCGGTCCGGACGGGGTACATAACAAGGCACTCCGGAATCTCGACGCTGAATCCATTGCGGCCCTTACCGAATACTTTAACGGGTGCTGGCAAAAGGGCACCCTCCCATCGCAATGGAAAGAGGCCAAAGTCGTCTTCATACCTAAACCCGGGAAACCTCTGCTCACCTCTAACCTCAGACCCATCTCTCTGACATCTTCGGTGGGCAAACTGATGGAACACGTACTCCAGACCAGGCTCTGCCGTTACCTAGAAAGCAATGATCTGATGCCCACCTGCATGTTTGGATTTCGTCCTGGACTTTCCACACAGGACGTCTTCCTACAGCTAAAACATCACATTCTAGATTCCCAAACCAACGACACCAAAGCTATTCTAGGTGTGGATCTTACTAAGGCATTTGACAACGTTACACACTCAGCTATCCTACAAAACCTTACAACCTTGGGAGTCGGAGCCAGGATGTACAACTACATCCGAGACTTCCTCAGCCACCGCACAGCCACACTTACTTTCGGTGACCACAGCCTCCCAGGTATCACACTCGGGGCACGAGGTACGCCCCAGGGAGCCGTCCTTTCCCCTATATTATTCAATATAGCACTCCTTCACCTACCCCAACAACTAGCTCAAATCCCCGACATCCATTTTAGCCTCTACGCCGACGACATCACTGTCTGGACAAACCGAGGCAGTAACGCCGAAATAGAACAACACCTACAATTGGCACTAACCACCATCGACACATATGTACGAGAGCGTGGCCTGACCTGCTCCCCATCAAAATCGGAGCTCTTTCTATACCGCCACAAGCAACACGATTCAGTCGTTCCTCCCATCACCCTTACGCTAGGTACTCACCCCATCCCACTAGTATCAAAAATCCGAGTGCTAGGGCTAGTTATCCACTCTCATGGCGCGCACGGAGAAGTCATAAAAACTCTCCAAACACACGCTCAACAGACCACCCGACTGATTCGCCGCATAGCGAACCGCCGGGCTGGCTTACGCGAGGAAAACACGCTTCGCCTCACCCAGGCTTACATAATAAGCCGCACCGCATATGCTCTTCCTTACCTACCCCTTCGACAGAAGGAGAGAGATCGAGTAAACGCGCTCCTACGGAGTTGCACGAAAGCAGCTCTACGCCTTCCTCCCAGCACATCCAATGACCGACTCCTCAAACTCGGTGTCCACAACACCTTTGAGGAACTCAGAGAAGCTACCTTTACGGCACAAATATCCCGTCTGTCTAACTCAGAGCCTGGCCGCACTCTGTTATCCCAATTAAGCCTAACCCCAATTACACACCCTACCGAGAGGGTCCCCCTTTCTCCTATCCTCCGCTCTAACCTGAACATACCCCCTGTCCCCAAGAACATGAACCCTGAGCGAGACGGGAACCGCCGAATAGCAAGGGCTCGGGCCCTCCACAAACAGTATGGCGAGGACCATGAGGTGGTCTACGTGGACGCAGCGGAATATACGTCAGGCTCCCGTATGGCCCTGGCAGTAGCCGACAATCGAGCAAAGCTTCTAACCTCCAGTTCAATCATCACCAATTCCACCACAGAGGCAGAAGAGGCAGCCATCGCGCTTGCTCTCATCTCTTCATCTGCCACCAAAGTTATCACTGACTCCAAATCCGCCATTCTCAACTATGCCAATGGCTACATATCCCGCACCGCTGCGCGCTTACTACGCTTCTGGCAGCCCCGGCGCCGCATAACCCTAATCTGGACGCCAGCACATGCTGTCCTCCCCGGCAACGAGGAGGCTCACTCCTTCGCCCGAGGTCTCACATTCCGGGCAGTGGGAGCCGAGCCCCCTCTACGGGATGGGGAGTGCCTGCTCTCCTTCCGTGATATTCTCTCGTACTACCGGGACAAACGAAGGGAATACACACCCCCAGCCCCATCCCTCACCATAGAGCAGGCCGCACACTGGCGTCGACTACAAACTCGGACTGCTCCATACCCTATACTACTACATGCCAGATACCCAGACCAATTCCCCTCAACATGCAAACTTTGCGGCAAACCAAGAGACTTCCTGCACACCCTCCTCACATGCCCCACCTTCCCTCATCCCCCATCACCTGCCGTGGCGGTGTTAGGGTGGCTAACCCTAGCGGTGTCTTACTGGGAGACTCTTCTGACCTGCACTTCCGCTCAAGACCAGTGCCGGATCATCTCCAGTGCAATAAGAAGGATTGCGCTTCAAGGACTCTCCTTCGCTTTGTAAGGGTGCCCCCTCATAGTAAGGGAGCACTCAAGTGCCATGTAGGGGGCTTCGCCCCCACCATTCATATCATTGGCAATAAATGTTTCTACCACCACTCCTCAACGCCTCCTGTCGCCCCAGCCTCCTCCGCTCCCCCACAGGCCAATCTGTGTCACGTGGAAGCGGGCGCCGCGCTTTTGTATATTTTTTTCTTTCCAGCGCGCGTCGACCTCCATTGTTGGGCCTGCGCGACGAAAGTACGACAGGCGGACTGACGGAGTGCGTTAGCGTAATAGAATGTGCAGGGCCGAGAACTTAATTGCGATGCCATGCTGCTGCGCCTTCGGTTGCCGCAACAGACACAGCGAGGGCAAAAAGCTTTTGCTTTGCCGTCCGGCGGGCGCAACGCAAAAAGAAGTGTGGATTCGCAGGATCGGGCGGGCTGACTTCGAGGAAGTGTCAAAGAACGCACGGTTTAGTGAAGTAAGGGCCACGGCTACTCACAACCTCTTATTTTGAGCCTAGTTCACGCCTTCCGCTTCGAAAAAGTGGGTGTTCATGCTCTGCGTGGTTTTTAGCGCGTTGTTTGACTTTCTTTTTTCGAATGTGCTCTCTTTGTTTCATGTAGTATCGTCTTGCGGTGAAATGCACGCATCTGCAGCTGGCCTGTGACATAAAAGCGACTTTCTTCAGGGTGTGTTTTGAGCGCCACCAGCAGTTAGCACATTCTCGACGCTATTGCAAGGCTCACTATGACTTACGATGCAGTCTTTTAGCTTCGAATGTACGCCCGCATGTATTGATTTGGTTTGTGGTGATTAATGTTTTTAACGTTCCGAAGCGACTAAAGCTAGGATGGAGGTCATAGTGGATGGCTCCGGATAACTTTATCTAGCTCGCCTGGGGATGTTTAACGTGCACTTTGATCGTAGAGTCGTACGTGGGCCGGTAAATTCCTCGTTGGCGTTTCATAATACTCGCGCGCTAGCGCTGCTTTAGAAGTTGGCGCCTCGGCGCGATTGTATTTCTTCAATAAATTTTATTTACTAGTGTAACAACTTGTCATTATTTCGTATTATTTACGGCGCCTCCAGGGCACCAAAGCGGCAACGGGAACACCAAAGCTAGAACCAGCGCTGGATGGGGCTCGCCGAAGCCTGTGCATGCCAAGGGGGTATAAGATCGCGGACAGCCAATTTTGTATGCGAACACTCCCTGCGACGCCTGCATTAGTGTAATGTTACGTGCTCTTCAGAGGCCTCCGTTAGCTATTACATGTGCCCTCCTGGAGCAGTACTTGTAAAAAAACAAAACAATATATCGTCACGATTACCAAAGCACCCCGCAATGAAAAAACAGCCCTGTTGCCAGGCATTGGTGACAGCACACAGCCGGAATCTCTCACGCGCCGACCGAACAAAAGTGTCCTGCAGGTACGTGAATGAACCTACGAAACCACGTACACATACTTTCACGCTGTCAACACCTGAAACTTTGGTAATTACGCGTGTGTTTGGGTACACCGCGTGCTTGCGTCGTACGTGTTTAAGCAACACGAACACTCAACGTCGCGCGCTTTACGCCTTAAATACGCCTTGAATAATGGTCATTTTCTCTATTTCTTCCGCAATTCTAACACGAAATTCTAAAGGCTAGTTACCGATTGACGAAGAAAGATCTCGATTGAAAAAATTACCGACGATTACGTTACTTCCTAATGCGAAATTTGAGCGCAGCAAATAAGCTGTTTCACCTTTTCGATAGATTGAGGCAAAGAAATCGAGCAACACATGTATGCGCTATCACAGAATTTTTTTTTTATTTTTCACACGTATTCCTTTAACAAAGACTCCACTAACAGTTCTTGACAGTCATGAAGGAAGCTTTGTGGTCGGAGAAATAGACTGATATATGTTCGACTTGGTACACCAATGCTTGATTCTCAAAGACGAGATCTATACAAGTGCCTCGCGAGGTTGTCACAGCCGTGGGACGCGTTACGAGCGAGAGGAACGGGATGTTCTCCCGCATAAGTGTTAGGAAATTGCTGTTTGTCTTTATGTCAAGCCGCCACCGATCTGGCTCTCTGATTGCCACCGCACAGGGCGAACGGCAGCGGCAATTTCGGCTCGGGCGGTGCACATATACAGATCCGCCGCCACCGATCTGGCTCTCTGATTGCCACCGCACAGGGGTTGCATTGGAGGAGGAGCGAAGAAAGGAATTAAGTTCGAGCCGGCGCTTTGACAACCGGAGACTCGCAGGAAGAGGGGGGAGGGGGGCGGCGTGTACACCCAGCGGCAAACGATGGGGGCAGAAGCGCGCGCAGCAAGCGGACAACACGATAAAGGGAGGAGGGAAGAGATAGCAGCGACTGACTGATGCCGCTGACGCCGATAGTGAGTCAACCCCAGCTGCGGAGTTGGTTTCAGGGACAACGCCGCCGATGCCGACACAAACAATATGATACCCTCGCTTCCGCAGCGCTAAGAACCAGGTCTAGCCGTGGGAAGGTGGTCACGTATTCGTCGACGTGCCGGGGCCTACGTGAAATAACCGGCGCGTCGGCAACTGAAGAGCACCCTATCCGCCACACAAGAACAGGGGGGGGGGGGGACCCTTTCCTCCTCTTTCTGCATGGCGGCGACGGTGTTCTATGCAGTCACGTTATCTTGACTCTCTAGCGGCGTCAGCGGCATCCAGCGGTATCAGTCGGTCGCTGCTAGCGCTGGGGGGATGAAAGGGGGGCGGAGCTGGTTACGAGGCCGACGACAACGCCGACGACGACGCGAAACCCAGGAACGGACGCCAAAGAGCTGCGCTCTAAAAACTGCTCCGCAGGGCTCGAACGAACTTTTCAGCGGATTTCCTCCCGTAGCGTGTTAGCCGTCGTCTGCTACGGCAGGCCCACCACCGGCGGCGCCACCGTCGAGGCCGCGCCGAGCGGAGGAGGAGGGAAGCGAATGGCGCTACTTTGGGAGATTGAGGGGCTTTATCAAACTCCAGCGCAAGACGCCCATAGCAGACGACCCACTTGACGACGACAGCGAAACTGAAGACGTCATGTTGTATAACCCATGCCTCAAATATGTGTACGTAGCAAATTGGTGTCAATATAAATTTGCAGTTGAAATAAATCACCATTATAAGAGCGTACGTGCGCAATCTGTCTCAATGCCCGCAGCAAAATTACGTTGAATCTGCCGCGAAGCGAGTCTCCGCCCCAATCCAGTTCGCTCGCAGCGCCCTTGCAAAATTTTTCCATATGCGGCGCCTCAGCGGGAGAGCGCCGTTCGGCCCACTCGACTATTGTCTAGTACACTATAGACCAAACCAAGCAAACCAAATAAGCGCGAGCGAGAACTGACGCGAGCAGACGAGTACGAAACGAGCAATCTGGCCGAGACCAGATACGAGTACACATCGAGCGGCCGGGTGGGTTCGCATGGTTCGCACGACACTCGTTTCCCGCGCCCGCGTCACTGAAGGGGCCACTCTCATTGGTCTCGGCCGTTCGCGGCTCGCGTCTTTCATCTCCCACTCCACGTTCGCTCTTTCATCTTTTGCTATGCTGGTTCGCTCGGTTAGGCCGCCGACGCTCGCCGCAGGAACGGGCGCCTAAAAGCTGCGCTCTAAAATGTGGGTCATTCATGTGCATATGTGCCGCTTTTCAGCGAACCTCTTTGATGCTAACTTTCCTATGTGCCACTCGTCAATGAACTTCTTTGACGTCAACTTGGGTCACTATGTATGTGCCTATGGTATGTGCCATGGGGCATAGCAGACTTCACTGCGGAGCGGCCGCAAGGTGCAGCACACCCAGAGGCAAGCGCAAGAGAGGAGCCCGGCGTCAGCACAAGTCTCAGACATGACGCGTTCGGCTATTCGCATACTTGGATAGTCATCGTAGATGAGTGAGTGAGATAACTTTATTTGGAATCCGGCAAGTGGGAGGCCCGGGCCTGGGGCCACCTAGATGGCCTCTGGGAGCTGTTGCTCCTGTACGGCCTCCATGGCTAGCTGGACGGCCCAAAGTTTATCTTGGAGTTCCGAGCTGAGCAGCGCAGCCGATCACCGCGCTCGTAGCTTTTCCGGGGAGACTGCCATTTTATCTTGATATATTCTACATCCCCACGTGTTGACGGGTGGCTCCAAAAGACTTGCATAGCTTGCATACATCGCTCTTGTACATCTCAGGGTAGAAAGTCTTTAGCTGCATGGGACTCATATAAGTTTGTTTGTAATCGCCTCCAAGTAACGGACTCAGCTCTGTTCAGTTTAGTGTGAGGCGGTGGTAATATTCGCCTCCGATTTTGATAGAATTTGGTAATATCGCTAAATCTTGTAAATCTCTTTTTCTCTCCAGATCTCCTCCTCTGTGTTCTCCTGACCGATGGAAGTCACTCCCTGCTCAGCTCGGCGAGCAAGACCTCGAACTTTGTGGTGTGCTACCTCATTGGGGTAGATTGCAGGAATGTCTGCCTGAATTTTTTTCCCTCGGCGTTTGTGGAATTTTGCAGTGGAAATTTACTTCTCCTGGACAGTGTCAATTGTCGGCAATTTTACTATTCTTATTATTATTATTACTATTAGTTATTAAGAATGTTGGAGGGAAACGCACAAAATTGTGTAATGTTGGCGATTAGTTTCTCCATCACCGCAGCACTGCAGCTCATTGCTTTGGCTATGATGTGGTATTTTGCCTCAGGGATGGGCTTGAGTTCCCCACGCACCCTCTTCACCGGGCCGAAGTTCCTGTGATTTTTTTTTAATACTTAAAGAACCTATAACAAAGGTACAAGATTTACAGCTGTGCACAAGGTGAAGACAACTTCACAGGGGCCACTAAACAGCTATAATTGAGCTCTAGAGTTGCTTCGAACAGTGGGGAAAAGGTTGGACAAGTGTATTGACTCTGTTTTGAAAGCAACTCGTTTTCTTTTTTTCGTGGGGGGGTCTCGACCCATGAATTGAGGACCGGATGGGTGAAAAGCCTGTCACCAAAACTGTTCCAGGAAGATAAAGTGTTTCTGCTTGCAGATATGAAGCTTTTCTTGAATTGTAAACTTTATGAGTGCATTCTGTGCATTCTCAGCAACTGTTTCATCATCAATCAACGGAGCAGAATCTGCGAGAGTACACAGCTCTCCGCATTCTCTACAAGCACATCTGCCCGTCTTTCCGTCTATTCCTGCTTCCTACCGCGGCCATCCACTTCTTCGCATGTCACTTTCCTGGCATTCGTAACACACAGAACTTTTGGGTTTGGTTCTGTAGCCCAGTACGTTCAATGCTCTCCCTGCAAACATGTCGGAAGTGCACTCTTGGTGTATCAAACTGAATACCACCTCGCGTGTCCCCATGATTGACACATCACCTATCTTGCAGGGACTTGTTACAACTTACCCGTTACAAAGTGTGCACCACAAACTCATACGATGAGGCTCAATGCATCAAAATTCATATGCTCTATCCACGCAAGCCACAAGCTGCGTTGTCTCGCGCTTAGGTTCGCATGTTCACATTGGTATTCCACGACTTTCGCCTGGCTAAAAAAGTTTGCAGTGTGTTCACATAAGTTCAACCGGGTAGGTACGGTGCCCATTCTTAATTTTAATCAAAAAATATATATTTTGCCTAGCAATACAAAATAAATCTTAGCGTTGCAAGAAAAATAAAACTGTTTTCACAAAAAGAATATGGAAGCAGCCGGTCAGTCATAAGTGCTTTTTGTGAATTGTGCTGAATCTGCATTTTGATCAGCTCCCAAAGAAAATGTGTTGTGGCTACGGTTCTAAACATATTCAGTGGTACAGTATGAGTCAATAGCAACGATTCTAATTATTACAAAGTACGACTGCTATGATGGGGAGAAAAAGATGGCAAAAATGTAAATTGTACAATATTGGTCAAAGTCGAGACTTTTTTTTCTCTGTATCTTTGAGGAGCACAGTTTTCACATTTTCTCAGCCTGCCATGAAAGTTGTTGAAATTTGAAGCAAACATCTTTGCCCTAGGCTGCACTGAAAATTCACAAGAAGTGCTCACGTTTAAAGCTGTTGTTAAATTAGCACTACTTTTAAAAATATCTTTAAAAGAAAGGGCCATCATCGAGTTTCTTAAAAATTTCCCAAATTGAGTTTATTGAACTACACTAATGTAATCTGGAAAAACATGTTGCATCACTTGTTTTCTTTAGGAATTGCAAAGTGATAAATTTGACTGAAGAAACGGTACCGCCGCTGCGACATAGGGGGTCCGCACGTGCTCATGGTTGCAGGTTCTTTTCTTTTGAGAGACGAAAATGTTCCAGGATGGTTCAGAATGCGAGGATTGACAAAACAGAAAATTTTGGGGTGATAACACTTGGCGCATTATTGGACAGAAATCGCAAAATCAGTCACGGGTGCAGCAACAAAACATTGGGGCATTGTCACATGGTTTGGAGTGCTTGCTCCAAGAGGAGTTGCATGACCCCTTCAATTTAAATATTTCACTACCTACATTGATGTTCTTAAGTCAAGGCTCAAATGTGTTGGAAATCTCAACCATGTGCACTTATATAAAGGACACACTGCTTCAGGATAGTCTGCCACAGTGTCAGCCATAATGTCAAAGTTTCTGTTGCAAATACAGCTGTAATGGAAAACTACTTTTTTTTTAGCTCTTGCTGCACACAGCTTCTTTAACCTATGGCAGCGCACACATGCTTCTAACCACGAGGAAAAACCTGAATTAACATGAGATTACACATCACCCTTCTTTCTACACAATGACGGCTAACACAAAGCCAGAACTGCTGAAAACACTTTATTTAGTAGTGCTCACTAGAGAGAGGAGTCTATGACAGCACTCATCTCCATTAAAAAAGAGAAAATCTCCAAAATCCATGCAAAAAATGTGTGTGGCATTTGTTAAGTAGACAGGAAAACGTGGCACACTGTGTATGGTTTATACAAAATCCTTGTCTTATGGCACAAAACAATGCCTTCATAAATAGTGACAATGGCAATAGGTGGTCTCCCTGTGAGAGACTGTGCTTCAAACTGAGCACGAGCAACACACCTTGCAATGTGCCAAGAACAGGATAACAGAAAAACACCAAAGTGAAGGGCAAGTAAATATAATGCCTCTACTATTAGGTACAATGCCCTTTTTTAACCAACCTGAGCAAGCATGCAAGAAAACAACTCGGACAAAACTCAGGCCACACTCGGTGCAGTGAAAGATGTGCTTGTAGTGAAAACAACATGAATGCAGGTGCATCCTGGATCAGCCACCTTTTTTGACATTAAAGTAACTAGGCTTACACTGTTCAACTGTTTCCCCCGAAAGTTAACAGAAGAAGCTGTCTAATAAGAGACTAACCTGACAATGTCTGCAATCGCTAGAACCTTCAAACCAGAGCTAGTATGACTTGCCCATTCTAGACAATCAGAAGAAAAAAGAAAGAATATTTTGGGAAAGCAACAATTAAGAGATACAAAAGGTAAGTGAATCAAGGTGGGTGACCTCCTTAGGAAGTGAGCAATTACATCCTGCCTATTCAAAATGAGATTTAAAAAAAAACGAACAAGAAATAAAAAGGGTAATTCTGCTGGGAGTTACACACTGGCTTAAAAAAAACTAAAAACCTTAAAAACTAGCAACCTCAAATGCCTGGCATATATTGTTCAATGCCTGAACAAGCTAACAGATAAAGGGGACCTGCATAACTTCGTCAGTTGTAGGCTCTGATACCAAATGATGGTTTACCACCTTATAGTGAAGCTAGTACATACTGTATCAGTTCACTGGCACATCACGGTATTACATGTCGACATCACACACACAAAAGAAAAGGAGCACAGACAAAAACTAATAAATGCAAAAATGAAAAAAAAAAAAACATTCCATTTCAGGACAGCAAGCACTGGACATATGTTACACACAGGGCGGGAAAACTCAAGGTCAAAATAGCATCACTAAACAAATATGTGCTGTTGGATAAGTGGCTTACAGAGAATGCATTGTTTATAATAAAACAACAAATGACCCTGCATGCAAGCAAGAAAAATGGATGTTGTCCAACTTTCAGAAAATGGCTATTGAACTCACTATGGGCACTTGTAACATGGGCAGCACCTCCAAAGCTGCAATGAGTATTTTACACAGAGCACCTTACACCTTCCTCAATGGTGATGTCAAGTGAGTGGGGCTGGCAATGAGAGTAAGAGAAGAACCGAAGGTGCTTAGGAACCAGTATACATACAAAAACATTCCCTACAAATGAGAGCACTCAGCTTCATGCTCAGCAGCAAACTCATTTGAGAGTTCTTCTTAGGTCTGATGACCATGATGAAAATTGCATCATGCTGAAACTGCTTTTTCACTGTCTGCATATGCAATAATATGAACAGCAGTTGTACTTTTGGCAGTGATCTATATGTGAAAGGATAAGGAAGTGGCAAGGAGTTGTAATTTCAACATAAACAAAAGCATTTTTCCCAACTTGTTTTGTGCTTGACTTTTTTTTTACATTGCCATGTGTGGCATGGACTTAGTGCTGGTGTAGCAGAATTTCACTGTGCATAAGATATACAAATGCAGCCACACCTTGTAGGCAGACAAGCTCAATCATCATTGAAGTCACTTGCCTATTCTTGATGTAGAAAAAACTTTTAAAGATATATGTCAAAGCACTTCTGCGCATGCTGATCCTCTGGAGTACATAATACCAAGCCATACATGTTACTCTGCTCATTCTCAAGAAATAAACTGTTCGAGTGACAGGCTTGATACCAATTCACTGGGCAATGTGAAAGACTTACGCACCAGAATCATGGAAGGACAATGTGTTCACGTGAAAGAGGCTTAAAGAAAAAGAACAAGACAGCAGTAAGGAGTATTTGGCACAACAGATTGATGGTCACCTGAACAATGCTCATGCAACATAAAAAGGCCTGGATGTAAGTACAAATGTGCAACTAAGTTGACAACTTTCAGGAACTTGACAGAATATGACTATCTACACTGACATGACCAAAGGCAAGTTTACTGGATGAGCATGAATGCACACACACACAAGAAAAAAAAAACAGTTCGGCAAGCTAAATTCTGAAAGAGGAAAACACTAGGGCCTTCAGGGGCTCGCTATCAAGACTCAGGAATGTGTGAATGTGACCCCCTTATCTCAATGAGTAATATAGTAGCCAGTCTACTAAAGTACCACCAGGTAAAGCTGTACTAGACTGCGATGTTTCATGCAACAGTAAGGGACAGACAAAAAAACACAGCTACTTAAATAAAACTGGGGCACGAAACATAAGGTTTCTTTGAAATGAGTAGTGGATTGCCCAGAAGAGGTAGGAACAAAATAAAGTGCCACATTTTGAATTGGTAACATGCATAAAAGAGAGCATAAGCATCTGTTTTATACATTAGCAATATAAAGATCTTAACAATGCATGAGATTCATGTCATACCAATTGTTGGTGATAATCATTAACACCACCACGCTGAAAGCCACTGTACACAAAAGCTTCCGAAGGCACGAAATTTATCTATTTTTTGCTGTATCAACACGAAAGCAAATATACACTTTTAGGCCTCAAAAATGTAACACAACAGTGACACAAGGCTCACATTTGGCACAAACCAGAGGCTCTTCACTACAGACAACCAGCAACCACAACAGGAAGCACAAGAAGTGTACAACTTCTGTGGACTTTAACAAAGGCATTCGTAACAACCTTAAAGACCAACTACATTAAGCACACATGTTTTACGGTGCCACAAGGCAAAACTTCGCACGGCACCTTATGGTGGATTAAATTCCACAGCTCATATCATTGAACAAGAGAAGTTTCTGTCCAAATGCATCTAAAGCCTTCTGAAAGGTGTGCAAAGATGCATTTCTGCTCTCTCGAGGTGCGAAATATTGAGCACATTTGTGCTGTAAACTGACATTACAGCAGTTCGCATTTTCTTATGTTCTGATCGGGCTTCCACACAGCAGTTTAAGCCAACATTCATTAAATGTATCCATATGGAAAAACAAACTACAGCACACCTAAATAAACCTTAAATATAAAAAAAAAGAAAAAGGGAAAAAGCCCCCAGCAGAGAATGGCAGCACATGGTTTCTTTGTGCTGGATGTGCACTAGCAGATAAAGTGTTAAAAGATAAATGTAGGAAACAAGCTTTCAGCTCAGTGCCCTTTACTCTTCCTCATAGCAGTGGCTGTGTATGTACACAGCAGGCAACCACAGCATGGGACACTGTGACAGGAACAGGATTAGCAGAATACTGCTGCACCTATTTCTATTTAAATGTGCACATATTGAAACAGAATTTGTACATTAGCCTCTTGCGCAGTGAAATGCTAATATTTGGATGAGAGCATCCCATTTATTTTAAGCAATGTTCTCACGAGTGCCAGCAGATGGTGTAGCCCATATTCCTCACAGCCATCAATGGCTTGGCCACAATAATAGGCAAGCAGAAAATGGGCCTTGTACAACTTAATGTGCTGAATGAAGAGATCAAATGCAACAGCCGCACATCAGCCGCAGATATATAGATTTTATGCAGAATCTCGCCAATTGCAGCTAACAGAGAACGCTTTGCACTTTTTCATTTCAATCTCAAATAGGGATGAAAGCTACCATTATTGCTTCCCAAATAAAACCTTGCTCATTCCAAAGTGATGATAACATTGTGACCAGTTCAAGCACTGATGCAATGTAAGTGCTGATGCCATCATGAAAGAGCAAGCCTAAATCTATGCTTACACAGCCACAGCTTGTGATCACATAGGTTCACTATCCAGCAACTTGCCAGGCTAGGTGCTTATGAGTTGCAGAATTCATCTGCTGGCAGCACATGTGCTGTGTCACTGCTGTCTGAATTGTCAAGTGGAGCTGATAACTTCTAATTTATTCATTGACTGACAGAGTTGAACATATCAAAGCAACACAAGGGTTATGAGAGGCATCATGGTGGAGGGCTCCAGATTTATTTTGACCACCTGGTGTTCTAGAACATGCACCGAAAGCAGAGTACACAAGCTGTTTTCCATTCTGTCCCCATAAAAACCTGGCCATGGCAGCTGAGAATCGAACCCACAACCTCGAGCTCAGCAGCGCAACACCATAGCCACTAAGCTACTGCGGCAGGTGCCATTCAGGAAGTAGTCAACCACTTTCAATTTAAGACTGCAAGGCAGTTGGTTGGAAACATTTCCACAAACAGTGACAAGGGCAAACATAACAATCTGTGAAGTGGCCATGCAGTAATTAGCAAGCAATCCAATGCATCTGTGACAAAGATTTAACATAGCATACACGCACTAGTGTAGATGCATACTGAAATACCTGAAGGCGCAGACCCACACAGCAACTAGTGGTAACATATTGTGACAATGTGTTTGACCAAAGCATACAGAACCCTTATTTAAGAAAAATATGGCACGGTTTTACATCTTAAAACAACAATCTATCTATAAGAGATGTAGTGGTGGGCTTCAGATTAATTATGGCCAACTGCAGATCTTTATAGAGCACCAAAAGCTCAGTACAGGAGTGTTTTTGCACCTATCATTGTTGAAACACAATCGCCACGGCTGGGGACTAAAACATGCTACCTTGTGCTCAGAAGGAGAATGACATAGCTAGTGTGCCACCATAGCAACTCTTATTACTCCTCGAGTGCACCCCACTAGTCTAGTGGTGTAAACGTGTTAGCAGCACCATAACTACCACAAACATATTTTGTATCTGTCCTTTTTCAAAGAAACAAGTTGTACAATGCTTCAAACGCATTATAGTTGATCACTGTCTCATAAGATGGCACTGCTGGCACTTGTTTGCAGATGGGTTTTCCAATACATGCAACAGCACATATGCCCTAAATCTCCTGCCCTTACATGTTAGTGACATTATGTTTACATGCCCCTTGCACTTTTTCAGCTCCATGAACTACGCTTCCTTTAGATGTTAAATCACAGTGCACATGATTCGGCAGTAGTAGAGAGCACTACACTGCCAGTTAGGGGTCAGAAACGAGCAGGATAGTGAATGATCACTTGATAGTGATGTCAGCAGTGCTCACCATGTCACAGAAGCTTGCTGGAACATACCACGCTAACGTCAGTTTTGGAAGCTGCTACAGTTTGAAGTCAGCTGCTTGTGAAGGCTTTAAAATCAGACTAAGAGATGCTCTATGCAACAATCATCAATAATAGTTCATTGGATATAGTCAAGTACACAAACAAATCAAACACCAGTACTTCGTGTTTGTAATTTTCTGTCAGTATGCATTTTGCAAAGGTCTTATCATTATAGCGGCAGCATCAGCCACATGTGCACCGAGAGATGCAAAGTTATGTTTTTTATGTTGCTTCAGCCAAAAAAGTACGAAGTTCGCAAGGTAGAATGCCATCACGAACCCTCATTCCTATAGGCCTACAGATGCTTACAGTTAAACAATACTATGTAAACATCTTATGAAATTTCTTAAACTGTTTCGTCCTTAATAATGAATGTAAACACTAGGCTACCACGTGCCTCACGTTTGAAAGTTTAGTGGAAGAGAGATTCACAGCAGTATATGGTCATCCAGAGCACGTATAGTGCAATCTTGCTAAAATATATTGCTTCAGCTCCTACTTCCCCCCCCCCCCCATCTATAAAAATTAACTATAATAAACAGCTCCTCCTAAGGCTTGCCACCTTCCCATTAATGTAAAACTAAATTCAACAAAGAGGATATCAGATGTCACTCCAAGTGAAATCATTATTTTGCCAATAACTAAAAAACACTATTAAGCACCAGAAGTAGCACAACTGCTGCGTGACCCAAGGATTAAAAATTCAGTGGCAATTTAGCAGTAAATGCAAGAGAAATGCCGTTAGCATTACACTGCACCTCTTTGAGGTCCCAGATCCATAATTTAAACAGCATTCATATTCGCCACATTGCAAAGTGTTGTTCAGGAGCTCACTCTAAACAGATCCCACGTCTTCGAGGAGCAAAGTGCAACTGACGGCAGTCCAGAGCAGACCACCGTCAGTTGCACTATATATATACACACGCACACGCACACAGTCGACTCTCGTTACAACGGACCCTGATAATCCAACAAAAAATGTCCGTTATATCCAAAACGCCTCACTTCCGAAACTTTCGTCGCGATGTCTAACAACTTCACTGCAAAGAGTGAGTGACAAACGTCCAAAGTAAAAAACAAACAAGAAATGCGGCAGTTTCGCCTGAGAGGTGAACCATCGATTGAGATTGCAAATTAAGCAAGTTAAGCGTGGCAGCAGCAGCGAGCGAGTTTACCTTCATGCTGTCTCTCGCTTCAACGTGAACTAAACGTCGAAAGCACAGCGCATATGAAGCTACCGGCAATGGCCGCACTTTGTCCACATCGCAGATCGCTTTCAAGATACGGCGGCTGGGCCGTAAGCAGCAGCCGCCGGAGTAGAACCCTCCTCTCTCTTGCCTCAACTCCCCCCCCCCCCCCCCCCCCCCTGCCTCGTGTGCGAAAGAAAATGGCGCCTTTCCACCCTGCCTTCCCCCTTCACGTGCGCAATATTGAGCCGTGATCGCCGGCTGACTCTCGCAAGTCAGTTGTCAGCCTGTGCCGACACGGCAAAAGTACCTTTTATACGCCCCATTAAAAAAAAAAATTGTAGCTAATTTCGTCCGCTGTAGCCGATAGTCCGTTGTAGCATGGTCCGTTAAAAGCGAACTTCGTTGCATTAATAATATAGGTAGAATAAACTAAGCCTGAAATACGGTCCGTTATATCTGAAAGTCTGTTGTACGCAGGTCCATTGTAATGAGCGTAGACTATATATATATATATACATACACATGCATGCACACACATACACACTACCTCTACCATGTGACCGGCTTCCCACACTTCGCGCACACGCACTTTTTTCTGCTTTGGCACTCCTAGTGCAAACACATTAAAAAAGAAATTCTAGGGTTTCACAAGTCAAAACCACAATATAATTATGAGGTATGCCATAGTGGGGGGACTCTGGATTAATTTCGAGCACCTGAGGTTCCTTAATATGCACGTAAATACAAGTACACTATAGCTTTTGCATTTTGCCTCCATCGAAAAGCAGCCACTGAGGCCAGACCCAAGAATTTTGATGAGTGTCATGATTAAAAAACATGACTACTTTGTGCGCTAAAGCACAGTCAATGTCTGCTTCAGCGGTAATAGAGTGAAGTAGATTTTCAATATTGTTAAGTACATATAGCATGCATAAATATAAAAGCATCATGGGGCTAAGCATACACCACTTGGACAAAGATGTATAACAACATAAGAAATAACTAAGATGTGGTGCTGTTATGTTACCAGAGTTACCGCAGACATAGTTGCTACAGAAACACAGTGGACACAGTGGCAGATAATAGAAAGCATTTCAGGGTAATACTATAACAAAAGGTCCAGTCATTGCGAACTGCTATCAAATGATGCACATGTAAAGGAGTTGCAAGAACAAGAACAGGTGAAGTATATTCTCAAGTGATGCTGTGCTTACAAGACGTCGAACTATCAGCATTGAAATGCCAGCGATGGGACTCTGATCACACTGAATATCACTCTTGAATAGGACTTCTACAGGTGCCACATCATGCGATTCAACAGGTTAAAGATAAAGAGAAGGAGAAACCGAAAAGAGGACGGGATAGAGAGAGTGAACGTCAGGTCCATAATCAAATTAGTAGGCAGTATAGTCACAAAAGCACTAAGAAGCCCCTAACTTGCATATGCATGCCATCTTAAGTGTCTGTGAGACTTTATATAAATATGAAAGTGTCATGTGTGCTTGGAAGGCCAGCAAGGTGAGAGGAATCAGTCTGACCGCAAGCTAAGGTGTGTGTGAACTATTGCCATTAGAGAAAAGCAAAAAACTGTCAATCTTCATCTCCCGAGAAAAAGCCGAATTCAAGGTCAGGAAAATGAATACTGCAGACTCAAAGCTTCTTGAGGCAGGAGAAGAGAAATGTGTCCAGCAGCAGCCACACTGAATGCACAGATGCTGTGCAGTATCTATCGGAAGGAAGGTTGGGTGCAAGAGGAGGGCAACTGTCATGGGAGCAGAGGTAAAGTATGACCCCTCAGCTTTTGCCAATGGCACCAGTTCCTAGAAAATTCTGCAGGCCAGGCTCGCCTTCATCAATGGTGAGCCGGCTGATGTCAGGAAGCCGGCTCAAAGATGACTGGGAGCTTGGCATTGGGGCACTGAATTGTCGCAGAAACAAGCCTCCGCTGCCCCCAGAGAATGGTGGCACAGGTCCAGCCGACCAGGGTGGTGGTGATGCGGATGATGTGCTGCTACCCCCGTCTGCGAACACAGGCAGCTCCGGCAGGCTGCCAGGACCCATGGCTGCACGGGCTGTTGGTGAACAGCCACCCCCTTGCCCCTCCTCACTTGGGCCTCCTTTCATGGCGCCCGAGAAGCTCAGATCGTCTAGCTGCAGTAATAATTGAAATTAGTCATTCTCCCTGCTAGCAACATACTATGTATATGCATTGTAGTCTACACTATGCCACAGCCACTTTTGAGTTGAAAACAATGTTAGAAGGACATGCACCAAGTGCTTCACAGCAATAGCCCGCTATGGCACTTTGTCCCTCCCTGCTTCTAAACAACATTTGAGTGCTGTGTGGTAACTGTGACTGCACGGTACACCACAAAGCTGAGATTATTCATATCATAGACTACTTATAACAATATGTTGGCCTGTGGTCATCCAATTTGTTGTAAATGGCACTGAGCCTTGACATCAGGTAAGCTCACTGGCTTATGCTTTCCCTTAAAAAGGTTTACTGGAATGACTTTTTGCTATAGAGATGAAACACTAGCACACTGTAGTTGTGAGGTAGACAGCAGACACTAAACAGCAACTAATATGTAAACCGAATTTTTTTGCACGAATCGTAACAGATACTATATGTTCAATACTCCTTCAAAGGGCCCCTAATGGCACCCTTCACCTGGCTCCGTCAAAAATATTGGTTACAGTCGACTTCCCAACCACAACAAGGTCGACAGAACTGATCCAATTAATTGGCAGCTCAAATAAAAAAAAGGCTGAAAAAATATCCAAACGCATTGGTGCTTCATTTGGCAGTGTTTACCCAATTCTAATGGGGTGCTCAATCCAACATGCACCTGATTTTATAACACGAAGAATGTAGCATTTTCCTGATTCTGTCAGTCATAAATAAGATGAAACCTGCAGAATGAAAATTTATTTACACTTAATGTCCATCATCAATCTCAGCCTAGCAGTCCTTTGAGTTTGATACTCCACACTTCTCAACCACTCCGCTACAACTGCAAATGGGATAGTGGCCCAAGCCTAGACTAATGTCACTTCGTCCTGCAACATGTGCAAGTATCCGGAGCTCCAAAAACATGCCACTACACTTACCACTAGTGTAATGTATAAACTAATTTTGTGGTAAGAGGTGGATTACTCTGAGAGCAAATAAAGGTAAAACTTCACCTTTCATTTTTAATTTGCACCAATACATTATGGTATGTCAGAGTGATGTCACAGATTTTAAACTATCTTTTTTCGTATTTTGGCCATTGTGGTGTGGTAAGATTTCCTGAAACTTGATAGGTTCAGTCTTTGGCTCCTTTATAATGTAATCTATCTTTACTGACAAAAAATAAACTAGACCCAAGCAGACACTGGCAAAATCCATGACGTCATGGTGCGCTGGTATGGAAACTTCAAGGTGGTGTTCGCCACCCATCTTTTTTTCTTGCATCTTTTCTGGTAAGAGTGGCTTTTTGGCATATGTAAGCATAACTTATCACAACGGCTCAACTTATTTTCCTCTTTAGTGTCCCTTTAAAGCCTGAAAGTGGCATATAGTCATCTCATTCCTATGTGAACACCCAAGAGATTCTTTTTCGTATTTTCCGGACCAAAAAGTCCCCAGAGAGGAAGACAGGGACCATGTCACGAGCACATGCAACGTAAGGTTTACCGCTTCGCAGTGCACCTTTGGCGCTCTACCAGTGCCAGAGGTGATGGCAACGAGAGGCGATCTTTACAGTAGGTACCACATGGGCTGCTGTACATATGCTCCGCCCAGTAATCCATATAACTTGCGAATTAATATTTTACAATAAAATGAATTTGCAGTAATGTGTCAATATACATTGGTTTGCAGCTGCTAAAGCAGCATCAATCTAACAGCAACCTCGCGCTGCGCGACAAGTCACTCTGCTACCCTTGGCAGGAACCTTCCGTGTCAGGCATGGTGGTGAAACATGAAAAAAAAGAAAGAACATGCACTGCAGAAGTCAAAGGGGGAAATGACATTGTAGCAGTATTGATTTCGAGAAAGATGAGGAGAACGGCGGCTGGCTAGGGACAGGCCATTGGCTAGGAATCAAAGCGGGCGCATGGCTCAGATCACGCACAGCCGGCACGAGGGCCATGTGATTTATCCGCCGAGGAATAACTGTCATCTAGGGCCTTCTGCTCAGTAAAAATATGCTCCTATTTATTGTGGCTCATCATCATCATTGATTTTGCATGCCACAATATAATGATGCAGCAATATTTCAAAGAAAGAAGAAAAAAAGTCCATTGAACACTTGAGTCAAACCGAGGACCTCTCAGTCATGAGCGCAATGCGCTTGCGTGATGCCACAAAGCACCAACAGAGGGCGAGTTTTTTCCGGAATATTTAGCTGCTGTCGTGTAGTGCAGCTTGGCTAGGGAGAAAGTGAGCGAAACATCCTTCTCCATATTACCACAGCCACTGGCAGTACCTATAGAAAGGCAGCTTTCGAGAAACAAAAGTCTCTAGATGTCTCCCTCGCAACTCATGCATGTGCACGACAGTCGGGCAAACACGAGAAAGAAGCTCTCATCATGAACACTTGTTCTGCTGTCATCTTGTAATGACAATGGCAATGACGCCAGTTCTGACAGTAGACTGTTAATAATGCTGCAAACAAGGTTTTGGTTTCATATTTGACTTTAACAGTTCAGGCAATTTTCGGACCCATTTTCTTTAAAAAAATTATGATCTTAGAATCTGGTAAATATGGTAATACAGCAATCCCTCAATATAATGAAATCGCTTTACTCGAAATATTGCTTTATCCGAAGGTTCTTCCAGTCCCAACCCAAATGCATGCATTTTAAGCCGCATTACTTGAAGTGCACGAAGAGCTTGACCCGCTTGGAATGAAGTGGCGAGCGGAGCATCATCGACGCTAAGTGGCAGCGACTCTTTTGCCCATGCAGTGTCAAATGAACACTACCAACGAATTAGTCTCATGCAGGCACACAAAGGCCACAAAAGTACCAAACCCATGACCGATGACCGCCTAGTAACGGGTAGGTTCCAAGCGAGTGCCAAGTGCTCCCAGTTGTTTACTGCCCAGCGAACGGAAGCTGTCAAATTACATGGTGCAGTGCGCCCGAACTGTTAATCTCGGTCGCGATTGCATCGCTGGTGTCCCCTGTGATAGAACCCACACGAAAATAAAGTTTTCCTGACGCTTTGAATTGCCAGAAAACTGCGGTCTCTTGGATGCTGAAAAGTGGCCAAAAGACCACGGGCAGACTTGTGCCGTGGCATTCCATGGGGGGGTGCTTGATGGATGAGCGAAGTTTTACCCCTCTAAACAGCACTTCTGGCGCTGAAACATGCTGAAAAGCACAAAAGAAGTGTCCCTCTGATTATAAGTGCCATGTTTGACACAAGGAGCGACATTAACAAATCGGGAAGACGACTTTAGGGAAGTTGGTCTAGAAATTTGCTCTATAATCACTATAATGCACTATAATCGGCCTGCATCGCAATAAAACACTGCCCCTAGCTCTGTGGCACTTTTGACAGTGCAAATTAACCAATAACTTGCCGAAAACACGAAAGATCTGAGCCAGCGGCGAGTGAGGCTGTCAACGTGGCGAATCAACGCAAGCTGGTGTTTCCCTGGCGATTTTCTCGAGCCAGTCATGCTCAATTCATGCCATCCGACTTTATACAAACGGTCTAAATGCGTGGTAGAGTCACTAAATTTTGTTCCTAGACATTTGTCAATGGCACGGATGGGACAGTGCGCGAACACCAACAGTCGAACCGTAGAATTAGCACAGTGTCGTTAACAATGGTGCGCCGAGAAACTCCTTGCAAGCTCTCTTTTTGCAAACAGCTGCACACCTCAAGAAAAAATTGCCCAGCGATCATGCAAAGCCCTTACTGCAAAACCGTTCAGTTTTCAGGATCGTACTGCGTACCCACAATGAGCGGCTAATCATTTTTTGAGCACAACAAACACAATCTCAGACTCGAGCCACGGCATCTGCCGCACTTTACAGCGCGATACTCTCGTCGTTGACCGTGACCTACACAGCCCCCCTAGAAAAGCAGCCACTGCCTTCCTCTCCTCATTTGCTCTCCAGTCTGCAAGCCATCTGGACGCCAGTCACTCCTCTCACTCGTCTTCATGTCAACTCCTCGCCTCCTCGCTGCAAGTTTCGACATCGCTGTTCCTTAAAGCTCCCTCTTCTGGCCTGCCTTCCAGAGCACAATCTTCCCCCAACGGGTGCCCTTCCAAGGTTCCTGCTACTTTGTCTCCACAACTCCAATCACCTTTCTTCCGCTACACGTGAAGCCAACGCCAAGCTTGCCATTGCAGCTGTCGCCATCACCAGCGTTGCACTGACGAGGAAAGCTAGATGCCCTGACAACGTTTTGAGGCTTCTGCTTTCTGCGTCACCCGCCGCATTCAGCCACTTTGGCGCTGACAGCGCGTGCATTTGATGATGATGATGTGTGGTGTTCTATGGCGCAAGGGCCAGTATTCGCCAAAGAGCGTCATGACAAGTGGTAATGTTAACGATGTATTGTGGATGGCGTGGACAATGAATTTTTCATGGTAGATGTTACATGGCTGTAAAAGGGTCTAAAACCTGTCGCTGTAAGTGGCGTAAAATATATAGGTGCTAAAATAATGATGCTGACTAAGTAGTGATGTGGGCTATGGCAATGAGCTTTCATTAAAAACATGATGCAACAAAACATAACAGTGACACCAGAGTTTAAAGAGAGCCCTTGAATGCAGGGCTGTTAATCATGTGCCATAAAGTTGCCTGGCCAAATGATTTTCAGGATGTCGGTTTCGGCTAAGAAATCAGACTATTTGCAGATTAAAAAGCGGTTCATCGCCAAGAAAAAATGCAGGGTGAAGAGGCATATTTTCGCGATACGCAGAAGGAAAATACCTTTTCCTCTCTGTTTCTATTGCAGGGTACTGAATAAGGACATGGAGGACTGTGAGACTATTGCCGCACTTACTAGAAGTTGGAGGATCGCCTCCAGTCAAGAGATAAGAGTGAGTACCGTATGTGTGGCCTATCCTTAATCGGCAAAGAAGTACTTCCTTGTACCGTGCTGTTTTTCCACTTATCCAGTTCTCCAGTTTTGGTATTGGCGCATATGTTTGGATCTGTGCTGCAGGCCACGTGATTGTGTGTTATTAGGAGTGCTTCGTTAGGTATGCCTTGCGTGTGTTTTTGTGGCCTACAGTGAGAAATGGCTCCGTCAGAGTCCGACTTTGGAGCAGAAAGTTCTGGTGATAAAAGAAGTAGAAAAAGGTGGCCGGCAGAAAACCGACATCGCGAAGGAATTCGGCATACCACCGTCTACTTTATCAACTGTACTGAAAAACAAGGAAGCTGTGCTGGATGGCTTTGAAAAGAGCTTCTCGGTGAAGAGGAAGAGGAATCGCGATTCGAAATATCACGAAGTGGAAGGTGCACTTCTACAATGGCTGAAGAACGCCAGGAGTGCAAACCTACCCGTACATGGACCTGCACTTACTGGAAAAACCGAAGCTCTCCCCCTCCAAATGGGCCATAAAGATTTAAAGTGCAGCAATGGCTGGCTTGAGTGGTTCAAGAAACGACACGGTGTAACCTCGAAATCGAATCGTTGGTGAAAGTGCAGCCGTGATCCGTGACACTGTAGACGTATGGTGCCAACATTGGCTCCAAGCTCTACTTGAAAAGTATGAAGACAAAGACACCTACAACCTAGATGAGGCTGCATTTTTCTACAAGATGCTACCGAATCACACGTTCATGACCGCTGACGGATCCTCATCTGGAGGAAAACGGAGCAAGGAGCGTGTCACGATGCTGTTTCATGCCAATGCAACAGGCGAGGACAAACTTTCCTTGTTGATACTGGGGTAGGTGGAGAAGACGCGGTGCTTCCGAAATGCAACTATTCCCAAGGAATGCATCTACAGAAGTAACAAGTGAGCATGTATGACTGCTGCTATTTTTGAAGACTATGTGCGTTTTCTGGATAGACAATTCAACGCAATGAATTGGCAAGTGCTTTTCATAAGTGACATTTGTCCAAGCCATGGGAATATCAACAAATTCAAGGTGATCGCTGTGGAATTTTTGCCTGCAAACACAACCGTGGTACTGCAACCTACGGATCAAAGCGTCATTGAAACCACCCGAAAGCTGTACCGCAAGGCTCTTTTGCAGCGCATGCTCACCGCATATGACACCAGCAAGAGGTACAACACTGATTTGCTTGGTGCGATCCATTTGTTGAACTTTTCATGGAAAGAACCCGCACCTTCGAAGGTTGCCAACTGCTTTGCGCAGGCCGGCTTTTCCCACACCGTCATCAGCGACCCTTATGATGACCAGCCTGACGATGAACGGACTTGCAGCGATTTGAGGCTGTTCATAAAATTGCTGGCCAAGAGGTAGAAGGCGACTTCGAGACATTCACGTTGGCTGACGCTGCTGCTTCCGTGGTCGCCCCAGCGATGCATGCAGAGATCACTGACACTGTTGGTAGCCCCAACAAGGGCGAAGAGCCAGTGGACGAAGAGCCACGTGAAGTGCCACCTATGGTGCAGACACGGGAGTACCTACACCTGTTGCAAAATAAGGTTGAATGCATGGGTGATGACCACAGCCTTGTGCAATGCTTGGTCAAATTAGAGCAGGGGTTGCTCGCGCCCGGTAAGAACTTGAAACAGCCAAAGCTCAGTGCCTTTTCTGCACCTGAATAAAGTTTTGCTTCACTGAATACACTGTATTTTGACTTCCTCGCAGTTCTGGCGCGATTAAAGCTAGACTGCTATAGCTTTTCTCGAGTAGTCACTTATATCGAACTGCCGCTTAGCATAACAAATTTTTTCACCATCCCGCTGACTTCGTTATAACAAGGAATTAGTACTGTAATTCATTGTGAGCTGCTATTCTTCCTCATAAATTTGCTGAAAATCAGTGTTTTCAGTTGAAGATAACATGTCTGACACATTCACTTACAGGCCCCTAGCGCCACCAAGACATACACTACATACACTGCAGTCATTGGGGTCAAGACTGTCTCAAGCCTGTGGCATGTGCCACGTTTTCTACTCAAGCCATGGCGTGTTGCCACCGTCAAAACGATGAAGGTTGTGGGGGTTCCACTCTGCGTGCGGCTAGGGCTGAAGGTGAGCTCTGGATCTAGCCCCACACAGTTGCTTCGTGGTACTCCCAACCCGTAGCGCGGGAATCACGGCTACGCCGGGTTCGAACGAATAAGGCGACCAGCGGTGTCAACGGTAATAACGTTTATTGCTATTAGCAATAGCGAACACTCGCAGAGGGACGTCCTCTCAGTAATAGTAGTAAATAGGCTTGCCTTGTTGTCTGGGTGGGTCAGACAAACTAAGGTCACTCACGGGATGCGGCAGGTGCTTTCGTCCAGGCGGTCCAGGTGTCGGCGTCCCAAGAGAGAGGGTCTCCCCAGTGGCGCGCTTTTATGCCTTTCTACCTTTTTGCGAGGGGAAGTCCTCCTCGCCCGCCGGATATGTTTCCCTTTCTCGTGAGCCGCGTGGGGGGAGAGGGGTACGCGCGTCACAAGAGCGACGGAGAAAGGGAGGGCGTGTAGTGCCTCTCTCCCTTGTCTACGCCGGCTCAACCCATCCGCCACGTGCGAACGGGACGATGCGGGTACGCGGGAGGAAATGGAGGCGGGTGCTCCCCACAAGGTGCACCACTAACGTAAGCAAAATAACTCTTTCAAACAATACATATAGAAAAACATTGCTCGGATAATTTTTAAACTGCCCAAAGCTAATTCAGCTCAAACACTCAAAAGCTTTATAGCATGACACACTTCTCGAATGAGTAACAGCGAGAACGGGTGAGATGTGTGGACTAGGCTTGTGCGAATAGTGCTTTTTTGGTTCGAAGTGAATACTTCGAATAGTAGCAAGTAAAGACAAAAAAATGGCAGAGGGCTAAGGTCTGGGATTTATTCAAGGAAAGTAAACTTGATCATTTACGAAAATCTACAAATTTTCGTGCAAAAACACTAGCTGTTCCACATGCTCGGGTTTGAGGTGCTCTCTTCTGCAGCTTACAACGGCTCCTGCAGTCAAAAAAAGCCTTTCACTTCTTGTCTGGGTGGCTGGTATTGAAAGATACCTACGGGCAATTGCAACCAGGGTTAGGTAAAGGTGGCTGCCCTTGCTTTTCCACCACACAAGGGGGTCTTCGGACCAGGAAAGAAGGGGGGGCCTTCGAGTACCCAGCAACCTCATCAGAGATTGTACGGCTTGACTGATGATGTGCATACGAACTGAAGTGTGTAAAAGCACTCCACACAGAGTCCCCTGATGGGTCTGCAGTGCAGGTGCTGTTCTCACTTGTTGCTGTACCATGTTGATCAACTGGCAAAGTCTCTTCTGCTGCCGTTGTGAGTAGAGTGAATGCCCATTGCTTTGCGGGTCATTCAGCAAAACAGACATCTTTGTATCTAGGATCGACCAACATTGCCAATGCAGGAACGCATGACATCTTGATATCAGGGAACCTCATCTTTATGCTACGCAAAAGGTTTGAGGCAAGCAATGTTGCCTCACCACCTTCGACAACATGTACAGCTAGAACCACATCGGTACAGTGCAACAGGGGAATGACTTGTGACCGTGTGGAATATCTGTCCCCAGACAGTTCAGTTGTGGCATGGTCAAGTGGCTTCAAGACTTGCACTGCTGCATTCATAAGCTTCCACTCACTTGCGTTCAAGTTTGGAAATGCGTCAGATTCTGAAAGTTCTACAGTGATGACCGTACGGAGCTTCACGAGCCTTGCCATCATGGCATGCTCACTGTTCCATCGCGTCGGGACGTCTTGTATAACCTCGAGAGGGTCCGGCTGCACGTTTCTCTGAATTTCCTGAAGCCGTCCTCGGGCATTGGCACTCCGTTTGTATCTAGCCACAATTGCTCTGGCCTTAGCAAAGAGCTGCAAAAACCCTGACACTTCTCTTTTGGCATCACTGACACACAACTGAAGGGTGTGTCCGAAACACTGCACACCACTCCAGGACGACCGGGCTACTGCAGAAGTAAAGTTCCTTCCATTATCTGTAACGACGAAGATCGGTACAGTATCGTGGGCTGGAAGTTCCCACTTCTCGATGACACCTGCGATAAACAGCTCCATGTCTTCTGCAGTGTGAGAGTGTCATCTCCGTGCAAGCCAATGCATGCACGTGTTGCATGAAGTCACTGTCCATGACGTGACAAGTTACACAAACGTAGCTGTCATTTGCCTGCGGTGTCCAACCATCAGTTGTGATTGAAAGCGACTCCACACCGCTTGCAAAAATGTCCCCGAGCTTCTTTTTCACCTTCTCTTTGCTTGATGCGTAGAGGTCCGGAATAATGTCTCTCGAGAACGTTCCGAGACCCACGGCATAATCCGGCATAGCGAACTTCATCATGTCGAGGAAACCCGGTTCTTCGACAATGTTGTAGGGGTGCATACCCCGAGCTACGAAGTGAGCTATCCTTTTTATCATCTGTTGGGCTTTTGGGGCCGATGCTTTCATTTTTGGCTTGAAACTGTCGGCTATGGATGGCTGTTGACCACTTGCCTTGCTTGCCCCCTTGAGCTTGGATGGCCTTTTGCGTGCGTCCCGCTTCTCTTGGTAGTCCTTGTGCAAGTCCGGGCATCTCCTTAAATGCGTTGCTAAAGTTGTTTTCGTACTTGTCGGGGTCTTCAGGACTGCCTTGCATTCAAGACATCGAGCTTCTGTTCCCGGTGGAATCTTTACAAAAAAGTTTCAAATTGGATTGCTGGCCACATGGTGCTCTCTGGAGTGGTCGAAGGCGGCTGGGATTGATCAAATGCCGCAGCAGCAGAGACAGAGTCGGCCACTAAACGCAATCGACCACACCACCAAGCCGACGAGATGTGTTTTTGTACGCCTTTGTTCTGAGTATAGTTCTGTTTTCCTGGCTTGGTTTGGATTGGATTAGATTGGAAAAAGTATTACTGAATCCAAAACCGAAACTTCCGAAAACGCCTTCTCCCTGCCGCGTGTGGCTATTCATTCTAGCCGAATACTTCGAAATTTCCGAATAACAAAATTCGAATCGAAGTGAATATCAAATAGCGCATTACTCGTTCAACTATTCGAAAATATTGAATATTTGCACAAGCCTAGTATGGACCAGAAGATGGACTGTCCGGACTGTGAAAGTTATGCTGTTATTTTGAAGGTGAAAAATTCAGCGCGAAACCCAGGACAACCCACAAAGAAGAGACGAGACAAGCACTGGCGCTGACTGTGCTGAATTTTTCACCTTCAAAATATTACATACCAACTAGCCCCAACCGAAGTTTTATGCTGTTATGCTCCCAGCAGGATGGGGGAAATCGAGCTGGAGTTGCCAAATACTGCGAGTGAAGTCGTGCTACATCTACAAAAGTGCAGGGACTTGCACTATACCTTGACATTGACAACATCATGTAATCAGATCTATTTTTTCATTGAGCGACAGTCAGTTCATGTTCTGCGGACATGCTGGTGGGGCCACACATGATACCTTTTTGCATATGCACGTTATGCACTGGTATATCTTCTAAATCACCACTCACATGCCTTTTATTTCGTGTAAACATCGATGCCATGATATTAAAGCAGTTTACTTGGAGCAAGTTTGTATGACTAGCATCGTGACTTTGCTTGATCTATGTGACTGCACCAACCTTCAAAAGTAAATGCACAAGCTAGTTCTGAGTGCCCAACATTATAAAATTGTGAAGATCCCACACACTGTAGGAATTCTTGTTCTGCAAAGCATTTTGCTGATACCTGGCTATCCAGTGTTGTTTGGGGTAGTTGTGTGTGTGGGTCATGAGTGTACATGTGTAACAACAACACGATGACGACTATGTTGAAGACGATCATATGGCAGCAATGGCATGATTTCTATGGTGGCCGTTTGATGTGAGCTTACGACATGGCAATCGTTGGTTCTACATAGGTAACAGGCAAGCGTAAGCAAGAGAAGCACGGATTGTGACGTCATAAGCAACTACGTGTTATACAATTGTACAGCTATGTCATGTGGTGTATGTAAAGTGACTATGTCAAGTGACGATGACATTTGTACTCCGGTGAAGAAATGTTAAAAAATGATTAACTTGAGTGACTATGAAGTCAGTACAACATCACACAATTTTTATGTAGTGTAAGATGCTACAAAAAAAGTACTGGGAAAAACGGGCTGGTCACGGAGATAGGGCAGTCTAACGCGGCGCCTCAAAGCAAGAGCTGTCACAAGGAAAAAAGATGAGAAAGTGGCCCGAGGCGCACATATGAGTATTTCAAAGAACTGGCTGGCTTTGGAATGAGGGAAGTATGTGTGTGATCATGGCCTAATGGATAGAGTACTGGGCTGCTGTGGTCGACACCACAGGTTCGAATCCACAACTGGTCATATATTATTTTTAGGGATGTGGGAATGTTGAATGTCACGGAATCGAACTGAATAGCGAATGTTTAAATCATTCGATTTGTGAATCGAATATCTACTATTCCATATATTCGACATGGAGACCTGTGCAGTGTCACATGTCGTGTGTGCCGTGGAGCCCTTCGTGCTCAATGCTGCACAAGCAGACGTTTCACTTCATTTTCGGCACTAAAGGAGCATTCCTCTCCTGCCTTCACCCATATGAGAGCTAAGGGCCTACGTTCTCTCTTTGATCTCATTATCCCAAACCCAGCCTCCTTTCATTTGTCTTCCTTCTTTTCTTGCTCTGCAGCCCACTTCCAGAGACTGTTCTGCATGCTTTATGTTTCACAGTTTATGCTGTTTCGGACTATTTGTGCTGCAGACATGACGAGTGCGACATGGAGGCACCATTGCCCATGTCATCATCTCAGTAATTGGACAAGTCACTCGTCTGAGAAAAGCAAGCGGACTTCTGTTTGGACCTCTAGCTGTTTTCACAGAATATACTGGTGAAATAATTTGCATGCATAATCACCGCAGTGTGATCAACACAACACACCGCTTGTTTGTAATGCACAAACCTGGTGGGGGCCCCAACTTTTCAAAGCAATACGCAATAAGAATTATTGGTAACTGAATTCTGCTCATGATCACTGTTAACCTCTTCTACTCCTCAAGAGTCATCTCAACGTATTCTCATTCTTCATGCAGAGCTGACACATTTCTTATAGCAGGTGAGTTTCATCATTTATTTCCCCTGTGGGGACCCCTTTTGGACCCCTATCTCCTCTTCACTCGCAACTTGGGCCATTCACCTACACGATCGCTGGGGACACGCAGTTCTAGCCTTATTATGGATAGTGCACATTCCCCGCAGCCGGCGTGACGCGGAGCCTGCCGCTTGCGCACGCAGCTCACGTTACGCCGTGCGCCGCACATAAGAACAGTGCCTGAGGAGCGGGCCCCACTTGCCCTCTCTTCGGCTTCTCTCTCCTTCAGCATCTGGAGTACGCATGCGCCTCCGCCCGACAGATTGACTTTCGGTGCTCTTGGCTGTCGGACGTGCAGATCCACTTGGTCATGCGCCCCTCTGAGCAAGGCGGCCCCTTTCTGTGTGGCGAATCTGCTCTGAAGACCCAGCGTGGTGGAGCCGACTTCCCGGAAGCTTTCAACCGTAGTCTGCGACTGCCACCCTAGTGCCGTACTCCTGTACTGTATGTGCATTTTGTACATAACAGGCAATAAACCCCCATTCGTTGGTACCACGGCTGGAGTCATCTCTATGCCTTGCCGGTGAGTCAGTGAACCCACCACAGCACCCCTTTGCGTGCGCTGCAGAGTGGGGACGAGCTACGTGTCTCCTTAGACCTTAGCTAGCCTGGTCCGGGCAGGTTAGCCTGAACCCCCACATATCTGGCGCCCAACGTGGGGCCCGAATCCACGACCCTGAGATTAAGAATACCATGCTCTAGCGACTGAGCTAGTCGGGTCCAGGCATGTTAGCCTGAACCCCCACATATCTGGCGCCCAACTAGGTTCCGGCATGGCATCGGAGCAGGCCCCATTGCGGCCACCGTCGCAGCCTGAGTCCTTGGTTACAGACCTTCTGTCGTTTGAGGCAGCGGACAATGCTGTAAGCTTTAGGGATGCACTTCGTGGCAACCCCATGCTATCAGATGCTAAGCGCGACGTCCCATGGACGCCTATTGGTGAGTCCGTTCGCCCAGCAGCACCCTACGATCCAAGCAGCGGGAGCCCTTTAACTGCTCAGCTGCTTCATCGTTCTGCCGAGCAGGAGCCGTCCTGCTCCGCCAGCGACAGCGATCCGCTATCCGGCCTCAGTTGGCCTGGAGAGCAACCTTTTCGCAGCACCGTCAGCCGTTGGAGCTTCAAACCCAGCACAGGGACGAATCTCTGCTCAAGTATGTGAGAGCCATGCATGATCTTTATCTCCTAACAGAGCACTCGGCATCGAACTCTGAGAAGGTGGAGTGGGTGGCTCGGTAAGCCCATCCAACCTTCGCCGCTTACCTTCGAAACGGCCGGTTCCATGACCTGGACGATTTGGCCACTGAAGCAAAGCGTATTCAGGGTGAAATTCTGGTCACACAGGCCTAGCGCCCGCCGCCGCCAGTGTCGTTGTCCCTTGAACCCCAGTGCGCCTGGAATGGCGGCAACGTACCGCCCGCCCGACGCAACGGCAGCCCTCGTTGGTCAAACGGAGCAAGGTGTGTGGGAGCTTTCTGACCGCGCTCTTGACTCGTACTCGTATGCCAGGTGGGCGCGCACAGTCGCCCAGCCCGGCTGAGCGTGAAACTGGGACCGCCGAAGCGGTCCGGCGGTGGAAACTGATACCAATGCCCATGTGGCACAACAGAAACAACCGGCGGCGCGCCGCAAGCAGCTCGGCCTGCACACAATGTCGTCTGCTACAAGTGCAATGAGACGGGCCACACTGCCCGGGAGTGCGCAAACCGCCGTGCTACCGAAGGGCACGATCGCCCGACGGGAAACGGCGTGCGTCGCCAGTGACTCTGCCTTCGCAGCTGTGCCAGAAAAAAGGGGTTCCTTAGCCCCGATGGCGTGTAGGGTCGGAATTGATAACCCATCACCAGCCCCCTTCCTCGCGCTCACGATCGCTGGTCGAATATTTGCAGCGCTACTGGACAGCGGCGCCACAGCCTCGTTGTTCTGGGAGGAAGTTTTGGCTCACTTATGCCGGCACTCAGACCGGCTGCGAGCCTGCAACACCGCCTTCCATCTCACGAAGGTGCCGCTACCTCGTGTGGCTCAGCGAGATTGGTTGTGCACTGAGAGGAGCACGTATGCCATCCCAGGTTCGTGTACCTGCCTGGTCTGTCCGTTCCCGTGATAGTAGGCCGAGACTTTCTGGCCCGCACTGGGATCGTGATGGACATTGCTAACAAAGGATACAGGGAGGGCCCTTGTGCGCCCCTGAAACTCTTTGCGCATTTCCCTGTCACTTCGGTGGCACCTAGAGCCTCAGATGCGAGACCATGGCAGGAGGAGGGGCGAGTCCCATTCACCCGCCAGACTCCGGCTGTTACAAAACCCGCTGTACGCGGCCCCTCGTCGGCCAGCAAAGCGGGCAGAGCTCGTTGCGAGACTCATTCTCCCGAGCCGAGCGCAGCGCTAGCGGATAGGATTTCACGTAATCCCACGATCTCAAGCGTGCACAGCAGAACGAGCCACTCGCTGCCGCCATTGCCTGGCAGTTTGTCGGAACGTGAGAAGGCGCGCCTGTCACCGCTGCTGAACCAATTTCACACGATGTTTACAGACTGGCCGGGACGCACCACTCTTGTGCCAGATCGACACCGGATCGACACAGGCGACGCGCTACCATGGAAGTGCAATCCTAGGCCCGTAAGTGTGGCCAAAAGGAAAGCTATCGACTTCGCAATGGACAAAATGATTGAGACTGGGGTAATCCACCGATCTAATAGTCCGTGGGGTTCTCCAGTAGTGCTAGTCCCGAAAAAAGATGGCTCCTTTCGTCTTTGCGTGGACCACCGCCGACTCAATGAAGTCACTCGGCAGGATGCTTACCCTACGCCGAGCATTGACTCAATTGTGGCGAGCCTAGGTGGTGCACATTATTTTACCACCCTAGATGCTAGCCACGGTTACCTGCAAGTGCAGATGGAGCCAAGGGTCGCAGAGAAAACCGCTTTCACCTCGCATAGACGCTTGTATGAGTTCACTCGCATGCCCTTTGGCTGCTCAGGCGCTGCAGCGATTTTCCAGAAATTGATGGACAGAGTTCTGGGAAGGGCAAAACAGCAATACGCCCTATCCTACCTAGATGATATTGTCTTCTTCTCTCGCAGCTTTGAGGAACACCTCCACCACATGGAGGACATCCTCGGAAGGCTGCACGCTTCTGGGATCACTCTGAACCCGAAGAAAGCTCAGATTGCAGAGACCCGTGTCTCACTGTTAGGCTTTACAATAGAGCGAGGCCATGTTTTGCCAAGCGAGGACAAGGTCCGAGCTATCCTCGAGTACCCAATGCCGGCGAACATGCAGGCCCTCAGACGCTTTTTGGACATGGTGAATTACTACCGCCAATTTGTGCCCAACTGCGTCGCTCTACAGGCTCCCTTGACCTCGTTGTTGAGGAAGTCTACAAGCTCGAGCTGGGGTCCGGAGCAAGATGCTGCCTTCAGGGCTCTCTCTAAAGCTGTTGTGGACACAGCCGAGCTGAAGCTGCCCGACCTGAACAGGGAGTTCAAAGTCCAAGCTGACGCGAGCAACCTGGGAATAGGTGCGGTGCTGCTCCAAGAACATGAGGATGTTCTTCGGCCAGTGGCCTTTGCCAGCCGGTCGTTGACGCCCCCAGAGCATAACTATTTCGTTACCAATGTGAGTGTCTAGCGATACTGTTCCCTCTGCATAAGTTTAATGACTACGTCGACGGAGTGCCTTTTGTTGTTGAAACGGATCACATGGCACTCACCTGCCTGAAGCGCTTGCGTGAGCCCTCAGGCCGCCTCGCACGCTGGGCATTGACATTACAGCGCTACAACTTTGTTGTTCGCTATCGGAAGGAGAGCACAAACGTGGTGGCCGATGCCCTGTCACGCGCCCCTGTTTCAGACCCGGACACTTTTGGCCGGCACTTCTCCGAGACGCTTCCGAACGAAGCTGGAGTCCTTGTCTCCAACGGCGCGAACGGAGCGAGTTCAGGCGGCAATGCGGCCTATAAGCTGCCGTCGCCAGACGAAAGTGCGTACCTGCTGGACTCTGTAACGTCCATAGGTATCACACTCAGCAACTCAGCAGACAGGAGCTGCTGGAAGCTCAGCGGAACGACCCATTTTGTCAGCAAATCGTTGACGAGTTCGAAAAAGAGCAGAGCTCCGAAAGGGAGCGAGGCAGCAACGCCGATGGGCACAAATTGACCGCTGGTATTGCTGTTGGCGCCGGGTGCGACGCAGCTGGTATTGCTGCGGGCACGTTGGATTCATACCTGCTAGATGCTGACGGAGTGCTCCTGTGCTATATCCCATCTGAAGAGGCTCCTCATGAGTCTTTTAAGGTGGCGATTCCCCGCAGTCTACAGAGGGCCACCTTGAGCTATTTCCATGACTCGTGGTTGGCCGGACAGGCGAGTGGCCGTACGAGTTATCTTAAGTTGTGCCGCTCTGCAACCTGGCAAGGCATGAAGCGGGATGTACTTCATTATTCTCGCTCATGCCGCGTGTGTCAAAGTGTGAAGCCCTGTGGTGGTAAACCCCCAGCCTCATGCAGCCGATTGATAGCCAGCTACCCTGGCAAATCGCGGCCTGGGACATTATGGGACCTTTCCCAAGAAGCCGGCAAGGTCACACATTCCTGCTGGCCGTCATAGATCATTTCACAAAGTGAGCGGAACTTTTTCCCCTTTGCAAGCTAACGGCACGGGTCATACGAGACAAGTTGCTCGAGGTATTCACCCGCTTTGGTTTTCCGGTGGAGTTGATCACTGACAACGCGTCCTACTTCACGGCCAAGGTGTTCGTCGATGTTTGTGCAGTCTTTGGCATAAAGACAGCAAAACAACAACTTATCACCCTCAGGCCAATCCCACCAAGCGGATGAACCGAAATGTGAAGCCCTTGCTCGCGGCCTTTGCCTGGCGACACAGGGACTTGGACGCCTGTCTCCACGAATAGGTTTCTCTTTGCGCACATTGGTGAACCATTCGACTGGGTACACGCCCGCTTTCCTCAACTTCGGGAGAGAGCTGCCAAACCCTATAGATCGCGTTCTGCGAACCGGCAGCGGGGCAGACGCCGCTGCGTCGGGTGTCTACGATTACATGGTGCAAGTGTGCGCTAGGATGAACGAGGCCCTTTCTCATGTCCGCACTAACCTGGCAAAAGCACCGGCTGGACAGAAAGCACAATATGACCGGTCCCATAAAGAGGTGCGTTATCAACAAAGGGCACCTCAGCCGCTCTTTCGGCCACGTGGTCGGGCCCATAACGAGTGGAGACTAAAATGGCACCTCTTGTGTTAAGCTGGTGGACTGAAACGGGAGACCATCCGGCAGTCCAGTGAGCATCTCCTACCGCAAAGCTTTTGTTTCCAGAAGCGACTGGGAAAAGGAAGAGACACAGCAAGTGCAACCGAGCAAGACGGCGGACCGCACTCTGCATATTCGCCGGTACAACTTGCGAAACCACTCTTAGTCGCCAATTCTCGCTAGTAGGCAGAGGGACCTCATTCCCGGCCGAGCTGGCAAGCTGAGAGATGTGACTATAGCGTGAACGCACACGTTAAAATGGAAAAAAGGCACTTATTAGCCGAATAAGATGCTTTTTCGTAGTGCACAGCTTTCTCTGAGGGCCGTGGTAAATCAAAGTGATCCACGAGCCCGCCGGTGTGAGCTGTGAAAGCAGACCTAGCCGTTGCCATGCTGCTCGGGCCTGGGGAACTCTATCCTCCAGTGGCGCTCGAATGACATGAAAGGCATGGTTAGCATTTCAGCGCTGGCCGGAGGGGCACATGAGGCTACCATAAGCCCAATATGCCCCTTTCCGTGAGCCTCCTCCTTCCCTCGGGCAGCCACCTGCAAAGGTGAATGCGCCAGGGCGAAGCGTCATTTGGCAAGCTGACGGACGCAGTGTGAGCTTCGTGTTCTATGTAAGAACATTGTTATCGAAATTTGAAATTCGCTGTTGGAGTGTTATTATCATTGGAGTGCGAACTTAGTTGCATGAAGTGTTAATATTATCAGACTGGTGCTACACAGACGCCTACAATGAACACGCCTCGAGGACGTCGACTGACTCTCGTCCAGGTCTCACGGGAGCCGCCGCCGCCACAGGCACCTCCAGTCGCAAGCCGTCCGGGAAGCCACTACGGTTGCACTCACTCCTGAGACCACAGCATGACATGTTGTCCAATCTAATGCTTCTGCCACCTCCACATCCTTCCCAGTGCTGTCGTTACCTTCGTCTCCACAGCCAGGTTCTTATTTGCCTTCACGCCGCCATGTCGATACGTGGGCCTTCCAATCCGGCTCCGAAGCGCCACCTTGCTTCATGTTGGCGAAACACTGGAAAGAACAGAGAAAGGTGGAGAACGACATGAACGGGCGAGGGATCCCACGCATTTTCCGCGGCCACACGGTGTCAGCCATGGTTGAGGCCTCGGGCGAAGCAGTCATGGCCCCTGACCCTTCGGCAGTGTACTGCAGGGTCTGCGGTGTGCTGTGGCTGTGCCGGTCCCATGACTCCAGTGGGGCGCACAAGCCTCACGTGAAGAAGACAGAGCCAGCTGCCAGGGAGCGCGGGACAGCTCCAGCCACACAGGTGCTGAAGAACACGGACCCGAACGTCAAACCTGCCCTGTTGCATTCCGTTGTCGGCACTCTCGCCTCGGACCCTGCGTTCGTGGTGACCATCGTGGCAGCTGTCCAGCCGGTGACGGCGCTGGCACCCCTCCACAGCTCTGTCCTTTCGCCGCAAGCCGGAGACACCGACCCACCTGGAGAGAGTCTCGACTTCCGATATTTTCATTTAAGGAAATACAACAGGTCAGACGTCAGCTTCACCATTGATTCCGGTCAGCTCCCTTAGGGCCGGCCAGAGTCTTCAGGAGGGGGAGGATGTGGGGACCGCTTTCGGACCCCCATCTCCTGTTCACGCGCGTCTTGGGCCATTCGCCCGCACGATTGCTGGGGACACACAGTTCCAGCCTTATTTTGGGTAGCCTACATTCCCCACAGTCGCTGGTGCCGGTGCGATGCGGAGCCTGCTGGTTGCGTGCACGGCTCACGTTACGCCGTTCGCCCCGCGTAGGAACAGTGCCTGAGGAGCAGGCCCCTCTCGTCCTCTCTTCGGCTTCTCTCTCCTTCAGCATCGGAGGTATGCGGGCGCCTTTGCCCGACAGATTAACTTTTGGTGCTTTTGGCTGTCAGACGTGCGGACCCACTTGGTCCCGCGCCCCTCTGAGCAATGTGGCCCCTTTCTGTGTGGCGAACCCACTCGGAAGAGCCAGCATGGCAGAGCAGACTTCCTGGGAGCTTTCACCCATATAGTCTGCGACTGCCACCCTACTACCGTACTCCTGTATTGTATGCGCATTTTGTAGATAACAGGGAATAAACCCCCATTCGTTGGTACCACGGCTAGAGTCGTCTCTACGCCTTGCCGGTGAGTCAGCAAACCCGCCGCACTGCCCCTTTGCGTGCGCTGTGGAGTGGGGACGAGCTACGTGTCTCCTTAGACCTTAGCTAGCCGGGTCCGGGCACGTTAGCCTGGACCCGCCCGTTAACCCCCCCCACCCCAAGTCAAGAGAGTTATGGCAGTCATAAAATATGGTAGCGGCTCAGCAAATATGATAATGAAGCTGGCTAATAAAAGCAAGCAAGCTCACAAGAGTCAGTAAAAAAAATTTCAAATTCAGGCAGGAGAGTGTCAAACATTTGCATGTGCTTATCTTATGCGTGTGCCTGTCTTGCAATCACCTTGTCATGGTGAATTAATGAAGCATGCACCGACTAGCTCAACAAGTTCTTCTCATGCCCAAGTTCCTAATTTAAAACAGTGAAATGAAGCGTATGCTAGGTCAACTGTGTGCTGCCTCCTAAGTTCTTTGCATTGTTTCACTTCTTTGTAACACTATTAGCAACTAGCCCAACACATCTGCTGTGCTGTCGTGCCAAATAACCCAACCATAAATGCCCAACTGACCCGCAACTGGAGGTTGCTAGTAGTGACTGAAGGGGATGAGTTGGCTGTGGAGGCAGCAGTCAAATGGTGGTGTGGGGGAGTGGCTGGCGGGGGGCTGCTGCTAGCTGCTGCTGCTGCAGATGGCCCTGACAGCCAAGCTAGGCTTCCCAACTCAAAGGGTTCCCCACCAGGGGGCACTGGAGAGGGCGTCTTCCCTGCAGCTGGTGCCCCAGAGAGCAGGTCCAAGAACCGTGGTGGCGGACCAATCTGTAGGGTGGCAATCCATTTTTAATACACAGGCAGAAACAGCAGGCACATTATAGACTGGAGCAAAGCCTCTTCCATGCTGAAGAGTTCAATACAGAAACATAATGACATCCTTATGCACACAAGCACAGACTTTCACAATAATATGTGCACATACAAGAAAAAAGATATACAAGTTTGTGTTTGCACTGCTTTACTTTTTCTTTCAAAGCAGATAAGAGGCTGTGGGCTTTGTCTCCAAAGGTATCAGCAATAAAAATGCCTTTCAGAAGACTAATTTAAATATCAGAATGCCAAACAATTTTAAATATCATAATTCCATTTTAAAGTATAATGCCAAATAATTTTGCAACTGCCTATACGACAGGTGAACTTTTCAAGTTGGAAGAAAAAGAAGGCGCTGGGAGGGAGGGGGGGGGGGGATGCTCTATACCAAGAGGGTTCCAAACTCTGAACTCTTACATTATTAGCTCAAGTGAACCAAGAGATGAGGAGTGTCAAAAAGTCGAGCACCAGTCTAGGCAGTACAAGCATGTCACCTGAAGTGGGGATGGGGACAGGTCAGGTTGCAGATGGTCAGTTTTGCCTTCAAGTCGGTTTATCTTCTTTTCCAGCTCCTGGATGTGTTTCACCAGCAAGTGGATGTGCTGCAGCAGCTCCCGGTTGTGCACTATTAGCTGCTGGTTCTGTGACTGCACATGGAAATGAGAAAGCATAAAAGATGCAGGCTTGCTCTTCCAGTAGCCACATTAGATAATGAGGTTGAGTTCCATTAACTAAACTTTGGTACGACTACAAAATTGATCAAATGAACCGGCAAAGTTGGTGAAAAAAAAAAACAGGCATAAAAACCTACAAACTGCTTCACTTGACAGTATTTACCCAATTGTAACATGCCCCAAATTTGATGCACACATAATTATTATGAGTTTATAGGGGAAAATAATGCACACCCAAAATTAACACACACCCACTCTTATAACCTAATCATTCAGTAAAGAGGACGGAGAGCTCTCAGTATACTACAGGAAGCAGTTTGAGCTTTTGGTGAAAAACAATTTGCTGTACTAGGATCATCGCATAGTCATACCTACTGCAACCTGTAAGAAGCTGCTCATGCTACTACATTACTCCCATCAAAGAGTGTCTTCTATGAAGGCTAGCGCAAGGTCTATATCTTAGTGGTGCAGTATGGACCATGACATCCAGAGCATAACCACTACTTGTAACAACTGTATCCAAGCATTGCCCATGCCGCCCGCATAAAATCCTGTAAACTGGCTGGAGATGGGCAAAAGGTGGTTGCGGCTACCTAGCAATTACATGTGGCCACTTGTGGGGTCTCACATGTGCATTTAGGACAAAGGAACAACACAGTAGTGCAAACAATCAAAAGGGCATTTATTGCACCTTTCATACATTAATGCCTGCTAGCCGAATTCCTATTCACAGAACATGCTGATCGGCGCGCGACAAATCGAGTAAGTCCGACTCACCACAAACCGATAGCGAGCTAATATTTTCACCCCTATGCAGAACACCAACACCTAATCATTTGCATGCACGGTCACATGAACGGTAACGCATGCAAACAATCATGTTTGTCCATTCCGGTGTCCTGCTCCCATGCCTTTAGCAGGATGGTCCCACAAAATGTCCATACCGCTCTAAGTAACCCCATCTTTAGGTGGCGCTAGCAGTGCAGCACCTCACACCATCTCTCATACTAATCTGCAACCACACCACCTGCTGCCGGCGCTTAGCTGTGCGGAGAAGTTGGATTTCAACTTCTCCGCGCAGCTAAGAAAGTCAGAAAAGCCATGCGGGGAAAACATCGGGAGATGGGCAAGAGTCAAGCGTCTCTGCACACTACACGGCAAGGCAATTTTAATTGTTACGGCTTCCCATAGCCAATGGATCAAGGCTGTTCCTGTGGCGTGTGCCAATTCCTGCAGAACAGATGATTCTCCGAGTTGGTATACCATACACAGTTGTGTCCGATAATGAAAGGGCTTCCACAGGCTAGGAACTCTGTCAATTTATGCAATGCAACGGAATCATACACATTCGAACATCCCTATATCACCCACTGAGCAATGGGCTGGCTGAGCACACTGTGCGGACAGTCACAGACAAGTTAAAAAAGATCGGAAGCACCAATCTAACGACTTCTTAGGCTTGCATCTTGTGCAACTACAGGAAAACACCTCAACCATTCGGACTTTATTCTTCTGAAAATCATCTGGGTTACAAGTTGCACACAAGGCTGAATTTGTCTTTTCCATCCAGGAACCGCCCCCCCCCTGTTGGGCAATTCTAATGAAGACGTCGGTTGGAGCTTCATCCCGGGACAATATATCTACATGCAGAACTATAGCACCGGTGACAGGTGGAGCCGGGGACTGTTAAGGCCAGGACCAGCACTTGCCTCGTGGAAGTGGAGATGAAAAGCAGGCAGGTCTTTGCCACACAAACCAAGTACAGAAGAGCAGTGTAATGAATGAAAAGAAAGGCCAAAATGACTGCCTGCAGGCACCTGGTGATACAAAAGACACATGGTGATAGAAGACAAGAGAATGACAATAATAAAACATTGAGTACCATTGTCATTGGATCACATGTGCAAGTGAGTGGTCCATTGAGCGATGCAGAAGACGACAAAGTATGGCAAGGGGTGCCATCATGATTGGGCCAAGTGGGCATATGAGTAGTTCAATAAACAATAGCTTGTGCTATAATTGGGCCACGTTGCAGAGCAAGTGCCTAAAAATGGGTAGTGGCAAGAAGAGCAACAGGAAAACACAGCAGAAACTAGATGGCGGCCACCAGCCAGGGATATAGAACATGACGGACATCTCTGGAGACTCAAGTGTCTAAAGCCAGTGACCAAGGCAGCCAGCCGGGCACCACTGAGTATGAGCAGGGTTCAAGGATGCCTACCATTCCACCACTCCCGCCATTCACTCCTGCCAAAACTGCCTGCAATTATGACGGCTCCGTGAGCGACGACTGCTGTGCGCCAAGCCTGGGCATGCGTGGGTGCCTGGGACAACTGCTAGGCAACCCTGACCCAGGGCCGCAGTATGCGTCATCATCACCCCCATCTCTGTTATCCGCTACCACCAGCACCTCAAATCATTAAAAGCCACCACTAGCCAGAGCCCATGCTAATGGCACTATTAGTGCCACACCTGCCTGTCCACGAGTCAACGCGAATGACATATCATGAGAGCATCGGACATTTTTTTATTGACTCGTAGGCCGCGCTTCGGTAGCAGTCGCATCCGAACTCCTAGGACTTAGCTTCAGCAGTGACAGCATCAGTGCATTGTGCTAGGCTTGTTTGCATGCATTTCAGTATGAGTTGTCAGACTCTCTACAGTGTCCTTTCCTCGACAAACCGCATGTCGGCAAGCGAAACGAACGTCTGCCAACCTTTAAATCTTCACATGCAACAAAGAAATGTCCTCAAAAGATTATACTGCAAGACCAGTTCTACCAGACTACCCAGTGGCAACAGAATGCAGTACAGATACATAGGTGGTGGCATAAGTGCTACAGTGGTCTACAACAACCAGAAAAACAGTTGACAGTTATGGTTACTACGATAAACATATTGCAATGCACTTGCTCCCAGTAGTAAACCCAAGTGCACAGCGCACATGGACCATTGTTTCTTTTGTTTCCTCTCCCCTACCTTCCCATTGTTGTTTCCTTTAAATTCATGAGCGAAAAATAAATGCACGTTTTTTGCACGGTGACGCGGACCACTCTTTATCAGAGGAAGTGTGGCTGCTGCCGAAGTAACAATGTCTCAAACCCACAACCTGATTATAGAGATACTTAAACAGGGGGCTTCAGATTAACTTGGAACACCTGTGTTTTTCCAAGGTGCCACAAATTCTCAGTAGACAAGCACTTTTGCATTCTACCCCCATTACATTGTGGCTGCAGCAGCTGGGAATAGAGCCTGTGACCTTGTGCTCAGTAGCAGAACATCACAGCCACTAAGCTACCATGGTGGGTCATGAATCAGGTTCTTACAACAGTGCCACCATGACGCCATAATATTGTTTACCAACCTGTCTACACATGCACAGAAATTATTGGGCACTGTTGTCACAACTATACTAAATGAAAGATAAAGCACTTCATTGTGCAATTTATTAAAACCTCACTTATGCTTACTTGTTAGGGCTCCTTCAACTAAAATATCTCAGCCAATGAGTGTTATAGTAAAACAAAAAAACAACCTATGTGATTAAAGAATATTAAACTCTGTACAATAATTTCATGACTCAAAGGAGTCCCTCCAGGAAATTTACACTGTAGATCTATTCACCGCAGCACACACAATACCAATCGCATAAACACCAAGTCAGTCAGGAGGATAGGAGGAGAAACAAGCACTGAGCGCTTTGAGGTAAGGCACCTACCATGGCCTCCGAACGGGCTGTTGCCTCTGCTGAGAGCTGATCACGTAAATGGCGGGCCTGGCTGATGGCTGACTGGGCCTGCTGGGCCTGATGCTCCATCTGACCCCGCATCAGCTGCAGCTGGTGGTACAGGGACAGTGATGTCCCTTCTGGCACCAGGGGCATGGCAGCTGATGGTGGGGACACTCCGCCATCACTCGCAGCAGTGACCTGCACAACCGTTTACACCTATATCATTATCCACTCATCGCTCGGAGAGTTCAGAAAGAAAAAAAGATGTAGGAATCAACATACAGCACATGAATATATTAAACAATGATCGCAGACAACCAACAAACATCTGCAAGTATTATAACGCCATACCAGACAACAGTCTTTGCACTGCTTTCTGAACTCATGGTTGAAGGGACAGTAGTGAACAAAATGGTACAAATTGTGGTTTCCTGTGAAAAATTCAATATCTTGGTTTCTAAACTATGAGTTGAATTTTTTTTTCCACTGTTGTCCAACAGGAAGTGCGCGCTACTGCCATAAAGCTCCCATTCCCACTTTATTCATTTCATGGTGCTCACTGTTGCCTACCTTTCCAAGTTTGTGTACTAGAGGATGTTTATTTTTTTTCTTTCTTTGATCTCTTATGATATATTAAACTTGCAGTAGCATGCCAAACCTTTTGCTCTGCTAATCTCTGCAGTTATCATTAAACTTTCTATTTAGAGCACACTTTTTCACATAGTGGTTGATGAATAAGGTTTCCTTGTGATATATTCTTGGAAAACACCAGTTTTATTTATTTATTTATTGATACGAAAGCATCAAATGGCCCATTGAGCGAAAAAGCCGGCGGCATCTGTAACAGCAAAATTGTGCCTAAATTCCCATTGGCTGCGACGCTACGTCACAAGCTTGGCTTGACAGAGCAGAGCCGGTACATCAGAACACCTACTACTGCGACAGCATGCTAGGTGTTGCGTGAGGGGAGAGGGCATCGCCACGACACCACATTACCAGTGTGCCTCGATGGAGCAGATACGGCGCCGCGACGCTGTGGAGCAAGACGGGTAGTCATCGGCAAGGCAGTCGCGTAACATGTGTGTAAGGGTTCCACCGTCTTGCTCTCGGTAGCCGGCGCACAGTCCGTATCTCTCGCTCTCACACCACCACTGGGCTTAGCTGCTGCTTCCTTGATCTCTTATCGTGCAGGATGTCAGTAGCATGCAGCGTCGGCACCACAGGCTGCTGCTGCTTGCTGGCTCAGGCAGCACGTACCGCTATGGTACATTACTCACAGTGCGAAACTCGAAGGACGGTTTAGCTGCGTTCAATTGGACCTTAATGTTTTCACATTAATTTCACTGTGATTGCAACCAACTGGCCACGCAGTCTAAGATTATACATATAGAGGGTCTTCGTTAGCTGATAAATTTATTTAGAACTTTTCTCAAGTGTCCAGTACTTTTATCATCATACATGTCTATAGTACCTATGTCATATAACAGTTCGTAGCACCATATAGTCGAAAGGTGCTATAGTCATATCACTGAAAATACTACAGGGTTGCTTTTCACCATACCAACTACACAACCTGATATTACAACTCTACTACCAAAATTAAGGAAAACCTCCGAACACTGTCAAGATGTGATAAAAGCAAAGCTGATTAACCCTTTAATGATGGAATTATTAAAGGTGTACGGCGAAAAACCTTTTGCACAAGATTTTACCTTGATTAGCCCTCGTAATCAAATGCTACCAATATTTTATGTGAAGACTGGATTTTCTATGAACTCCATGGTATGTTGCGAAACGCCGTCTGCCACCTAGGCCAAAAAATGTTGCACGAATATTGCAAAAAGAAAACAACATGAATCTGAGGCCAGTTCCTGGCTTAACTTGCACAAAACTGCTTATTTTGCACTAAAAATGACCACACATTTAACGAATGGGGGACAACTTTTTCTGGTAGCCTATGGCGGCTGAACATACTGAAAACAGTTGACAGTTTTGTTCAGACTTTAGTGATCGAGGTGCCTTCCTGGGCCTGATCCACCAGCTCACGCATTGTGCTTAGCTCCGATCTCCGGGAACCGCCGCTGCAACGGCAACATGGCGGACATGGCTAGCACGCCGGAGCTAATTTCCCGTGCAAACTGTGCTGCTCCCTCCTGGGGACAAGTCACCGTGCAAGCAAATGTCGCTGTTGTAATCTCAGCGCTGACACCCGTTGTTGCAAATGGGTCGCAAGCCCCAAGGGTAGCGTTGGCCTGGCGGCCTGGGGCACAACTGGAAGCATCCGAAGGTCCCGGCAAAGCATGAGTCAAATGGTAACAGAACAACTTGTTTATTCTAACATCGCAAAAGAGCGGGCGGTAAGGTCGACCGAAGTGGAGAGACGGGAGAGCACGTAACTCAACGGAAGAAATCGGAGCCTCTCTCGGCGTCCGGGGGCAGCTGCTTTTATAGTTTTGGAGTCGAGGGCAAGAGGGAACGCCTGATAGAGGCCCACGTGACGCGCGGCACGGACAGGCTGAGAGACACGTTGGGACGAGTGTAGTGACGCATCCGCCGGCCGGGCGCCGGTCAGACCTCCTCACTTCACACTTGGGGAGCTCCTCTCCCCGGCTGCCGCGCTTTGACAAGCGTGGGCACACACACACACACGAAGACACGTGGCACTGAAACACGCCTGGACGCGCTTGGTGGGGAGGCTTTGCGGCAGCTCCGAACGGGCCAAAATGTCCGCCGCTTTGAACGAAGCCTCGGCGTCCGTTGCATCCGCGCCGGCTATACCGCGCGTCGTAGGCGAAACGTAACAGACCGCCCCGCCGGGGGAAGGAGATCCCGATGGTCAGGGGACTGCATCCGCTGTCCGGAGGGATGTCGCTCGATGATGCTCATAACCGAAGTCGGGCGTCCTTCGGCGTTTCTTGAGCGTAGCGCACAGAGAAGGCCTCGTTCTCACGTTCAGGTTCACGCAGGACACTGCAAAGTGACTTCGGGAGAGTTGACATTTTTGTTCTCGTTCCCGGCAAGCGTTAGAACTACGCCGAAACTCAACCGCTCAGTCAGCAAGCACGAAACAACCTTCACCAAGCCCTGCCAGGCTCTTTCCCCTTTTATACCACTGCCTAGTTCCTTACAGTAGTCTAGCAGCACTCAGAACGCGTCCACAAATCGGAAAATTGCACTAGAAAGCACATCATCACTTTGAAACACTACACAAAAGCAATATGTTAAAAATCCTGCCTCAGGAAGAAAAACATCAGTAACAAACAATTTTGAGGCTGATTCTTACATTAGGGGCTTCGACTTAAGCCACTGGCGTTACCGTTGAGACTCCCCTTTTTGTAACGCACCTCAAAGGAATATTGTTGCAAAGCGAGGCTCCAGCGCAGGAGGCGGCCATTTTTGGGAGAGATGGTCTGCAGCCATTGGAGAGGGCAGTGATGCGTCTCAATGATAAACCTCGAGCCGGCTAGGTAGCATGACAATTTCTGAACGGCCCACACGAGACACGCACACTCTTTCTCGGTGGCGCTGTACGCCTGCTCACGACTGGTCAGCTTACGACTAGCATACAGGACGGGGTGTTCCACTTCTCCATTTTCCCGTTGGCACAGTACAACGCCCATGCCTCGCTCACTAGCATCGCACTGAACAACGAACCCTTTTGTGTAGTCTGGCGATCGTAGCACAGGCTGGCTTGCTAGGGCGCTCTTTAGGGCGCTAAAAGCTCTTTCCTTTGTCTCGTCCCATACGACTGTTTGGGGCTCTGTTTTTCTTAGAGCATCCGTCAGGGGAGCCGCGATATCAGAGTACCTGGGGATGTACCTCTGATAGTAGCCGGCGACACCTAAGAAAGACCGAATATCGGTCTTCGTGCGCGGTTGCGGGAAGTCTCGCACAGCGGCCACCTTTATTTCAGAGGGGCGACGACGACCCCGTCCAATCACGTGACCGAGGTAGACAACCTCGGCCTGTGCTAACTGGCACTTGGGAGCCTTGACTGTCAAGCCCGCATCGCGCAGGCGGGTTAGCACTGCCCGCAAGTGGGCCATATGCTCAGGCCAGGATGCGGAGAATATCGCTACGTCGTCTAGATACGGTAAAGCGAATTCTTGCTGTCCCCGCAACACTTTATCCATGAGGCTTGAAAAGCAGTATGGCGCATTCTTCAAACCAAAACTCAAAACTTTAGGACGGAATGTCCCCATTGGTGAAATGAACGCCGCATACCTACTAGCCTCTTCTGTAAGTGGAACCTGCCAATAACCCCTGACAAGATCTAGGGTGGAAATAAACTGAGCGCTACTCACTCTCTCAAGGCGCTCCTCGATGTTAGGGATCGGATAAATTTGATCCTTAGTGATGGAATTAAGCCTAGGGTAGTCGACGCAAGGACGAGGTTCCTTGCCCAGTACCTCAACTAAAATCAAAGGGGAGGTATAATCACTCTCACCCGCCTCAATAACACCGAGCTGTAGCATTTTCTTTACCTCAGCCTCCATAATATCGCTCTGGCGGGGTGACACCCGGTACGCCTTGGATCGTACTGGCTCTGGGGAGGTAAGTTCTATGTCATGAGTAAGGACAGAAGTCCTACCAGGCCTCTCAGAGAACAGACCTTGAAACTCTTGTAAGAGCTGGTGTAGTTCGGTTTTCTGCTCAGGCGACAGCGATGCTTTACTGATTAAGTCACTAATGACTTGATCGGTGTCTTTCCTGTTCGTCACTGAGCCTAGTCCCGGAAGCTCGACCGGAAGCTCTTCGGGAACGTTTACCATCATGCACACCACAGCTTCCCGTTGTTTATAGGGTTTGAGCAGATTACAGTGGTAAACTTGCTGTGCTTTCCGCTTTCCTGGCAGACTCACCACGTAGTTAACGTCCGACAGTTTTTGAACAATCCATGCTGGGCCCTCCCACTGCACGTCGAGTTTGTTCTTTAGCGACGTGCGCAATATCATGACCTCATCGCCCACCTCAAACGACGGGCCCTGGCTGTCCGATCATAATAAACCTTGGCCCTCTGCTGGGCCTTTGCCATTGCTTCACCTGACAACTCCTGTGCCCTTCTTAAGCGTTCGAGGAGCTTAAGCACGTACTCCACCACGACTGGGTCGTCGCCCCTGCCTTCCCCCGATTCTCGAAGCATGCGAAGCGGAGACCGCAGCGAGCGACCGTACACCAGCTCAGCTGGCGAAAACCCTGTGGCCGCATGCGGCGCGGTCCGTAATGCAAACATCACCCCAGGCAGACACAGCTCCCAGTCAGTTTGATGTTCAAAACACAATGCTCTCAACACGCGCTTCATGACGGAGTGGAGCTTCTCAACGGAATTCGACTGGGGGTGGTGCACTGAGCTGTGTAACAGCTTTACCCCGCACCTTTCGAGAAAGGCTGTCGTCAAAGCGCTAGTAAACACTGTGCCCTGATCTGATTGGATTTCCGCAGGAAAACCAACTCGTGCAAATATGGACAGTAGTGCATTGACTATCTCAACTGAGCTGAGTTCTTTAAGCGGCACTGCTTCAGGGAACTTTGTCGCTGGGCAGATCACAGTCAAAATGTGTCTGTACCCTGTGGCTGTTACCGGCAGAGGTCCCACTGTATCAATAACGAGCCGTCTAAAAGGCTCCGTAATGATAGGTACCAACTTCAACGGCGCCCTCGATTTGTCCCCTGGTTTGCATACCCGCTGACAGGTGTCGCATGTCTTCACAAAGTGGTCTGCGTCCCGAAAACACCCTGGCCAATAGTACTCTTGCAAGAGACGGTCCTTAGTTTTCTTAACTCCTAGGTGTCCGGACCACGAACCCCCATGCGACAAGCGCAACAGATCCTGACGGTAGCACTGAGGCACGATCAGCTGATCGAACTCCACTCCCCTGCGGTCTAGATGCTTCCGGTACAGGACCCCACCTCTTTCCACAAAGCGAGCATTTTTCTTGACAATGCAGCGTATGTTTTCTAGGCTGCCATCCTTCTTTTGCTCGGCTATCAAAGCCGACCGGCTGACTTTTAGCAACCTATTAAGTCCGTCTGACGTAGGCGTGATGAGCAAATCTGCAGATAGCTCTTCTAACTTTCCCGTGTCGGGCATTTCCTCTCCAGTATCTGGTGCCTTTAACGCTACAGGCTCAATTTTATTCAGTTCGGGCGTGCTCTGAATATCAGCTTGCTGCACCTCTGACCCTTTCTCATTGTTCGACAACGTCGGTCCCGCAACTACCGCCTTTGCAGCGAGCTCCCGAACCTTCGATCTGGTTAAGGCCTGAACGCTAGCCTCACCAAACAAAAGCCCCTTCTCGCGCAGGAGGTGATCGGACCTGTTCGAAAATAGGTACGGGTACTGGGGGGGCAGCATAGATGACACTGCGGCCTCCGTCTCAAGTGCTCCGAAAGGTCCTTCAATAAGCACTTTTGCTACGGGCAGACACACGCTATGAGCTTCCACGGCTTGCTTGATCCATGCGCACTCGCCCGTGAACATATCGGGTTCTACGTAAGAGGGGTGAACTACATCCATCGTAGCTGCGGAATCGCGAAGCACTCGGCACTCTTTCCCGTTCACGAGGAGGTCTCGCATGTAAGGCTCGAGAAGCTTCATGTTCTCGTCAGTGCTGCATAATGACAAGAACACGACTTTTCTTTTTGTTTCTGGACACTGCGCCGAAAAGTGACCCGGCGTCTGACACGTATAACACACGCGCACTTGCCTCGTCTCGAACCGCTTTCTGCGTTCGGCTTCGGCTGCCGCCGTCTCCTTACGTTCGGTCGGACTGCTTTCACTCGCATCCGCACTACGTCTGTCCCCCTTTGCTCTCATGGGCGTGAACTTCGGCCTCTCAAACTTGGAGCCAAATTCACCCTTTTGACCGTCCTTAGCTCCACGAGCCCGACGCGTCACAAACTCTTCGGCTAGCTCAGCGGCTCTAGCCACAGTACTAACGTCTGGCCTATCTAAGACCCAGTACCGCACGTTCTCAGGTAACCGACTATAAAACTGTTCCAGCCCGAAACACTGCAGAACTTTCTCGTGGTCACCAAACGCTTTCTCTTCTTTGAGCCACTCCTGCATGTTTGACATAAGCCTGTCGGCAAACTCTGTATATGACTCACTTCTGCCTTTCTCATTTTCCCGAAACTTCCGACGGAACGCCTCCGCTGACAGCCTGTACTTTTTTAGCAGACTCGATTTCACTTTGTCGAAATCCTCTGCCTCCTCTCTCTTCAAGCGAGCGACTACGTTGGCCGCCTCGCCGGGTAACAAAGTGAGCAAGCGCTGTGGCCACGTTTCCCGTGAGAACCCCTGCTGCTCGCACGTTCGCTCAAAGTTAACCAGGAACAAACCAATGTCCTCTCCAAGCTTAAACGGCCGCATCAGGTCAGTCATTTTTAACAATACTCGTTCTCCTGCACCGTGTGCCTGACTTCCATTATGAGCGCGTTCCATCTCTATCTCGAGACGCTTCATTTCCAAAGCGTGTTGACGGTCGCGCTCTTCTTTTTCTTTCTCTTTTTGTTCTTTTCGTTCGCGCTCCTGTTTCTCTTTCTGTTCTTTAAGTTCACGCTCATCTCTTTTTGCCGTCTCCCTCTCCTCAATGGTCTCAAGGCATTCCGACAGCTCGTCATCCTCAGCTTCTAACTCAAGAATAGCCCTTAGCAGTTCTGGTTTTCTGAGTTTGTCTGTAACATCCAGACCCAACTCTCTTGCAAGCTCCAGCAATTTCGGTTTGCGCAACGACTTCAAATCCATGGCTGCTCTGAATGCTGCTTTCTCTACTGCCTACTATTGTCTTGCCGCAAACTAACCCAGCAGCAACGACAACCACAATTACCAGCTCTGTTTCTGACACTAACAAAAGCCTGGCAAAACTCAGAAGAAGAAAGTCCCGTACTCACCAAACCTCGCAGCCAAGAATTAAGCGCAGTCGTTCCGCTGCAGGCAACCAGTCATCACACAGGGCTCGTTGCACTGCTCCCGGATGGTCGTTGCGCTGCTCAGCATACAGTCAACCGCATATCTTCGCTGCTGGCCTCCGTTGTTGCGATCTCACCGCTACCAGCCAGTTGTTGTAATCTCAGCGCTGACACCCGTTGTTGCAAATGGGTCGCAAGCCCCAAGGGTAGCGTTGGCCTGGCGGCCTGGGGCACAACTGGAAGCATCCGAAGGTCCCGGCAAAGCATGAGTCAAATGGTAACAGAACAACTTGTTTATTCTAACATCGCAAAAGAGCGGGCGGTCAGGTCGACCGAAGTGGAGAGACGGGAGAGCACGTAACTCAACGGAAGAAATCGGAGCCTCTCTCGGCGTCCGGGGGCAGCTGCTTTTATAGTCTCGGAGTCGAGGGCAAGAGGGAACGCCTGATAGTGGCCCACGTGACGCGCGGCACGGACAGGCTGAGAGACACGTTGGGACGAGTGTAGTGACGCATCCGCCGGCCGGGCGCCGGTCAGACCTCCTCGCTTCACACTTGGGGAGCTCCTCTCCCCGGCTGCCGCGCTTTGACAAGCGTGGGCACACACACACACACGAAGACACGTGGCACTGAAACACGCCTGGACGCGCTTGGCGGGGAGGCTTTGCGGCAGCTCCGAACGGGCCAAAATGTCCGCCGCTTTGAACGAAGCCCCGGCGTCCGTTGCATCTGCGCCGGCTATACCGCGCGTCGTAGGCGAAACGTAACATCGCCGAGATGCATCCTGACTGGCCTCACGAGTGGCGGCCCCCGAGCGTCCTCTCCACCCGAGTTCTCTTCCACTGAGCGCTTCATTGCCGCGGCAGATCTGGTTCTTTATTCTATGGGCAGGTGCTCCCAGGCCCGCAACGAAGTGGTTATGTGGGACCTTTGCTCCCACGACTTCTCATTCTTGCACTTGGTAGACTGCTATCCGGTTAACCCTAGCACAGCAAGCGTGCATACTCGGTTGGTCTTGCGGTGAGCCTTTGCCTGTAAGCACCGTGACTGTCGCACTGTGCTGTTTCTCGAGTGAATAAACTCGTGTCTGTTGGCAATCTGACTCTGGAGTCTTCTCTTCGCCATGTTGGAGAGTCGACGAACCCTGCCGCAGCACCTTTGTGCGTTGTGGAGTGGAGGAGCATCAAGCCCTTTCTTGACCATCGCTCATAGGGTGAGCCTTGTGCAAACCCATCTCCACAAGACAGTTGTGCACACTGCACTTTGCACACACAAAAAACTGTCTGTTCCTTGCCCCCTGGTCACTTGCATGGTTGGCATGTGCTACTGACGGCTAGCCAGTGTCTGGTGCTGTCAGTGCTAATGCAGACTTCAGGCAGGGGGCATAGCCAAGGGGGAGAGATGAACTCACCAGGCACGTGCCCTTCCCCTTGCAAATACCATGAAGTCTGCTTCAGGACAAATTAGGTAGTATTGCATTTGTCAGGGTTCCATTTTTGATGCACTTAATTTTTCTATTACATAAATGACACCACAAACGTTCCACCCACACCAGACATAATCCTGTATGTCAAAAACACAAGCTTCTTTTTCAGAAAGGGAGGTTTCTTTAGTGGGAAGCTACTATCTGGTTTGGTAATTCACCAGGGTGGCTTCAAGTACATAAGCTTGAATTAAAGCCTTAAGAAAAAAGCATACAAGCAGGAAAAGAAAAAAGAAAGGAAGGAACATGTTGTTCTGGCCCTATTACATATGTACAATATCCGCATTATGCATCCAGAGTTCAGCAATGGAGTCATCGAACATGGTACATTGCGAAGAAATGCTAAATTGGTTTCTGTTGTGAATCAGCATGCGCCGCTGACACGTGTTTGTTTTCTTAGATTCACCGGCCATGCCCCTTGTGAAGCGGCAGTGGCTGCGGCTAACGTCGCAAGATAAGGACTATAAAAGCTACACTAACCTTTAATAAAGCGTTCGTTCTTTGCCAACTGCTTCTCGAGTTACTTCAGTGGCGACGAGGCTGCCCACCACCGAGCCGTGCCTGCTCCATGGCGGCCCACGCCGGACCACCGGGTTTCGACGAAACGGAAGACAGTTGGGACGCCTAAGTCCTACTTTGAAGCTTACGATATCGTCAAATCGAAGAAACGACGAGCCCTGCTAACGGCAGCCTTAAGCACGGCAACAGTCGGCATAATAACGGTACGGTGCGTGCCGGCGAAGATTCAAGACCTTACCTATGAGAAGCTGCTTGAACTGCTGGCAGAACACTTTGCGCCACAGGGCAACGAAATAGCGGAGTCTTACAAGTTCTTCACCAGATGCCAGCTTCCCGACGACTCAACGAAGGACTTCATTGTGGAAATTCGGAAGAAGGCCTGCAGTTGCAACTTTGGCGAGGCACGGAACAGGATGCTACGAGACAGACTTGCTTGTGGTCTACGTGATGCCGGCGCTCGTCGGAAGCTTTTGGCCAGACCTTCGCTGACGCTGAAAGAAGCCGAAGATATAGCGTTAGCAGCAGAGATGGCAGCTCTCAACATTGATCACATGGAGAGGACACAGGATTATGGCGACGTCCATGCCGTGAGGAGCAAGGTGCAAGGTCAACCGTATTACCACAAGACTCATCCGAGCACTTCTCGACCAAGCGAAGACGTCGTTTGCCCCTGCTGTGGTAGCACTAAGCACAAGGCAGCAAAGTGCAAGTTTCGCCAAACGGAGTGTTTTCGCTGCCGACGTAAAGGGCACCTAGCTAAGATGCATGTATGGAAACAAGGGGTGGCCCTTTGTGAGGAGCATTCTTCAGAGAGCGACGGCAACGAACTTTGTCTACTGAGTTTGTACACTACGTCGGTAAACTTGGTCAAGCCTGTGGTTCGCACCCTCTGCTGGAGCGGAATTCCGCTGACAATGCAAGTGGACACCGGATCGCCTGTCTCCGTCATTACATGGAAAACATACTGCAAGCATCGGCATGCCTGGCCTGCGCTCCGCGAGACATCCTTGCAGTTGTCCTGCTTTCTTGGCAAGCTTCCCGTGAGGGGTCAGCTGAAACTTCCGGTCTCGTACGTGGGAAAGACCCTAGATGCAACTCTAACCGTACTGCAATGCGATGGCCCGAACTTGTGCGGGCGAGATGTCATCAGCGCATTTGAGCGTAGCGGAAGGCCCGTCTTCAGCATTCTCGGCGAGGAAACCTCCGGTGAGCAAAATGTCCCTGACAGTACTTGGGTTAGCACACTCTTAGAGGAGTTCGGCGATTTGTTTACGCCAGGTCTAGGGCTAATTGATGGCCCCGCAGTCCATTTGCGGTTGCGGGAAAATGCGATGCCGCGGTTCTGCAAAGCATGTTCTGTGCCGTATGCAATGTGGGAGCAAGTGTCAAATGAAATAGACAGACTTGTTAAGCATGGCATTCTCTCGCCTGTCGACAGTGCAGAGTGGGCCACGCCTTTGGTTCCCGTTATCAAAAAGAATGGTTCCATTCGGTTGTGTGGCGATTTTAAGGTGACCGCAAATGCTGCATGTGTCACGGAGCAGTACCCATTGCCAAAAATAAGGGCTATCTTTGCAAACCTAAACGGTGGTGAAGTATTCAGCACCATCGACTTGAAGGATGCTTACAGTCAGTTGCCGCTTGACGAGGAAACGAAGAAGATATTGGTCGTAAACACTCCGAAAGGCCTATTTTGCTTTAATAGGCTTCCTTTTGGTGTAGCCTCTGCTCCTGCGATTTTTCAGAGACGTATGGACGGCATCCTGCAAGGCATTCCGGGCATTCAAGTATATTTGGACGACGTGGTAGTCACGGAGAAACGCGGCAACTGTGAGACGCTGCGTGAAGTTTTCAGACGTTTCCGGCAACACGGTGTCAAGCTGAATCCGCAGAAATGCAAGTTCCGACAAGCAGAAGTTGAATTTCTGGGACATCGTATAAATACGAACGGATTGTTACCTAAGATGGACAACATTGCTGCAATAATGAAAATGCCAAAGCCAACCGGTGTTGCGGAACTACGGGCGTTTTTGGGCTTCGTGACCTACTACCACTCATTTCTGGGAAACTTGGCTACTGTTCTAGAGCCACTGCATGAACTGCTAAGAAAGAACACACGCTCGCACTGGGGAGCGAGACAAGATAATGCGTTCCGAGCAACAAAGCGGCTGCTAGAGGAAGCTAAGTTCTTGGTGCACTACGATCCAAGTAAGCCGCTTATCTTGAAAACCGATGCGTCGTCGTGTGGCGTCGGCGCAGTGCTATATCACAGAGTAAATGGGCAAGATCGACCAATTGGGTTCCGGTCGCGAACGCTTTCAGCTGCTGAGCGTAATTACGCGCAAATTGAAAGAGAGGCATTGGCAGTTGTCTTCGGGGTAACAAAGTTCCAGGAATATCTGCTCGGGAATCATTTCACGCTTGTTACAGATCACAACAATTCTGGTCTCGGGTTCCACCGCTTCTCCTCCCACGCTGGTCCTCATGGTTTTTAGCTGGTCGAGGTGGCGGCGATGTTGCTCCCCATTTGCAGTCTTTACCGTTGCCATTCGCGAGCCTTCGGTGGACTCTACCGCGCCTGGTTTCCATTTGTCACCGCGCCTGGTTTCCAAGACACACACGGCAGTTTGCAAGCTCGGCTGGACCACATTCTTTCGCATTATCGGCGCACTCCCTTGCCAAATAGGCAAACCCCAGCTTCTATGCTTCTCGGATATCAGCCACGTTCTTTATTGCACAACGTCGTGTCACGACCATTCCCTTCTGCAGGTGCGTGCAACAGTGGCCCACCGCTGAGCAAAGACGTCTGGTTCAAGAACTACCGAGTGGGTGACAAATGGAAACCAGGCGCGGTAGAGTCCACCGAAGGCTCGCGAATGGCAACGGTAAAGACTGCAGATGGGGAGCAACATCGCCGCCACCTCGACCAGCTAAAAACCAGGAGGACCAGCGTGGGAGGAGAAGCGGTGGAACCCGAGACCCCCATGCAAGTACCAACGACTAAAGGCAGCCAGAACGCAGCGGCAGACTCGCAGTCTCAAGGACACAACAGCAGTCACAGTCAGGCTCAAGTAGGCACCGACATTCGAATGCAGTCAGATGGGCGGGCCGAAGCCGAGGTTGCTACCAGCGAGCCGCAAGTGACTGACCGGGCTGAAGTGACGCTGCGTAGGTCGAAGCGGAAGCCCCGCCCCCCGCACCGCTTTACTCCTTAAGGGGGAAGAATTGTTGTGAATCAGCATGCGCCGCTGACACATGTTTGTTTTGTTAGATTCACCGGCCATGCCTCTTGTGAAGCGGCAGTGGCTGCGGCTGACGTCACAAGATAAGGACTATAAAAGCTACACTAACCTTTAATAAAGTGTTCGTTCTTTGCCAACTGCTTCTTGAGTTACTTCAGTTTCATCATGTTGATAACATTGGAAGCCATACTTCTTACACAATTTGTTTTATTGGTAAGCTATGCACCTTCTACCTCCTTAGTTAAATACAGCTGCACTGCATACCAGTCCATTCACGTCTATAATACTGTCTTTATACGAAACAGCAACAAAAACCAATGTTGACATTCTACATGTTTTACAATAGTGGATTCTATGTGCAAGTGAAAACATGCCTTACCAAAGTTACCTTGCACATCTTTTTAAAAACAGCATTTTAATGATACAAAACCTTACAAGCAAACAGTAAAAGCAACATATACAGTAGAACCTCATTCGTATGTTCTGGAAAAAAAATTAGAGAAAAAAAAACTGGGAAAACGTATGATCTGAAGTTACTAAAAGATTTGGCAGACTCTATTGTAGCTGACATCGATGTAATGCGAAGCGTTGCACGAATCATTGCAGCACAAGACATTGACATGCGCGAGTTGGTGGTGCCCGAGCAGTCCCGAGGCGTACACTGCCGTTTTTGCTGCTTCGGCAAGCATATGTATGCACTCCTCGTATTCGGTCTGGGTTGGCAACTTCTTCAGGCTGGGCATTTTGGTGGGAAGTTTCGACATGCTCACTCGGAGAAAACTGTTGAGACAGGAGACGCCAAAGCGCTTTGAGCTGGTGGGGCCTGAGCAACCCAAGACATGCACTATCGTTTTTATATTGTGTAGTGTGTTAAAAGAGCAATGGAGAACCCAAACGAAACCGAGCTGGTGGCGACGCCAGGATATGATGCTGCCAGAGTGAACCACGACGCTCACTTTGTGCCACCTGTCGCAGGGAATGGTGGTGCATTTGTGTTATCACCTATAAAAAGCGTGCAGTACACTGCCAATGGCACCATACATGCTGCGACAGACAGGTGAAGATGCTTATTGCAATAGGGTTGGCAGCAATAGCTGTAAAGGTGGCGTGCGATGACTCGCAAGATTTGCTTGTACAGGAATAGGAAACTGAGTGCCTGCCGGCATTTTCATGTCACACAAGCGGGTAAGTACTGCGGCAAAGCTGCTGTGTCGGGGGTTACTGTTCTTGATCGCACCCGCTTCAAGCCTTGTCTTGTTTACATGGAATCTAGGGACCGAAAAATGTATCGGAGGACCTCGATTTGGCGATGTAGTGAACCTTGGTGCCAAAAAATTTTATTTCTTGGGAACATATCAAACAGTAAAAAATAAATATATAAATAAAATGAACATAGCTATATAGGCAACAGGTGCGGTATGAGTTTGGACCAGTAGCACCTTCATGCAGCGATGCAGCAAATGTAACAACATATGATGGCTGGGCCAGGTGCAGCAGGCGCAGCCACCAGCTACAGTTATGTTTTGCATTGCAGAAACACCACGTGGAACAATATCCGAACAAACATGTTGCTTTCTTGGATGCAGAAACAGTTACTTAAACATCACTGAAGATGGTGATGCCATTCAGCTCCATCGGTTTTCATCACATCCTCACACATGGAACAGCGGAAAGCCTCGATATGCATGGTCCGTAGGAAATGGTACGCACGTTTTCGATGCTGCTTATGCTTTTGCCTAACATAAATAAAGCAGGTGTTCATTTGCAAGAGCTTCATGTTCCATGTAGATCGTGTTTTCACCTTTGCAGGTGCAACTGCTCTGGAGTTTGGGCACCGAAAGCGCACACGCGGGTTTATAGTCGCTATTATGCCGTCCTCTCAATGGCTCAGTCTTTTTTTATAGGGTATATTTTTTTTTCCGCACGCTTCCGAGCACTGGCAGCATCTGCTACACGAATCTGTGTGCTCTGCATCGACAGCAAACGCCAATGCAGCGGTGTGTTTTTACTCCCCATCAATGCTGGCCTTACACGTGCACCGGTCACGGCCACCAGTTCTCATAGTGCCAAACTGTGAAATAGACCATGACTGAAAATTGGGCTAGTTTGAAAGACATCAGAATTGCATGAATCATCGTAAAAAAGAAAAACATGGACAGAGTATGGGAACATACTGACACACAGACGATTGGCAAAGCAGTGCAAGAAAAAGAATGGGTGGGGAGAGATGTACACCTATCTTTGCCCACGATTTTTGTGCTGCTTCGATAATCTGCGATTAAATACATGACAATGTTAACGTGGATAGCAAAACATCTGAACAATAACTGCTCGAGTTCCACATCATAGCTTGCCGCAGTGAGCTTTGTTTGCGGGGTGCATTTGCATAGCAATTTGCATTTGTTTTATGCTTTATATACCACATGATGTCATGAATGTGACCTGCCTCATACAAGCGACATTTCTTAAGGGCAGATGCATGAAAATGCATTTTCCAGTTCATTAGGCCTCAAAAACAGCAGTGCAAAATCACTGAAAGCGCCATGTACCCCTTCGTCCTATCGTCTGCATCACATGCCAGTGCTTTTACTGCTGCCATTCGCGGCGCTGTTTGCCAGTGAGCTCATGCTGCCTTACAACAACTGCCCAGTGCCTACTGGGTCAGTTTTCGTGCTCTTGAAATGGGATCTTATGAGCCAGGTTCTACCACACAACACCTATAATACTTAGAGAAGGGAAACTGTACCTTCCCCAGTACAATGGAAGTAAGAGTAGTGGTGGCATTACAAACTAGAGTATATGACCGAAAAATGGCACTGGCAAAATCAAAACTAATATCATCATCATTACGTAGTGAGCATTATAGCAACTGTGGTAGCGGCTCATGGGGCTGGGTGCACTGCTCGCTTGCTGGTCTTGAGCATTTTCTTACCGCTGTCGGGGCGGTATTTATGTGTACGATACTCTAACATGATTACCGATATCTTTATTATGTCGCCAGGTGACCAAGTGGCCTCAACTGGCAAAGCAAGAGAAACACTTCAACCAAGTAAGCTTACATTGTTTATTGTCAATGGTGAATGAAGCAGTACATGCCCAAAATTTTCGTACAGGTCAGGTAGACTTAATGCAGTCAGTCACCGAGTTTACAACATACAGAAACACAGATATTCATCTATTTAACGGAATTGAAAGCTGAAAACTAGCGAAATTTCATCATGTTCGGCATGCCACTAAAGCGGGGAGAACAAAGCTTTATATAACAATATTTATGCTAGGCTACCCCCATACTGTAGTTGCATACAGCGCTGCTTGCAATGTTTCATATACATATATTGTCTGCGTTAAAAAATTCCAGCTAGATTAAAAAAAGAAAGAAAAACTTCTAGGCAAGGATGTAGTGTCAGAATGATAAGCTCGAGCTGCAATGTCCCATTCTTTTCATCGGCGAGAAGCATGTAGCATAGGAAAAAAATAAAAAAAAATAAACATAGATGTTATGCTAAATTTTACAGCACATATTGTCTGCTATTGATATTTCTGGGGCACATTTAGCGTTCACATGCGGCATTAAAGGCTCTGACACAAGTCAAGTACTCATAGGAAAGCAAGGAACATTAGGGAGACAACAGTGCTTACAAGAAATTCTGCAAAAATTGTGTGAATAAACAAGGACACTAAATAAACATATAAGCAAGCCCAATTAATGCTCACAGATTCTTTGAAAATTTGATTTACGGTTTCATGGTGAAAAAAAAGTTTGCTTTATGTATTCAAACAAGGTTGCAAGGAGATGAACATTTCGAGTGAGTAACAGAGGTGAGCAAGGGAAGCCTCAGCCTGGAGCCAACGTTTCAACAAGCAAACATATCTGTGAGAGCGATGATGAAAACAAGTTCCCAAGCTGAGGCTTCCCTTGCTCGTTCACTGTTGATTGGCTGAATGTTAACCCAAACTTGCTATTCTCCAAGTATACTTCAAAAAACATTTTGGTAACACACTGTTCTCAGATTTGTCATCTGCTGTTTGAAGAGAAAGAAAAATTCTTTTTAGTGATTTGTCATGTTTGTGAAATGTGGAGTAGGCCGGTTATGTGAGCTTGCCTTTTCTAGCTATTTCTTATCTTACAGTACAGGGCTAGCCTTGTTATTGATTACGTGCAAACTGTACATGAACCATGTAAGAGTGACTGCCAGAGATTCAGTCAGCATGAAGTATCATTTCCTCAAAATTGCATTGAGCGGTTTTGATCATTCTAAAATTATTTGCACTTTCATGCAGCAAATTAACATTGTGAGGCAGCATGTGATACTTGGTGGTTATGCCCACTAAGCTGATTTGCAAAGAGCAGATGACATAGTTTGTGCATTAGCAAGTAGGAGCTTGCTACATTGCTTCTGTTCTGGTCATCATGGCTATAATGACTAAAAAAGAAACATGTTAACTTCTCTGTTTGTCATAAAACCACCTTAAAAGCAAGTAAGCTTGTATGTCAAATTTTAGCATTCTCGCTCTGTACAGTACAAAACTGTTGACTGTAGCTTTCCTGATAGGGTTCACACCCCTCTATCTCGTAACCTTGCGAACATTTCATGGTCAGGCACATAGTTCAAGACAACCTGTTATCATTATGGTGACTGTTGAGCTTCTTATGGCTTGACATGGGCAGCTTGCAAACCAATAACCTCTCTTTTGTCCATCTTCCTGAAAAAAATGATGAAGCCATGACAAACACGCAAGCAAACAATAGTGAAACATAGGTTAGTCCAATAAATGGACAAATCGTGGTTCTAGGTGAAGTGTCCAGAGACATACCTTGTGAGGATTCTGGCCCTTGATGTTACTTCCAGTGGTGATACATTCACTGTTGACTTGTATGTCCAGACACAATAGAGTCCATAGAGGTGAACAAACATGAGCAGCGTCTTGGAGGCTGGAGTCAAAACACAGAGCCTCAATTACTATGGTGGAAGTGTGGATGAGTGTGATTCTTGCTTGACTAAGAACAGTGCACAAAACGCTCCATGACAGAAAAGTGTGCGCGCGCGCGCACGCACGCACACACACACGCACACACACACACACACACACACACAACACTGTCTTGCATGTGCATTTAATTTCAATGGTGTCCTTGAGTGGGCTGTGCTTAGCCAAGCCTACGGTGTAAGAAGTAGCTTAGGTGACTGAGCGGCGCAGGCTGGGCGCTAAGCGGAGGGAAGGCTTGGAGTTCTTTCTCCACGTGTCAAGAGAGGGCGCTGCAAACTAGCGCCTGCTGTGCCCACTTCGCGCACGCCAAGATCACCGACTGGTTGCCGCTGTGTCGTCGCCACGTGTTTGCTGCGCACCACGTTTTGTCAACACATTTTGCACTTGCCTGTCAGGTACATCTCAACCTTCGAACTGTTTCATTAGCCTGCATAATGGGAAAGTGTTTCGTACCATTTTGCAACAATGGTTACAAGTCCTGCAAATAAAAGTACTTGCTTTTCAAGCCACCAAACGAAGAAGCAAAACTTGAAGCATGGAGACGGGCTATACCTCGTAAAGGCTGCATACTGCAAAAGACGGATCGAGTTTGTGAAAAACATTTGGCTTCTCATTTTATACTAAAGACATGGTCTGCGGAAATTGACGGTCATATTCTGATGCCTGGAACAATAAGAGCGGGCTTTTTAAAAGACGCTGTGCTGTCAATTTTCGAAGGTACACCAAGCTACCTCTCCAGGAAGATTAAAAGCCCTCGAAAGCAAGTGAGACGGCCAGCACTTCCCGCGGCTGCTTCTGTGAGTAACCCGAGCAGTGACAACAGCAGCGTGCCGATGTCAGCGAGCAACATAGATGTTTCTCCAGCAGACACCATGGAAACGTCTTCCAACGATAGCAGTTGTGTCGCAAATTCCAGTGAGAATGACTCGTCTCATTCGTTGTTAGAATGGCATTTCAGTGCAGTACCTTGCATTAGCCTACCACAGCCTTCATGAGCAGCGCATCTCATCAACGTAGCAGGAGTGACAGACGTCGTGTTTATTGACGCTGTGGTGGCACATAGGACAAGCGACAGATCATCGCTACTGTTTAACAGGAAGGCGGTCCATATCAAAAGTGACATGACAGACCAAGTCTACATCTTAGACAAGTTGATAGACTCTACTGCAGTGGGGGTAAGTCCCTTCGCCACGTCAAGCCTTGAAGTCGAATCCATGTTGAAAGTTGTAGACAGCACAGATGTGTGCAGGGGAGGGCTAAGTTTAAAATACTTTGCTGATGTTTCCCCTGAATGTGCTTTTGTGGACTCTCAAAAGACCTGGAGACACAACAAATGCCTCTTGGTAACACCTCAAGGTGCAATCTGTAGTCTGTGTTCTGGCCTTGCTGATACCCTTAGGATCCATGCTGATCGCCGAGCTGGGCGAGCAAAGCAGGAAATACCTTTCAAGCGTTTCAGGTTGTCAGTGGTGCCTGCCCAGCAACAGAAGCTTTCTGCTTGGCGACATGCAAGGTCAGCACTTCAGCGGTCACGAATGTGACTGGCAAAGCATAACAAGCTGCTATTGGGGCAGTTGCAAGCGGCGATGCAGCAGCTAACAGATTTGCAGGAGCAAGAACTCAATGAGAAGCTGAAGGGACTTGATATACCGCCACCACAGCTGCTTTTGTTACAAGAGTGTATATCAGTGGCTAGGTGCGCATCGAAAACGAGCAGACGATATACAGACGAATGGATTCTGTTGTGCCTTTTGCTGCACATACGAAGACTGGCCACACACTCTTTTTTGCGAAACAATGAGCCTTTGCCATGCATCACCACAGTGAGAAAATATATAAGCATGGTTGGTCAAAAGTGTGGATTTGATGACTTCTTCAAAGCCCTCAAGATAAAGGTTGCCACAAAGACCCCGTTCCAGCAGAGGAGAATCCTGATCTTGGACAAAATTCAAGTAAGGAAAGAAATGGCTGTCAACTCGCAGACAATGACATGCACCGGCCTTGTTGATCATGGAGAAAAAAATAATCAAAGTAATGAAATCACAGTTCACGGCCTCGTCGTCGCTTTTGCCCTGTTCGGTGAAGCCTACTTACAGCCAGTAGCAGTGTTTGCATCTAAAGGACCAACTAAGGGGACGCTGCTTTCTCAACTCCTGATCCAGTGCATCGTACACCTGGAAAAAGCCGGAGTGTTTGTCAGCGGAGTAGTGTGTGATGGTGCATCCACCAACCGCACGATGTGGAAGCATCTCGGCATCACTGGTACACTGGGTGAAGTCCGTAATTTCTTTGAGCACCCATTGGACAGCTCTAGAAAAGTGTACGTACTGTCCTGTATTCCTCATCTCTTCAAGTGCATCAGAAACAGGTTTCTGGATAAAAAAGGTTCTGAAAAAAAGACAAAAAACTGATAAAGTGGTCCTGGTACGATGCCCTGTTCGTTACGGACGGCAAGAACAAAGCAGCGCTAAAGGCATAAATCGGCATAAATTGAGCGTTCCACACTGTCGCACGAACCTATTTTTTTATTCATTTATTCCTAAAACTACCAATGAATGGAATCATCTGCCGGCCTCAATTGTTAACATAACCGATACATCTGCTTTTAGAACTACTACTGAAGAATACTTTTGTTAATCCGCACTTTCAATTTTTTAAAAATTATTATTATCTGCACATGCTTTGTATCTTGTTCCACTCCCTTCTGTAATGCGTTCGGGCCTTGAAGGTACAATAAACGAAATGAAATGAAAGGTGTGCCCAAAAATAACATACAATCACGTAAACCAAGATGCTGAGGATGCGGGTAAAGCTTGCCACACAGATATTTAGAAACTCTGTGGCTAAAGGAATTCCTTTCTTTGCAAAGAGATGCGCACCCCGTTTAACTAATGTTGAGCCGACGGTCAAGTTCGCGCTTTTTTTTAAATGATCTGTTTGACGCCTTAAACTGGCGGTTCCTCGCAGAAGGCTTAAAACTGGAATGCAAGGATTTTTGTGTTCTAGAATCTGCATCCGAGTGGCTGGAGTCGTGGGAGCAACAGGTCGTGAGCGGTGAAATCCACAAGGTCCTTTTTTTTTTTTGATACAGTCAACTGTTGAAGGCCTATGCATGACATTGAAATTTGTTCAGGAACTGTCAATTTACCTGCTGAAGGACTATGGCTTCAAGTATGTATTGACAGCGAAGATGAATCAAGACCTGGAACATTTCTTTGGCATAATCAGGCAAGCTGGTGGTCAGAATAAGCACCAAAGTTCCCCACGTTCCTACAGCTGTACCGCATGCTGAGCTTGTATTCTTTAGCAAAACCGCCAAAGTTTGGGAATTGTATGGTGCCTGATAAAAGGCAAGCAGCCGTTGTGACTTTGGCTGATTTCAGAGAGATATATAAAGGGTCAGCAACGCAACGTGCAGGAAAGTTGTATGAATTGAAGTAAAGGCTTGACGGGTTCATCTATGAAGGAAGCTGGGAGTATGACGACATTCTCGACCTGGACGAGCTTAACGCAGATGCAGCTGTAGTAGTAGTAGGCTGCATTGTCTACTATGTTACAGGGTTCGTGTCAAGAAAAATTCGCAATGGAACAACCTGTTCCATTTGCAAGGATGCTCTTGAGGAAAAAAAAAAGGTCTTGCAAACGTGTCTGAAGCCAATCTTGTGAATTGCAAAACCAGGGGCTGGCTCACGCATCCAAATATGCACCTGTTTGACTTCTTCAAATAGAGTGAGGAGAAGTTCGCAAAGTATGCAGGTCACAGGGATGCATACAACAAAACAACTGATGCCGTGCTGGACAATTTCCACTTCACATTTCTTTGCAGTATGCACAAAGAAGAAATGCTGGCGAAATTGCTGCATTACTATATCGGCCTACGCATGCGTCAGTACAGCAGGCAATTGAAGAACAAGCATGATGAAAAAAAGAGCCATGACTTGCACAAAATCTCAAAGCTTGTGTAAACACGACCTCTTCAATGAACTGAGCATGAATTTTCTTGCTTTTATGCATTTCATGCACTTTCATCAGGCATATTGTGCGACTTCTTCTGTTCTTGCTTTTTTACTGAAGATTCTAAAATTCAATCAATAAATGACAGGAAAAAAACACGTGTTGATGTGATGTTATGCTAAATATGCAGGGAAGAGCAGACAGATACAATTGAGGCTTTTGAACAAGTGATGCCAAATGAAGTTGATTAAAATATCACATGCGTCATTAGAAAACGCTGTTAGTCTGTATCATCACGCGATTGCGACAGCCCGCATGATCGCACCAGTAGCTGTTTAAAAATCCTATAACATTATGTTAATACCACCGTATTGCTCAGGCCTTTTCTTATATCATTAAGACAAGATATATTTATATGCAGCTTCCAATAAAACTGAACCATAAGCCGGCAATCATTCCTCTCCCTGATTTGTTTCATACTGCATGTGAAGTGCAATTTCGGTGTTGGACTTTGTTGGCACTGTGCAAATCATTATTAACATTGATTAGATGCCCAGACCTCACAGTAAGCACAAACCGTTCGAAGGTCGTTGAAAACGCTGAGTTGAAACGGAAAATTTCAATGCCTCGAGCAAAGTGCTTCTTACATCATGAGCGGGGCACAGTGATAGGGCGTGCGGGAAGCAGAGCCAAAAGCGTCAGTTCTTCATGCCATCTATCGGCACTCCCTAGAAGCAGAACTTTACTGCAGCGCGCCCTGTGACGGCGTCTTCTCATCTAAGCTACTTCTTACACTGTGGCCAAGCCTTGATTAGATGACAGTTGTTTCTGCAAGATACAAGTAATAAACACAGTCATTTCAACAAGTCTCAAATACAATTAATCTAATTGTATCCCCAGAAGTACATTTGCCACTAATGTGCAGTGGATCTATCACGGTTTATCATTTATGCAGAAACAGCCAAACCTATTTATTATTTATGCTATATTCCATGTCATGAATTTGAGCAACGTGGCAAAATAACAATAGCCTCGTTTATATTGCCTTTGAAGCACTGCATCTTTACTCACCGGTGCACATGCGCAGAGGCTGCAAGGTTAATCCGCTTTCGTGGGTAGTCTCCAAGAAGACTGCTCGGTTCCAGCGATGAATTTTCGTGCTAGCCAGCACATTTCTTGCCAGAAACATGTCATTACATGGCCAGGGGAGCTGATCACTAACGATGGAAGCCGTGCAGCCGTTACACCAGTGAAACGCCGCAGCTGATAAAATTCACCGTCTTTAAACACATTCACTTGGTGGCGGCTATCGAATGTTGGAAGCATAAACTGGCAGAGATATTATTGTCATCTAATTAAAACGAACCTGTGTGATGCTGTTCAAAGGAAACGACCACCCCGTTCGCAAATATTACCACTGTACAAGTTTATTTGATAAACGGCCCAGAATGCAATCAACACCAATGGGCTGCTGCTTGTTGCATGTAAGTGAAGTCCCAAAACCTTTATTCAAGTAATAAAGCAGATACTTTAATAACAGAAGTCTAATAAAAACCATGGCCTACTTATTCTGTAAAAAAAAAAAATGACATGGTAACTATGTATGTTGCTTATTATATGTACATTTATGGATAAAATATTTAGCCACATTGAGCGCCCCTAACAGAAAAAATGTGAATTAAGATGTCCGACCAAATTACAGTAGCTACACTTACGCGCTTCATGCTGGAATGTGCCGTGAATGATTTTTCACCCTCTGTGGCGATTGCTGGAACTTGAGTGTGTGCTGGGCCTGGTTCTACTGTATACCCTCAAAATCAGATTACAATATACACCTTTTTATAAAGGCTTCTCAAGGAAAACAGGTGAAACATGAAACACACAACTTACAATAAGAGTGTGATACAAAAAAGCTGCAGCCCACAAGAACAATCCTACATAATCCAAGACTTTCTGAATTGTATGTCTGACGTCATCCCTGTCAAACCCACCATGGTTGCTTAGTGGCTATGGTGTTGGGCTGCTAAGCACAAGGTCACGGGATCAATCCCGGCCATGACGGCAGCATTTCGATGGGGGCGAAATGCCAAAACACTCCCGTGCTTAGATTTAGGTGCACATTAAAGAACCCCAGGTGGTCCAAATTTCCGGAGTCCCCCTCTACGGTGGGCCCCATAATGAGATTGTGGTTTTGGCACGTAAAACTCCATAATTTAATTTTTAGATCCCTGTCAACCAAGGATCATTGGCTTTTTTAAAGGTTCAAAGAAAGGCACACATTCTTTATTCATCAAGAAATGAGTGTCCATTTCCTGCTGGCTGATACACATAGTGACTCTTGGCTTTATACCATTAAGGTTAGGCAGTCTAATGCCATAAACTTTGATTGATCAATCTGCTTGTATATTATATAAATGACTTTTTTTTTTCAGTTCTGAACAGAATGCTTTGTATACATTTCCTGCCTTTGCTTTTGTACAATGACTGCAGTCAAAGTCATGTCTGAACTGATTTACTGTTATCAGGCTGCCTATACTGTCTGAGCAATGTGTGAATTATAATGAGATGAGAAAGGGGCTAACACAATATCAGGCATTTGTGCCTTTTCATTAGAGTGTGCAGAAACATGAACCAGGGAAGAAATTGACAGGTCAAGTGCTTGCCCCATCAATTTCTTCCCACATCCAAGTTTTCATGCGCTCTGACCAGTATGAACTCCATTCTACCTTTATGATCCTTTTCTATAAGCTTCCTAGTCAAGGCAACTGTCAGTATTAATGTTGACTGAATAGACAATCTAAATAAGCAATCAATCTGAACGTCATTCTGTTTGCTGCTCTCTTCCCATAAATGTTTCTACCAGCTTCTTCCCTCCTGTTGCTGAGTTGATTAAAGGGACACTAAAGGCAAACAATAAGTCAAGCTTATAGATATATGAAGGAGCAACACACTTTAACCTTTCTTTTCTTTTTTTTTTCTTTTTTTTGAGTCATTTGGATAACCCTTATTTTGGATCACTCCGGTTAATCCTCATGATCGAAACAACCATAGTGCATCCTGATGAGCAATCAACTCACCACTGGCTGAGTGCAAGCAATCTGGTTCACAGCTGGCTTGGGTGATTGCGACTGTTGCTGCTGCTGCTGCTGCTGTTGCTGTTGTTGTTGCTGCAGGAGTGTCTGCTGTGAGCTCCCTGTTGCTGGGGATGAGGATGAGGCCTTTGAACTGCAGTGAGAATCTTGGTGTGATGTTTCAACAGGGCTGGATCCTGACAGTGGTGCTAGTGGCTTGGTGTCGTCGCACGTGCTGTCTCTGTCAAACTTTTCACTCTGGTCCTTTTCTGCAAGCAGTTACATCACGTGAGATTAAAACAGTTGTATATTTGCAACTTGCCAAAAGTGGCACTATGACAAATAGCACAACATCTTTCATAATGCCACGAATCATACTGAAAAAAGAGACGTACCATATATACTCGTGTAAGGGCCCCACTTTTCTTTTATAGTCTTCGCTGGGTGTAGCCCTTACACGAACCAGGCCAATGGTGGCCTGCTAACGGTTCGTACTGTTTCTGCAACAGTAGCAGATGGTAAGAGAGGCGAAAATGGCATAATGCTGCAGTAAACAACCTCAGATGCCGGCCTATTGTCTCTGACCAGCGCTGACCCAAACAGGGCTCCCTTCTCTAGAGGTGAAATGCCATCGATTTGACTGGAAACACTGCCGACACAGCTGAGACGACGTGCCACACAAAGAAATAATGACGCGGTGGCGCTGGCCTGAGCGATGTCGCAGCAGCTAGCATCATCTAGCAGCAACGGAACTAACTTCGCTTTCCGGCGGGATGTTTTGAATTTTTTTCCCAAAATTTTGCCCTCCAAAGTGGCAGTGTGGCCCTTATGCGACTATATATGGTAAAACAAACAACTTCTCATTACGTTGTATCTTTGTGTAAGTTGGTAGTCCATGAATAGCAAAAGCTTTCAGTGCAGAAAAAAAAAAAGAAGCAATGGTGATAAGGTCAAGAAGACAAAGAGAAAAGCGTCTGTGTTTAGTCTTGACCTTGTCCCTGTCTCTTCTATTTTTTTGCGCTGCAAGTTTTTGCTATTACTGGCACTCCTACACACCAGCATCTTGTACACACACTTGGGGGCTATGGTCTAAGAGCTTAGGCACCATGACAACTTTGCAAAAAAGAAGAGCAAGCATTTTTTACACAATTGGCATGCAGCTTTGAATCAAGTGAAGCAGCTTGCACATATGACCACCTGTAGTGCACATCAAAGTTCCCGTTTTCCCGTCCAGGCCACGCAAAAAACAAGTTTCACTTATCTTGGCCATGCTGCTTTAGCTACTACTGACTCCAGTAGAAAAACACATTCAGCAGACAGGCTCACTAATGCTGAAGTAAAATAAACCTTAAAGGGCCCCTCACTAGGCCCCATAGCAAATTTTGGTTATACGCTGAAAAGTTGTTACGTGCCCTCCAAAGAGTGTTCTACCGCAAGAATTTTTCAAATTCGGTCACTATTGCAGGGATTGAAGTGCCGCAAACTATTGTTTTCAGGAGGCAAGAGTCGCCGCCAACCCAGACACTCTCTCCACTTGCCCAGTTTAGCCTCCGCAAGCGAAATTTCTTCCCCGCCATCTCCCATACCAGAGCCTGAGGATTGCGTGACGAATATGTCCTGGGCCCTGCCTTCTTTTTTTCTCTCTCTCATGTTCTTCCCGAGTGGCGCACTTCTGGTGACGGTCTCGTGTGCAGGCTGTTGCTTTTGTCTCATTTTAGGCCGCAGACAATTTTGCGCGCTCTGCACGGGAACCCCTGATTAGTGATGTAAGTCAGTGCCACAATCACGAGCAGTGAGGCAGGCGCAAGAGGGTGAGAGAGCATGATCGTAGTGCTGGAACATGGTAAAAAATGACAGATTTGTTCTCTGCATATGTGACTTCACGACATGGGAACAAGCATACGAAATGACAGTATATCTCTCTTGCTATGGTACAAAGTAAAACAAAAACGCGCAGACATTCAGTTTCTGTGTTTTATTATTTTTCTAAACTTTAAGTGGTACATTGAAGCAGCAGAATAAATACATAACTGCCATTGCCTCGAATAATTATCTAAGTTACGTGTCACTGTGAGCGACGTCACAGCATGGCCATGTACGTAGGCACATTTGGACAACTGCTGTTGACTCTCTGGCTGGGAGCACAGCACTCGTGAGAAGATGGGCAAACAGCATTGAGTTTGAATTTTAAGCTCTTTCCGCAGCCCGTAGGAATGTAATACTTAGCATACACAATTGCTAGCACACATTGTATGCACTGTGCTTGTCAGCTCAAAATGGCCAGACCTGGTGAAGGGCCCTTTAAAAACACTGTCTCCTCTCTCAACTCTTTCCTGCCCGTGCCTATACTCCCTCAGTCACGCATAACTAACAGATTCAAGCCCTTTATTCATGTCGTTCTGATAGTTCTTTCACCTTTCACCTCTGCCACTACACTGTTGAAAGATATCACAAAACTGTTTTACTTTCTTTTCCCTGTTCTTAGTCACTGTTGGAAAACATAGTGCCTTCATTATGCACTGCTTAGAAGGCAACGCTCTGAAATTCTGGAACACACAAGAAGTCCGCTCTTGCCCTCAACAAACTGCACATTAGTCACCCTGATATTTGCCTTGAAGGTCACCACAAGAAGGTGCCCAGAAGTGCCCCAGCATTAGTTCAAAGGACAACACAAAAGCTTTTAACTTGTAAGATATGCTGCAAGCAACACAAGGTCAAACAAAGCCTTTCCTGTCAGAGATGTGCAATGTACAGTTGTTACATAACTTCATTTAACTCTTTTTCACCAGAGGAATGATGATGTGATCATGACAATCTTTTTTTTAACACAATAACTTCTACACAGGGGAACCCCATACTTACAAGACTTCTTACCAATACTATTGCATAAGATATTTATACTATTGCAAGATTTCTTCACTATATCTGGTTCCTGAAAATTATTGGTGTTTAATAATTTAGGTTCTTTTTTAAGAAAATATATCTGTAGGAAATTATGTCCAAAGCTACACAACAATCTATGAGGGATGCTGTAATGCACAGCACTGGGATAATTTTGACAGCTGCGGGTTCTTAACGCCAAAAAATTACTATTAAGACTAGAGCCTTGCAATCATTCAGCCACCATGGTAATGATGGTTAGTACATGAATTTGTCTAATCTTCGTGCTTGAGGGTGTTGTTATATTTTGCACTCTAACTTCCTAAATTTCCAAGAAATCATTTTTTTTAATTACAGCAAGTTAAGAAGTTTGTGCACACATGCATAATTATTGCAATTTGTTGCATCTATACTGCACTATTTTGGTGAAAATGATCTATATGCCAACTTGCACAGCAGTTCGATGCATGAAAGACAAACTTTAGGCAAATCCATGTACTGGCCATCATTTCTATGCTGGTTGCACCGCCACATTTACAGCTCCTTTAGATCCTAGTGCCAGAGCTTCCTCTAGTAATTTTGTAGGGAGCTATGCTTAACATGCACCTGAATAAGTACGTGAGCACTTTTGCATTACACCAATGTCAGAAAGCAACATGGAAGTGGGAATAGGATAATAACCTCTGTGCTTTTAATTATTCAAACTTTAAACGAAGCTTAAACTAAAATTAATTTATTTATGCAGACATAAAAAATAAGTAAGCGAGTAGAAGATCACATAAACCCTATTATTGAATGAAAGTAAAGACCAGCCAGCCACTGCCAGGAACAGACATCCTGAAGTTTTTTTGTTTTTTTTTTGTCAGAACAAGTAACATTTTTTTCAAATCTGTCATGTGAATGACAACATGTATGCAAAAAACAAAAACAAGACTGCTGCTATTCCTTGCTTAAAGCCACCCAGAAACAACCAGACATTTTAATTTGATGTATTTCACATAAGCATGCAATAACATGTGTTTATGCTAAAACGTCAGATGTTCTTTGTTTCAATCACTCCATAAAAAAAAAGGCAGCATGACTTGCTCATTTACTGTTAGGTGGCACACTGTCTGCATCTGTTTCTGCAATGTTGTGATAAAGAATGCCAGCTGACAGCATATGATTGTCCATTTTCCCATGTCCCCATGTTCATTTTTCAGTTCCCTTTCCCTCTGATATTTTAACACATTATGGTTGCCTCCAGGGAAGCATAATACAAGTAGTCGCCGTGGTGGCATAGTGGCTTTGGCATAGCACTGCTAAGTTCGAGGGCGCAGGATCAAATACTCGCGGCTGTGGCCGCATTTCGATGGAGGTGAAACAAAAAAAATTCCCATATACCAGGCAATGGACGCAAATTAAAGAACCCCAGGTGGTCAAGATTATTCAGGAGCCCCCACTACAGCATATCTCATGATCATATCCTGGTTTTGGCTAGTAAAAGCCCAGAATTTAATTTTTTAACAAAAGCATAAGAATTTTTGTGCACCATCTCCTAATCAAATAAACGCACAAACCTACTCTTACTGTGCAGGCTTATCAGCAACGTCTATAAGACAACAGTATAATTTTACTTCTCAATCATTCAACTTTAAAACCTGGACAAAAAGGACCCTATTCTAACAATGTTTTCTTGAATTAGCTTAATTCAGAATGAGTAAAGGAACAAAGACACATAGGAAAGAACACACAAAAAGAGATGGGGAGTACTAACGTAAATGAAGAAGTACTATAGTACTTTTTTTTACTCTTAATTATTGCTCTGTTACGGTGCTCAAGCGATAAGCGTTGTGCAGACCTCTGGAAATTGAGTTGTCACTGCTGCTGTGCCGAGTGGCTGACGGGAGACTGTCACTGGCTACCAAGTTGGAGGTGGCATTGGCCAGGCTCAGTTTATGGCACACCTCGAAGGCTTGCCCAATGGTGCGCACCACCCGCATGGCCTGGCTCTGCAGCAAAACACAGATTACTAGTCTGACACCCATGATGAGTACCTGAGCAGCACCGCAGCAACATTATGGCTACATCTCCTGCAGAATGAATGCCTGCATTGGCCTATGTAAAACATAAAAATTTAATCTACGGGGTGTTAGGGCAATATTCACACAGTGGAATTGGGAGGCTTCATTCTAAGTTTTTTGCCAGCATGCCCCAACAATGGCTACTGGAAGCACTCATGTAACTTCAAGATTTCTAACTCAGCATCTGCCCTTACTTAAACTTTGATAAATGAACCTCGAGAAAGGAAGAGGGGTTTCTGACAGAAAAAGTTCCCTGCAAGCTGCTTGCACAGAATCATAGAACTTCAGCCCCATTCGCTATTTTTGAAGAAGTATAATGATGAATTCATATGCAATACATTTTTACACAAAAAGCCTAAATTACAGCAACAAGCTACATGCTGTATTATCAGGCATAACACAACTCACCCTTTCCAAAGGTTGATAAGAAAGTTGCAGCATTAATGTGCCCATACATCCTTTTATCACCATCATTTACCCATTTCCATTTGATATACTTCATGAAGTTATTGCATTTCAGCTCTACATTTAGTGCACACATGTTATGTGAGTATTTTTGTACAGAGATCATGCTTTGCATTCTCACCGAAGCAGTTCACAATAATTCAATTATTTTGTACTTTCCATAACACGAACAGCCAAACTTTCACTAACTCTAATGTTTTCACCATATGCAGAGGTGACATAAAAATAATGACGCCATATCATTTAATTCCATTTTCTTGTCTTCATTTGCTTCAACATTAGCATTTGCAACGATAAATGCCAAAATATAAAAGGTGAGAAAGTGCTGGATAAATAAAACAAAGGTAGCTTAGAGGCAATTTGGCACAAAAAGTACCATAAAAATTAGTCTCAAATGCGAGGCCAGCATAAGAATATTTACCGGCAGAACAAGCCTGAACCAAATTATTCTAAACTTTGTGCCCGAGCATAACTTCATTATGCTTTAAAAAACTTAGCACATATTCAGCAAGTGTAGGTACTCATTTAATAAATGGTAATTCCATCCATTCTATTATGTATGCATATGTCATTATCTCGAAAACACAAGGCTCCACCTGGTACTGTTTGTTATCTGCTTGATTGCCCTTTCCATTACCTCAATTCAGTTCATCTCCTGTGCCATGTGTTTAAGCCTGGCAGTACTAGAAATAAGTACGGTATCCAAGCAAGTTTAGATTCACCAGTCCACAAAACGCAATTTTCGCCACGTGCAAGAAAATTTCATTATCAACATGCTGCTTTAGAAAGGATTCAAGTAGCATGCACACCATGAACTCTTCCACTTTTAAGGAAATATCTTGTTGGTGAAAAGGTTATCGCATTTGTGCCTCATGTTCTCTGCTGAAGTGCAGTTGCAGAAGAAAGGATTAAAAACAACACACTTCAAAATAGAAACAGCATAAATGGTTGTTTTCTCTTATTATCAGCCTAGCCCTCGGTACTGCAAGTTACAGAATTGGTTACACAAGTAATACATGTACTGTTAACATAGAATTAGGTGCTACTTTGTGGTACTAAGAAACAAAACTGACATGAAACTTCCACATGGAACTGCTGATGCAAACCCACTCAAAGAAAGGCTGAGGTCATACTGGAAATGAAGCGATCACAATGACAAGAGTGACTTGGTAAACAAATCTGACAATGTCAGAAAGGCCTTCATTGAGCCTTTCTGTCACTTCAGGATCACAAGGAACTACTGACAGCTTCTGACAAGTTCAAGGCATAAGCTCACACTGATGCTTCAAGCATAGTTGACATGACCCTCTCCTTCTGATTTCTGCCATCATTCCAGGTTTTCTTTTTTTTTGCTTTCCTACAGTGGCAGGCAGCTCATCTACAAGCTGACATTACAAGCATAACAATATCTCGAAAGGCAACAATCAAAGTTGGTTTAGCCACAGTGTTAATGTACACATCATACCTTTCCACCGCTGTCAACGCTCAAATCTACTCAATACTCAATGCACCATTGCAGTAGCAAGGCCGGCAAATTCAGTTCAACAACATTTACAACATTGCATAATCCTATGGGAGTTGTAAAGTTAACTATATCGTTATGCTTACGAATACACACACACACATATGCGCACATACATGCACGAACATACACGCACGCACACACAGGCACACATGCACAAGAAGCTTCACAAAGCTAAATAATGTTAAGCTGTCCAAGCATAATCGCCCTTTTTGGGGCATTACAAAATCAAAAGCACCATAAAGGCAAAAACAAAAAATTTCAGAGTTCTTAAAGCAGAACAAAGCAGTAAACAAGCTGGCAGGTCAAATACATGTTTCGACACGTCAAGACAGCAGCCACTTGGCCTCACAAAGTGTTTCTTTTTTCTTTTTTTTTTGCTAACTTAAGTATATTTCATTTCGTAGTTGATCAAATTTAGTCCGTATGAAAGGCTTAGAAATTAATAAATTCACAGCACGGCAGCCCTCACCTGGAGTTCTATGTCCTCTAAGCTAATGCTCCTCTGAAGGCATGAAGTTCTTCCAAAATCTTTTTGCAAATCACACCTTTTTGCACCAGCACTGAAAAGAGTCTTGCTGTTGCGTATCACATTCCGTGTGGCCTTGGTTGAAATACAGCCAGAGTTTGTCTCACACCCATTGTCAACTTCTGGTTCACGAAAGCTGATTCTCTTGACTGCCTTGTTTGTCAATATAGCTGGTTCTTTCTCTTGACTTGCCTTTCCCTTCTCTGTGTGGGAGCCAGACCTTCCAAACTTTTGTGAAAATGCTCTACGCATCCTTGAAGTGTGTGGCCACTGCCATCACTTTTGGCAGCCTTCCATATCAACATGTAGCCAGTTTGTTTTTGACACCCCAGGGTCTCTCTTATGGCTTAAATAAATCAATAAACAGGTTAAATAGACTGATAAAATCAATTAGAGATAGTGCACGTGGAACAGCAAGCAGATGACAATTGCAGTAACAAATGAAGCATTCCATCTGCACTTAATCTGTGCTTGATCAGTGAATGCCACAAGAGCACCAAGAAAGAAAAAAACTTGCATATAGAAATGCAGTGCCATAAAAGTAGTGCAGAAATGCTAAAGGCCAAAGTTGCACTACTGCACACAATAAACGAAGGTTTCATGCATGCACCAGGCTTGTAGACCCTATCGAGCATCACAATAGGACCATTCTCCTTTTCTTCTAGCAAAGGACCGCATCGCTTCACAAGCTGGTACTCCACCACAAGAAACTGAGAAGAGACAAGCAAGTACACGGTGTCCCTACTCAGTTCATGCTACACAAAATTAGCACTGCACGTAGGAATAAGCTCCCCTGGCGTGTTCCAACAAACCAAGCGTCAGAGAGAGAAATCAGTCTTCTTTCAGCATACAGCGCACAAGATCATTTTCTTAAGCTGAAGCCCAATACAGCAGTCAATTTTTTTAGATACGCAAAAGAATGAATTGTACTGCATGAACAGTGAATAGCTAAGACTCCCTCGCAAAAGCTTTCACAGGGCAGAAAATGCCTTTTTCTCACTGGCTAGACGACGAACTGGAGGCAGATTGCCCGGCTTTACGTCAGACGCATCGTGAGCAGGCCAGCCCCTCTCCCTCACCATTCTAAATTGGGCCCTCTCCCTCGCAGGCACTGGAATAGCGCGCCACCGACCCTCCAGGGGGAGGCCAGCAGCTCAGCTCCGCCTCCCTTCGCTTGCTGTGGTGATGCGTGCGACACGCACAGTGCATGAGGGCGTGCACTTTGTTCCTGGCATGCTGTAAAAACAATCTCTAACTTGCGCGTCCGTGAGCAGCTGGCTTCTCTGTCGCCCAGTCATTTGTCTTTACTTTTGTTGTTTTAGCCATTTCGTTGTTTCTAATAATTGGGGCCACAAAGGAGGCCCACACAGAAGTGTCAGAAAGTGTGTAGGACCACACTGCTCACAGCTGAAGAATGGTAAGTAGTCTGTACTTGTAAACAAATTTGGCCTGCAGTCCGTTTACAGCCTCGTAACAAAATAAACCATCTTCAAATGCCTACAACAGAAATAACTATTTTCTACAATAATTCCATCAAGCGCACAACAGCTTAATTACACCCTTTTGTGATTAGCAGCACTTTCAAGTCAAAGACGCAGCCACTAGTGCATTAAAGATCGCTAGTGCCAATACTTTCAACCAAAAACAAATCTCGGCTTATATTTAAAAGGATACACACCATTGCCTGACCCTGCCTTTTTCCATACAGGAAGCAGTGTGACACAGTTGCTCACTTGTTTTACAGAATATGTGGAGCAACCTTTTAATTGCATTGTCACACAAGAATGGATAAAGGAACTTTGTTAACTGGCAGTAATATTATTGATGTTAATGGCAGTGCAAAGGTGCCCAACCGCAGTTTCCCACTAAATATGCCATTTATAAACACCATAAAGCTTTCTTTAGAATTTCTTGGTGCAATTTACTTTAGTAAGTTTTGGGTGCGTTTTCCTTCTAGTACACTATGTAACAACAAATCATACTGAAGTGCGAAACATAACTTAATAAAACTATCCTGTTGCTTCAAAGAAATATCTAGGGGTGCAATTTTTAGGCTGAACTTTCTACACAACACATGGAACAAATTTTAAAGTGCCATAATGAAAGATCGCTGCTTTTTTTTCCACACTAGAACTGTGACATCACTACCTCAAAAAACAGTCACAGATATAGAACAAACATTTGGCAAAATATAACTATTTGGCATAAAGAAATAGTTTCATGGAGCATAAAAGGTTTCAACATCAATAGTGACTCCATCATGAACCACCAAAATCATTATAAAAACAAGTATGTTCCCAAATACTCACCAGAAAATGAGAGCACTGCAACTTAATGCAAGAAATTGGCTGGACCAACAAAAAATGAAAAAAAAAAACACAAAAATGTTCTTTTTTTTTTTTTCCTGTGCTTAAGGGGCAGCTTTAGCTCGAGAGCTTCTATCTAATAAATGGAAATGGAGGAATTGTTTTTTTTTTTATCCTCTGCAAAAAATTTGATGAGGTTTGTTGCATCTAAAAGCGAAATTTAAAATCAAGTTCCTCTAGAAAGCAGTTTTTATTCAGGCCGTCAGTTTTGTTATTTTTTACAAGCATTGTTGAAAATCTCAAAAATTGAAAAAAGTCAAGTAAACAGTTTCAACACTTTAGCAACAATACAACAATTCTGTAAACTGCACCAAAAGACATCCGAAGCAGACAAAAATTATACACTGCTTTGAAGTATATGCCCCAATTTGCGAGTATGAATTTTGCAAAAGCCTTGGAAACACTAACAAGTTCCATAATCTGTAAACTGTGGAGCTATGGAGTTGTACACTTCTTGCTTCAATTTCCTTACCTTACCAATTCTCTGCAATTGTTGCAAAAATTTTGAAATCCTAAATCAAAATTCTGCTACCAGCAGTTACTAAAACTTAACTTTCTCTATAGAATGCAACAAGTTTCATTCAAATCAGTCCAGCGGTTGTTGCATGAGAGCATTTCTGCATTTTACATGTATATGAATAGGAAAACCAGAGTATGACGTAGTAGTTCTGCGGAAACCCGCAAGGTGGAGAGAAGTAATGAATAAAGGGAAAATCAGAATAAAGGGAAATCAGAGAATCAATAAAGAGAATCAGAAATCAGATGTCTGATTTTCCCTTTATTCATTACTTCTGGACTCCACCTTGCGGGTTTCCGCAGAACTACTACGTCAAACTCTTGCCTTTGCTTCTTGTTGTCGACAAATTCGACTTCGCCCTGCCATCTGCTAGCCGCCTAGTTAGCTCAGATGGTAGAGCGGCTGCCCCGGAAAGGCGGTGGTCCCGGGTTCGAGTCCCAGACCAGGACGAATTTTTCTTCAACTATGAGGCTCTTCTTTCGAGGAACCCGTATGGGTTTCCTTTGTAGCAATTGCTACGAACGGGTGGATGTCTGATTTTCCCGTTATTCGAAAACCAGAGTAGCTCCCAAATTAAAACTTCCTTTTAATATTGCCTACCACATGCCAAGTCACAGCAACGGTGACATAACAGTGACACAACTAAACTGCCCATAGCTTCGAAGTAGATGAACCATTCATTTCCAAAAGCAAACCAATTACGAAACGCATAACCTCGCTGTGTGTAAAAGAAATGGTTTCCAATCATTCTCCAAGCTGCCATTCCCACCCCTCACCTCCACAACCCCCAAACCCTGCTTTCTTTTCAAAAAGCCTGGCTGCTTTGCTTGCAAAAAGAAAGTTCGGTGAGTTTTACATTTCTTATATATTCCGTTGAAGGAATCCAATTACAAATTGAATTGCTTAAGATTATATGTAAAACAATGTAGTTTCAAACCAGATCCCCCCCTTCCCTCTTTTTCTCAGCATGGATTTGTTTAACAAAGAAAATATATGACATTTGTGAGGTTCACTTTCTTTTCTTTAGACATGAACAATGTCCTTTGGGAGGAAAGCCTTCTATGATCCACAGCACACAACAGCTTTACCCCCACCCTAAGTTGCAGTGCACAAACTGACTTAAGCATGACAGAATGTTACACAAGTCATCTAGTCCATCATGAAACACAGCATGAACAAGAAGAACCACGAAAAATGGAAAGATGACATCTGGTGTATAGTAAGCATGTCCTCTTTCCTTGTGTGTAAAAGCTTTCTCCAGCTGGGTTTCCTGATACAAATATTAATGCTACAAATTTGTAAACAGGAGGGGGCACATACTGAGGTATTCTGCCACCTTCCATAACACTAGGTAATAATTCTGCAGTAAAAAGCACATGGCCAGCTCGCCTGTGGTTAAACCCGAGAGGACAGTATTCTAAGCCCAAGACAATTTCTTTCAAAGGCACTTACTCATTAACCGCATAAACAAAAAGTGAGAGAGGCCTGACCTGTTGTAGGCACATATGTTATAATGAAGCAGTTCATTTTTTATTGGTATAGACTGGAATATAGGCAAATGTCTGCTGTTTGTTTTATCATATCCATGCCCTATTCACTTATGAGCACAATTTCAGTGTTAATAACCTTTTTAGCAGTTCTTTGACTACATTTAAAAGACTATTTTGGGTGTTCGTGCCAAGAAAGTGTCTACTTTGAATTTTTATGCCAAAACTTTTCTGCGTTTTCCTTTTTTTCCAAAAAATTTCATACTTGGGGCATAGTCTTGCTTTTGAGTCACCAGGTACCTGGTGGCACTGAAGTGAATCTTATTTGCGACTTCGGCCGCCACCCGGACTCTCCCATCGGGGAACAACTTTATTGTGTTGAATGTGGTTGGGAGTTGTATTTACGAATTCCTATTCATTCATAATAAGAATGGCGAACAATGTAGCATTGTGCAACTTTTGGAGATGTGATGAGACAGTAGAGCACCTTCTTTGCCACTGCCCATCCCTCAACACTCGACGATGTGCTCTGTGAGCTGGTCTCAGCTGCCTGGATGACAGACCGCTCGTGGAAGAAAAAATCCTGGGAAGCTGTCCTAAGCACACTCGCATGCACAAGGCCACAAAAGCCCTATTGCACCTCTTGAAGGCGACTGGACTGTATGAATGCTTGTGACTGCTGGCAAACATTCTTCTGCAAATACGTTCCCACTGACCACCGCTTTATTATACTTATTTTTCTTTTTTTTTTCTTATCCACCTTTTCCCTCCCCAAGCGTAGAGCAGCCAATGGGCCATGTCTTTAGCTAACTTTCCTGCCTTTCCATAATTATTTCTCTCTCTCTTAGCCTTGGTCAGCTTATTCAAATGAATCATGACTATTTTCAAGTTAAGCCATTTGTAAGTGTTATTTGTATTGCCATTCGGTAACAATTGCAACAAGCTCTTGATATGCAGTGTTTTTGTGGCTTATCAACACATAGCTGCTACCTTAGCAGGCATACTGAACAGTCTTATGTCCCTGTGCATTTTCATTCTCAGCACTCTCAGATTGGAGAGGAATGATTAACCCCAATAGGCAGTCTACTCTTACAAATCCCTCCTCACACTAATTACCCATTGCAAATACCACTTAGGCATTTGAAAGTGCTCTAAACCTTGAACAATTAATTTCCCTGAGCATTGATAATCTTATTTCTTCTCGGGTAAAACCACTCAAGTTGTCAGGAAGTTAGATCCTATATCATTTTCTCCCTATTTCACTGCCATCAGGAATGTGTACAGGCTATGGATATGATCTCCAGTGAGACAAAATTTCATTTTCTAAGGAGCCTGTGCAAAAGAAGAGCTTTTATACCTGTGTCCACAGGCTATAAAAAGACTCCATCTTTGCCAATGTCTACATGCCCCAAGGAGAGGCACACAGAAATTGATGTCTTCCGAAACGGACAGGACAACAGACACTAAAACCTAGTCATGGTGCGCAATGCCATTAGTAATAGTCTTTGACAACTTCCGAAACTGCCAACAGAAAACTTGCTGCAGCAACAGGCAAGGCAAATTTTCACTGATTTATGAAGCTACACTTAAAATTATTTCTGGGATGCAATGTATGCAACAAATATCGCAGCCAGAAGTTCTTATGCAATAATTATTGCTGTATTACAGTGAAGAAATTTGCTGCACTTAATCATCAGAAACAACCCATTATTGTAAATATGCAATTTTTTTTAATGTACACAAATAGTGAAGCATATCACTGAAAACTTATAAAGTTTTATTGGCCCATATATTGGTTAATGGAAACAACTATATACCAGTCATACCCAGTTTCTTGCTTTGATAGACTGCTAAAAAGTTCATAGCATAAAAAAAATTTGGCTTTTACTCTGTTCACCACATTAGTACTCTTCTGTCAGATGCTACAAGTTTTGTTCCGTGACATACCGGGTGCGCAAGGTATTTGAGGACACAGCTTTAAATTGCCATAGACATTAACATTCTCATTCTATCTGTCTAGGCGCTTAACATCATCTACAACAACCCCTCTGTAACCAATCTAGCACATTTATTCCAGGATATCAGCTTTCAATCTGGCACTGGAGATGAAGCAGTACATTCCCCTAGTCGCCTTGCATGCCGACCAAAGCGACTTGGAGATCACCAACTTCTTGAATGTCATGAAATGGTTTGTTTTCTGGGTGAGAAAACAGTTTGCGGCCAATTATCATCTATAACAAAGACAATTAAGAGCTGCCAGTGGTCAGGTGTCATTCAGATGGTTTAATTTCTCCAGCAGGTGGAGGTCATGATAAGTGATAATCCTGAAAAGCCGATTATGGCCACTGATGATAAACATCAGGTGGGAGAATAAAAAATCAAGCTTCCTGTGCACAATTTCATTAGGTGCCACTCCTAAGTTCTGGATTTGCTTGTGCTCACAGTGCCTGCGCCACCCAAAAATGTCTGGTTGCGAAGTTCAGCACCCATGTTACCCTCAATATGGTGTTCTAGTTCCAAATATCTAAACCTGTACGCTGCTATGTATGGTCGGCGTCACTGAGAAAAATACTAACAAATAGCCACACAAAGCAAAAAACTTGCTAAAGCCTGCTATTGTATAAGCACTGTCCAACATCGAATGAGCCGAATTCAGTCAATATTGAGGCTGACGATAGGTTTATTTGACAGCCTAATGAAAAAGCAGCGAAAGTATTTGGAACAAATATACCAAATCTTGTATGAAATATCAATGCTATTCCTGATGCTGTCATTATGTCCTCAAACACCTCGCATACCTGGTACACAGTTTTCAGTTTGTTTTCCATGAACAATGTTGTCGCTTATAGAGAATTGTTCTTACCCCACAAAACAGTTCACAATGTCTCAAGAATTTCCCTTGCATCTTCACACCTGTTATGTGTTGCTATTTAACACTTACAGCCTATTCATTTTCCACAGAGAATCATGGCCTTGCCATTTGGCTGGGCGAAATACATTAACAGACCGTGTTACCACCATTCGTGTTCCCAGCTGTTTGCGAAATGGCTTATGAGTGAATCTGTTAGCAGGTGCTGCCCTTCTCCCAACACAAATAAACAAACTGACATTTTTTAGCCACAATAATTCACACTTCTGCTCGGGTATTTTTTTAAATTGCAACACCCACTTCTGCTCCTTTTGTGCTGAAATTTGAGCTTAGGTGCCTAAATCCCACTTGTTCACTGCCTATGGATCCAGCTTCTATTTATCAGCAAACAGGGCATGAGCTTTTCAAACGCATGTAAACAGATACAGCAAACACATGACGGCCACCTGCACATGCAGCAACCCACAGACACAATGTGAATCCCTTTTATCTTGCACCCACTATGCATACACTTTAACAATGGGATAACGAAGCCTAAGCTAGCAACCATATGCAAAGCATGACGAGTATTTCCCCAGCATGGGTTACATGCTGCATCCCAAAAAACCCCAGTATTTCAAACAAGAACCGCAACAATATGCAACTAACTTTACATGCCAGGCACAATGTTCACACATGCTGATAAACAAAAGATAAAGGCAAGCATGCAAGTTAACGTTAAAAAAAATATTAACGACTCAGTTATCTTGAACCCTGAAAATTACAAATGTGACTAGTGCCACCATAGCAGTTCAAGCACATTCAGTACAAGCAGCCAATTTTTCTTCTACAATTTAGCTTTTTGCCATCTGCTACAGTGCCTAATTCCTCCATGGCATAGCAGTTGACATATAAGTAAGAGTGCTGTGTGTTGTTGAGAACTGTAATGTGCATTATGTCTGTATGATTAAACAAGTCATAGCAACACATACAAGATAGCAGTGCAATAATAGAAATTAAATATAGATGGCAAAAGGAAAAGAATCTTCACAGCTTCAAAGCGTCACTTATGATATAAATGGTTTAAACCCTGCCTCAAACAGTTCAAGAGCTGAGGCATGTTTTAAGTACTAATGTACGAGCAGGTGTTCTGGCTCTTCTGCAATTATGATGGAAGTTTGCAAAATGTTCACACCCAATATTTTGTTACACTTCAGCTATGCACTTCTATATGGCACTGTTGATTGCATGCGTCACTAATTCAGTGTCACAACAGCAAAATACTAGCACTATTTGTTTCTCCTAGTATGTGTCATCTATGTACACAGAAAAAAAAAAAAGAAAAAAAGAGCCCAAGGTAACTGCATTGATACACTGCTGAAAAATTCTACATTAGATTGCTGCATTTGAGCTCAATTAATTTGATTATGTATTATATACATTCATTACAACCATATGTCTGCTGCGGTCATCTTATAAATGCTGAATATCCATTATCACTCTGGACAAGAGAAAATTTCATTAATAAAAGGCCTAATAGGAGAGAGACAATGATGAAAAGTCTTCTACAAGAGCTACAATAATGCAACAGACTAGCTGACTATGACTTGTCTTTCACAATGCCACCATGGCGCTCAGCTCAAGTTTATGATAATGAATGTTCAAAAAGGTTGTGTTCCCCTAGTGGACACTACAATACTACAATTCTTTGCACCATCAATAGCAATAGTATTTAATGTTCAACCACTTCCATATTAAACTTAGGTTGCAATATGAACGGTCACATTCCATAAGCTGCTATCTGCACCTGTTAAATGAATCCCACCGAGTGAAGAAAACAAGAAATGCCGAGAGAAATGAAAGAAAATTCAAAGCATACCTTCTTTTTGGACTTGAACACATTGCACTTAAACCCATTGCTACCACCATCTCGTGCAATGTAGCTGAAGATCTTCAGGTCTTGAGAATCATGAGAAACGTAGAATATTCTGGAAAGTGTAGAAATACTAGTGAGAACAGGCAGAACCGGTCAGGCAAATTGTTTCAAGAAAGTACTTTAGACAAAGTGATAATGCCACAAAGCTGAAAGCTTGTATAGAAGAATGAAACAAAACATGTGCACACACACACACATGTGCAAAAAAATAAGTGACCTCATATCAGAAGACACAAGTGCAAACATATCAATTCAGGCTGTCTTAGTAAAAAATATGAATTGGGAGTTAGCATGTCCTGTCAAAGTGTTATCAAAAGTTTCAAATTGTCATTACCAAATGCACGCTCAATATTACAGAATTTAAAAAGTGCAGTGGTAGTTGGGAATAGTACCAGAATATTGTCTGGTACTATTCTCAATTGGCACTGTGTTTCATGTGACTTCTGCATCTCATCATTACTTTCTAAATCAAAAACACAACAAAACAAAATGACATCAAAACATAGCTATTGTTGACGTAAGTATTTAACAACCAGGCTTCTTTTTCACAGGTACATCAAAGAGTAGCTAATTATTGAGAAGATATCATCAATTACATATTTCCATTCTTTCACTAAGCTGAATATATAAGCTGCAAATCCTCTTTCTTTAACCATTGTCAATTACTAAGACTGAGTAACGCATTCAGCCAATAAAAGAATAAAGAAAAACAGGCTGGCACAAAGACTTGAGCATTGTAAATAAAAAAAAGACTGTTTTTAAATACTCCTTTTTTCCTCGCTCGTAGTCGAGTGGAATGACCTCGATAGTTAGTGGGTCGAAGTGGATGACGTGGTTCAATTTCAGGCATTCATTGAACAGAGTATGTGATGTCTGTTTTATGTCATTTGTCTTTAATGCTTTGTACTTCCATAATTGTGTTTACTAACCCTGTATAGTATTCTTTCAAGTTTTTCTTTATTCGTTAACTGTTTTACTATTTTGATGTGTACTGATGCCAATCCCACCCTGCCACAGCCACTACCTGGGGCTAGCAGTATTGTAAAAAAATAAAAAAAAAAGAGAAATATTATGTATGTTAAGTAAGACAAAACAAAGAACAGGAAGTGCACTGGGAAATATTGCATTTCATTTTCCTTAGTACTGTTAAGATGTTTCAAAATGTGAGTAACCAAGTCACCCAGCTTTCAGCAATAGTGAGCAAAATAAATAAGGTGAGATCAAGCGATGTGCACTTGTCAGCACTTAGATACAGAATTTGAGAGGGCGGAGTGAGTAATTTCCATTAAACCAATGAACAACTTAATACTCAGGTTCTTGCCACTGCAGTAGAGCAGTTCAAAAAGCTCTGCCACAGCAGAAGTATATAGCTTTGACCATCAAAAGGATATTCACTTGCATAACTAAAAATAACAGAGTATCAAGGACATTCCATGTCGCAGGGACACTATCAACCTCACAGCTATAATCAACATGCATGGAAATGTAGAGTGGTCTTAAAACTATCATACACTAAACTTTTACAGCATATAGTACAGAACTATTCTAAACCATTATTGTGTGCCACGAATGAAACATGAGCAAACTATTTTATTGTACTTATTGTAGGAAGTATGATAACAGATATAGTTTTGCATTCTTTTCAAATTTATTATAAAAAAATTAAATTATGGGGTTTTACGTACCAAAACCACTTTCTGATTATGAGGTACGCCGTAGTGGGGGACTCCGGAAATTTGGACCACCTGGGGTTCTTTAACGTGCACCTAAATCTAAGTACACGGGTGTTTTCGCATTTCACCCCCATCGAAATGCAGCCGCCGTGGCCGGGATTCGATCCCGCGACCTCGTGCTCAGCAGCCCAACACCATAGCCACTGAGCAACCACGGCAGGTAAATTTATTATAAATATGAGAGAGGGAGAGGGCTCACCTATAGATTGGATGATTCATTATGAGGTACCTGTTGTCGTCCCATGCCCACTGGTTTTTCTAAAACCATAGCAGGTTTCACATGAGAATCGTTGTGGTTAAAGTACATTATGCAATGAAGCACCATGGACACAAGATGGCATGCCAACTAGCCTATATGTGTGGCCTCAAAATTTTGCTAATGTATACGACAAAAAAAAAAGTTAAAGGAGATGAATACTAGTAATGGTACAGTTCTCGTATCTGGCTATAGTGCATTTCACCATTAGTGGCACATGTATAATGAAACACTACTGTGATGCGAGATTTAAAGGGGGAGAATCTACTGAAATTTTCTGCAACATCGCACCCTCAGATACATGCATGCATTACTAATTAAATAAAATAAGGAAGTAAAACAATGAATGGTACAAAATCCACACAATGCTTTGAAAGCAAAGACTTTCCAACGCTATTCACGTGGAAATGGAAAAGACTCACATGTTTCTTGCGCAAGATGATTTTCACTCCATCAACCGAAATGGTAATTGTCACCTTCTTTTTCTTGACTGACTCTGCTTTGAATTCATACTGCAATAGATGATAAGGCGTATCTATGCCCAATTATTCCAGTATGTCTCAAAACAGAAAAATGGTTTGTTACATACACTAGACAATCAGTTATATGTGCAAAAAATGTCACACAGAAAGCAAAATGAGCTCACCCTCTTGTCAGGTACAAAACAAATGACAATATTAACACGAAGGCTGAGAGCATTCTTTAGAAGACAGCTGACAAGAGCAATTAACAGGGTGTGGATTTGACCGAGTTCATAACTGCCAAAATGAGCTACGCAATCTTTTGAGTGACTGCTCAATGCCTTGACAATTAGAACTCGACAAAACCATGCAACCCGGCAAAATAACCAAACGAACAACCGCAGATCTCACCCGAATTCTGCGCATCGCTGCGACGATTTCGACTCGGCTGCTGGGTCGAGGAACATCCATAGTGCCAATGTACTGGCGAAGAAAAATACAAAGACACGCCATAATTTAAACGGGAAATGTTCCGAGTGGCATTTATTCTGCACTGTTCTTTTACATGCACTAACACATAACCCAATACTTAACGTGACACGCCCCACACGTTACAACCGCGCTGAGCGAAAACTGGCGATCCCTGAACTCTCACACTTTTGGTACCCGGAATATGCTGGCTAGGCGTTCGCACGACGACCTTTGCACATTATTCTCAGCGACAACAAACTGCTCCGCTCCTTAAGCGAGGTGACTGAGCAGGCCGACGGTAAAAACAAGCGCTTACCTTGGCGTTAAACGATATTCCATGTTGAAAAGCTTCTTCACTGTGCAGGGGAATTCTGCTATCGTACGCATCGTCGCTTACTAAATTATACTGCTTCTTGGATGGCATGATGCAGCTGTGCACACCATACTTGTCGCTATGACGCTTCGGCCACTGGTACCCAAATACTTGGAAGGCGCCGGACGGTGCACATCACAAGACTGAGCGTTGGAATCTTTCTGGTACAACACGCACACCAAGCAAGTGAAAGTTACAAGAGAAGCGCCGGAGCACTTTCACATCCGGCGGTCCCGCCTAAGAGACGCGCCCCCCTTCCTCCGATGTTCTTGTCGTAGGATGCTATTGCCGTATCTCCAGATCTTCCGCGATCCGAGTTTCGTCGCCGTTCCCTTTTTTGAGCGCCTCCGATGCTCACGTTGTACAAGCGTGCAGGTGAAAACGTTTCTATCGGTGCCGTTGATCTAAGTGCCGGGTTATCCAGCACCCACAGCACAGTGGCGCATGGTCACGGCAAAGTGTTGCAAAATGTGCCCAGTTCATAATGCATGCGATTTGTAGGAAGGCATGTTACGTTTGTTTTTCTTTACTTCGACAGACCTTACATGACCGTAAAGCCGCTACAACTTTGGCCTATTGAAAATCAACTTGACTTGCTTTCTTTTGTATTTTTGTCAAATGATGATGATACTAAATTTCTATTTCAACGGTTGATTTTGTTTAATTCAGAAGTACGCTTACCACCTTTATGACATTAACACAGAATATTAAAATAGTTGCTAACGAAACATGCAACTGCAGAAATTAGCAGTTAGCGCGCTTGCGCTCAGCCTCTCAGCAAAGCGATGGCCAGAATAAAAACAAAACAAAAGCTAATGATTGTACCAAAACTGATAGCATAAGTATGGCATAAACTCATGTTATAAAGCAGCCCTCCTAAAAAATTATTTAAAAAAACTAATATCATCGACACAGCAGCAACTTTCACAGCAGTTTCATTGCAGTTAGATTGCACTGATTTCCCACTGAACGAGTGCAAGTGCAGCGTCAAAATATCTGCTGCCTATATTTTTATGCAGTGTTCAGAGACCACAGCTTTTCATTTCCTTTTACCTTTTGCTTAGCAAGATGAGCTAATTCACAGCATTCACAGTACCTATAATCTGCGACTTCTGCGTAATAGTACACTCAACCGAATGCCCCGAACGATTTAGTGTAAAGGGTGTAAAGTATGGTAAAGCTGTACGGTCAGATGTGGATGAATGGCGGAGCGCATACGGCAAGCGGTCTGTAGGGCACGTGTGCTTACGTCTACATGACAGTTTCAGCGGTTTCAGTGACCTCTGGTTTCAGTGAACTCCGAGTGCTTTTACAATATGATCAGCTGCCACTCGTGTGTTGTCAACGGTGTATGGTGATGTTGTATGTACACATCGCATGGCAATATCACGCTACCACTCTGCTGGGATTCTCCGCAAGAAATTTGCCGTTGTGCGTTAATCACAGAAGAACTTGTCATGGGTGACTACTACGATGTCCTGGAAGTGTCTCGCGATGCCCCTGTAGATGAGATCAAAAAGTGTTATCGAAGAAAAGTGTTGCAACTTCATCCCGACAAAAGGAACAGTGGCGATTCCGAGGAATTCGTGCGGTTGAACATGGCTTGGAAGACATTGTGCGACGAAAAAAAGCGCAGAGAGTATGACGCGACTGTGCGGCACCGCAGTGCCACACTGAGCCCACCGATCAGCGAAGAAGTTCGCTTGTCCGATATGACATTACATGCAGACGGCAGTCTAACTTGGAACTGCCGCTGTGGTGGCCTGTACCAGTTACTCGAGGCACCTAGGCAAGACACACTCATTTCTTGTGATGCGTGTTCTTTTCACATTTTGGTTATCGTGTAAATGTCAAACGTCCAGCAGGAAGCAGTGAGACGTCTCAAGCCTTCACGCCATCTTTATTATGCATACGGAAGTGGTATTGAACCGCGGCCGCGTGAATTAAGCCAGAACTGTTGCTCTCAACTGTGATACAGTACTACAACGTAGCGTGCCGATGGGGTTGCTTTCAGCTTGACCTGTTTTTCGTATTGTACTGTTCTCATCATACAGAAACGAACTATTTGATGTAGTCCGATGGTTGGAGAAGCCATCGTCGTGAATCTGCGATATTCCGTCTGCAAAATTTAAAGGAACATTGAAATTGGCGCTTCTCACTTTGCTGCGCCCTAGCTGCAAGTGGCTGCGGAAGCAGTGTCCAGTGCACTGACGGAGCTACCAACCACAAGTTATCTGCTACTTATCTAGGCGATTGTACTCTTGCGGGAGAAAAATCTGGACACGCTCCGCACTTAAGTGTTCCCTTTTAACAGTGGACCTCTTTGTACGTGAATACATGTGAAAAAAAAAAAAATGGGGTGTGCGAATACTGAAAATTTCGAATACGAATTGCTATTCGATTCGAGAATTCACTAATCGAAATTGTCGAACATTTGTTTTCTTCAACTACTATAAGGGACAACAGCTGTTGCATTGTGCAGGTAGAAAGAACGATGCCAGCAGAGATTCTTTAGAATGATTCTCATGCAGAACTGTTATTGCGCAAACGACCCGGCTCTTGAGCGAATGCCTCGAGGAGACCACTTTTGCTCAAGTTTACAGTCATTAAATGAACATGCCTAGCCATAAGCAGCTTATGAATTTGTCATGGTTTAGGCAAAGCAATTTATGATTTCACAAATGTTACCACATTAGATTCCTATCAAACTGAGCTCCTTCAAGCACTAAACTCTATTATGTGCATCTGGTGACATGCCATTCCTTTGTTTCATTACTGTCATTGTCATAGGGCACCAGATATATATATATATATATATATATATATATATATATATATATATATATATATATATATATATATATATATATATATATATATAATTTACAGGCTCCTCGTCAGACATACGAGATCGAGTTAATGGCATTAGATGTGTAAAATAATGTAAATGTGTCTTTTGTTGCTGGACTCCACATAAACTTTATATTTTACTTTGTATAGAAATTAGAAACATTTGGTATTCAATTCTATATTCTAAGAATGTGAATTTGGTTGAACATCAACATGCTGAACAGACAGCAAAAACAACAGGACTATGGAAAGACATAGTTGCCAGCCAGCCAAAGCTCTTGAATCATTTGGTGCCTGAAGACTCACAGCTTAGTTTTAATATGAACCGAATACATTACTGCGGCCGCTGGATAAAAAGAAAGGTTATCCAGCCGCCGTGATATTACGCACAAACTATTTGTATTCGAAAATGAACTGCACTCTAGCCCGGTTATAACGAAGCCACTTATAGCGAAATAGTGGTTATAACGAAGGGAATTCAATTTCCCATTCCCATTTTTGCATTTTCAATACATTTTGGGTCCCGTTTTAACGAAGTAAATAAGAGCGCGTCAGCGGATATAACGAAGAGATTTACTACCAACCGAAAAATATTTCGATCAAGACATTTTTGCGTCCTTGAGGCGATTTTTTCCGCGAAAATAAGAGCAAAATTCGGCTGACGGCGTCCTTTCGTGGCGTCGTCTGCTCTCCCGCGGAGCGAAAGGTTGCTTCCGAAAGGTTGCTCCCGAAGCAGCAGCGTGGAGGCGGCCTGCTTGGAGCAGCTTTGGGATTCCGCTAGCGACTTGAACCTTGTGCCTGCGGGTCTAAGCCACATGGACTTCGTTTTCGCCGACGAAGACCTTGTTGACACCGAGGACTTCCCGACTTAAGTTGCCGGGAGTGTCATGGAAGAGACCTTGGCGGACAGCGCCTCTGACAGCGAATGCGACGGTGCTAGTTGTGCCCCTAAGCCGGTCACCTCCGCAGCGGCCATCGCAGCTGTTGACACGCTACGGATGTACCTCGGGAGTCCGGAGTTCAACGAGATCTTTAGTTCGCAGTTGGATGGTATGGAAGCCGCAATCCTGAAGTCCGCACTCGCGAAACGTGTACAGGGGACGCTGGACCACTTCTTTCAGCGGCAATAAATCGGTATGCCCATGTTTGCATTTTTTTTCATAGTCCACATATGAAATAGCGGATATAGCGAAGTGATTTCCGATTTCCGCCGACTTCGTTATAACCGGGCTAGACTGTATTTGGTATTTTATAATATTTCAAACTAATCAAATATTTCACACCAACTAACTAGTTGCTGTTCTCCATTTGCTAAACAAAGTATTAAAAATTATCATAAACAAAACATTAATGTTTACCAAAAAAATGCTGAAAAAAAATGGGTAATGCAAGCTTTCTTTTCGGTTTCACAGCAGGTCTACTATATGTGATCTTTGCTTGTCTGTCATTTGGCGTTTTTTGTAGTCTAGTCATGTAGCATTTTTATCTTTCGTGCTACAATCAGTGACATTTTCCTTTCAACGATGTGTCTACAGCACTCCAGTCCTTCAGGAGACTTAATTTTTTTTTTCCCACAACTTCTCTTTTTTTGGGCAACCATTTATTTAGCGTTCTTGAAAAGCTAGTCATACTGCAGCCATTTATTCTTGGAAATCTTGTTTGCAACCAGGCTCAAAATTTTGAGAAGCAATTTGTGCAGTTTTTTTGATGACAATTGGTGATCTCGTTTAATATTGTGCCTAATTATCCCCAATAGTTAGCGGTCTTTCTTTTGTTAACTATTCAGCATAAGCCTGGTACCTAATTACTCTTGAACAAATATTCCTGTTGTAAATGTTGCCTCTGCATTTGACCATTTAATACTTACTATTCGTATTTAAGAAAGTTGATATTCTGCCACCTCTAGTTCTTTTGCAACATTGGCTATCTTTCTTGCTTCCCGCCTTTTCTTGTATATATTGCCGTTGCTTGAATAAACCAGGTGGGCACCGGACAATGGCGTAAAAAGTTTTTTCTCTATCTTGAATAAACCACCAGTCAGCACACATTTTCGTCTTCTCATAGTCCTGTTGTCTGCAGTTTGTTCAGTATGTCGATTCAAATATAATTTTTCTCAAATATTTGCTAAATCTAAAATTTTTGCAATTTGAACATCCCTAGAAAAAAATAAACTTGCTTTCAGAGCTGCATTGTCAGCAATTACCACCAATGCTGGCTTACTCTGGTAGGGGGATAGTGGAAACAAATAACAGTGTATCTGGGAAAAAAAATGTGGAAAGACAACACCGATAGAGTAGCTGCACACTAGGTAAAGCGGATGAGAGATACATAATAAAATTTCTTAATTTTTTAGCATAACACCCTCCAGCATGAAATGCTTAGGGCTGCAGTCCAGGCCACTTGCTTACTTCGCATTCATCTCTATTTTTCATAACGTATGCTACCACTTATATTTATAAAAGCGAGTAATTTGTGGCTGCTTGCAGCCACATTTGGTCTGAATGAATGACATACGAGGGAATTTATCTCGCAACATACCTTTCAATTATAAAGCTGGCCAAGGGTTGTGACCAACTACTCAAGATGCTCATGTGTTCCCTGCAGTTAAGACTTTTCAAAAGCATTAACCTGGCTTAGCAGGGCCAAATAAACAGGATAACTGCATCAAGGGTTTCAGCAATCAGGGTTCATAGACTAAGCATATGCACACCTGCCAACCCTAAAACTCGAAAAACACTGAAGTGAAAGCCAAACAGTACTAAACTTTGTGGAAAAAAACTAAATATTGTATCAATATGTTGACTGCTCATTAAACGTTCACAGACTTGTTCTGTGGGAGCACTGTGAAGAGGCACTCTGCTTATAGCTTCAGCAAGAATGATCCCCGCTGCAGGCAAGCAGAAATGTTTATGAAATTTATAATTAAATATTCACACAACAGCTGTATTTGTGTTTTCTTTATTTGGCCCTGTCACAAACCATACGCAAATGAAAAATCTAAAAATACTTGTGTCAATATGACAATCGTAAACGAGTGCTAAAAATCTGGCAGTTTGCAATAAAATCTTAGTTTGCAACATGTGTTTACAGGGGCGCACAGGGTGCATGCAAGCATTACATTCTCCCTTGCACAACATGAAAGGGAGGACCTAGTTTGAGTCTATGCCAAAAAAAGAATTTTCACGTACAGAATTGCTCAGAAAAGTACCTTGTTAAATATTCACATCAGCTTCATATCCACATCACAATACAAGCAGCACACAGGCACCTTTGATTGCGATCAGACCCAATTGGGGTCAAATTTCTCTATCGCGATTGGTTCCTTTGTGTAGAAAGAAGCCAATAACAAATTCAGTATGCTATCAGTTTATCTTGTACTACTCACACGTATAAATGACTTGGGTAGGACACAAAAACTAGGACAAAAGGAATTGTTCATACTCATTTTACTGCCTTACCCATATGTTCCCCAAGTATACCAACAAGACCAATATTTCATGTTAGTTGCATGAACTTCATCCTTAAAGTGCCCCTCACCAGGTTGGGGCACTGCAAATCATTACACCAATGTAGGCCACAAAAGAGGCTGGAAATCCAAATGAAAGCCTACACACCCTTTTTCTCGGAGCAGCCACTTTCCTGCCAGAAGAGACGACATCACAAGCTTGTAACACTCAAACAGACAGCAGCAAAGCGACTTGGGCCATGGTGCACGAGCCGCCAGGTGTTAAATAATCCATAACATCAAAGCAGAAACAGCTGCATTAAGCTTATTAAAAACTCAAGTTTCGTCTAAGAAGTTCAGGACTTTGAGCAAGTGGATCACATGCTAAAATTAAAGTGGTGTGTCAAGGTATGTGTAGTTTATATAATTCGTGATAGTATTTGACCCCTTGCGTAGCATTGAACGACAATCTTATGGGCATCATTAAGGAGTGCGCAGTAGAAGTCGGTGGTAACGCCGTTAAACAGGAAACCAGTAAGCTATCGCAGGAGACGAAAGATCTGATCAAGAAACGCCAATGTATGAAAGCCTCTAACCCTACAGCTAGAATAGAACTGGCAGAACTTTCTAAGTTAATCAACAAGCGTAAGACAGCGGACATAAGGAACTATAATATGGATAGAATTGAACAGGCTCTCAGGAACGGAGGAAGCCTAAAAACAGTAAAGAAGAAACTAGGAATAGGCAAGAATCAGATGTGTGCGTTAAGAGACAAAGCCGGCAATATTGTTACTAATATGGATGAGATAGTTCAAGTGGCTGAAGAGTTTTATAGAGATTTATACAGTACCAGTAACACCCACGACGATAAGGTGAGAGAGAATAGTCTAGAGGAACTTGAAATCCCACAAGTAACACCGGAAGAGGTAAAGAACGCCTTGGGAGCTATGCAAAGGGGGAAGGCAGCTAGGGAGGATCAGGTAACAGCAGATTTGTTGAAGGATGGTGGGAACACTGTCCTAGAAAGGTTGGCCGCCCTATATACACAATGCCTCATGACCTCGAACATACCGGAATCTTGGAAGAACGCTAACATAATCCTAATCCATAAGAAAGGGGACGCCAAAGACTTGAAAAATTATAGACCGATCAGCTTACTGTCCGTTGCCTACAAAGTATTTACTAAGGTAATCGCAAATAGAATCAGGAATACCTTAGACTTCTGTCAACCAAAGGACCAGGCAGGATTCCGTAAAGGCTACTCAACAATAGACCATATTCACACTATCAATCAGGTGATAGAGAAATGTGCGGAATATAACCAACCCTTATATATAGCCTTCATTGATTACGAAAAAGCATTTGATTCAGTCGAAACCTCAGCAGTCATGGAGGCACTACGGAATCAGGGTGTAGATGAGCCATATGTAAAGATACTGGAAGCTATCTATAGCGGTTCCACAGCCACCGTAATCCTCCACAAAGAAATCAACAAAATCCCAATAAAGAAAGGCGTCAGACAGGGAGATACGATATCTCCAATGCTATTCACAGCGTGTTTACAGGAGGTATTCAGAGACCTGGAGTGGGAAGAATTTGGGATAAAAGTTGATGGAGAATACCTTAGCAACTTGCGATTCGCTGATGATATTGCCTTGCTTAGTAACTCAGGAGACCAATTGCAATGCATGCTCACTGACCTGGAGAGGCAAAGCAGAAGGGTGGGTCTGAAAATTAATCTACAGAAAACTAAAGTAATGTTTAACAGTCTCGGAAGAGAACAGCAGTTTACGATAGGTAGCGAGGCACTGGAAGTGGTAAGGGAATACATCTACTTAGGGCAGGTAGTGACCACGGATCCGGATCATGAGACTGAAATAACCAGAAGAATAAGAATGGGCTGGGGTGCGTTTGGCAGGCATTCTCAAATCATGAACAGCAGGTTGCCACTATCCCTCAAGAGGAAAGTGTATAACAGCTGTGTCTTACCAGTACTCACCTACGGGGCAGAAACCTGGAGGCTTACGAAAAGGGTTCTGCTGAAATTGAGGACGACGCAACGAGCCATGGAAAGAAGAATGATAGGTGTAACGTTAAGGGATAAGAAAAGAGCAGATTGGGTCAGGGAACAAACGCGGGTAAATGACATCTTAGTTGAAATCAAGAAAAAGAAATGGGCATGGGCAGGACATGTAATGAGGAGGGAAGATAACCGATGGTCATTAAGGGTTACGGACTGGATTCCAAGGGAAGGAAAGCGTAGTAGGGGGCGGCAGAAAGTTAGGTGGGCGGATGACATTAAGACGTTTGCAGGGACAACATGGCCACAATTAGTACATGACCGGGGTAGTTGGAGAAGTATGGGAGAGGCCTTTGCCCTGCCGTGGGCGTAACTAGGCTGATGATGATGATGATGATGATGATGATGATGATGATGATGATGATGATGATGATGATGATGATGATGGCAGCATTAGGTGGATCCGTGGCATTTGTCCCATGCTGGTTGTTCTTCCTGTCAGTAAAAGATTGTGTGAGGTGTGTGCTGTACTCAATGTCGGCATAGTATGAATGTAAAGAAAAGTCCTTTGTATTGGGATGCTTTCCATTCACCAAGCACAGGTTTAGTCAGGTGGGTGTTGTTACTTGTGTTAGAGTCCCTATCATGTTGCCATTTTGATGCCAAAGCCCCGCTGAATCATTTAAATGCCGTCTTTGATTGGTACAGATGCATATTCATCAGCCTTTTCATTGTGTGGTATCCCTGCATGGCTTGGGACCCAACAGAAACTCTACCTTGACTTAGAAAACAGCATTCTTAAAATATTAAGTATAGGTTCATGCTCAAATTTTAAGCGGAGGGCCTTTAATGCAGTTGATGAATCAGTATACAAAATGGCTTTTATATCCTTTTTGTTAATATATATATATATATATATACATATAAAGTGAGGTAACCTAACACTCCTTTCCCTTTTTTAATCACAACCCCCATCCACGTGTTATTGTCTTAGAGCCATCTGTGTAAAATTGTGTACGACTTCTGTACTTATGTACAATATGGAACTCTTGTGTCATGTGCTCATTCAGAATGTTATTTTTTTTTTTTACGTGGTTTAATGTTCAATCACATAACTGTGCAAGGTCATACCATAAGTGTGCAGATACAGTAATGGCCGACCTCACAATGAAGGCTTACTAAGAGGCCTCTGATGTACTCGTAAAGTAGAAGTGTGAGCAGGAAGTATAATTACAAAACAAAAATTGCTTAATTAATGTCATTCTTGCAGAAGTTTGCAATTTACTTACAGCCTTTAGCTCATAAAGCCACTGAATAAACAGGCCGCTGTTCATCTGGCCCCCAGCAGACACTCACTCCCACTAGGCTGTAAATGCATAAGGTGTGGTCACGTTTTCCAGGCTACCTTTCCCTCACGCAAGCGTTGCACATCATTCACGAAATGACTTGCGCAGCTTTACAACATTTGTTTTTACAACATGTTCAGTGCATTTATTTTGTCCACACATGGAAAACAACATTTATGGGAAAACAAAATGTATCGGTAAACGAATACAGTATGTACAGAAAAATAAAAGTCACTAAGCAGCACATTCTAACTCAAAGAGTATAGCTGTGCAACTGCATGGTGTGATGGTGTCTGAACTCGAACAAGGTGCCCAGAAGTTCAGCTTTCATACCAACTCTAGCACCTGCAAGAAAACAAGCAAGAAATTTCGATAAGAGCTGAAGCATAAGTGAGAGGAAAACCAGCTTTCATACCTTGATAGTTCCTTGACTGTTAGCTGCTACCACTACACTGGAGCCCTATAAAGACATAAATGAAGACTGTAGCACAGCAGAGTTGGTTGCAAACGAAGTAACTTACCATTCTCCAGCACACAGCACTGACAAACTCATTGCTGTCTTCCTCTTTTTTGTCCTTTTCCTTAAATCACACAAACAAAAAACAAAATCAGCTGAATATGCCATGCCTTCCCACCTGAAGGTGGGTTCTGCACTCACCAAGATATTCCGTACCACGTCAAACCTGAATGTCAGCACTTGCTTGGACAGCCCCTTGTAGTAAATGTACAGAGCATTGTTTTCACTTCCTGTATGAAAAATGAAAATAAATTGAGAGTCGTACATGATGCATCTTTAAATTTTCCATACATAGTCAATATCATCATCAGCCTAATTTTATGTCCACTGCAGGTCCCTGCGGTCTTCAATTACCCCCTGTCCTGCGCCAACAGATTCCAACTTGCGCCTACAAATTTCCTTTCATCACCCCACCTAGTTTTCTGCCGTCCTCGATTGCGCTTCCCTTCTCTTGGCACCCATTCTGTAACTCTAATGGTCCACCGGTTATCCATCCTATGCATTACATGGCCTGCCCAGCTCCATTTTTTTCTCTGAACGTCAATCAGAATATCAGCTATCCCCGTTAGCTCTCGGATCCACACCACTCTCTTCCCGTCTCTTAACATTACACCTAACATTTTTCATTCCATCGCTCTTTACACGGTTCTTAAAGGGCCCCTGAAACGGTTCGGACAAATTTTGTAGACGCGTAGGGTACAACTTAAGGGGACACTAAAGTGAAAAATGATTTCTTCTGCATCAGTAAATTACCGTTCTACAACACCAAAAACACCACTCTTACAACGATAAGACGTTTGGTTAGCCAGAAAAAGCGCAAGAACGAAATACGGGTGGCGACGCCTACTTAAGTTCCCGCACCTGGGGGCTGTGACGTCATGGATTTTGATGGCATCTTCTAGGGCCTACTAATTATATATAGCGGTACAGATTGACTACATTGTGTTCTAAAGGAACCGAATATTAAACATGGTAAGTTTCAGGAACCTTTATTCAGCCAACGCGGCCCAAATGCGAAAACAAACTTTGGAATCCCTGACGTCACGCTGACGTACGGGCGCTGGGGTTTCGGCGCGAAATTCAAATACTGATACTTGGACCTTCATTTTCTCATCTAATAATCAAACTATTTTTCTGAAATGACTACCTGCAGGGTTCTCAAACAATGCTTCATTAGTCCAAACTGATTTATTGTTTCGCTTTAGTGTCCCTTTAAGTAGAACATTCGCACCACAATTTAAGTGAAGCGTTATGTATTAATGGAACTACAAGCAATTACAAGTTACCCTCCTCAACTCATTCGCCGAGCCATAGTGGCTAAGCTCCGCCTTCACTGGTTCTGCGTCACGATGCGACGTCACATCGTCCTCTTCCGGTTGGTTTGGAGCCCGCCCCCACCCGCGCGAAACCTCTCCGCTAGCCGCTTGGCCGTCAACGGCAAGCGAGAGCTATCGAAGCAGCGTGCGTTGTGAGCATTCTGTCGCAGCGCCGAACGTGTCTGGTATTCCGTTAACCACACACTAGCGGAACGTTTCGACTGAATGGTTGAAGCATAAACTCAAGCTGATGAAAGAACTTTAGCGTAGACGTACGTGAGCTGCCTGATTGGTCTCCACGGTCCAGCCACCCGTTGGCGCAGAGCTTAACCAGCCAAAGAAAGAGCTAATATGGCTCCAACCAAGTGTAAAACATTTTAAACACTTACAAAAACAACGTGTTAACGATTACACTCCTGCGAAAAATTTACACCAGCAGCAAATAAAAATACATTTTGTTACTGCTACTGTGTCTGGTTGAGCTCTATGCCACCAGGTGGCTGCACCGTGCAGACCATTCACATTTGCGCTTCTGTTCATCCCATGAAACGACACGCAAGAGGACATGGCCAAGCCCTGTCCCCTTTGCGCTTGCGTTTACCCTAATACCGGACTCGCGAAACGCTATTGCGTGAGTAATCTTCCGGTGTAAAGCGATGGCCACAATCGTGCAAATCCTGGCGCCGATTGAATAGCGGCAGCCCGATGCGCTGCCGTATCTAGTAGCGATGCTGCAGCCAGTTCGCTCGTTTACTGGCTTGCAGAGGGACGCGATGTTGCAGCTTGACATATTGCCAGTCGCTACGTTTGCAGTCCACAACGCAACAAAGTCGAATCATAGTGCTCGCGAAAAGACAGACCAATACTGACGGCGGAGCTCTCGTCAAAGACGGAGCACGTTGTAACACAAGCAGACAACACTTGCTGTGTGCTGGAAGTGCTTAAGCGTACTGAAACATTGTTCTCGTGCATCCCCTTTATGTTACTTTCTTTTTATGAAAACAAATTAACTAACATTTCAACTATTATGAACATCATTTGTTTACCATAAAGTTGGAAAAATTATCGATCACGCACCCTGGTCAGCCAATCGGATAGATCGCCCCACTGACGTCATATGGGTGATTTGCGTCATATGGGTAGGGGTGGCTTAAAATTCCGCCGCGCATTGTACTGCGATCGGCAGCGATGTGCATTTTTAAAACCTTATAATAAATTACACGCTTTACACAGAGCACTTAGATGCATCAATTAATGATCAGAAGGACCTATTCTAACGACTCAGTACGTTTGTAGAAAATCGTCAAAATCGTTTCAGGGTCCCTTTAAAGGGCAACTCTGACAATTTTTAGATGTCAATGGATGTAGATGAAATTTGCTGGGTACGTTCCTCTGCACAATTCCAGCATGTCCTCAAAAAGTCGGGTTTGCGAGTTGCACAGATTTTTTGCAAATAAATTTAATTTATTGCCTCGAACACTCTAGCTTACTTCCTCCTCAGTTATGGGCCACACTGTGTATGATGTCAGAAGTGTTCTATGCAGAGCATGCCGGGATCATGCAGACGACAGCGACGAGAGCATCGAGGAGTCGACGATCACGAGCTAGTGCATGGCGTGAGAAGTTGCTGTCGCGAGAAGTTGCGTTCCCTGTAGACGGGCAAGAGATGGGAGGCAAGTAGTGCTGCGTTGTTGGCTGCGCAAACTTCAGCCCTCGCCATCCGCACACAGTTTGAGCCGAGGTTAAGCCTATATGTCACAGTGGCGTAGTTTATGCATCTACTGCTGGCAGACCTGAGCAACTGACCTGAAGCTAATTAAGCCATCAGGATGAATAAAATTCCTTCTGTAATTCAGTTTTGACCATATGGATTTGAAATAAACCATTTCTCATTTCATAGAGTGCACACACAGTGAGAAGCGACGACACAGAGCAGTATCAACATCGATACGTTGCCATCTTCAATAGAAAGCTTTTAGCCGCACTCACCGGCACTTCCCTAAATTAAATGCAACTACGAATATGGGCGTGTTTTTACGTATTGTCATGCAGATTCACTATTTAGCTTCCGAGGTGGACTGCTTGACTCGTATCCCAAATGGGCAGCAAGCGCAGGCCCGTTTGATACAGCAGCGTAAACAACCGCCTCGTTCAGCTGCCAACGGTGTCAATACTTACATCTGCATTTCCGCAAGAAAACTATGCGTTCTCTAAATAAACGATCATATGCGCAAAGTCCTCATCTGTGTCTACTTTACGGAACGTATGGCGTGCATGAAGAGAATACGAAGAAGGATGAGTAGGCAGCACAACAATGCTCTCGTACTAGGGTCTCCCACTCGCTGTTTTAGAAGGTGTGTGGCCGCTCATAGCAGCACGATTCGGAGTGATGCAACAGTGCTTACATGCATAAAATCTGCCTGTATTTATGTGTTCTGACATTAATTTATGTGACCAATGAGCGGCTAGCATTTTATCTCAAGTGAACGAGGAGTGGCCACTCTACCTGCCAATATAAACACATGCACTGGTCGGTGCTTTGGACCGTCAGCGGTGTTCTTGCGGGATACAAAAGTGGAAAATCGTGCTCCACATCTTACAGCGTGCATGCGAAGCACTTCCCTGAGAAGGGGTAGAACACCTAAGATAGCAAGCAGCACGTATAAAATCAGTGGTTCCCTTGGTTTTCATATTGCAGTATGACATGTAGCGCATGGGCGCTGGCTCTCATGGTGGCGGGTCAAATGCGAATGGCAATTTGTCGCTGTTGAATTCGTCAGAATCATAACTGTCAATATTTGACAGATGCCAAGAGCTGGTGCAGCTGACATTGACACCCAAAGGTCCGGCACGGTCACGAATCAGCTGAGCGCCTGCGCTTCGCTGGTTTCATTTGCTCAGCGGGCAAGACTGGCATGCCTTGCACGCCTTCTCCTCTGGGGACACTCGTGACATCACACGAAGAGGATTGCTCGGCTGCTTGTCCAGGTTTCGGTTTCGTTTTCGCACTTTTTGCTTATTTAACATAGTGTTCAAATTTGTGGAACAATTCTACTATCATACGTGTGACAGGGGGGTCTCAGGAACCTAAATATTCCATTAGCTTGACATGGTCAAAAAATCGCCTGAGTTGCTCTTTGACGTGTCCTCGAGCTTCTTTGTCAACCTCAAATTTTCTGCCCCATATGTTAGCACCGGTAGAATTCAGTGATTGTACACCTATCTTTTCAATGACAGTGGTAAGCTCCCGTGAGGATCTGGCAATGCATGCCGTATGTGCGCCAACCCATTTTTATTCCTCTGTAAATTTATTTCGCATGATCAGGGTCCCCTGTGAGTAAGTGACCTAGATAAACGTACTCCTTTACTCAATATATATGTCAATACAGTTAATCCAGTTAAATCTCGATATTAAGTCAATACAGTTAAACCTCGATATAACGAAGCCGGTAAAATCCAAGTTTTCATTGTTATATCGAAATTTCATTGTACTGAAATTCGCCCTTTTATGCAAATAAGTACAGTCACCGATCTATTTTTTTTTTTTTTTACATGGAAAGGGGGCCGCGGAATTTCCCACATTATTGGGCAATCGAAAAAAGTCGCTGTTCCGCCCAAAAGGTGAAGCAGCGATTGCAATAGCAAATTAGTAGATAGCTGTACAAAGTAAGGATAGTACTTTTGTCGGCCGTACAAACTTGTAAACATTCGCTTACTAACTAAATTAACAATGATAGAATGTGTAAGCGTGACTGAACGAGGATGCAGAAAGAAACGGACACACAGAGACAGCGCCGTCGTTGTGCCTGCCTTTTTCTATGTCTTTGTTCAGTCGTGCTTACACATTCTATCATGAATTCAAACCAACTAGCCCGCCAACACGTTTAAACTAAATTAACAAGCATGGTGTCACACGCACACAGGTAAACATTAACCCATCTCGCTCAATTAGCGCGGAAACTCCCTGTCAAAATGCTGGAGTAAGGAATCGCGGCAGCAGCAAGTCAATTGACTTTCCTGCATCTCTCGCTTCAATGCGAACAAAGCGTCAAAAGCAAAGCGTATACGAAGCTACTGGCACTATGTGCACTCTGCAAACATCGCAGATCACTTTGAAGATGAGGCCCACGAGGGCGCGTACTTTGGCCACGTCGCAGATCGCTTTTAAGACATACAAGCGCCAGCAACACGTCCCTACGACGTCTGCCATTCGCGTGCCCAACGCCGTAGTAGACACCACGGATGTCTCCACTCTGTACGCAGTGCAGGCGAGGAGGACATTGAGGCATCCTAGCAGCTGCCGGAGAAGAACGCCCTCCTCTCCCCTTCCTCCCTCGCCTGACCCCTGTGCCTCGCGCGGGAAAAAAAGAGGGCACGCTTCTGGCCCGTGTTCCTCGCTTGCGCATGCTACCTTGAATCGTGTTCGCTGGTTCACCCTCGCACATACAGTATACGACGCGCGGTGATGGTTTTATCACCCTTGGGCTTTATACAGAACCTCATGGCGACAGCAACACCGACGGCAGAAATGTGTCTGGAGTGTCCATATAGAAAAAGCAAATTTGAATGAGAAAACAATTTTTTGATAAATTTGGGAGTCAGCGATGAACAATACGGTTTCATGCTACATACATCGAAGATATCTTCACATCGGCGGTACGAATTAAGCGAAGCCAGCCACGCTTTCGCGTGCACTCCGCCCCCGCAGCTGATAGTGTCGCCCGCACTGGGACGACACTATCAGGAAAAGCGCCGGAAGAGGAGAGCGAAAAGATTGGAGGACGTTTAAGCTTCACCTTTAAGAGTGGAACGCGATAGCATTCAAAGATCCCCGACTGCTTCTTGCACCTCCAGGCAACTGCAGCGTATGTAACTGTAATGTTTACTAGGAAACGCTGGTGGCGAACGCTATGCCTGAAGGCGGGCTCTCTGGTAGAAACGCAGCCTCTTGCATGGGCTGTGATGCGGCAGAGGCAAGCTCCATCTGGAAGTGTTGCAAGGAAATGGGCGCGCCACTCCGTGACCTCCAAGATAATCGCACACCTGCGCGCACAAATGGCGGATGCCGTGGTCGATCTATGAATGGTAGAAATGCTGGAAAAGGGGTTTGTTTAAGTTTCCACGTAGCAGAATTATGTTTTCTCGTATATTCGAATACGACACAGGGCCCTTAACACTACCGCGTTAATACTTTGTCTGCCTCTCGCTCCAACGGGTCACTGAACCTCAAGCTTACGCAACTTCCAATACTAAATGCAGAGGAAGACAGTTTTGATGATGCCACACAGTCTCGGCACTCCCACTCTTTGCATATGCGGCAGATTATCTCTAAAGCCGGAGGTGTGGCTGTGTATGCACTCAGCCACGCTTACAGCTATTCACAACCACAGCCGAGACGCGTGCCTGCTTCCCACTCCGTCCCCTCGTATGGGCGCTTGGTCGCGTTACCGTAAGCTCGCTCGCCTCCCCCTTTTCCCCTTTGCTCACAACGGAAGGCAGCACTCATGAAGCCACCATCTTTATTCTCACCCTCACACACTTTAACTCGCACCTAAAAGCACACAGTACGCGGGGCCCGATAGGATCTTATCACACTTGGACTTATACAAAACATGATGCGGCTCCACTTCGACGCGCAATTTAAGAGGTGCGTTTGCAAACAACTGCTTGTAATTCAATCATTTGACCATCTGCATCCGCACAAGTTTCCATTTATTGTCTTGGCATTCCTTTGTGGCTGCAGTGAAATTTTATTATATTGAAATTGCATACACACACATTTCATTACATTGAGGTTCTAAATACATGGTGTTCTATGGACAAGAGGTTATGAAAAGTTAAATACTTCGTTATACTCCAGTTCGTTATATCGAGCCATTACTGTGTGCGTGCGTGTGTGTACGTGAGATTTTTGTGTGTCATTAAATGCTGAATAAAAGAAAAAGTATGTACTGGGCGTCTATGTCATGTGCAAAAGTAGCTGCAAACACAAAGTGAGTTTTTACTGCATCACCAACATACCAAGTGTTTCAACAAATGCTGTAACTGACTGATAGGGTTCAACATCCAAAAGCAACACACACGAGTGTGAGACGCTGTAACAGAGGACTCTAGATATCAGATCTTTATGTGCACCCAAAGCAAGGCACACGAGCATTCTTGCATTCCACTCCCTTTAGAACGTGGCCACAGCCGCGAGAAATCAAACTGGCAACCTCGCATTATGCAGCAGACTACAGCCGTTGGTCCACTATTGTGGCGGGTTTTCAGCAGGCTTAAACGAACACTGAAGGCAAATACTAAATCGACATGGACTGTTAAAATACCATTCTGGAAACTTCGCCGTGCTTGTTTCGTGCCAAGAAAAGACTTAGTCTATGAGCAAATTGGATCTAAAGGATCCGAATAGATTTAGCAAAATTCAAATCGCCCCCCGAGCGGGGAGCGGTCATTTTGCATATACCATCACTGCCTTTTACTGCCATCGGTGAATAAAATTGCACCCGACAGACGGTGCGACGGTTTTCTGTGCAATACGCAAACGCACAGCCATAGAGAAACTGAGCCAAGACAGAGAATATGATTCATCACTGCAGCTGCTCTTGGTCAAGTGGTGTGGACCATTCGGGAATCCCACGACATTGCATGGGCGTGGCATTCTCTGCTACTTGCAGTTGTGCGAGTTTCATGAGCCAGCAAAACCAGCGCAGCACTACACGATAACGAAACTACTGAAACGCAAAAGCGCGGCCAGCGTAGAGTGGAGAAAACGAGACCTTTCAACCGCCTACATTGTTATCAACGGTAACATCAACACAGTTGTTTTTTCAAACCAAATAGAACTGAACCAGTAATATTTCCCTTCATCTTATAATACAGTACAATACAATGGTCTTTTATTACGCGTTGTTGAGTACTAGTGACAGAATTATATAATGAGGAGTGCCTTCGTCATCGGGCTAGTACTTGAATGTCCTGGTGGAGTCCCTAATCGTGTCCTGCATTTACTTTAACTTCATTACTAAAGCTCTGTTCACAATAATATTGATGGCTTAGACATTGTCAAGCACTAACCTTGCTTGACTTATTATTAGCCTTTAGCCTTACTAGAGGAAAATACTAAGTCGAGCTAGATTGAAAGATTAGGCTTCTTTAATAAATGAATTCATCACTCGTAGCAATAACAGTGCTTATGTAAGCAAGAAAATAACAAAAATCTAAAATCAAAGTGGCACCACATGCTGTGGAGTGTGGTACCTCTCTCATATGATGCCACGGCAGGGCTAGAGGGAAGACGCATGCTCTTTGATACAGCCTGCGCTCCCATCAGTGGAACAATGGGTTGGTGTCTTGACAAGTAGTTGCATCGCTCGCGGAGTGGGCACGCTTCGACCCTGCCCTACATCCCAGCTGAGAGGAGGTGGGACAGTGTCAAAGGCACACACGAAAGAAAGTGGTCCGAATGGCCGGAAGATTAATTTCACCCCACCCCCCCTCCGTCTCGTCTTTAGGCCTGGCCGTGATTCTGTACAGTCAGCTTAGCCGGAAAGAGCAGGGTGACAGTGCCGTGATCCATCTGCAGTGAAAAGTGGGAACTAGCACCGAAGCGCAAGGCGTAAGAAGAGTCCGTGTATTTCCCCTCTAGCCCAGTCATGGTGACGTGTGGTGTGACGTCAGGGCACCGGGCGGCTGGTGCCATCCACTAGCCAGGAATGGAGCCAAGGCAGGAAGCAGGCAACTCAAGGGACACCACCAATGTGAGTTGAGAGAGGAGTGGCTGATTTGCAGATAGTGGCAGAGGTGGTTACGCGGATATTATGTCATGGCCTCGGTTTTCGCGCGGTTGACTCAAATTGAGTAGCAGCATCAGGACGTTTGGTGGCAGTTTCTTATGCAGTGTCATACATTTGCACCCACAAAATGTTGATAGACTTCTAGGCTGATAAGCTATCGAATTAACTTAACATTTTCCTTTGTGTATCTTTAAGTAACTTAAAAAAAGTGCAGTAGAGAAAAAATCTATTTTTAAAGGACCCTGAACACTTTTCTGACTAATCATAGAATGGCCTCACTATTAAAGAATTTTGTCTCATGAATCTCATGCCGCAAACAAGTTTTCGTATCCTTCAACTATAAGTAGAGTTATTGCACCGATACCCAGCTCTCCCTTTCCTTTCAACTTCAGTAGCGTGCTGGAAGCTACACAGTGGAGAAGTCGAGAGGGCAAAGCCCTGGCCAAGAGTTGAGTGTCGCAGCAATGAAAGGGCTTGTAGCGGCACAATGTGGTGGCCACCGTATACTACGATACGCAGCCTGTGGCTGCCATCTCGGAGGCCACACGCAGTGCAGAACTATGCGTAGTGCCAAGATGAAATTATTTTGAGATCACAGACATATCTTTTTAATTGGTTTAACTCAAAATAAGCAATTATGTATTACTGAGAATGCTCTCGCTATCACGAATTCAGCCAATAGCATTGGTGAGCCAGCTGCTTTTGATGATGCTGCATGAGGACATTGTGGAAGCGAGAGCAAGCGATTGTTTGCTGTGTATGACAGTAGATTGTAAGTTCTTTGAAGCATGCAGTGCAGTAGTATTTGGCTCACATGTTCGCAGCAGCCTCTATGACAGATTGGCAACGTTTTCTTACCATGTTAAAAAAATGTCTCAGGGCCCCTTTAAGGAACACATTATTTGCAGACAAACCAGGGTGTTTACCAAGTTGACATTTCCAAATTCCCTGCATTTTCCAGGTTTTCCCTGGGTGCCTTCGCAAAATTCCCTGAGTGACACAGAACTTTATTTAATGTCAAGATGTGCTGGACACTATGTCGCCCGATGCAGTCACTCTCTAGTAAGCATGCTAAAAAAATTTTTTTAAACTACCTAATCCAGTTTGAATGAATAGTAAGGAGTAGTGTCTATTTTATTCAAAAAGAAAAGAGAAGAGAGGGGTTAGTAAAATGTAAAGTGAATAAAATATCTTCAAAAGAATGGTAAGACCCATTGCAAATTAAGACGAATATTTGGAAATACGAATAAAAAGGAGATGCAAATGGAAGCAAATATTTTTGAATATGAGCTATTTCTATCAACTGATAGCACACTCATTGGTATGAGGCCCAAACTTTGTCATAAGTGAGATTCTCTCTCAGTAGCTGGAAAGTCAACCTCAACTGTCCTGGCATATTCTCAGTCTGCACGCAACACCTCAGTGTTGGGTTTCACTGCAGTTTATTTTACTTTTGAATAAGGGACACCTGCATATCGTCGTCAGTTAACACTTTGTTTTTTGAGCTCAAGCTCCTTCAAAGAAGCGGCGACACGCTTCCTTTCCCATTCATTCCTCAATGCGCCACTCCTTTCTGTTCTCATCCTCCATCCACTGCGTGTTCAACCCACAGACCACTTAAAGCAACCTCATGGTCAGTTGTACACTGGCAACTCCTCCAGCCGACCGCACAGCGTCGAAGATGATTCGTTACGATTCCGCTCTGTTACTCGAGCCAGCATTAGTGCGGCTTTTACTCCCTTTCAATAAAATTACAGCAAATTTTCCCTGATAGAAGCACAAATTCCCTGAGTTTTCCCTGAATATTCCCAGACTACTCAAAATCCCTGAGAATTACCAGTTTTCCCGGTTTCTAGACACCCTGTTAACATAAGAAATTATGGCACAGCAATAATAAACTGTTCAATCAAAATTCACTAACATTTAATCAGATACTGCTTTTCATTTTCAATCTGAACAGATCTTCAAAACATCACCTACAGCATATAATTCAATTTCAACCCTTCAGCTGGATACTTGGAAGATGTGAACCCTACTTGCATCAAAAATTGCAATGTCCAATTAGCTAGTTAAAAATGTCCCACTAATTAACACAACTTAAGTTTCACTTCAGGGCATATGAAAAAATGGAAGTGTCCCATCTGCCACAGGAGGCTGTTTTTAAATATGTAGATTAAAAAGCACGTTTGGTGAACAAACCAACTGAACATAGCCCAAATGCAAACACACCAAAGCAGTACAGTGTTAACATTTTGTGTCCCCTGGCAACATCAAGTCCACTCAACAACAAGAAAGGACACGGTATAATATTTTATGCCGATTCCCACATTATTGTCGCCTGGCTACTGTATGCTATTTCTTCTGACTCCACATTGCAGGCCTACAGAAAAAAAAAGGTACCCAATCAACACACAGATGCAGTTTCCTGGCTACCACAAAGGGAATGTGGAGACAATGGGTGTAGTTGTAACACATGACAAGTGCATAACAGCAAACTTCAGGTACGTAATGTATGTAAATGGAATTGCCTAATAAATTGCCCATTTTACTTGGCATACTCACAATTTTAGACTTAGAATAATAAATAACTCAGATCACCATGGACTTCTGTAAGGCTGAGTTCCAGCTGCATGTGTACAGTTGGGTAAACCAGGACAGCAAATTAAATGCATGTACATATATACCAAAAATAAACTGTATAAGGAAGTGTCTGTATGGCCTTGTTGGTCCGACATCATTAGGACTTTGTCGGCAGCTCTTTTTCTGTATGTCAGCTTGTTTCTGCACTACAATTTGTCATCGTAGAGTGTGGGCCTTTCAGCTGATGCAGAAAATATATAATACAGTAAAGCCTTGATAAGAGGAAGCTTTAGCCTGGAGGCTCCTATCTAAATACATAGGAAACGAGAAATTGTTATTTTTGGCAACCACTACACCAAATTTGTTGAGGTTCGTTGCACTAAAAAGAAAAAGTTGAAATCTAGTGATCGGTGAAAGAGAAATTTTGATTTAGGCTGTCATTTTTTTTAGAACAATTGTTGAAAATTGCAAATTTTCAGAAAACGAAACTACCAAGTTTACAGCTCTGTTATTCAGCAATAAACAACGATATCACAATTCTGTATATTGCATCTAACAGTACTTCTAAAGCGGACCAAATTGATGTATTATATATGGCTCTTAAACACACCATTGATATGCAAGTAGGACTTTTGCGAAACCTTTGTAAACATTATAACAAATTTACGTTAAGACAAAAGTTAATATATTGTTACGATAGGGTGCGTTTATTTAAAGAGGAATTGATGAAAAGGGGCCACGCCGACACTGGGCCGCTGCAAAGACAAGCGCATTTCGTTCTTCTCTTCCTCCGTTCTTCCTGTCGCTTTAACATAGCACTCCTCTTTTCACAGACGAAGCCCGCTGGGCAAGTAACTGCTACGTCCACTTGGAGTCATGGGCATGACAGCGTTTCAGGCGGGCGACGTGAACAAGCTGCATCTTCTTAGAACGATAGCCATTAGAAACGAGCAAGCAATCGAATAGGTCACATCACTTAGGCGATTGGTGATGACGAAAGGCCCGGTGTAACGAGCCAGAAACTTTTGGCACAGGCCGCGCTTGCGAAGTGGCGTCCAAAGCCATACTATGTCCCATTTGTTGTACGACACATTCCTATGGCGTGAATCGTAGCTGATCTTGGAGCGGTCCTGGGCACTCTTGCTTTACCCTGCACCGTCCACCAAAACTGTTACGATGGGATGCGTTTAATTAAAGATGAATTGATGAAAAGGGGCCGCGCCGACACCGAGCCACTGCAAGGACAAGCGCACTTCGTTCTCCTCTTCCTCCGTTCTTCCTGTCACTTTCGTGTAACAATATCAAATTTGTCTGCTTTGGATGTTCTAATGGATGCAGTTTACTGAAGTGCGGTATCTGTTCTTGGTGCAGAGTTATGGATTTGTAAACTTCAGGATTCTAATTTTTCCCAAACTTACCGGTTTTCAGCAATATTTGTAAAATAAGTCAAGCCCTAAATCAAAATTCTGCTGCTAACGGTCACTAGGATTTAACTTTCTCTCTCAATTGCAAAAAATTTCATTAAAATCGGTCGACGGGTTATCTCAGAAAGGCATTTCTGTGTTTTACATGTATTCGAATGGGCAGCGTCGACGTTCAGCCTGAGCTTAAGCTTTCTCTTAATTCGGATTTCACAGGATGTCCAAATTAACTGACTGTCAAATTATCGAGGGTAAGAACAAATAACAAATGTTCACAACATCAACATGCTTTTATTTACTGAATGAATCCACAAATCCTGTTTCTATTTTGCACAAAAGCGGTGTGGAAGCTGCAATTTTCATCATCTCATGATTGATTAGCGCACACAGCGGCGAGGGCTTCAACACTGTCTTCACAGTGCGGTCACAGCGCAGTTTTCATTTGAGAAATGCTTTTCACTATCCCACGCATATCCTTATTACTTTTTTGCCAGAGCACTGGTCAGCAACACATCGCCCATCCATCGCTATGCAGTCAGCAGGTTTGATGCCAGCGTGTAGGCCACAGTAGAATTGGTCATCCTCAACAGCTTCTGCCGTGTTTGTGACATTGTACTGTGAAAACGAAACTACTGCTCGCTGCAACCACTGCAGACAAAACAGTGCTCACTATTAACCCGATCATGGACAGCAACATGGAGGAAAGAAATTGGCGACCATGCAGTTTTGGAGCGCCCAACAGAAACTCAATAAAAAGAAACTGTTTGTCACAACGGATGTGGATGAACCGTGGTCTCTACCGATGCGATCATGGATGGCAGTCACGCAGATCTAAACGCACACAGCAGATGCGGTGTAAAGCATGGCAGTAAGTGCAAGAATAAATGCTATAAAGGCATAAATAGGCACAAAGCATTTTGTCATTCTGGTACGGTTCCCGCTGATGACTATAATGATGCGGACTTCGCCGCTTCGCTTGGTTGAATGCTAGCGGTGCTTTTGCTCTTTTGTGTTGCACATTTATGGCACTCCACACATGGTGTGCTTGCAGGGTCGTCCGAATTAACCGGTGTGTGGCCAAATAAGTTCGAATTAACGACAGTTTGATGCCATTAAATGATGTAAACACTTGCCGTGACCAAAGGACGAGTCTGAATGATCAGATTTTCCAAATTATTGAGCGTTGAATTAACGAAGTTTTTCTGTATATATTTCCTTTCCTGCAACTTGGCTGCCTAGTTACATTTCAGGTGCAACTGTATTCGCTTATACGCACACACAAAATAAGACCTGCATCAATCTTACCACATGCCACGTAATCTCCATCAGTTGCAAGGCCAACGAAGTTTTTCTCATTGAGATGCCCCTTGAATGATCGGAGGCAGTGGGGGTTGCTGATATTCCACAGCTTCAGTTGGCTGTCAGTGGAACTGGGTGGAGGAAAAAAAACATTGGTAGTACAAACCAGTAAAATGTTAGATTGTATACCTCAAGAATGAAAATTAGAGCAAATCTGGTTTATATGCAAAACAAAATTATTATTTTTTTTTCAATGTTAAAGCTGAAGCTTAACACTGCAGCCCGTTTGTGCGCCATCCTATAAATTTCAATGTTTTCTGGTTTTATTTTACAGTTGCAGCATGCCATCACTAGTAGCTTTCAGCCATTGGCCTCATATGCAACCAATGGCAGCACTTTGAGGAGTGCTTCAGTAGCATTAACAAGAGGACTAGTCTTTCTTGTCTGCTACGCTCTAGCTGGAATTCCTACATTTTCATTTGTTGGCTCCCACTTTCTATATGTGCACACGTACCACACTGTATATACCTTTTTATTGGGTTGTTTTTTTATAAATGTCAATATTACTGGCCAACAAATATTTTTTTTTTTTTGTGCCTTCCACAAAACCACGGTTGCCATGGCCTAGGAGACCAACCACAATACCATGGCTCGGTCGCTAAATATCACTCCAAACAAGACTGTGTATTTGAAATCGAAGCACAATCTCACAGCTCAATGCAAAATGGTGTGCCAATTAAGTGGCAGTTTGCCCATAATTCCCCTCATTTGGTGCTAAATAACTGAAGCTATTGATGATGAAAAACAACAATTCACTGACCAGTGGTTATTCTCCAGCACAGCTACAACCAGACTTGTGCTTAACAAATTACATGCACTTAATTACTTGTGATTACATTTTTTTAATTGATCAATTACTGTGCATGATCACTTAATGTAATTGAATTCTTTTTTCCAGTAACCAATCACAGTAAGCCCTCAAAATATTTTTCTGGATGTGGTTTCAACCCATGTGTTTTTCAGATGTTATCTCGAAATATTTGATGCCGAAGTCCGGATATCTCATCTTCGAATATACCAGGAAAACAACAAGGCAGTGTTTGCAGCGTCGCTTGCACTCGCCAGCCAGGCTGCACTCCTTGCTTAACTTTCCCACTTTTTTCTATTACCGCCTTTTCTATCTATCTATCATTGGCTGCTCGTTACCATTTTGCTGTGGCCTTACGCAGCAGCGGTGAGCTAGGAGTCGGCCTTTCTTTTTTTTTCCCTCTCATTAAGGACGTTGTCAGTGACGCATCAATGTGGTAACAAGATATTAATCACGACCTTGGGCAAGATGATTAGCACTTTTGGGAAGGTGCGATCAGCCCACGTGCTGCACCCGAAAGAAGTCAGCATGCGAGCCCATAGCGTCTTCCGGAATTCATTACAATGCAGAAAGATGCAACGTCAGCTTTTTGGATGCCTGAAAACGGTTACGCATGGACAACTGGTGTCAAATATTGCATTAGGACCAATCTTCTTTAATCTGTGCGAAGCATGCAGTCTTGGCACACAGCTAGTAACGCCACTGCCCATAGGCACCAACTTTTCCGATGCTGATACACACAAAAGTGACCAAAAATATTACTATCGGTATATTGGAAAGGCTCCACGCAATCTACGCACAGCCAGAGGGCTTCTATTTTCACGATTACGCTTATCTCGAATTATTTTCTGGTTTTTACAGCTTCAAGTTAACGGGGGTTTACTGTACATGTAACCAGATCTTTTATTCATGAGAAAAGCTGTAACAAGTGATACAGCATTGAACACTTTCAATTTGGCAGTAACTGCTCTAGAATGCTTGTAGTCATACTAAATAGCAACCTCGCAGATGCACATGTTCTGACAGGTAAGCTCTGGTGTCCACGATTTGTTTCATCATCTTGACAGCAGGTCACATGCCCTGTACTGTCATCAGTGCATTCCTTTTTTTGCAATACTCGAAGCCCAAACAGCGAAGCCCTGCGCACCTGTCATCGTAGCCCAGTGGCTATGGTGTTGTGCTGCCATGCTCAAGGTTGTGGGTTTGCTCCAGCAAAATGCGCAGCGGCCGCATTCAGATGGGGGCAGAATGCAAAAATGCTTGTGTACCAAGTACTGGGTGCATGTTAAAGAAACCCAGGTGGACAAAATTAATCCCGAGCCACCCACTACAGCATGCCTCATCATCAAAATGATTTTTTTTATTTATTAGTTTATTTTATTTATTAGTATACCCTCAAGACCCAGAGGGCGTTACAGAGGGGGTGGGTACAATGCAAATACAAAACAAAAGAATAAAAGGAATTTACAGAAAAAAACAACCGTTTGCAGCTACATCAGTAAGTGTTCAGTAACTGCAGACCTGAACATGTAATACCCCTGACTAACACCTGCCTAACACGTAATACCCCTGGCACGTAATACCCCTGAATTTTGTTTTATTTCATATGAAATGTGCACCAGAGGTGCTCTTAAACAACTTACGCAGACACCAGCTCTGTCGTGTTGAGGAACTTGACATAAGAAACAGCCTTCTTGTGGCCTTTGAAAACACCTAGTGGCTGCTTCACACTTCTTAGGTCATAGTAGTGGACGCAGTGATCTTTTAATGAGAAAAGCAAAGGGAGAAACTGTAAGCTGCAGTTCTAATAAGAAAACCCACAATGTGTTGCTGAGTCAATTTAGCCATAGGCACACAAAAACACACTAGCATAGGCAGAACTAATCAGCATCAGAGTCTTGAAAATTACCAAGCAATGTGGCTCACTTCAGAGCTAAAGCATTTAAGAAACACAGAATAACCACTATTAATGTCGAAGATAGGTGCTCCTATCGAAATGTTGGCCAGCCTTTCTGAAGCACCTTATCCCTGCTTATAACCTTTATACCACACTTTTAATGTGAAGAATTCTAAGCCTCAAGTGTGCACTTTACAGGAAATGGGTATCCCACATTGTGCCACCTTTGGGAATGGCCCACGTGGTAAGAAAACAGGTTGTAATGTTTTTTTTTCATTGGAGCACACTACATCAGCAGAGTACATCAATTTAAACAAGGTACAGTACATGTAGAATGTCGCACAAGATTACTGAAATTTGAAATTGCGAATACATTTACTGTACTTTAATCAACATCGTCCCCTACTCGCTATGATAGACACCGAAGCATATATGCAGCGAAACATTTTTTTGCCTCAATCCTGCACTTTGTGGGCAGCTGCTTGTCTGGCTTCAATTTCCAGTGCACTACCTTCGAGGTTGGCCACCACTGTCATATTTCCGTAGACTTTTTGTCATCGTCACCCTGCCATTGTTTCATTGTCGCCGTATTACTTTTTGTCACCATGCTACTGTCATCATTGCATAGATGTTGCTGTTTACATCGTCATCACTATCATTTATGTCATGCAGTCATCATCATGCCATTATCACACACACTTGCTCGCCTTACACACACATGTTGTTCCATCCAGTAATGCCTTACGGAGCCCTAAACAAGGCTAGATAGCCAGGAAGTAAAAAATAGGCACAATAGTAATGAATCAGCTGCACTTATTAAAGCTCTTTTTGGCAGGATCATGCAGATGAGCTGAGCTAATCCATAACATGGAAAGGCTTAATTAAGGCTTGTGCTGCCAACGTTCCTGACTTACCTAACAAAATTTTCAGCTGCAGTAACAACATTATATGTGTACCGCTCTACAAGTAGGGAGAACATTTTCTAATATTTGTAATTCCTAGATTCTCTTGCTTGCTGTGCTATTTTCATTATGCAAAATAACCTCAGTATCAATGTCACTGAACGATAACACAGGGTAAAATTGAGAAGTTACAGAGCCAACTACTATAGTTTCCTTTCAGTGAACCATCTTCCATGGAAAATATTGCAGTGCATAGAACAAGGGCACAGAAAGCAACCAAAGGCACCATAGTACACCATGATGTTTTTGTCTATTTTTGTCTCCTCATTCTACACACCGTAATGCTTTCCATGTATCAGTATCAAAAGCCGAAAATTCAGCATTGTTGCAATCATTTTTCAAGTATATAAAATAAATTGCACAAATGGTTCCCATGCTATGTCATGTACCTTTTAATAGTCATTTCTAAGCAGCAGTACTTCTAAGCACTTGCACTTGTATCACAAGTCTGCAATGCACTTGTACCACAAGACGAAAAGTGCAAGCAAACATGGTGCATACATAGCACAGTATCATATGTGAAAAAATATTTTCTGTGCTTATGCAGTCCCTATGTGACCTACACTTGCACGAAGTTCACGAAGAGCACTCTTTCAGCTGGCACTATTTGTCATGTACAGCTCTCCGCAAGGAAGGTGTCCATCACTGATTAATCAGTTACATTCAAACAAAAACAAAACTACTAATGTCCTTTTATGAGAATAGCATTTTATGCGAGTATATTGGCTAATTAATCTTTGCTTATGTCTTGGCAAGCTGTCTATAGAATTAGTTCACAATCAAAGCCAGCTCCACAGAGCTTGTAGCATTCCCACCAAGGCTTAATTGCTTTAATATAAAAATCTGCTCCATGAATTCTGGTTCACGCGGGTTTGCAGCCATACTTGCATGGAATTTCCCTCACTGTTCCATCACTGGTATCCTAGTGATTCCAAGACTTGTCTCAAATTTAGGTTGATCATTTAATTACAGTCAGGCACACAGCTCGTGCCAAGAAATCACATAAGCCCTAACAATCCCCGATTTGTAGTGCACCTTCTGGCTCATGAATCACTCGGTGCAGGTTTCTGGCAAATCCTTATACACCCCAAAGTTGCAGAGTGCCTCTTCTTGTAGCATGAGCATGCTGCCCTTCCAAAAGCACAGGAAAAATATCTTACAAAAATGAGTGATTCGATATATCGCAAGTGTAACCAAAATGATTTTCGGTGAACAGCAGCTTTCATTCCCAGTTGCGAAGGTGTACATATTCTGTCTGCGCTCTGATTATGACCGCTGGCACCTGCCTGCACAGGTCCTCTCTTCTGTCTTTACAAGCCATTGTTGTCACCTGGCTTCAGATAATAAGGCTCACTAGTGGGCTCTGCAGTGGGCAGCTTATTGTTGCCTCCTAGCTTCAGCAGCAGCTGGTTCTTCAGCAATGCCACATGACTATGCATAGCCTTCCTTCTGCTGCACAACAAACATTCATGTTCACTGTAGCTGCTTGCGCTCTGAACCTTAACCTGTCAGCTGTTGGATATAACTGTCCATGCACCTTGGCTTCCATTCTTGTACGAAAGCACTAGCAATGCATGCAAAGTGGCGCTGTACCATCACTGTACACAGGCTGTCCAGAAGGTCTGAGCTACTACGTGAAACTTGCCACACACTAACAGTCTAGCTTGGTCATCAAATTGGCACTCAGTTCATTATACCCACACTTTCATTACATCTGGGAACACACGGTAAAGCATACACTGACCCCCCCCGAAATTTCTGTTAGTATGTGACCTGGCCAGCCCCCTCCTTTCCTCCCTCACCCTACCTGTCTCCAGTCACGTGCGACATTTGCAATTAACACTGATTGGGTGTATGCTACCTGAATAAGCTGAAAGTAGCAGCATTCCTCCTCTCCTAGCATCTCCTTCTTCAAGTACCCTCACAGCATGCCCCTTCCCTCATTGCTCATAACCTGTTTGCTCTTTTTGATCACAGTGATAGCGCTTAGCAGCATTGCAATTGCTGCGATATAAGGATTCGCGATTGCCACAATCCCAGGGCTGAGCACTGCTGTCAGCAGCAACTGTCATGGCGCAGGCACTAGTAAAAAATTCATAAATTAATAAATAAAACGGACACGAGGAAAACAAAACGGCCGGGTAGCTCTATTGGTGCTCCAAAGGGAATGGTGCCTGGCTGGCTGGAGCACCACCTGGCTGTGCTCCACCAACAGGAGGACGCGGAGAAGTCATGGACCTCACCGCCTGCCCTCGTTTGCCAGCTCTGGCAGCAAGATAAAAGATTGCCACTACTTTTACTTTTATTCAGGGGGCCTAATTGGGTGTGGCTGTACGTGCTCACTGGCGGCGAGAATACGAAAGCTACTTTTACAAGACCTCCAACACCAACCCAAGGAGGACCAACCACAGAGTGTCCTGCACTGCACCGGAAATCTTCACCGATGCCCGACAGAGCCAAAGCTGTTTTAGCACAGCGTGGCGCAATTTCTGTCATTTTTCCGCTTTCAGAGCAATTTGGCACAGAAATATGCATATCAAAATGGCACAAGTGATGCAGAATTCCCACGAACGCATGCACCAAGATGATAGCAGTGATGGAGCTGTGCCAGAAAGGCTCTGTAGCAACCTTCAGTGTACTAACAAAATCTATCACCATATAAAATTCCCAGAAAATAGCTTGCTGATCTGAAATCTAGCAGCACTGCAGCTAACTAGATATGGTCAAGCCCTTCCAGAACTAGAAGACATTATCATAACATGCTTGTAGAACTGTGCTTTTTGATAACTTTGTATGACTCTCCTACCAAGTAGATATACTAACAATGCTACAGCAGCATAAAACACATGAGAGTACCTCAAATTCTATGCTCTAGCCATCAGGAAAGTGAGGTCGTCGCAGGAACTGCATGATATGTGCACTAACATTTGATGATTAGTTGATATGCTACAAGACACCTAAATACACCATGCTTTCAACTAATATCCTCAACACAAATACAGAAACAGAAGATGGCAACATAAAAAACAAGTGCATTACAGCTATGAAAATGAACAACAAACAAAACACTGAAAGAGCAGCTAAGCCATGAAACAAGTTGCATGTCACAGAACTAAAGGCACTGGCAACTGCAGAAAATGGAATCCCATAAAAAACAGCATGCACCACAGAGGTGCACTCTAAAAGAGATGCCCATGCAAAAAGTGGCAAAGCTTTAACAACTCCAGTGCCATCAAGTTCACCAGCGCATGCTAGTAGAAATGCAAGCAACAAGTAACAGTATTGGGTATAGATACCAAGCCTAGAGCATCCATCCTCCTCTAAGGGAAAGCACAAAGAACAAAACGAAACCAGGGGTCAGTGCCATTCTAAAACAAGCACATAAGCCTGCACTGCACCATTACAAAACAACAGCAAGTTCCACAGGACATACACCACGCATAAGAAGCGCGTATGATCTGTTCCCACATCGATATCCTGACACTTGAACCTTGATGTGATGCCAGCACTAGATATGAAATGCACAATGGCATTTCATCAAACTCTCTTAAATAAAACCTGTGTTTGCTGCAGCGTATAGCACACATGCCCATATGCAACCTTTTGTGAACCAAATGAAGCAAATGTTTTGTTCCTACATATTACATACTACCATGGTACACTGGTATTATTCAGTGTACTGAGGTTTGCATGGAAAATACAGATTTTAGCATTTTAGTAGATAAAAAAAAAAGATACACATTTGAGTATACAGTTATCTTGCACAAAATTAAATTAAGTTGCCTCCATTGAAAGGAAAGTTTCCATAGAACCTATTGTATTCAATATAAACGCTATTAGAACAGCTGCATGCTTAATTGACAACCTTGGTTAAACAAGTAAATGTAAAAGTAACAACAAAGGTGCAACAGACTGTTAGCAAATCTTATTTGCACACTTAATGGTCACTCAAAACAAGATATCATTCATTTTTAACATCCAACAACATAAAAGAACTTTCATTTGTTTCCAGTCGCCCCTCAAGAAAAAAAAGCAAAATGGAAAAAAGGAGTTCCACATTGTCTTTCTTTTTCTGTCTTTTCTTATGTTATCACCATAGTAGAGGAATGTGACTTTTCTTTTCAGGAATCACTGTGTTGAATTAGACAGCCAAATGCCAATCTCATTGCTTTCCGACATAATGTTTTGTGAAAGGTCCCCTTGAGTTGGACAATTTGCATGGTTACTGAAACGCAAATTTAGGTACAAAAGTAGGTGCTCAACGTTTGTGCTTCTCCTTGAAACAGATGCTTAGAAATGAGTAAAGTTAATTCACAAGTAATAACACTAAGTCATGAGATTTCCTGGGCTATAGTATAAATGCAACTGTAGTAAGGGGCTCTGGTTGAATTCTGTCCAGCTGAGGTTGAGGCTGACATACAGCATAATCTCATTTTACCCCTGTAGGAATGTGGCTGCCACAGCCAAGAGTCAAGTCTCCCATCGTGTGCTCAACAACAATTCATTAGTCAAATTGGTTCCTTATGGATATCTTTTTACTAAAAAAAACTATTTGCCTGTTCTTGGTATGAGAGTTATCAACAAGCAGTTTTTCCAAACAAATAGCCAAAGTGAAAAGAACCTACCAGCAGAGCCAAGTGCTAAGTGATATCTCGACTCCGGGTTGAACTTCACACAGCAAACATTTGCTTTGGCTTCCAGAGATGTCACTGAATGGTCACAGGATAAAGACCATAACTTCACTGAAAAAAAAAAATAATAATTTTCAATATAATAAAGGGCACTGGTCTCAACATAAGATGCTTCGACACTTAGAGTTATGCACGTGCCGTCTGGCACTCGTCTCCAGCTAGCTAGGAGCAATTCAAAATGGCACAGCTCATTTTATGGCATCAAAGTATTCTAGAGAAACGGGTGCTACATCCCTAAAGCAATCACTTCATCTTCCATCACACAACTCCGTTTCACAACTATGCCTCTTATACACCTTCTATTACGACCCCAAGTCCCGACATCCACCGTTAAAGGAACTGTTTACACCATCCTCCCGTATCAGCCACTGCCATTCCAAAACCTGCATCAAAGGCCACACTTATACCACGCTCTATTCTTTCCTGATGCAATCAGCTTTTAGAACAGCCTACCCAACCATACTGCGACATGCGCGGAGCACGTGGAATAATAAGCAAATTTAATAAACTACTTTGAAACACAAATATGATGCGGTAATTGTACTGGTGCAAACACCTGTTTTTCGTCTTTCAAGACATGTATGTTCTGACCAAAGTATAGCTGGTGCTCCTGTAGCAACTATAACTATCTTATTTTGTCTCTTCAAACATGCCTCACCCTCTTGCATTTGCTTACAGTTCTGGCAAACCCACACTATTCCTAGCATTCCAATTATTCGGATTGTTTCTTTTTGTGTTTTATGTTTATGATAATTATTCACATAATCAATCTTGCATGCATTTCCCTCCTGTTTCCCCAATCAAAACGTATCTATGTTTGTATTCCATTTGTGCCCTTTACTGTTTTCATTATACTTATCCCAACATAAACAAGAGCCTTACATTACAGAATGCTTTCAAGCTCTTTGGGCAAAGATTAATGAAATTAAATGTTACTAGAGAACTCGTGCCTCGACAATGGGCACAAGTGTTAAAAACAGAAAAACAATGTTTCAAATTACAGGCAGGAAAAATATTCGCCCACCAACCTTTTGCGTCATCTGATCCTGAAGCAATCATCTTTGTGTCCACCTTGTTAAAATCAACACTCCAGCACCGCTTTTCATGCTCCTATCACAAGGAGAAAAAAATGGAGGTATTTGCAAATGACCACACAAAAAATAATAAAGCAGCTCACTAAGATAAAGACAATCTGGTACTGCAAAACAACAAAACAAGGCAGCTGGTTACTGTTGCAATTTCTATCCATATCTTGATTCTTTCTTATTCTGCAAATGTGCCTTTCTTTTCTTTTCAGTTTTTTTTTATCAAGTTTAATAGCTCTAAATCAAGTGAGGTGTGTCCACTCAGTGACAACTCTCAATGACCATAAGGTTGGATACTGATACGAAAACTTGCTGGGAATGTGGGCAATCACATGGCCGTAGATCTCCATTGTTAAGGGGGATGTGAAAATGCATCTATCAGTGTCGCAGTCTCTTTTATCACCGAGGCCTTCCTTTTCCATTTGCCATTGGAAGTACACCGTGAGGCACTGGAGATGGTCCAGTGCAGAATGTGCAATGCCAGCCGTTGTGATGCCTTCTTCCATCATATTTTTCATCAAAGTGCTTGCAAATGTGCTACATTTTCCTGTACAATGAAGCTCACCAATGGTGGTGGCTTTCATTTTCAGCACTGCAACAACTGCAACAAGCAAAACAGGAGTGGTGTAGGCTCTGAAGGATTTAAACGCATGAAAGTCGGTACCAAGCCTAGGAATTCGGGACATTAACGTCTAGTAGCCCTTAATGGCCATGAGTGGAAACTGGCGCAGCTTCAAAGGAAAAGGGCTATTTTCACAAATAACTTATCAATGAGGACATCATTTAAAAATGTCCAGAGGAAGTATACTCTACATGTCTAGCCCGACATCCTACATGAGCAGTACTGTTTTCCATGGCCAAAAACCCATTCCAAATTGCATGCGAACTTTTAAGTATGAGAGTTCAGGAAATCATCAAAATTTGGAGGTAGCACAACAGTCAAAAGTGGTTTCCAAATAAACTATAGTGTCACTTGGAGTTTTCTAGAGGCTTTGCAAACTCCAAAGACTCCGGTTTCAGCTTGTTTTAACCACATAGTTCGTCAAGCTCACAGAAACTTACCAGAGCACCATACGAATAAAAGATCCCGATGTGCACGGATGTTGATCAATACTAGCTGTGCATAGGAAGAGGCATGTTGACATTATTAACTACTTGCAGTTGTCAATAAGCTATGCTTCAGAGCTGTGAATGGAGGCCAAAGAAGTTGCTAGAGACAAACAACTACTGCACAAGCAAATCTGTGATGAATTTGGCAGGAAAGCAACTGCCATCACAATGTGTTGTATTGGATGATGCAAGTTTAACCAGTGACCAATACACTTGACCGTAGATATGCTTCTCCTGCGAGTGTGCTTACATTTAAAAAAAAAAGAACACCATTTCCACTTTCCCCCCTTATCTACCTTGTAAAAGCACATCGTATGTACGCTCCATGCAAGCTTTTCAGCAGCTTTCAAAGTTGTGTACGATAGCACACTCCGTGCATTTTGTGCTGGGTAGCGAATGCAACCATAAAGTTAACTCTGGAAAAAGTATAAAAAAGGCCTTCGCAGGAATGCTCATGTGAAAGTATGCGAGGATAAGTCAACTGCATGAAAAGAATCGTAAATTGATAGTCCTGGCAGTAATGCAAATGTACAGCCAGGGACCAAGTGTCAACCTACCTTTCTCCAATTAGGCTATGAGCCATTCTTACTGTTATGAACTCCATATTCTATATATTATATATACAGAATGTATAATTATAAATATTTGATTATATAACTCGAATTATATTAGAAACTCCTTATTCCTTACTTCATTTATAGGTCAATCACTCCCCGTGCCTTTGAGAGCCAACACTAAAAGCAGCTGCTCCCAACTCGTGTGGAAATTGGATAGGCACTACTAAGAGCAAAGAACATTGTTGCTAAGATCGTAAACGTAGATAGAAAAGTAACAGTAATTATTTAAATGAATGTGATTCACGAGCCTTCCCTGGAATAATGTGGCAACCACAAACACACACATTGTTGAAATTCTTTTTCTGTTCTGTTGATACGTGCCAGCCCAGACTCTGGCATTCACTGCAGCCACATTTGTTTAAGAAATCTCTGATAACTACTTTTGGTTACCTTTTCATGCGTCAATTATTACAGCAGCAATGAAAGTTTCTGGCTGTTGTCAATAGGTGGTCATGTGTACTGTTATGATGATGTACTACACTAAACATTCACATATAAACCACGGCTGCATTGTACCTTGAAGATATTAGAAATTTTCGTTTGAGTTTTATGGTGCAAAAATCTGGGAGTTCCCCTTGTCAACAGTTTCATTCATGCAGAGCCTGCTGTACTTCTGTGCAAAAGTGATTCAGTCAATATTAAATGCAGGTACACTACAATTCAGTTACTGTATTGCAATTTTGCACATATACTACACCCACCTTTATGTCATTAATTCAAGCGATCTGGGAACCTGCATTTTCAATTTCATACAATACTGTGTCAACCTTCGCACATTTACAATACCCAAGCAAAATAAAACCACTAAGCAACATAGCTGCGAAATTTTTTGTCAATAACAAAAAAGAAATAAATGGTGTCTGCCAGTATCCACAACTGCATGAAGACAAGTACTTCCATGGAAAATCTGTACATTTACATGTGCCTGACAGGATGTGCAAGCACCCACTGTTTAACTCTTTCGTTACTGAGCACAAAGAAATCGGTCAATTTGGGCCACAATTTTTCTACACACTGTTAAACATTGCCGTCACATATCCTGCAAATTACACATGGTATGCATGGTATCCTGCAAATTATGCAAGCCATGCATGGTATGAAATGACAACTACACTTAAATTATTGGTCAGATTTGACAATTTTCAACACATTGGGGAATCTAGAAAAAAAAACTTCGACAGCAGGTATCGTCGAAACTAGGCTTCAGTACTCCTAGCACTCCCACAAACAAACAACGCCAAACCTGCGCTTTGATCGGCTCGGCACAATAATTTTTAAGTTATAGCAGAAGGGAATACACAGAAGCTTTTGTTGGGTTGTCTAATTTTTTTATTCAATATCTACGCTGTTTCAACGATGTCCAAAACATCAGTACATGCTCAGGAGTGCATGTTGTTTTGAGGATTGTGTTCGAATACTATGAAAAGCAATTTTATTTTATAACCCTGTGGGCTGCTTTTATCCATCAGCGTTTCGACAGCATACGTATAACTTATTACAAACAATCCTTCCCATCATGTGGAGTTTTTACTCACACAAGAACTTGCAGTTAACTTCAGACTGACCTTTGGCAGAAGCTTTACCAGCAGTATAATCTCGTACCTTTGGAAAGCTAACTGAGAAAATGTCCTTATTCATTACTGTGCAAAACTGTACATTACCATACATTACTGTACAGTACTGTACAAGTGCTTTACCGTACAAAGAATGTGAAGGCTCCGGTTCTAGGGGCATGACTAGACCAGCTTGTGCATAAAAAAGCTGATCAAACACAATAATCAAATATGAGGAGGTTTGTACATGCTTCCCAATGTGACAATAATTGCTTTACAGCAGTACAAAAGGATATGAGTGCTTATTGCAATGACTAAAGACAAATGATCCCTGCACCATAGGTGCTTACCCATTTTCAATCTGCAAAGAAACAGCTTTCCCGCATAGCATGGACTTCATATGGCTGATATTCTCACCACCAAATATGCTAATATTTTCCTTTTGCACGGTCTAAATTACACAAGTTGGGAACTAGGAGCAAGGCACATATTTTATATATTTCAGATATTTCTTACTCTTTGTACTTACACTAAATATAATAATTACTTGGATTCATGCTTACTGAGGTGCTTCTCTGAAGTTTCACGTAACAATTCTCAAAAACTATATGCATGAACAATATTTCTGCTTTACTTCCATTCAAAGCACCAATGAACGAGATACAATTTAATGTGTCATGGTATACATTGCAACTAATACATCTTGAAATAAAGCTTTAAAACATAAACGCCTCAAGAATGAGCACATTTCTAGCAGTAACGAAAGAGTAAAAGAAGTCATACAACTTTTTTGTACAGTGCTCAGCGACTGAAACGCGATACTCAGCTCGCACGGTGACCAGCCCTTTTTGCGCCACCAGTGGGTGCACTGGGGACACCGAGCCGACATATTATGGTATACAAAGAAAGAAAGGGCCTTTATAATGTATTGTGAATGCATTTGGCCCCGAGGATATCACCCAGAGCTCACCGGTGGTGCAAAAAGCACTGGCCACTATGTGGTTCAATTATGTTTAAATCGCTCAGCACTATTCATGCTAAATAAGACCTGCTTATTTACTAGACAATACTATTATGAACATCTGAGTCTAATATCATTATTCTATTTGGAGCAGGCTGCCTACAGCTTCAGTCAAAAGACGGATGGCTCTTTCCTTCAATTTACTGAAATCCCCACCACTTTTCATGTATACCCCTGACCACTTTTGATACTATGGCCACTGGCAAGATCTGTTTAGACATCAGGACTAAGCAATGCCTTTGGCAGAAGCAAAAGTGGAGAAATATCATTATAATGATTTCTATTGGTATACCCTTTGAAACGGGGCAGAAACATAGTTATCTAGCCTGCATGAGCTAATGAGGTATTATATACATGTATTGCAGTCTTGCATTTTGCCTATTTCTCCTCTCTCTTCATTAAAGCCTCTATCTCTATATTGTACAGTTACCTATGCCTATAACGACGCTGGTTTTATCAGCCTTTCCCTTGCGTTTTTTTTTTTTTTTTTTTCCCACCAAAACTCTAAATGTATCTTGTTTATCTCAACTGCTGACCGGTCAACCCCTTTCCTGCCTTGGACGAGCTGGGTTCGTACATGGGTTTCCAGTAAAAACAGCCAGGGATGAGCTCAGCTCATCAGCAGTACTTTGTATTTTCTAACAATGCTGTAGATGAGCTCATTGTCTCGGTGCTTAGTCGTTCCTTTGGGAGATGGTAGCACACATTTAATGGGAAAGCACAAGCAGAACCAAATTTATTTTTTCTGAGGACGCAGAGCAAGTTGATAACTTGGGTCTTTAAAATAATTTGGCCATTCTTGGTGAGAATTTGAGATAATAGCGCAGCACTGAAGGGGTTAATGCTTCCATCTGCTTTGAATTCCAATGCTTCTGCATTACGACTCAGCATTACAATGTGCTGAGCCGCTTCTGGACTTTTGCTGCAGCAGACACATACCTCACCTTGTTGCAAATACTTGCTCCAGTATGCTTTTGTCCTCGGGCAGCCAACTGAGCCCTTAAATAGAAGCACAGTCCCTGATAGTGTTATCGTACAGATTTTATCTCCCGATTTCTTTCTTGCCACATTTGTAAATCCCCATGGGATTTCTTTCTTTCTATCTTTTGCATCCAATTTACCATTTCCGTTTCTCTCATTTTCAAGCTGTCTACTTGCACTACCAATTACCCTACATTTGGTTGCCAGTTTTCCCAACCTCTTCCTCCATTTCGTATCCACACCTTTGCAGTACAGATATTTGTGCACTTTAGCCACTTATTTCTTTTCATCCATGTTTCTGAGTATTTCTTATTCAAAACTAACTTTGTTCTGTGCTTCTCAGACTTCAAAAACAGCTCAACCCATGTCACCCTGCAATGCCTTATTTGTGGCTTTACCGTGGGCCCCCAATGCCAATCGGCCCAGTGACCTTTGGTTAACTTCCAACTACAACAAGATCTCCGATTTTAAGCAGAAAACGGCATTTGAAAATATTAGCACTAGCATCACTATGCCTTTCCAAATAACAGCATCCCCTCATAGTTAATTCAGCCCCAAAGTGCTCTATGTTTCATTATAGTCACAGTATGAAACTTCCCCTTCAACCCCAAATTATCTTGGTGCATGTTTGAGTAGGTCCTTCCTTCATTTACATAAATAAAGGAAAGGAACTGATAAATAGAATGGTAAACAAATTGATTGGACGATGCCACCTACTGGTGCCGAAAAACACCACTGTGTCGACACTATGGCCACCGCGATTTAACCCTGCCACACCCATGAAACCAAATGTACTCTGTTCAAAATCACATCAAGAAGCATTCAGTATATTTTGTATTTGGCCTAATTAGATCATTTTTAAATATTACCTGGCTAACTATTTATATATTGATTTAAAAGCTTGTTTCATAGTCTGAAAGCCTTAGGTCACCTTTGACAAAACACAAGATTTTATTGTTGGTAGCATGTAGTCTTCTGCACAATTTTTTTCCCTATGCTAAACCACACATTAATGAAAAAAAGCTCATGCGTGCCCGAGCAGTACAGCTGTAAATCATACCCATAGTCAACTAATGCTATGCCTGAAATGGATGAGGAGCCCTGCAATTGTTACATGTCACCTGCTTTGAAGGTTGTTGCTGTGTTTGTACAAGGAATTTTGTCTTGCCTGATGCTACAAATCAAAATCACACGACAGTTCCTGGTGTTGGGCTCAACTGTTGCCATTTAAACAAACTGTTGCGCGCAACTGATCAGCAGCAAGAGGTAGAACCAGTCCCTGGTAAATTCTTGGCACCCAGCTCTATAAACACAGTCTCAGGACAAGGCATCGTGCATGCTTAGCACAACTACAAGAAGCTTGACAGCAGCACTGCTAAGATACACAGGCAGTTTATTGCATCCTTCTCACTTAAATCTGTCAGCAATAACGGCACACTAAAGAGGAATGCTAAGTTAAGCTGTAATAAGCCCTCTTCATAATTTCAAAGTGTGCTTCTCTGCACTGCACACTTGTTCAACTAATAGCGGCACCGGTCAACATTCAAATGAAGACAAAGTGGTAGCTGCACATGATCAGGCTCATCTTTTGCACATGGTTTCATCACACAAGAAGCACCTACATTTTCCATGTCATGACTCATAAGACAAGCAAACTGCTCGTACACACTGTTCGCAAAAATCACTACATCACCATTAGCCCTTTCGCTGTCACGGACGTACCGGTACGTCATCGCGCTTCCCCCCCACAGTGTCACTGACGTACCGGTACGTTCTCTATCGTGCGTTCAAAATTTCGCGCCAGAGCGGAAAGCTGGCGCTCCTGGATTGGCCACGCTATCTGTTGACTCTTTCTACAAGTTCGTATATTCGCCCCGACCTGTGTTACTCCATGTATTGAAGAGTACGGCGCGACTGCCACTCCCCACTTTCTCTTTGCTGAGTGGCGCGGTGGCTCCGCGTTCGCTGGATCATGCGTCGCGCGCGTGTGGTTATGGGTTCAAGGGTTGTTCTGGCATCTCCGCTGGTTTGAAGGTTTTTATTTTTCTTCTGTTGGTGTGCCTGCTACGGCGCGTCAAGTTCAGGCGCACGTGCCATTGCCTCTCCGAAAAGAGTGGCTCGATTGCTGCTTTCGCTCTCTCGCCGCACCCTCGCTTCCGACTTGCAGCAGTAAACGTAAAGCCCTTCGAACTTTGTTTAGCCTTTTTCCATCTCCCTCTGTCTTCTTGATCGCGCAACGTCCCATTTCTCTCCGTTGTGCGGGCGACTGAAAGCGCATCCGTGCGCGCGGTTACTTTCGGATGGCTCAGCGCGCGGGACCTTCGTCTGCTCTTTGGAGCGGTGGCTCAATTCCGATTCAGAGTACGAGCTGAGCTCGGATTCGGACTCGGACAGAGTCGCATGCGAGGAAGAGGATTCCGCATCGTCAGATTCGGATGTTGAACGGATTTTATAGTCAGGCTGATGATGATGATGATGTTTACTAACAACAGCTGCAGAACACTGAAATGTGCATATTGCATTGACTATGTTATTTGTATACCAATCATAATCAAAAATAAATTGCTATGTTCATTCCCTGTTATGCTCGTTCCCTGAAACCAAGCCGACACTGGGGGTGCGTCACCGCCAGAAAGGTCCGACAGCGAAAGGGTTAGTTAAGCAAAGTGTTTCACAGGAAAGCTAGCTTTACAATTATGAAAAGGGTCTATAGTGGATTGCACTGCAAAAGCTAAGTGGCCACTCTTATAGTAACAAGACTCTTGGTAAGCCAGAAAAGACGCAAAAATGGATGACAAGTGGTGACGATGCACGAATGTCCTCGCACCAGATGGCCATAAAGTCATGGACTTGGACAGCATCTGCTCAAGTCTAGTTAATTGTTTTTCTGCAAAGAAGAACTACCCCGTATCCTAGAAGAATCAAAGGCTAGACGTAGTGGGTTTTGAGAACTCTGCCTGCTTCAAAATTACCCAAATACGAAAAATGATGAGGAGTAGTCAAACAAGGAATGTTGCTTTAAGCCAATGTTTCGACAAGGAGACTTGCCTTCGTGAGGACAAGTCCCCTTGTCGAAACGTTGGCTTAAAGCGACATTCCTTGTTTGACTACTCATTAGCAACAAGTATAACTTCTCGACTGTCTCGGGTACTTTGCATGCATCTCAATCCGAGGAGTCCGTGCATCGTATGTGATGCAAATATTGTCGTGCTAACAAAAACCTTCTGTCCCCTGACACAATACACTCAAAACATTACTAACAGTGTTGCTACTTTTAAAATCAAGGGATGATGGTGTGTATATACAAATGAGGTAGCACAGCCACAAGTGCAGGCAATGCATGGATGAAAACCTTCAGAAAAAGGTGGCCAACCCGAACCGAAAATGATATTTTCCTTCCAGTTTCATTCTGAAGTGCAAAAAATCGTACCCATTCCAGTTCAGTTCTGTTTAAGTACAAGTAAAATTTTTTTTTACAGTTTTCAGTTCAGTTACGGTTCAATACCCTCGTCAGGACCTCCCACTGACTGTCCTTATCTGAACGCATCTAAGTGCAATTTACCAATTCAGCCTGACTAAAGAATCATCTTTAGTGTTCCTTTAAAGGACTAAGGTGCTGTGGATGACTTTTGTGTAGATGACCATGCGTAGATGAGAACCATGTGCATGAAATGTTAAGCCAGTGCCACCACCTGCTAACAAGAAAAGCCACAGATTTGGTTAGGCCACAAGCCAAAAAGCAGCTACAGTGCAGCTAAGGAATGGACCATCTTTATAATCTCTGCAAGAACAATGCTTCCAGTGGGTAAGCCCAACTAATCTAAATTGGCCAGTTCTGCTGAAAATTAAAGAATAAGTACAGTGCACACCAGCTACAGTCATGCAACATAAATTTGTATAACAGCACAACACAAGAGCCATTACCTTACTAAATATGATAGAAATTAGAGCCCTATCACCATAAGCCACGATGCAATGATAGTGACATGCATTTTAATTTTAAAAACTTTGTAATATACATATATGTTTTTGTGCTTAGTGCAGCTTTTCTGTGCTCAAATTTTACTATACAAGATTGAATTTCCTCGTCTGCATCTTTAATGTACCACTTAGCATCCCTGATTACATGGTTCACCAAGAAAAAATGAAAGGTCATTATCTTATAAGCAAGCTATTAAATACACATAGACCAATTTCACTACCGCTCAGGAACTAAAGAAAATGGCATAGATACTAACGGGTGTAGCAAGGTGACTTGTGGGCTGGGCTGCTTCATGTTTCCCATTTCATCAATGCCAAACTGCTTTGCAATCTCACTAAAGGCAAGAAAGCAAAACAAAACTTTCACACAAACAGCAATCCCATCTATTTGCCCTGCCATACCCGTTATCCACGCTGTTTTCTTTAGTTGCTAAGTCAGATAAGCAACAATGGCAAGTTTATTGCAGACCAAAAAGAAAATTCAATCCTGTAACAAAATTTGAGTGAAAATGAAGCAGTGGTAGGTACAAACAAAATGTGGGGAAGTGCACTAACAACTGTGGCAATTTATACATATAACTAAATGATTCACTCAAGAACTGCATTCACATCACACAAGCATTGATTTTAATAGAGAAATATGTTTCTTTCCCTAACATTATAACTCTAGCTTTTCCTTTTTTTTTATTTATTTGCAAATGTATGTTACCCACAAACTGCATGCTTTGTAAAAATGGTGCCAAGATTTCTACAGATGACAGAAAAAGCAAAAAATGAGAAAGAGAAGAAGCACATCTAGGTAAGTGCACACCTTTGTTTCCACAGACCTGGTGACTCTCATAAGCAGACTCTACAGATGTGTCCAGGACTTTAGATTGGCAGAGGGTGATAGGGAAGATGCCACCATGACTATGGCATATGCCAGAAGAGCAGTGCAAATGAAAGTAAAATAATGAAGCAGCTCGTCATGCCAGGTAACATGCACAGCAAAAAGAACAAGCAGAGAGCATGCACAGCAGAATAATGAAAAGCCGAAAACCACCATTGCGCTCAACTACTGTGCCTCTTTTACTAGATGAATAAACATTTCACAAGTACAAAAAAAAAACATGCAACCGCAAGTCATCCAGATAGCAACTACTCAGAGAAACATTCAAGTGCCAGTGCAACTGCTTTATTGATTTTTACTACACCTTACAAAAAACTGAACGTGCAAATTAGTGGATCGAAAAAGCGATATCAGATTATCATTAGCACAAACGCATGAGAGGAAAAACAGGGGAAGCACATAAATGCTGTCACATCAAGAGCCTTTATGGTACAACTGTTTCAGGTTTCGTTATTAGGTGTAAAAAAAATTTTGCTCAATACATAGCAACACAACAAACATAACAGGCAACAGAACACTACAAAACACAACCAACAATACATATTCAACAATCATGTTAAAGCAGACAACATTAAAGAAATATTTTAAGGTTCTACTTGCTATTAGGCAGAACATTAGGCTTCTAGCATAGTTGTTAATAACCCCCCCCCCCCCCATTTCAACATTTCATTACACACTACGTGTCATTTCATCACTGTAGGTTTTTTTGAAGTTTGCGCATGTTTGCTGTCGTCGTATGCTGTCAAGCAAGTGTGTGCGTATGTGTCCGTGCATGCATGTGTGAGTTTAACAGCAAACTGCACAGAATTACTATTTAATTGCAGGAATTTTCAAAATATTAGTCAATGAATTTGTCAACACATATTTGTTCCCTTTGGCATGGCATGCCACACTGCAATCCACGGATGGCATGCAGTATACAGAGTCAAAGGGGCAATAGCGTGTCCTGCCCATGGCACCATTTTCTTGCATCACCGCATTCGGCAACTTTAAAGTGGTGTTTGCAGCACATTCAACTGTATTTTAACTGAATATGTTCTCGACATCATGAATGTGTACATCAGTTTCACGTGCATCTCAAATTCTAGTACACAGGTTGCGGTATTTACACAGCTACTTTCAGGTACACAAACTATGTTTAAGTAGTTCAGCATAGCCAACACCTGTTGCAAAGACTAAAAGAAATTGTACATGAAAGTAAAAAAATTTTTGCTGTTACCAAAAGCAAATCAATAAGGTATACTGTAGCATCTTTCTTTGTGAGGACACAATCACATATCCACAAATGCTCAGACGTAGACTTGTTTACATTCAAGAGATAAGCACAATGGTGCAGCAGACTGAAATGATGTGCATACACTTATTTTAAATTGGTGGCACCTAACAAGGAGACAAAGTAGAACACACAAGCTTACTATGACAGCATGTTCATGCAGAAATATGAAACATTTTATAGTGCCACCAGCATAAAGCATATGCAAGCACATCAGATGTCATTGCACTTGCACATTTGCCAATGTTTGTAATAATGGCACAACTCAGGTTCCCATATGGAACTCTGGAACTACAGCACACTTATAAACTGCTACACAGTGACTGCACACCACACACCAAAGTGATCATGCATAATGAGCATTCCACCGTCTTTTTTCTGTTTGCTTCAATTTATGCATATGGTGGGTGGCATAAACAGAACAAAACAGAACAAAGGAGTAACGGCTGAACTGTATCACTGCATAACCTCGCACTGCCAATGACAGGTGAAACTGGCATATGTGCAGCTACAACTGACAGTGGTGCGTATGCAAGATGTCCCAGCTAAGTTTAGCCAGAGCTTAAAAATATGCGAATGGTACGTAGCTGGACAGAACCAAGTTAATGTTGTTTGCCATCGCTTGGAGATACTCAAATTATTTTTTAATTCTGACTAATTAGATAATTACTTTTAATTAATCAACTTCTCAGATATAATGAGATTAACAGTGTCAATGAGAAAATTGTAGAGTGACATGAAAAACTCTCGATACAGCTTTCTGTTGCTCAGTACGTGTTACACAAAAGTTTTTTTCTGAGCGTGAAAGAAGCCCATAAATACACACAAAGTGCCTCGAATGGCCAGTCGTGCAGCAATTTCGTGTGTATTCGTGGGCTTCTTTCACGCTCGGAAAAACACTTTTATGTAACATGTACTGAGCAACAGAAAGCTGTATCGAGAGTTTTTCATGTCACTCTACAATTTTCTAATTGACACTGTTCATCTCATTATATCTCAGAAGTTGATTAATTAAAAGTAATTATCTAATTAGACAGAATAAAAAAATAATTTGAGTATCTCCAAGCGACGGCAAACACCATTACCTTGGTTCTGTACAGCTACGTGCCATTCGCATATTTTGAAACTCTGGCTAAAGTTAGGTGGGACACCCTGCATAAGGACCCTCTCTATACAATCAACTGCAGCTTGAATTCCACCACTGAATCTTCAATTAAAATTACAAGAACACCCTCAGTGCTGGTACTAATGACATTCCGACAGTGCTGCACACTTTCAAGAAAAACCTAGTTTACAGCACATAATGCCACAGTGCTTCACATTTTATCCTACTGTAAATGAACACACAATTTGGCCTTGAGTGTCAGTTCTAGACAGCTCTTTCATACTGCACAGCAATGCAGTTCAGCCGCTACTCTCATGTTCGTTTTACTTTGGAACAGACCTGCAAGCAAGTTTCTTTTTACCAACTGTAATTGCTGAACACCTGCAAGGTGCCAACAAGTTATCAGAGATGCCGTTCTGCACAAAATATGTACGAATCTCACCTGGTACATTTTCACCTTCTGTCCAGTAAAAGCATCCCAGATGGTCACAGTGCCTTCATAGTCACTAGAGGCCAGCATGCCCTTATGATATGAACTCCAACTGATGCAACTGGAAGTAAAGAACGTAGGGAACATGCCACAACAGTAGCAAAACACAAAAATGAGCAAAGGGATACACAGCAGTTACATTAAACTATGTTAAACAATGACACTTACCTTATCTTTGAATTGCACATCATCTCATTGACAGGGTAGTGGATGTCCACAATGTCCTGTATAACTGTGCCATACTCAAAGACCTGACAAAGAGGCACAACCAGAAATTCAGATTCTCACCAAGTTTCACAATGTAATTTACTAATATCTAGAAAAGTATCGATACCTTTATCTTCTTGGTGACCCCAGCTATGGCAAAAAACTCATTGTCCTTGTCAAATTCTATGCTGAAAAAAATAACACTAATGAATAAATAAATAAATAAATAAATAAAAACAGATCGGCATTAAAACTTAGAGATGCAGACCCTGTTGCTGCACGACACGCACAACACTTACCTGGAAACAATGCTGGTGCCATTGAGCAGATCAGTGGCATAGTTGAGTGTTGCCAAAGGGCGCATGCTGCTGTACCTTGTGAACTTTGAAAGGTTTTCTGTAAACTCCTTTAGGCCATCTGCAATGACACCGACAAAAAATTTTCAATAATTTTGCACAAAAAAACATTTTTTTACATAAGCTTCACACAAATATTGTCACAGGAAGGCAGTAAGCAGTAGTGTATATTACAATGACTGCACATATATAAAGTTTTGTGGAATTTTTAAAAATTTTGTGTATCAGATTGCATAATTCTTGTCCTTAAGCTGGATTATTCGAAGAGGTGGACATTACTAGCATGAGTAATCAAAACACACATACAACAAACAAGAATCTACTAATTAGCTTTTTAAATTAATTATTTTATGGCACATAGTGCAATTTACAAATATTAGCCGGTGAGTTTGCAAGACATATCCACTTAAAATGAATCTCCAGGATGATACCAGTTTTGACATATTTCCCAAAATGTGGCACAAAATACATGAACGTTCCAGTTACTTTTGTGCTTCAATGCATAAAAGAGCATTTTGTTTAAAAACTAAGTGAAACAACAGTACATTTAAAAGGCAAGTTGGATGGTGCATATCTCGAAACTGGTGTCATTCTGGAAATTCATTGCAAGTGGATATGCCTTGCAAGCTCACCGACTAAAATTTTTAAACTACAATATGTGCCAGAAAGTAATTAATTAAAAAAGTTAATTAGTGAATTCTTGTTTGTTGTATATGTGTTTTGATTTTTCATGCCAGTAATGCCCGTTTCTTCGAATAATCCACCTCAAGGACTAGAATTGTTATCTGCAACAAGCAATTTTGAAACATTCTGGAAAACTTAAAAGATGACCCCCGCGTATATATAAATAAATAAATTTTTATATATATATATATATATATATATATACCCCAGAAAAGTGGATGGGAAAATGGTGCTGCGGTAGCTCAACTGGTAAGAGCTTGGACGCGTGCTGCGAAGACGTGTGTTCGTATCCCACATGCAGCCAGTTTCTTTTCATCCACTTTCATTTCCATTAATTTATCATTTCTTTAATTCAATCAATAAGTGCAAGTAATTTCCCCTATATCATCCTTGGTGTCTTTGCTTGTTGGCTTCTTATGATATGATTAATAAAAATCGGGCCCCTTGGTTTCCTTTCTTCTCGTTCATTACATAGTGAGGGTTTTGAATCCGGCAGCATTGATGCCTTCAGTAGTATGTGTGGGTTTATTGACCAGTTGCCTTCACCCATAAAGGTCAGACATGTGACGCCTGTGGCATAAAGAATGTTCCACATCCGCCGCCAAGGCTTGTGAGTGGTGGCACTGGCTAACACTCCCAGGGTTAGTTCAAGTAGATAAACAAATGCCCCAGAAAAGTGGATGATAAAACGGCACCGGGGTAGCTCAGTTGGCAAGAGCATCGCATGCGTAATGGAAACACATGGGTTCATATCCCACCTGCAGCCAGTTGTTTTTTCATCCACCTTCAATTCCATTTACTTATCATTTCTTTAACTGAAATAGTAAGTACAAGTAATTTCGCCTATTCTGCTCTTGGTGTGTTTGTTTGTTGGTTTATGATACGACTAATAAAAGTCGGGCCCCTCGATCTCCTTTCTTCTCGTTCATATGTATATAGTACCTTTTGGCATCAAATGAAACATGAACAGTAGAGCGCATGGCCCAAGTATAAGCGAAGGTATAGTGCACGCCGTATAGCCGTCACCATTGACAGGCACGCACATCCAGTTTGGCCGCACTATGCGATTCCCCCTATTAGCCCCGAGAACGAACTACAGGGGCGCTGCGAGCGCCGCTCGCGTGACGTCAGGGCAAGGACTCGCGGCTGTCGTCTGCTACAGTTCGGGCGTTGTCCGGGCACTTTCTGCGGTGTTTTCGTTTGTTCGCCCTCCTTTTCTCTGCTTGTATACTTATGGTGGTCGTCTCAAATATATTTTTACGGCGTCTTCCTTTGCGAACATTTATTCAAAGAGCTAATTTCTTAGACAACAATGCAGCTCTCAAAGGCAACGCTACAGTGCCAGCCGAAGGAGCGCAGATCAGCCCATTGCGGGTTTTTTATGCGCGGATGGACAATCGCAAAAACATAGCATATAAGAATCCAGTTATGATACCATACCTGCCGCGGTGCAACAAGTATGTCACAAACGCTGGCTATATACGACTTCTACAACAGTTACATTGATTTTAATCCGCTAAAACAGGTTTGCTCACGACAAGTAGTTCATGATATAATATCGAATTTTTGCATTTCTTTACAGAAACGCTCGGCAGTAACACGGGGACTTAACTAATACTACAGTTTAGATTCTACAAGCACCACTTGCTTCTTTAACTGCTTGTCAACATTAGGCGGTTCTTCACATGTTTATTTTAAGCGGCGGAAATTTGAAGTAAAGTTAATGAAGGCTTACAGCTATTTACAGACTGCAAATAGGAATGTACCAATATATATTCCCTTTTCCGTGCTACACGTTCAACTGACTTGAGAAATTTACTGGTGCTTGTTGCTTGAGGAATATACATGAGGAATCTTTTTGGCGAACTGAGACAGGCTGCTCGGCCCAAATTTTTTAGTGAAATATGCCTGTTGGACCGCATGGCTACAGCCAGAAAGAAGTCGAAGCGTCAATCATTAGTAGTATGGGACATATTGAAGATATCAAAATTCCCCGGTGGAGGGTCAGAAATCAAGTGAAAGTATATGCAAGGCTTGTGGTGCTTTCTCTAAGAATGTTTGCCATTGGATTGGAGCAAACTTTCCTGCAGTTGGGCAAGGTTCTCTTTTATGTATCGACGAAGCGAATAGTTATCCGTTTGTATAATTAAAGAACGCTGGATCGAGACATGGTGAGACAGAAGGTGCTTGAATTTTCGTTTTCTAAGCAATCTAAGCTGCGCTGTAGTAGCTCGAGAATACTTTAGCCATTCCAGTTGGCGCTGTACAAGAAACCTTTATGGTTTCAATTCGAAGTTGTAGTGAACTGATGGGTTTCGCGAACATAGCGTGCCTCGCCATACCGACAGTCGGTTGCTACCGTTACGTGATCAGGGGTGTGCCATATTGTCGATAAAGGCTACTGAGGGCCAATATGAAACATTTCATCACTTGCAATTGGTTGGCTCTCGATCTTAACAACGAAACTTTTCTCTCAGGTGATTGCTACTATGGTGTTTGTGAATTAACTATGTAAATACTCTACATGACGCGCCGTCGTGTTAGCAGCCATAAGCAATTCGTTTTTTGGAGGCCTGTTTCAGAGGGGGATGAATGTAGCAGATAGCTTTTTCATAAGAAATGCGCGCCTAACTATATTTTTACGCATTAATGAATGACCATTTTTTAATAGAACAACGCACCAAAGTAATAAGAATCATGATGACAGCTTCACTGGGCAGTGCCTTTCTAACACGGATAACATGCTGATGCCAATTACCAAGATTTTTCTTCCATGTAAAATGCACTGTCTCTTATAACTAAATACTAAGGGAATGTTAAGTGTTCAGCGAGGCATCATACACAACTTCGCGTGTTGAATTTGCAGACATTCCTTTTACGCAAAGTTTATGGACAGACACGGCTCATATATCCATTGCAATGCCAGTAGACTCCTTCAACGCTACGTAGCTTGCGATATCCAGGCCGCAAATTTTATTGACTCATGCGCTTTAGGAGAAGGAACTGTGGTTCAGCCATGGCAGCAGAAAGAAGCCGACATTTCGTTCAATAAGCACGGCTCGAGCCACCCATACTCCAAGCATACACGAAGGGAACGAGCGCGCGCGGCAGCCGAGCGAGCCGAACGAGCGGCGTCCTGGCCGTGACGTCACTCGCGAGAGGGCGCCACTCGTAATTCTCGCCGCTAATAGATATTTTCACTTCTGTTCTGTCAAACGGCCAAACACACTCAGCACGCCTATGCTGGCCACCGTTACGGCTGCCAGCAATAGCGCACTGCGCAAGTTTGCCAATCAAAATCACATGAGCGAATCTATCTGTAACCATGACGGTGCAAACAGCACCTCGCGCTCCGCTGTTCGCGATTCATTTGACACCAATAGCACTTATGGTTTTGGCGAACTGTGCAACAATACTTGCCATAAACTGCAACGTTTTAGCTTCTGTTTTCTTTCATTTTTTTTTATTTTCTCCCTTTCAAATATAAGAACCAGAACAGAATCAAAGATATCGCACTATAGGGGGGATCGCGCAGTGCAGCCAAACTGGAAGTGCACACCTGTCGATGGTCATGACTGGAACGGCGTGCACTATACTTTCACTTATGCTTGGGCCATGCGCTCCACTGTTCAAGTTTCATTTGACACTGATAGTACATACTGCAATGCGGCAACATCCATAATACATTTGTATAAACAGTCACAGACAGTATTACAGCTCAGAGAAATACTAAAAGGAACTGCAAACAGGGCTCCATACAAGGGTGCGTGTCCACCAATTGTGACAAGTCTTTCAAATCATGGAATAATTATCTTAGCCCTTCCCGTGCTCCAACATTTTCACTGACTTTCAGAATTTTCGTCTGCTGGCTATCAATTGTGCTCTTTTGGCAAGAAGAGGCCAGCACACAGCCTGCATGCTTGTATTACTTTGTTCTTCTGGATCAGTTCAAATTTACATAGTGTCCACAGCTACACACTTAAATTTTATGTTGTTGCACATTCACTGAGGTAGCACACAGGCGGAATGTCTGGGCATGTCTTGGCAATTACAAGGCACGAGAGGTGCATAGATTCTGCTTTGCTAAGTACAACACCACAAATCCCATCCACTTGAAAAAGCGGAAAGTCTCTGCCCAACAACAAGTAAAGCAAAAAAATGAACTTGTCTGAAGCAAATAACTTCAGAATCACACTCTGAGTGTACATCAGTTGTAGTCACAGTCAGAGAGCTTGCTATTGGAAAATAATGGCATGAAGGTCATACTAAAACTTTCAGTAATAGAATGAGGCCAGCAAACTAACACAAGACTGATAAATGTCACTCAAGTGAAAATTCCAATAGAAAAACAAGTAGCCTATGAGGTTATTGACAAATAATAGCCTATTTCTTTGAAAATAATAAATCAACCAGTAAAAAAAAAAAAAAAACACGGCATTTGCAACAGGACCAATTTTTTTGCTCAACAGAATTGGACTCATTAGGACACATTGGCCCCAATTGACTACACTACAGAATTTGCCTTTTTTATTGATCATCGGGAGTTTTGAACGGTACAACAGAGGCCAAGAACAGGAGGGGATGATGCACACAGTGCTATGTCCATATTCTTCTGTCCTTGTCCTGGGTTGCGCCGTTCGAAATTTCCAGCTGTTCTCTAGATCTTATATGCCCTAAAAAAATAATTGAATTGTAGGGTTTTACATGCCAAAACGACATAATCATGAGGCACGTCGTAGCGGGGGACTCCAGATTAATTTTGACAACCTGGGGTTTTTTAATGTGCACCCAATGCCATGGTACCACGAGCATTCTTGCATTTCACCTCCACTGAAATGCAGCTGCTACGGCCAGGATTTGATCCCACGCCCTCAGTTTTAGCTGCACAACAACAAAGCCACTACCCCACCACGGTGGGTGCTTATGTGCCCCGAAGGTTAGAACGGAACTGCACAATGGCACGCTTCCTTCAACGCTAAAGGACATTGTACAAATTATCTATTGATGAATGCTGCACATAATTCACAATCCCTCAGCTCTGCGGGGCTTATTCTGTTCTGCATGCTAGCCCAGATATCTGCAGAGAGACTATGCACGGTGTCCGACATTGCTTTTGAAGTCAGCTCTTGCTTAATGTCAGAGAATGACTATTTAAAAAGAGAGTCCTTCCTGTTGTTTAATGCGCTCACATTCTTAGGGTTCTTCACACACTTTCCAGGAGCTATCCATCTGTCTATGTATGTTTGTATCTATGCATTTATGAATGTTTGTATCTAACCGTTTTTCCGCCTACCTAGGTCACTGGGTGGTCTGTGGTCGAATGGTTAGCGCATCGGGCTGCTGTGCTGAAATAACAGGCTTCGAAACCAACAACTGGATCAACTTGGGCCACTGAGTATGTGCCAATGTTTGCATATGTGCACCGTCGGCACATATGTCGGCGTGAAAAAGCTTCAACGAAGCTTTTTCACGCCGACATAGGGCACTGTAGATGCGGGACTGGCTAGGCACTGCTGTTCGAAGAAACTCTTTGACGCCAACTTGGAGCACTGGGTATGTGCCACTCAGTCTGTGCTGGTCTTCAATGAACCTCTCTGATGCCAACTTGGGCCAGTGGGTATATGCCAGTAGGTGTTGCATGCCACTCTTCAATGAACTCCTTCGACGCCTACTTGGATAACTAGGTATATACCATTGGGAATGTGCCGCTCTACAATGACAAAAAAGACCTCTAAAATTTCTTCGATGCTGAGCGAAATCGAAGCTACATCATAAGGGTTCTTCAAGAATAGCAACTGGACGCATTAGCAGGCTGCGCCACAAATGCACCAAGTATGAGCTGCTTTCAATGAACACCTTTCACACCAATGATTTGGAGAGCTGTGCTGTGAATGCACTGTGTATGTGCCGCTCATCAATGAACGCCTTGCCAACTTGGGTCACTGAGTATGTGCCACAGAGTGTGCAGCAAACAAGTAAACAATTCTCAGTAGTTTCAGGCACCGTCGCGCCACACTTCTCGTCCCAGAGGCCACACACAGACTTTTCAGCAGCACTGCTAGATGGTACAGCATGTCCAGAAAGAAGTGTGAGAAAGGAGTCCAGTTGACACGACTCATTTCTCAGCATTCGTACGCACCCATGCACCGTGTATTTCAGATGCCACCCCAGGCTTCGCAGTGGCAGCACTAGATGGTGCAGAGTATTCCTTGGGTAACGTGATAGAGGAATCCTGCTGCAGTACACACTTCATACATGACTCGTTTCAATGGTGGCAATACATTGTGTGGCTATATTGATTCAATGCTAATTCATTACCATCGACAGTCATCGTGAGATGGGTTCTGTCGCAAAATTTTTTTTTGTCTGTAGAACATCAGATGCTATGTTCTATGAGAACCAAGCATCTTAAGCTTGCTGCTGAGAGGAACGATTGAAGACATTGCACACCACTAGACACCACAGAACATTATGAACTAGATGAAGCTATGTGGGACATGGATATTTATGCTCACATATCATCACCAGTTTAACTGCACCTCTTTAAATTGAATAAGTTTGATTTATGTTTCCCTATTTTACTTTTTATACCCATGAAAAGAAACAATTTTTTCTTTCAAATTTTTAGGCTTTACCCCAAGCCTTTGCAACTATAATATGACCAGTATGACTGCACACAACCAAGTTAGTTAGCAAAATATATGCAAGTTTACAAGTTTCATGAAACAAACTGTGACATAGCATCTAACAAGGATTCTAACAAAATTGTACTTGAACATAATGCACACAAACTCACAAGTCAATGAATATGTTCAAAACAGCTGCAAAGTTATCAGGAGCCCATCGCATACTCTTCATCCTACAAGAAGTGTGAATTAGCGCAAAGCTAGCATTAGCACATAAAAGACATGTTGGCCATTCAGAAGCACAATACATTCATAGATGACCATATGCCCCGTGCTGGCAAAAATTCCAGACTGTTCCTCATAAACATTTGCAAAAAATAGTCTCACTGTCGCTTACAATAACAAGCCAGCTATGCCCTGGTTCTTATGAAAAGGCTGTTGGTGTGAAAAGTGACAACCTATTGCTAAGTGATCAATAAAGTGCCCATTGATATGCCTGCACTATAAAGTTGCCAGATGAAGACCGACCAGCAGATGTGGAGTTGAGGCTCTTTGTCCGCGCTGTGAGGTAGCAGTCTTCCAAGTCATCGAAGTGCAGGTGGACACGTTTCCGGCGGGATGCCAAAGTGGTCTGCACCCACTGTGGCTTGCTTCCCTGATCACAAATAAGGCAAAAGTCGCACACACATGCAACTGAGTAAAATTGACAGAGTGAATTAATTGTGCACTCAAGCTCCTAAATGTTGAAACAGAAATTAAAACAATATAACACACTGGAAAATATAAGCGACGTTGTGAGAGCATGCTACTAAATTTGTAGAAGCATTGTGAAAATGTCACGTATACACAACAGCAGAAGCCAGTGGTGCTTTTCAGATTGAATCATACAATCAAATATTTTTCTCGATCCTGTCACCTGCCCAACTAAGTTTCAACCCAATTCCATTGGTACTCAGTCGGTTGAATCTCTTACACAATGCTCTATACATGCACTGTAACCCCAACAGTTCAGACACTTGCCACTCTTGTAGTGCTGCCGATCCCACAGGCAATCAGTGTACTTGTTGCCGACTGTTGGGAGGTCATTGTATTGTTACTAGCGTGTAGTGGAGACGTGGAAACAAACCCTGGCCCTCAAACGCAGGAACTGCTTTTACAGCTGATAGAAGGGCAAAGGGAAATCAAAGCAGAAATAACGGAAATGAAACAAAAATGGTTAGTGCTGAAATGGCTTTGGCCCAGATACCTGCACTGGTAAAAAGGGTAGAAGTTACTGAAACAGAACTGTTAACTCTGCGATCCACTGTGGCGAAACTGATAAAAAAGGTTGACCAAATAGAGAATCACAGCAGAAGTAATAACATTGTGATCAGAGGCATTCCAGATGCGCAGAATGAGACAGAACAAACTTTGAAGCAGGAGGTTGTAGTGGGAATTCTGCAGGGGAAATAATCTATTAGTTACAAGTGTCGAACGTATACATCGAATTGGAAAACCTTCTTCAAACAGACCAAGACCCATCATTATGTGCCTGGGAAGCCTCACAGAAAAAAAGGACGTACTGCGCAATCGCAATAAGCTCAGGGGCACGAATATTTTCATCAATGAGGACTTCTCGCATGATGTAAGAAGGAAAAGACAATGCCTTTGGAACAGCGCATTGGAAAACAGAAAAAGAAAAGAGAAGGTCGCACTTGTGTATGATAAAATGAAGATAAACGGAGTGATGTACGCATGGGATGAAGCCTCAAACCAACACTATAGGGTGACTGACAGCCCGTCTAATACAGGTGCAAGAACCACTGCTTCCTTAAATGACTGACATGCGCATCCGGGCAAGCTTCGGCTACTGAACGTCAATGCCCGTAGCCTTGTTAATAAGGCTGTAGACCTGCAGCACGTTTTGCTTGAGCATCACCCAGATATAGTATTTGTAACAGAAACGTGGCTACATGAGGGTGTCCGGGATTGTGAAATATGTCCTCCGGGATATAACATTATCAGAAATGACCGCAGTAGCAGGGGTGGGGGCGTTGCCATCTTTCTGGAATGCAGCCTTAAATACATGGTCCTTTGCAAACCGTCCGACATTGAAGCAATATGTTGCAAAATTCTTGGACGCCCTGACTTGATTGTGGGATGCGTATATCACACTCCGGCAAGTACTGCCGCTAGTACTGGTGCACTGAATAAGAAACTGCATGATTTACACGTTCAGAACAAAAACGTTATCATAGCGGGTGATTTCGATGTTCCAGACATTGAATATGACAAAATGGAAACGGGTACGCGAGACCGCGATGCAGCTTCAGCAATTATAGATATGTGCTTTTCACATGAACTTACACAAGTAGTACGTGACTTTACTAGGGTCTGCGGTAATAGCAAATCTGTTCTTGACCTCTTCTTTTTAAGTCATAGCATTCTATCGAGATACTATAGAGTTGACATTCTTCCCGGGATCTTGGATCACTCGATTGTAGGAGTGTCTTTAAATATAACTTCCTTTTCAAGGGTCCGTAGGCTTGTTTCATATTACAGACAGTTTAATGAAGCTGATGATACTGCAATAATAGATGAACTAGCCTTCTCTTTTGAGAAGTTTGAAAAATTAAGTCAAGATGAATCTGCGCATATCGATGAGTTGTGGTTAAACTTCAAGGTTCACAAATGTATAGGCCGCTATGTACCTCTCAAATGTAAAACAAAACGAATGCATGGCCCATGGATTACGAGAGAGATCATACAACTGAAAAGAAAAGTGGCAAGGCGTAGGGGACTTTATAAGCATACACATGATTCCGCTCTTCGTGATGATATGTCAAACTCAAGTAAACAGCTAAAGTTAACGATGAAGGAATCCAGGGACAAGTACTATGGTGTCACTATGGATACTTTTCTACGTGAATCACCCCAAAAGTTTTGGAGGCACCTGGCTCCAACTAAGAAGGTAGTCACTAAAATAAGCACAGAAGAGGGACTTATTGAGGGTAAAGGTCATATAGTGGACGCCTTCAATAACTTTTTTGCTAGTGTGTTCACCAGTGCTGATAGAAAGCAGTCAAAATTTGAGGTACGCCAACAGCTACCAGTTGCAGAGGAACTGCGGGTAACGCATGAAGGAATATTAAACTTGCTGCTGAACCTAAATACAAAGAAATCGGCAGGTCCTGATGAGATATCAAATTTGTTTTTAAAGAAGTATGCTGAATGGATTGCGAAGTACCTCTTCATTATCTTCACGAAGCCACTACGGTCAGGCACACTTCCTGAAGAATGGAAAATGAGTAAAGTTATACCAGTATTTAAAGACGGTGACACCACGTCTACTGCCAATTACAGGCCCATTGCACTAACGTCCGGCTGTTGTAAAGTGCTAGAACATATTGTTTCTAAGTACATTCGGCTGTTTTTGTAACAGAACAAAATTCTTAGTAACTATCAACATGGGTTTCGCGAGGGCTTGTCAACCGTAACACAACTACTAGAAAGTGTTCACGATTTCAGCAAAGTTATCGATGGCAAGGGACAAATAGATCTGATCTTTCTCGACTTCAAAAAGGCATTTGATAAGGTTAATCATAGAAAACTGTTAATTAAACTAAAGGCTATTTTAGGAGATACAGGTGTAGTCAAATGGGTGGAGGACTTTCTTACTGATCGCCGACAGTTCGACAGTATTGATGAAAATAGGTCCGGGGTTTATGACGTCAAATCAGGTGTGCCTCAAGGTTCAGTCCTTGGGCCTGTGTTGTTTCTGGTACATATTAACGACCTAATCGAAGAATCGGCCACAGTTACAGCGAGGTAATTCGCAGATGATTGTGTCATATATACAGAAGTGAAATCTATTAGTGACCAGATACATTTAAATAACTTCTTAGGAAAAGTGCACCAATGGTGCGACACGTGGCAGATGTCTCTTAACCCAGTAAAGACTGTATGTATGACCATCAAACACAAACATGAACCTCTGTCATTCACGTACACTCTACAAGGTGAACCACTTCATCGTGTAACCGAGTACAAATATCTCGGAATTTTAATAACATCTGACCTTAGTTGGACACCACACATTAAAAAAGTAGTAGGGAAAGCCAACCAGAGATTAGGTTATATTCGACGTGTCCTTAAACTAGCGTCTCCAGCCACGAAACTGACTGCTTATAAAGTGCTTGTGCGCCCAATATTAGAATATGCTTGTGAAGTGTGGGATCCGTATTTGAAAGATTCACTGTCAAAACTGGAGCAAGTTCAAAGACGTGCATTGCGGTTTATTTATTCCTGATACCGCCAGCAAGACGCCGTAACACCACATTACGCGAGGGCAAACCTGCCCCTACTTAATGTCAGGAGGAAGGAAAAACGACTTTGCCTTTTCTATTTAATCATTAATGAGCTGCTACCTGTTGATAAGTCTCGCTACATAAATGAATCTAAGACCCGTATAGTGCAAAATAAACATAGCAGACATGTTAAGGAAAATCGATTTCACAAGCATTGCTACAAGTACTCATTCTTCCTTTCGACAGCACGTGACTGGAATCGTCTCCCTGCAAACATTGTAAACGCAGGGACCTGTGAGCAGTTTTACGAACTTTTGTCTGAATATTTTCAACAATAGGGCATATATTGCTGTATCGCGGTATCCTATTGTTCCGTTCACTGCTTGCTGTATGTTGATATATTGTTACCACTCCTGTCTTGGTCCTGATGTGGACCGACAGTATCTGTAAATAAAAAAAAAATATCCCACTGCCTATGGCATTGTGCTGCTGAGCACAAGGTCACAGGTTCAATCCTGGCTGTGGCGGTTGCATTGTGATGGGGGTGGAATGCAAAAACGCTCGTGTGACATGCAGTGGGTGCACGTTAAAGAAGCCCAAGTGGTCAAAATAAATCCGGAGTTGCTCACTAGTGGAGTGCCTCATAATCAGATTGTGGTTTTGGCACATAAAACCCCAGAATTTAGCATTACAAGTGCACCTGCCCACAGAAGTTATCAAAGTATTAAAATTACACCCACCCAAAAAAATTCTTCTAGGCCAAGAACATAGTCTGGAATTGAGGCAGCGTATGTGCAAGTTATGCAAAGACCTGCATAGTGCCCACTTTGATTTTTGACTGCCTGCTTAAATGGGGAAGAAATTTAGCTGTGTTGTGGTGACCTCATTATGAAAACATATTTGCTGCCAAATGCAGTTTCAGGCTGAAATGAAACATAACATGACAGAACAAACTAGAAGGTGCATTTCCACCTCCAACTTGCCAGTGCATGCAGCACTGCTGCAGTACATTCACAAATGCTTAGTTTTGGGGCTAAAGCATATTTAGCGCCAAGATGTTGCGCTGGAATTTCAAGTAATTACATGTAAGAGGTCTATTACTCTTGCTTCTTGTTTTCAATTTTATTCTGGTCTGCCTGTGCACATTATCGGTCCCCACACTGCACCAGTTAAACCAAACAAGAATGCAAAATGTAAATTTAAGTTTCCAAAATAATGCTGTTTTATCATTTGCAGATTTTAAACAGGCACACACAAAAAAAAGACTTACATGCTTGCTGCCATTGAACCCATCCTGCATGGTGCTTGCATTTGCTGTACTGGCTGCATCCCCACCAGCTAAACAAGATGCAGGATCAACAAGCCAACAATTATCTGGAGACTTGGAACTTTCCTGCAAGGCAGTGATCCCAAAATATTGTAAGCCTTTGAGAAATATCAATAACTATGCAAAGAAAACAGATGTATATTATACACAACGCCTACTTCAAAAAATATGTACCCAAGTCACACAAGCCAGACGACCCCCTAAAAATTGAGCAGTGATGCTTTGCACTCTGGAAGCTTTAACAGTTTTATTATAGGATACTGCAAAGCAAAATTTGTGTGTGCTACACATGCCCCCCCCCCATAATCTAAACGCATCCAGTACAATTCCTTATCGAAAATGAACCACATAGAAAACATAGTACACAACTATAACTTTGGTCTTGCAGAGTAGTACCTACAGCAATGTACACCATGTGCCGCACAAATAAAGAACATGTGATGAATTTTTGGTGCACAATACAAGTTAGTGGTGGCATGGCTTACAGACCTGGCAAACAATCTCTGACGAAAAGAATAAAACAACACAGTTTAATTGACTTCCACAGAAGCACCACAGTCTTCTCATTATTACATATAAAGAAAGTACCTTTAATGTAATTATGTGCTTAATGTGACTAACACGTCAATTGCTCAGCATATTCACAACAAAAGCTCATTGAATACAGGTGCAGGGGGGGGGGGAGTATTTTATAAATGTCCACCTAGTGGAGATCTCCATTTCAGCTGCTGCTGAAGTGCTGATTGGCTAGGCTGAGGTACTGGTGAGAAGGAAACAGGCACCCACAACCAATTTCCTTCTCTCTGGTTCAGCTCCGGCCAATCAGCGGTGGCCAAAATGGACAGTCCATTAAGTGGTCATTTACAGAATACCTTGCTACCCCCCTACCCCTAAAGGCCTGAGTAGGGGGTGTTTCAGTAGAGTTTAACAAATTATAATGTACTGGAGAAGTACGAGCAGTATGCACTGTTTCAAGGAAGAGGATGACAACATGTTAGTCGAAGCTTTGTGCCTGCATTGCCTGAGCTGTGTGACCTCTCCCTGCAGTGCCCTGCTATCAAAAGGTTTCATTAAACTAGAACGCCTCTCGACACTAAAAACTGTGCAGCAATGACAATTTTTCTCGGCAGCATGCAGTTCATATCAGTGAATTTCACCAACTCTCAAAGCCACATACTATTGCTAATTAATACCATCATGTAAATGATGCAACCTTTATTTTACAATATTGCACAGAAAACTTGGTGTGCTACTTTCTTCTTTTTGCTGAAGCCTTCTCCATGAATGTGGGACACCTTTATTCGCAGAATGAAAATACAGTATAGACTGGTATAGGCCGAGTAGAAGTGCCTGCTTGTTTTCTAGGTATATCATAGTCACTGTGGCAACACCAAAAGTGGCACAATATTGTATTTCTCTTCTTTCTGTCCTGTCACTTTTGCACTACTGCTATGACAAAGACTTGTGTGCAAAACACACAAGTAAATGCTACAGAAACACACAGTCAAGTACTATCGTTAGAAATATGAAGGGGAACACGGGACAGCCCGTCAGTCACCCAGCTTGAGGTGATACACTGTGGCCACCGTCAAAAATAAAATGTAAAGTGAGGCATTGTTAAGCTCACTGATGGCGCTCTGGCTGCGCTTTGTTTCTACAAAGCAGGTAGCATCATGTTGGAAGCCGACATTGCCGCCATTTTCACAGCAGTGGTATATTCATCAGTACATTCAAGCGTATTGCCAGTCCTTGTGAAATCTACAGGCATTCTCACTGTCAGTTGCAGATGAGATGCTCCCTGTGGTGTTCTAGAAATGCAGGTGGGACGAGAGTGTCATCGGTGAACTTAGCTTTGCCTCCCTTTCCACTTTGTTTTTGACGGCGGCAGCTATGCATCACCCCAAGCTGGGTTTGAGGCTATCTGACACATGCTCCTATGTTTCCTTTCACATTCCCTTTCACCTTCATATTCCCTTTTATGTTCCCTTTCGTTGCCTAAAGTTATGCATACAATGTATTGCAGTAACAACATTTTTAGTTTCTCGCATCATTGTTTTTGTACCCTATCTCACAAGTAACTTGCAGCACTGCAGGAGGTATGGGGTATAACATAGGCAATAACCTTGCGTAGCGCAATATAGTTATGATGGACGCAACTGTCTGATTATTAGAGAGATCACAGAGTTTTAGCTTTTTATGATACATAATACAAGAGGCCCTCAGAGCATGTGCGTTGTATGCCATGAATTATTATAATGGCTACCGCCAGTAACCATGATTGCGTAACAATTTGGCAGCGCCCACAAGGCCCAGACTGCTCGCTTCGATTCAAATTTGCACTTGCGACTTGACCTCTGCCCTGCCAGCACAAAATAAATAGTAAAATCAGCCACTCCATAGTCTCATCTTACGCTGAGGACAGATCATTAGGTATGCTTTGTCATTATTATTCAGATAAGCTGCTTGTTTTGATGCTGCTAGGCCTACAAAGATGGTGTCAAGCCAGAAAAGTGGTTTGACTTCCACCTACCACATGATGCCACAACCATTAGCACTGCATTGGCGATGCAGAAAGCTCTAAAAGCCTAACTCTTCACTGCATCATCAATTTAATACTACGCTCTAGCACAGCGCGCAATGACAGTATGCTAAAATGTTTATCACTCAGCATGTCTACTGTGGTAAAGTGGAGAAATGGCATATTCACAGTGGGTCTAATGTATCATGGTAACAGCTGTCATGGAGTAATCTACTATTGTTTGAGTAAATGGCGCCGGACAAATAAAAAATCCTGCACTGTCCAGAACAGGCAAAGTTCCTAGCATTAAATGTGTTTGGTGCGGACAGAAAACAATGCAGGGAGAGTGCCAGTATGAACACAGTTATGAAGAGAACCACATTTCTCTCAAGTGCCAGCGAGCTTTCACTGTACCAATGGGTCTCCAAACATAAGAGAGACAGCAAGATGGCAAACAAATGCCAACTGGATGCCAGCCAAATGATGCAGCGCAGGTGAACATATTTAGAGTGTGCAACCAGGCTACAGGCTAATGAGGCAGCAAGAAATTGCCGAGAAAGAGTACAAATAATGCGACGCCCCTGTGTCACATTCATGCAAATGTGGCCTGTGGTCACAGTACCAGTACATTTGTTGCATGAAGGCACCCACCGATTCGAGGAGCACAAATTAACAGGACAGCGAGCGGACTCTGAGCAGATGACGCAGCGTGGCTGAATACATATTGAGGTGCTTTCACTCTTCCTATTGGCTAAGGAATCCTGCAGCCTCCACAGCACTGCAAGGAACTCTACTTGGGATGGAGTATAGAAATTGGGAGTGTGCTTGCCGATACACATGTATGGCTACTACACAGTCCATACTTAAAGGGACACTAAAGTAAAAAATGATTTCTTCTGCATCAGTAAATTACCGTTCCACAACACCAAAAACACCGCTCTTACAACGATAAGACATTTGGTAAGCCAGAAAAAGCGCAAAAACGAAATACGGGTGGTGACGCCTACTTAAGTTCCCACACCTGGGGCTGTGACGTCTTGGATTTCGATGGCATCTTCTAGGGCCTACTAGTTATATACAGCGGTTCAGATTGTGTTCTAAAGGAACCAAATATTAAACATGGCAAGTTTTGGGAACCTTTATGCAGCCACCACGGCCCAAATGCGAAAACAAAGTTTGGAATCCCTGACGTCATGCTGACGTACCGGCTCTGGGGTTTCGGTGCGAAATTCTAATACTGATACTTGGACCTTCATTTTCTCATCTAATAATGAAACAATTTTTTTGAAATGACTGCCTGCAGGGTTCTCAAACAATGTTTCATTAGTCTAAACTGATATATTGTTTCACTTTAGTGCCCCTTAAGCAACACATAGCTCATTAATCAGGTAAGATTCCCCCAAAAAATTTCTTTTAACATGAAGGTTTTCAATTCCAGTAATTGCAGAATTCGAGCCAGTTAATGCTCAAATCATGCCTGTTTATTGCATGACTACTACCAATTTATACACAACTGCCCCCAAAGTGTGCACGGAAAAATGTTAATTAAAACACAAGGCTAATAATGACCAACAAATCATTTACTGGACACAAATGAGGAAAATACACTGTATAAATAAGTATCTAAGACCGATGAAATTATTAAATTAATATTCTCCCATGCAATAAAGCTAAAAGAATGCCACATTCAAAAGAGTCAACCTATCTAATAACTCATTCCTCTAAGCATATAGCGAATAGCATTAGAGAGATTGTGTCTCCTCACCAGACCCAAAACAAGCAACCATGTACTAGTTGCAATCAAGCACAAATTATGCATCCACCGCCTAACATGCAAAAGTGAAACATGCATGGGCACCTAACGATGGCAAACATGTCAATGCTGCCGGCTAATGCAGAGTGCTCATCACTGCCACAAATTTGCGAAGTGTTACACATGAGTTTATATGCTAATGAGCAATTTATCTATTGGCTTCCAGCATATACCTATGAGCCCTTCTCCCATAACGAGAACCCATTCATAGTAGTGTTGAGTGCACTTGGGGCATGTCCATCACCTACACAAGTTCATATATAACTTCCTTCTGCATAAGGGTTAAACTCGTACAATTTCAGTGAGTCATTTTAGTACATGAACTAACCGCGATCTAAACAAAACAAAGGCAAAATTACCTCAACCCGTTTCAGGTCTTGATCAATGAAGCTCAGCTCAGAGGTAAGCTGGTGCATTTGCTAAAAAGAGATCACACCAAATGAATGTTTTAACACACTAACAAAAAGAAAAAAAAGCACTACAAGAAGAACACATAAGAAAGAAGAGGAATGAAAGAAAAGAAAAAAGCAGGTCACCTCTTGCTTGTGCTTGCGAACTTGCTGTAGAAACTCTCTCAGAAGTTGTGCTTGTGCTGCTTTACAATCCTATAAAAATAATAATCCAAAGTAAACCACACTTGCTCTGGCTGGCAAAAGGATCCTCCTCAAGCTCCTCAAAGCATGAGGTGACACAAAGAACTCAAATTAAAAACAAATAATTCGGCTTTGTGGCAAAGTTATCACGGACAGCTAGAGGTGTGCGAAGAGTAAACTTTTTAGATGAAATCTATTACTACCAGAAGCAAATAGAATATTGAGAATACTTTCCTGACAATTTAAAATATTGAACAGTATTTTTCACCATTATTAAAAAACAATGTTCACACCACAGTACTTACAACATTAGCAAATTTGTGTTGTTACACTGCAAATAATGAAGGATGGCTTACTAAAAACACACATGGAGCATTACAATTAAGGACAAATGGGTCATAATATGGAGACCTGAAGTGATAAACAGCCTAGGAATAAGGGAACCGAGCTGGAGCTAATGTTCCAGCAAGAGGACATGCCTTTGTCAGGGCGACAAGCTCTTTTCTTGGTAGCATTTATGTAAATAGAGAAGAATGAATAAGCACACTGTTCGCATACTAAGGACTCTTTGTAGCATGCACGGCCATGAATTATCAAAACAAAGTATAGAAATGTGGTCTCGTGGGCCAGTTAGCACCTGTGTGTATATTATCAAGGCAATCATAAACATGAGTCCTCTGCAATGACGGGAAAGCCAGAAAAGTGACTTTTTATCTAGTTGGAACAGTTGCAGTTATGTTGCCGCAACTATGTTACGGCAACAAAGCATACCCAAATTTAATCCAAAGAAAGCACACAGGTGCAGCATCCATAAACCGTATAAAACAATACCCACTTCTGAATGTCTTGTCTGGATGAAATCTGAATCCTCACAACCATGATTTCACCGAAGTCTGGCTCCCCAAGTGATGGAGTGTGCTTTACCACGTAACTTCTGCTTTATGTCCGTTACAGCCCAAATAAAAGTCGCATTCTAGCTTTAGCTTTATGCTTGATTATGCACAGTTGACGATATAAAATAATAAAAACCCATAGGAAAAATATTTCAATTTGTAATTAGCAATTATCTGATTCAAGGAAAGAATTGAATAAAACAATATTTGATTTGTTATCTGAAGTTTTCAAATAATCGCCACACTGCTATGGACAGCACAATATTTATTTCATGGCGAAGGTGCAAGGTGTGCGTGGATGCATTTGCTACCCTTTGGCAAGAAATACCAAAAGATGACCAAGCATCATCAACAAGCCAACCCTATTAAAAGGCCCCTTAACAGGTCTGGCCATTTCGAGCTGACAAGCATAGTGCATACAATGCGTGCTAACCATTGCGTCTGATAAGTATTACGTCCCTACGCGTCGCAGAAAGGGCTTAAATTTCAAACTAAATGCCGCTTGCCCTTTTCCTCACAGACGCCGCGCTCTCAGCTGGAGAGTCAAGGCATATCGCACGAGTACACCTACGACATGGCAGTGCTGTGACATTGCTCATAGTGACATGTGACTTTGAGAATTATTCAAGGCAAGAGGAGTTATTTGTTCAATGCGTTGCTTAAATAGACAAATCAAAATTTAGAGAAATAATAAAACCTACAAACTGAATGTCTGTGTGTCTTTGTTTTACTTCATACCGTAGCAAGAGACACATACTTCCGTTTCATCTGCTTGTTCACATTCGTGCAGTCACACACGCAGAGAGCAAAACTGTCATTTTCTAATGCGCTCCAGAGCTCGATCATGCTCTGTGATCTGCTTGCGTCTGCCTCGCTGTTCGTGTAGCACTGACTTATACCACTAGTCAGATATTCTCGTGCAGAGCATGCAAAAACATGCGCTGTGTGAGACAAGACAAACACAACAGCTCGCACGTGAGACAGTCAGCGGAAGTGCACCAAACAGCAAAAAAAAGCAAGGAAAAAAAAGAAGGCGGGGCCCATGACGTACACGTCATGCAACCCTCCAGCTCTGGTATGAGAACGCTAGACGGGACCCGCCGCAGTGGCTTATCGGCTATGGTGTTGCGTTGCTAAGCACAAGATTGTGGTATCAAATCCCGGCCACAACAGCCACATTTCGATGGGAGCGAAATGCAGAAACGCCCGTGTCCCGTGCCTTGGGGGCACATTAAGAGATCCCCTGGTGGTCAAAATTAATCCGAAGCCCCCCACTACGGCATGCCTCATACTCAAATCCTAATTTTGGCACGTAAAACCCAGAATTCAATTCAATTTAGGCTAGACAGGGCAAGTGGAGAGAGTGTCTATGTTGGCAAGGGCGCTCGCCTCCTGAAATCATGGGTTAGCGGCGCTGAAGTATTTCTATCTTGGCTATTAATGAACCAATTAAAAAAATTGTTGTGGTAGAACGCTCCCTTGAGGGCACGTAACAACTTCTAGTGTATAACCAAAATTTGCTATGTGGCTTGGTGAGGAGCCTTTTAAGCAGATTGACAATAACCTCAAGACCTTGCTCACAGCTTTTGCCCAACAACAGAGTGATGGGAATAGCTATCACAACATAGGCTTATTTTTGAGCCCTCAACTTCTGGGGAGACCTGCCAAATCCCATGGGCCGGATCTGTGAAGTGGTAGCATGAGGGTGCGCCACAAAAGATGGTCTCTTCATCTGTGGAATTAAACTATGCTCACAGAATTCAAGGGCTCAAAGCTGTGTCGCCTGTTACAGCTTTTTTCATCAATAAAGTAAGCAGTTACAAGTAACCAGTTCATTAAAAGGAAGTGTGAGCCTTAACGTGTAAAAAAATTTACTCTATCAATTACAAAACTACCAAAAACGTAATTTGTTTGAACTAATTAATTATATGATTTTGTTACATACAAGTTTGAAAACTGTACATCTTTAAACTGTGAAAGTGCAACTATTCCCGACATAATACAACATACTGAAAGCACACGCTCAAAGCACGATACTAAATCTGTGGATTCCAAAAACCTTGGTCTACGTTTCATTCTGCCAAGGGTGGAAATCAACTTACAGCTTCCAGCTGCTGCTTCTTCTTTGAAAGAACATCCAGCATATTGTAGACATCATTCAAATTCATGCTGTCAGACTCCTGCAGAATAAGTTCATGTAATTCTGACACTACTGGGTTATTCTGAAAAAATATGATAAACATATGAACATGCTGTTGATTCTGATGAGAGAGAAAAAGAAATATTACAGAAGTTCTGCATTTCACTTACGCCTTGCAACTTCAGCCTCTTGTCAGCGGCCTTTTGCTTATACTTTGTAATAAGCTCATTCACTGAAATAACAAAAGAAAAATCACAATAAAAAACGCCGCCTAAAACCACTATAGCAAAAGCAGCTGTGAAAAATTACTTAAAAGAAAACTGACAATTTTCCCTTAAGCAATCCAAGCGTAATTTACGGAGACTAACGTACAAAAGCAACATAGTTTCTATGACAGATGCGATAGTGGAGGTTTCCAGATGAACCTTTGAATATGGGGGGTTCTTTAACATTAACCTAAAGCTCGGTACAGGAGCATTTTTGCACTCAGCCTCCATTGAAATATGCCCACCATGGCAAGGAATTAAACCCACAAGCTTAGCAGCAAATACCGCACCCACTAAGTCACACTATTAAGAAGGTAGACTATCTGAAAATGTACGTTTTAACTTGAGTTAGGCAAGAAATCTTCTGTTAAGGCCTGCTTAGAATTTGTAAGCCATTAAATTAAAATATTGTAACAATCGGGACATTTCAAACAAAGCGGACATATTTTCCAAATGGAAAGTCTATCCCCTTGAGGTGCCGCGTCCACATTTGCGGGCCCGACTTGTTTTTGCCAGTTCTGTCGAGTGGTGGCCAAGAAAAAGCAGCACACATTAAGCTTCAGGTGAATTGAACCCCCTACATGCTCAATGTGTCTTTATTTCACTTCCAATGTGCTCCATGCTGCTACAGAAGACCACTTTGCTGAAAGTGGTATGATGTTTGACAGGACGTTTGACATGCCGCATTCTGGCAGCAAGTAGAAAGAATAATTTTTCCTTGCTCATAATGCATGCAGTCAATAATGAAATTGTGCGTGTTCTTCAAGCCTGTGATTGAACTTTTTTAACACAAAAACGGTGCATTACTGACAGCACAATAAACAAATAATTAATTACTAATTATGATGACTCATCACAATGCCCTAAGCCCCTTCCATCTTTCCTGCAGAGGAGTGTCAAGTGCCTTAAAATGAAGTTGTATAAATTTGACACATTTATAGGCAGTCCATCATAATTCATGCCTCAATGGGCTATTATAATATATAGAGGTTGGAATACAAGGAGAGAAGTCCCAATGCTAGCACGACATTGGGACGGAAAATGCTGGAAATGAGTAACACTTTTCAGGACAATGTTTTCATCTGTGAATGCATTCAAAGTGCCAGTATTACTGCTGAAATGATTAACCTGTTTTCAAAATCCGCATTGGTTTCTTGCACTGAAGGCCAGGAACATACAAGACGTCTGCTCACCTAGGCTATGCCTTTTCTCCATTCAAAGATTTTTAAGTCCTACAATAGTCACTGCACTTCTACGAACACAGGAACCTGACTATTATCGACATGTCCTTTACTCTGGATCACAGATGCTTGGTTTGAACAAGGGGATCTAGATGACAGAAGAAATGAAACACTACATCTATACCTATGCCAAGCAGTGAAGGTAAAAGAACTGCTCTAGCCAACCGTACCAACAGAGTATCATAACTGCAATGCCCCATGTAACTATTATAATCATCCCCTACTAACTATGAATAGCTATGGATTGCCCTTATTCCAGAAGCTAACCGAAGAATGTAGCAATAATTATCGAACGGGCAAGGAAATGCTTGCACACTTGAGAATAACCCAGCTCATCTATTCCTAACTTGTTCCACACAGAACACATAGAATGCATATTGCATGATTTTATTAGTTTCACAATTGCAATATTTGAAGTTAGGACTCCAATACAGTATTCACAAGAGAATGGCACATCACCGTTTGCCAATGTGAAAACACTAACAGCAAGTGAAGGGCACAATGAGCATAGGCATGTCTGTTCAATGGCAAGGCAGGTTATGGAATACCTAAACAACCAAGTCGGTCCATAAAAATTCAAGGTACACAATGTAAACTAAAGACAACCAAGTTGACAAAACCTAAGTACAGATCACTGGACATCTTTGAGAAGCAGAAACTTACTACTGCTGGGACCTATTACAAAACTGGGCATGTCTAGGAAATACCAACTCTTCTGATATGTTGCAAGTAGAAAAAACAAATGCTAGATTTTAACACGCAGAAAAAGGCAACTGAAATAAATGTCAGCCATCCCTGTTTTTTCCTCCAATGTGCCATTTAAGAAGGAGAGAGAAAAGCACAAGGATATAAAAAAAGTGTGTGCATTGGAATGGGAAAGTTGTGGTTTGACAGTGTTTGCATATGCGTTGTACATGCACTAATATTAAGTCAGCCTTTCAGGGGCCAAGTGAAACAAAACTTTGTTTTTATGAGAGTACCTTTAAGTGGCTTCATGCAAGGGTCAGCCAATCTCGCAATACTAAATTCTAAATGCAACAAAGCTTTTCAGAACAACTCTGATCCAGGAAAAGAGAAGAAAAATTCAAAACCCCTTGGTTTGTACCTGGACCAAGGAAGCATGAAAAGACCCAGAAAAAGCAATCCTGTCTTTATTAAAGCTATAAGGTGGTTTTCTCAGATATTTCAAGCAAAAATTCATAGGGAGTGTTGAACTCTGAGCCTAAAGTTCTGGGCTTTTCCTTTCCTTAAGTGCACCTCCGCCTAAGATATAAAATTGCAGCTTACATAACAGAGGTGTTCAAGAAACAAAAGGTCTCTTTCCATCTGATGCCATAGCTAAACAGATAATTTTTTAGATTGTGGCAAAAGAAGAAAAAAAATCTACTGGTCTATCACAAGCATTATAGCTACACACTGCACTAAGGTTACAGCAACCTCATTCATAACACATTCAGTCACAGCCTCTATGGGCTATTTCTAAAGCTCCATAAGTTATCACCAGAACACTATGCCTCCTCCAAATATTCTTAATTTTCATGGGACTTCAGTCCTGTAAAATATGGGGTCTGAGCTGCTATTATGTGCTATCACAGTAAGCAGCACTGCTAATAGGTACTGTCCCACCTTTTTTGTTATGCTTGTTAGAGAACACAATATTTAATATTTGTATCAATGAAATTTTCTTCATGTGACCATTTTTGGCAAGCACTCTGTGACAAAAACTATTTTTCTAGACACCAATAGAAAGTGACTAGCTAAATTTCCATATTTTTAAACGGTTTAAGCTTCATGGCTATGAAGTACAACTATCATTCGCTATGCATCAAAATGAATGACTTACACAAAAAGTTTGGATAGATCTGCTCCTTCTTTTCAATCACAAAATTACACTTTGGGCATCGGTTACTGTATTCCAGGCCTGTTGTGATGCACTTGTAGCTGGAAGTAAGCAAAGTGGACTTTAAAGCAATATTCTGAAACTCGCGCTGGGCTCACGTATAAACAGAAGGCACATTGACTGCTCACCAAAAAGTGTGTCCACAAGGTGTCATGTGAGCTTCTTCAATAACATCGAAGCATATTGGGCTGCAAGATAGGATAAAAACACGCAGAGTAAGATTTACACACGAATCAAACCAACACGAGAGTTTCTGGTCTTGTTAACAGCACTTTTTAAAACTTCGCAGGCAGACGAGCAATATACACGACTCACAAATAAGTGGCTGAAGTAAAATACTACATGTTTATTCAGCAGGGCGTCGAAATGGCTTTAAATTCGGCAGTTACTTGCACTTCTCATAAAAACACAGGAAACCAGGCCGACCGTGAAATACTTTGAGCAAAAAGGCATTGGCGGTAGAGGATACGCAAATGCACAAGCTCGCGGGAAGAGGCAGTACGCACCACAAGTAATCGCTGTTCCTGTCTTCATATGAGCTGTTGATTCCGTTTAGAACAGATGGCTGTCTTTTTCTAGCTCTCCGAATTTGCTCCGGTGTTGAATTCGAGAAGGAAATCCTTGTGTTGTTCACTGACGCCATTGACACGACCGACCGGACCTACACACGCAAGCACGTCTGCTCGAAGAACATTGGTGTGCTAAAGGACAAACACAAGATAAGTGAACAGATTTAAAAACGCAGACGCGGTATAGTGGGAAACCACTATGAGCATGGTTCTATACAATTTGTCTTGCTCTATTTTACCACATAATACGCAAAACAACCTTAAAAACACCGTGCATGAAGTCTCCTATCTGCCCGAGACGCCCTGAGCACTATGGATTGGATTGGATTCGTTAGATTATAAAGTGCGCTTTCGCGCTTTCAAAGGAATAGAAGTAGCGGGCGCGGCGTTTTCAAGAAAGGAAACGCAAGCAAAGCAGATGACGATTGTCGTTGTGTGGCAGAGATACATCCCAAAGGGTGTAACTTTGCCTAAAAGTGCAATGCCCTACACTCTACACTCTTAAGCTAAATTACACTCTTTTGCCACAACGACAATCGTGGCCCACAACAATAATCGTCATCTGTGTAGCGATGCCTTTTCCGATTCTATGCTTTTCCAGGCTTTTCGCGCTTGGCCAGTAGTCAGAGCGACGGTCTGCCCACATTATCAACGGGATCAGGCGGCCGTGTGTGGTGGATGATAAGAATAGCATAGAATAAGGCATAAGGCATCGCTACAAAATAGCGGCCCTGCTTTGCTTGCGTTTCCTTTCTTGAAAACTCGGCGCTCGCTACTTTCCTGTCGAGAATCTGCGTGACACTGATAACGCGCATGCCGTTCGTAACTGGGAAGTACCGGGCTGTACCGGGCTCGCAGCATTAAAGAAAGGAAACGAGGGTAATACGGATGACGATTAATTAACGTTGTGGGACAAGATAAGCCCCAAAAGGCGTAAATTTTTCTAAGAGTGTAGTATTCCCGACAGGAAAGTGCAAGGCAGATGACGATTATCGTTGTGTGGCAGATACACCCCAAACGGTGTAGCTTTGTCTACACTCTTAAGCAAAATTACACCCTTTTGCCACAACGATAATCGTCATCCGTCTTGTCCGCATTTCCTTTCTTTACCGCGGCGAGCCCGGTACTTGCCAGTAACGAACAACATGCGCGTTATCATCATGATATAGCATTCTCGACAGGAAAGTAGCCGGTGCGGCGTTTTCAAGATAGGAAACGCAAGCAAGGCAAATGACGATTATTGTTGTGTGGCAGAGATACACCCCAAAGAGCGTAACTTTGCCTAACACTCTAAGAAGAGTTTACTCCCTTTGGAGTGCCCCTTCTGCCACACAACAATAATCGTCATCTGCCTTGATGCTTACGAGCAATAAAAACAGCGCTAACAATTGCCCAATTCTGTTGATTCTGTGGTTTGAGATAGCGGCGGAGCATATATATGTTGACTGAAAGAATAAAGACACTTTGGTTGTTAGTCAGCGCTGTTGTCTGTGTCCCTTCACTTGTCCTGTCGTTTAGCGCTGTTTTTATTGCTCGTAATCATGAACCAACCAGACCAAATGCGTACTCTTCTGCCTTGATGCGTTTCCTTTCTTTAACGCTGCGAGCCCGGTACTTTCCAGTAATGAACGGCATGCGCGTTATCAGCATGATAGCAACTTGAGCAGCCAGCACGTGCGCGCTTGATCCTTATATATAGTGACCCCTTTAGAGGCGTCTCTTTGGGGACAGTGAACGAGTTGAACACACGTAAAGAAAAAGAAAATCCCATCGAAAACGCCAATTTTTTTTCTGTCTTAGGAAGATTTTCGAGCAATAACTGTAGCTCACAATATCTAGTACGGTATTTACCCGATTCTAACATGCGCCTGCTTCTTTTAAGCAAATTTTCCCGCATATTGCCTGCGCTTGTGCAATCGGACACGATACCAAAACTTCCTTTGCGGCTACAACACCGATGTACTGCTACACTGTAGTACTGCGGCGAAGCTGAGTTTAGGAAGCCAGCCGCCGTTGTGCAACACAGGCCGACCCGCACGGAGCAACCTTTCCTGACGAACTTCCGGTCCGCCGGCGCGGCAGCGTGCAGTGTCCTTTTTTTTTCGTTAAAAAATATTTCTTAGACACACAAAGTGGGCGCGCGTCTGATTAGGGGGCATGTTAGAAACGGGAAAATGTCAAATGAATCAGCAGTGTAGCAGTTTTTTTCTGCATCTTGTGTAATTCGACACATGGGATAATTCCATCAATTTCGTCGGTCCCGTCGGGGTCGAATTAACGAAGTCAACTGTAGATGCTATAGCGGAAGCTTCCGGTTTAATTTTGACCCCCTGCGTTTTTGTAACATGCACCTATTGGCTTCGAGCTCCACCACGTACTGGAAAAGCTGGCGCCACCGTCGGCGTGACGTCCTATTAGGGATCACGTGGATATAGCGGCCGCGTCGGCTGCTTCGGGAGCGCCGAAGCGAGCTGAAAACGAGAGTTTAAATTCCCTCGTACGCTGCTGTCCTCATTTAGTGGCGAGATTTTCCCGCTTCGAGTGTCTCCTTTACAACGCTTGAAAGCACTACAATAGGTAGTGGCTGCCTTTGAAGGCGCGCAACATGGTAGGCTACTGCTCGGTGCCGCAGTGCCGGACGCACGTAACGGAGGCCGGTGTCAGCCTCCGGACAAGAAGGCCGGACGTAGCCGCAGGACAAGAAGCTGCGTGAAGCTTGGCTCGCGAAACATCAAACCGGCAAACAGTCATCGGCTACAACTCCGGTATGCAGCAAGCACAGACACGAGGAAAATTTCTGCTACGGCGCCGGGTCTGCGATGTTCGGTAAACGCGCACTGAGACCCTCGCCCAGTCCGCTGGCCGGCTAATGTCATGACGGTTTGGTCTATGAACTTGTCGATGCTATATATACTGGCAAGTTCACTGGAGTGGAAAGGGAGCGGTAAGAAGCACATTTAAAAAAAAAGCATGGCATATGGTCATGTTTGTGTTATAAATTAATGCATTGGATTAAAAAAAAAAAAAGCAGCGGGAAATCGCACGCTGAGAACACCGATAAACATACAGTGCGACGCAACTCGAGAAATAATACTGAAACGTCCAAGAATTTAGAAAAAAAAAAAGATTGAATCGTCGCGACGGCTTACGACATCGTAGGCGTCGAAGTCTCTACAATGAAATTATTTTTGAACAGGTCTGATAGCGCCCACGCAACATTGGTTGCTTGCATACTGTCAAATGCTCATATTCTGCGACCTAAAGCTCATGGCACGATGCGAAAACGCGTACACGGCGAAAGCGAAACAGTGCGCGGACAAGCATGCAGACGCGCAGTCGGTCGCTGCGAATCTGTGCGATCGCTGCATTGAGGCTTCATTCTATTACGCTCCATTTAGTTATACAAACACTATAAGAACATATTTCACATAGTTTGCTCTCAGCGTTTACCTACCTTTCACGCAAGAAGCCGGTTCGGGAGACTCCATCGCGACGACTGCGCGCAGCGGCGTTCACTGTACGTATTCGGTAAAGAGATAGCGTCTGTAAACGATTCTGTGATTTAAGGTTGCCCAAGATTATTATTTAGACAGTAAAAAAACTTCTCTCGTTTCGAAAGTACTTGCAGAAATGTCTGGGAGAGCTCGCGCGTGGTGTTTTCAGTGAGCGCTGACAGCAAAACCTATGAGGTGCGCGCCGCGTGATCCCTCATACTACGCCAGCGAGGCACTTCCGATAGATGGCGACTCCGTAACTCCTCGCCGCCAATATCAAAGTACATGCACATTTTTTTTTTTTTTGCATTAGATTACCATTGGAATGACACCGCTGCAGCAAAACATTGAGCCCGGAACCTCTTGCACGGCAGCAGAAAGCCACACCTAGTCCCCGTGGCAAGTGAAGTTCAAAAATCAAGCGCTGCTTCTTAGAAGAAAAAAATGAACATTACTAATTCAGTCAATAATACTACGATGTCTTCACATGCCAGCATCCTACCTGCGACTATCTAAGGACATTCTAGGAATGATATCTAGGAAGATTTGAACTAACAGCACTTGTGCATTTCAATGTTAACAAGCTGCTGAACTCTGGCCCAGACCAGTGAATGCACTTTCAATCTGGTTGAGCAACCACTAGAAACTTGGAAACAAGCGATAAAAAAAAAAGTTTATTAATACCAATATATGAGGGAACAGAACAGTTTCTGCAATTACACCGGACTGCATATGAAAGCAAATGGTACATATAATTTAATAACACAAATTTATGTACACAAGTATTGCCACAGATCACCGACAGTGCACTTTCAGCAAAAAAGAATACGTAGCAGTAACCCTATTGCAATTGTGCATTTTAAGAGATTCTGTGACCAGGACATCCTTTGTCCTAGAAAAAGAAAAGTACAAACAATGCATGCATACAAATTCGATAAACCTGTCTTTGATGCCCTGGCTTTTAACATTGGCACAACAGTTTTGACAGACAACATAAGCAGAGGCTGTATTTAAAGCGTTATGTTCTGTCACCATCTCCACGCTGTGCACCTCAAGGTTCAACTCTGTTTTGGCAAACATTAAGAACCAGAACACTCAGTAGAATATGATGTTAGTCACTTGTTCAGTGCACAAAAATTTTTGGTATGCATGATGATCACTCGAGTCTCACTATATAGCAACAGCAGCTAAAGCCTGAATGCAGTTTCCATGCTCTTCATAACTATACACTGCTGCAAAATAGACTTCCATTTGCTTCCATTTGGATGGCTTTCTACATGCACAGTTTTTAGCAGAACAAACTTGTGCGTAAAGATTATATACATTAGTCTACAGCAAATGCATTTCTATGCTATATATAACGACGTAGTCTCCAAAGTGTATGCCTTCTTGAAAGCCTTTTGATATATCACTGGAATGGTCTTGGAACAGACAAGATTCATAAAAGAAAAAAAGCTTTCACCGGTTCTTTTTAACCAAACCTACAGAAAACAACATTGTGACAGAGAGCACACACATATGCATGCATAAATTCACTGTGAAACAAGTACTTGTGACAGGACAAGTGTAGGACTCCTACAGAATTCAACACTGTTAATATTTGGACTGAATTGCTGGCATCTAAAGGTCAAATACCTTTATGGCTGCGCAACATGCACTCCCCTCACAGCAATCGTAGTGCAAGTTAGAATATTCTGAATTGCTATATATTTCTCAATGGCCTAAGAAGTATTTGCTTGGGTAATATGGTAGCCAAGCTCAGGCTAACATGACTTGTTTTAAGCATCAAGGGAGTGCCCATTTACATCACTGCCCAGACTAGCAAGCAACGAAAAAACCGGGCCTTATGCAAGCCTTACCAGCATCTAATGCACACAACTGCGCAAAAACACCCTTGAACGCTAATTATTTCTACCACAGACTCCCCAGTTAATGATAAGAGGTCAAAACATCTGTCACGTGAAAGCAAAACTAAGTGTGCTGCAGTGAAGGCAAATCCTCCAGATTAAAGCTCACTCGGCCTGCCTGGCAGTTTAATTTCAACTTTGGTGAAACGAACTTTTTCATTGCACAAGCTCTAAACACACAGCCAGGAAAAGAAATACAAGTTCATCCCTTGTATTTTCCCTCTCTCATAGTGCAGACTCCCAAGTTTCAGGTTCCGCCAGCTGCGTTAGTTAGAAAGACACTGTATATTTATACTCGGCAAAGGACTCCAGGAGGCATAATGAACAATGGGTCCAGATTACTTTACAGAGAAAGAAGACATACATGCGCAATGCCAGTATACCAGAGCAAGCATGGTAGAGCACGGCACAGATCTGAACACAAGAGGGAAGAACATGGCAAGTGCGCTTGACAAGTGTGCTAATAGATGGTAGTGTGCTAACACCACCCATAAGACAGCACAAAAAGAAAAGTACTTGGCAAAACTGAGCCCATCCCAGCTGTGCCCATGCATGCTTGTGGCTAGTGACAAGAAGAGGGCAGGTAACTACACCAGACAGTTGCCAATTTGTAAATATCACTGGACAACACCTTCATGCAACTTGACGGACAGCAACAAGTGAGGGGACGTCATCAGTTCTGCCAAATTACACTTTTTCCTTTGTCTTTGGGGCCACATTTCTCAATTGCTTTCAGTGGGAGAGGCTGCTTTTAGAGGTCTTCTTTGTGTATTTCAGCTATAGGCAGAAAACCTGCACAATCAAGAAAAGACTACCTTTTCTTGTACGTACAGTTCAGTGAACATTCTTTGGCTGCAATTAGTCCATGTGAACAGCACTAACACTGGACTAAAGGAATGAATATACATTTTTCAGAAAGCTCATAAATAATAATAATAAGAGTTTCAAGAGGGAAACGAATCTAAAAAGCATTCAAGTATAAGAAAGGAAGTGACACATACTTAACACTCACACATGCACTCACACACGCACAGGACCAAAGAACCTCCTATTTAAATTACTAGGCATATTTGCAGCACCAGTATATGCACTGTCCTTGCTAGTCACGATGTCTATTTTTTTTCTTCACAAGCGTTCACCTAGCTGCGCAGGTCGAAGGTCACATCCAAAATGAGCATTGGAAAGGAGGTGTGCAAAGGGACGCTCAAACTGAACAATACTGCATATCTTTAGGCAGTATTTTATGAGGGGTGAACACCACTATGAACACGGACCTACTGGTGGCTACAAGGAGCAGGTGCCTGGAACACCCAACCATTGCGTCCCCCAGAGAGTGGAGTTGCAATTTTGTCAGCAGCAGAGCAATGCAGCCCCTCTAAAAGCAGCTCTCTCACGGATTGGGGGGGAGGCACAGACGGGAAAGAAAGGAGACAAGGGCTCAAATGACAAGTTCCGAGTCAGTGGCTGGCTGCGGTGCCACGAGTGCAGTGGTAAGCATAGCACGATGGTCAGCTGGAAGGTGCCCTCCGGTGCGAGGCACTACGAGGCGGGCACTCGGAGTGGCTGTCACAATGCGCTCAGTGCCGGGACCTGACAGCCGCTTGCCCAAGATGCGAACTGCCGAGTACTTGGCACGCTGGTAGGCTTCCAACACGCTGATGCCCAACAGCCTGCAAGATAACCACCCCATCTCAGTTGAATGGCTTGTGTTGACATGCTACTGAAGGGCCCTCTTCTCCAGCAACATTTCTTTATGCTCTATAGTATCATACCACATTTGCACAAATAAATAGTGCTTGTCTCCTGTAATTTCCAGCCTTGAACTACAAATTGTGCCGCAAGTTTTTTTTTTTCAATGTACCAGGTTTAAGTGTAAAACACCCAATTACTAATGCCTGCCTAACCTCTGCATGTCCACACAGAAGTTAAACATATGCCAACAGATTTTCAGACAACCAACCTTTGGGACATTGCTGGTTACCGAGACATGAGACACTGGCCTCTACTACTTACGTACAGAGACAAGTGAAATTTCAGGCTACCAGATACAAACTGTCCAATAATTTGGAGACAGTCTGCTGCGCAACGTCATGAATATTGCTGCCGCAGCTAATTTAAGTTTTGCCGCTAAGCCAGCTTTTGCTGTACCACGTCACTCAAATTATCCATCTACAATGCTCGAGCATGAGATTGTGCACACGTAGTGGATAGTCGAGCAGCAATTAACTAAAGTAGCTTGGTGGTCTGCAACCCGATCCACTAGTACCACTAGCTTTCCTGTAAGCTAAAAGGATTCAGGGCGAAGCAGCTCACATGTGGCCATAAAGCTTTCAGTTTGCACAGCCAACAACAGAGTCACTCACTATATCACTATATCACAGAATTCACATCACTATATCACAGAATTTATATCACGATGATTCACTTCCAACTTCACTTATCTGACTGCTAAATGGAAAATCATACAACACTGTGGAAAAATACATTAATGGTGCTTCTGGCTGCCTGGATGAATAAAGTTGAATAAAGTTACTGTATTCACTCGCATAATGTAAGCACTCATGTAATGAATGCACCTCCCACTTTTTCAGTAAAAGTGTTTTATTTCTTTTTCTTGCACAATGATCGCACCCCGAACTTGCCGCCACGAAGTAGGAGAAGCACGGTACAATTCGGTGTCTGGTATGGGGTCTGACATGCTGGAATGGCTGCCAGATCCGAGGCGTTTTGCTGTGCCGTGGCGCTATATTGGATGCCTGGCATGCGACAAAATTAGGAGACAATGCACGATTTGGCATCGAATATGGCATCCAATGTGCTGGAATGGCAGCCGAATCCGAGGAGTTTTGCCATGCCATAGTGCCAGATCGGAGGCTTGGCATGCGACAAAATTAGGGGGGACACTGTACAATTTGGTGTCCGATGTGCCGGAACAGCAGGCGATTGGACACCTGACGTCCGGTAGTGCCATAGGCCATCCCCCGTAGCGCCAGATCGGACACCTGGCGTGCGATAGATCGTGCGATAGATCGTGTGATGGTACGGTACAATATGTACGGTGGTATGGCATGCAGCAGCATGGCAAGATGCCTCACATCCGGTTGCCATTCCAGAGCTATGACATATCAAAATGCCTCGGATTCAACTGCCGTTCCAGCGCATTGGATGCCGTATCAGATGCTGAATCATACTGTGCGTCTCCTACATTTCAGAGGGGACTGTGGAAAAAAAAACTGCCCAAAATTTGACCCCACATAATGAACAAAGCCCCCAACTGCCCTACTTACTGGAGATTTTGGCAGTCATTGTCGCAGCCTTAAAAGCAGTCAGACTATTTTTCAGTGCAAAAGAGAACAGCAAACAAATAAATGCATGACCCAGCCAGCATATCAAAAACGCTATTTCTGCGTTAAACCCAACTACAACCTCATTTGTAAATGCACATGAGCTAACTGTCATTTGACAAGTGCCAACATCCTTAGATATGTTCGTAATACACCCATGAGCATTTGAAATTGGCGACTCAAATAGGTAGTTATCTGGGGGTGAGGGAGACATATACAGTAAAACCTCGTTAAACCGTACCCGCTTAAACAGTAGTTTCGTTTTAAAAGTAGTAAAGTCAAATCCCCGACTCAGCGGCCATTGAACATGTGTTTTGTATCTGCATAAACCGTACCAGCTTATTGCGTATGCATCGGTTAAAACGTAGCATTTACACTTTTCGTCGAGCAAACACGGCGGTGTGTCGTCTCCATCGGGCGGCTCGGCAGAACAACAAGCCTCAGAGATCGAAACAACGGCCTCCAAGTACGCACTAAACGGCCTACCGTTTAGTGCGTACTTCTTCCGAGCTCTGGCCAACTACTGTTTAATGAGGTTTCACTGTAATCACTGCAATGAAGCACTTCTAGCTAGGCGGTCGCTTTTGATCACACTGGCACGTAAACTGAAGTAGCTGTGATAGAAATTACCTTTTTTTAGTCTTTCCACACAGCTAGGAGCACCATCGAGTTTTTGTACAAAATCAATTTTCGCTGTTTTCTTGTAATCATTCTTAGGTCAGGCAAATGAACATAAACTGGTTCAAGCTGATCTGAACCAGTCATATTTCACTCTCAAACTTATCTGAACTGAACTGTTTTCACTGAAGTGGAATGAAAATTGGAATGAAAAAAAAAAAGTTTGGTTCAACACTCTGGCCTTGGCTGTATATGCACATGCATATTCCTTGCATATGCAGTGCCGTAAATGATTCACAGATGTTCCTGATGATTATTCTGATGAGCAAAAAGTCTTTGCTGCATTGTCGAAACCATATTCATATGTGCCGAGCGAGAACTGCAGTTGTCTTATTCGTTTGATTGCACATTGGCCCATCGCTCATCGCACACACGAGTGCGAAGCGCCTTGCAACACTTTACATTTTAGCTGTCATGCTAGTTGGAGCACGCAGATTTTGGCTACTGATTTTTGATTGTTAAAGGTGTGCAGATACCTAAATCTCGAGCGACTATTTTTTACTCTTAGGTAATACACAGCATTTAGGGGACCATAATAACGACCAGCACATGCATGAGTGCATCCCCAGTAATGAAGTATCACTCAATTTTTACTGCACAGTTTCTCGTTTCAATATTCCCGCCAGCAGGGGTGAACAACCTTTAAGCGACATAAATTAAGTGTACCCGACGTCACGGAGGTCGTGTGAACCACTAAAGCATTACCCACAGCTAACCGATGTGTCATCTCAATTTCACACGTATGCCCATGTTTGTCAATGCTGGAGCTAGGTGGGAGACGCGCACTCGCACGGCCGGGAGACGAGCACTGCCGGCTGTGCTTTGGCAAACGCAGGCGCACTGAAAATGCATCTCCACCAGCGTCCTTAACGTCACAATATTTTGCCCTTAACAACGATGTTTTTATTATTGCTATTGCGATAAGCCCAGAGAAGAGAGCAGTGTTTAATTTTTACTCTTTAAAATTGAAATAAATTACCCTTTAGCCGTCTGCTGTCAGCCATACTTCATGAAAGCATTCCTCATAAGCATGCAAAGATTATGATATAGACAATTTGTCCTCTAAATTTGGTGTCTACACTCCTATACCATTCTCACTACAGTAGCTCAACATTTGGTAGCAGTGAGACATTGGTTCGAGGTTCACCATAAGGCTACAGGTGAAAATACATGCTGACAACTGGTGCATGGTAAACGATGCATCTAGCTTGCTGCACACATGACGTACCACATGTGGTGGAGATGCTGATCTTGGTTCTATACAGTGGCATGCCATTTGCAGTGTTGAAGGATAAGATTTGATGTTTTACAAAAAAACACAATATGCTGAACGTTTAATATGCAACATGTATTAGCATGCAAAACCATTTTGAAGTGAATACATTGCACGAAATGGCTAGTAATATTTTGGTTTGGTGACAAATGGTATGTTATACACTCAAACCTGGTTATAACAATGTTGAAGGGGAAGCCGAAATTGCTTTGTTATACCCATTATTGCTCTTTACTGCAATATATGCCCAATGAGGTGCATAACTTTAAATGGGCAAAGAAGACGGTCTTGTGGCCAACCAAACTGTTATGCAGCCACGTATGCAACAATATTTTATTAAAACAGAAAAAAAACTTAGGCTTTTGCAACGTGAAACTTTTTGGACCTTGACACAACAGCCTTTACAATAGCTGCCTTCTGTTCCAATGTAGAGTTTCACTCCCACTTTCCGCTTGGCTAGTTCATACTGTCATGAAAACGACAAAACGGTGAAGCAGTCGAAGAGAACAGCTAGAACGCAGACACAACATAACAAGGCATGCCGACTATGCAACTGATCCGCTGTTCTGACATGGCCCCTCTTTGTGAGCGAGGATGTTGAGCACATAGCCAGCCACCCTCCACTTAGCGAATAGCCGAGGAAGGGAAAAAAAAGTTTTTCCTTCCTCCATGCAGTGCATCTCGCCGCAATGGCTTGGCTTGGCAGCTCATGGCCTAAGAGATTGCACCAGCGTTGCTCACCGGTGTATTAAATGCAGAAGTTTCGAACTGCCACATTAAATGAGTGCCAAATCGCACGAAAAGCAATATACTCAGCCCACTTTTCGGAGATAAATCTAGTTCATTGGAATATCCATTGGTAGGACAATTTCATTTCGTTATATCCATTATTTCCTTACCTCAATTCATTATAACGAGGTTTGAGCATTTGTTAGTAGGGAAAGTTAACACTAGATCAATATAGAGAGAGCGAGCGAAACAAAGAGGATGCATGTATTTCTCTAGGGCTTTGAGAGGGCATTTACTGTATATTAATGTGTAATGGCTGTACTTTATCAAAAATTTGGGCACGAATTATATGAGTGCAGCCCACACACAAACAAAAAGTAAATAAATTTGTGCCTGCTTTGAAAAACTGACATGCTTGCCACTGTATGCAAAGACCGTGGGACGCCTTTATTTTAGCTTTGTTTTAGCTGCTGGAACGTAACTGCAGAGCTGGTGCAGCTGGAGTCTAATTCACCGCAAGCGTGAATTACAAGATGAAGTCGTCCTTGGATGTAGGCATTCCCCACTTCCCCCGCACTTTCCTTGTAGCAGCTAGCACTATAGAAGCTGTGCAACATTGTACCGTCTTCATTATCGACCCAGTTTGATCACATTTTAACATTTCTTTTGGCGGAGTACAAATGCCATCATCATTCTAACATGGACCACGTGACCTGGATATAGGTATGTATGACTGTATAACACATAGTCGCAGATCCTGTCACAATCCATGTATCTTTCATTTATGCCCATTCAGTACCTATGCAGAACTCAACAATCGGCATGTCCCATAAATTCGAGTTGAACAGACACAGTAGGAATGATGCCAATGGAGTCGTATGATCGTCGTCCTGCTGCTGTTGTCACAAGCACATATGGTTGCATCACACACACACAACTACTAGACTTAGACAAATGCAATAGTCTACCTGATATTGCTCTGGAGAAACCCAGAAAATTCTGGATAGCCAGCTAGTACCCGCCAAATGCTTCGCTTAATATTGACCCCCGTATTCAGAAATGCATCTTAACTTGAAGTCCACGCTTGACTTGATTTAAATGACGCCTGTCGTGAACGCACCGAAGGAAACGCAATGAGTGTCTTCGGCGCGTTCGCACCAGGCATCATTTATATTAAGTCATGCATGGGCTTCAAGTTAAGACGCATTTCTGAATACAGGGGCGATTCCCACAATACGTGGGGTCTATGAAATTTTTTGTTTTATATTTAGGTCCAACTCAAGGGGTGCAGCTCTTACAAAAGAACATACAGCAGTTTCGTTATAGAACATCCAAAAATTCATTAATTTGGCAGTATTTGGCAACACACCAGTTCACTCAGAGAAGTCCCAAAACTGTCATAAGTAATAAATGACACTGTTGCCATTAATGTCTTTCTTCCTCCTTAGTGCATCTGTGAAATGGGCACATTTGCTTCTTGTAAAAACTTTTTTCTCTTTCTCTTTTAGTTGACCTGTAAACAGCACAGTTGTGTGCTGTTTTATCCTCCTCACAAGCGTAACCTATTTCACAAGTACTAGTATGCCCCTTGAGTGAATGCAGGTGCTAATTACCTCTGATTACTTAATAATTTACTGTGCTCCGGAATAGGGAGTTGAATGTAGAATTTTCAATGCCATTTTACGGCAGGTGACAAACTATCTTTGGTGAGGCTGTGCATGATCATTAAGTCAGAAAGGAGAGATTCCACATGACTGGTAAGACTAAGAAAGAAGACGCTTTTGAGAGCTTGGCTGAAACTTGACTAATGCCACCTAAAAGCAATCAGTCTCTCAATAGCATTTTACCCCACTTTAAATGTGAAGTTGTTTAAGTACAAAGTAAACTATCAACATACCGCAAGCACACATATTCAACCAGCAGGGCGAGGCCCACAGCAAGGGTGCGGATGCCAACATTATCGAAGACCTTGACAACCAGGCAGGCACCTGAGACTGCGCTGCCCATGATGACCAACACAGCAGCCGTCTGCAGCCAGTGAGCCGTTGACAGGCCACTAGGCAGCCAAACCTCTCCACGTTCCAATTCGTACTGTACATATGTGCCACAAACAAGCACTCAGCCACAAAACACACAAACCACAGAAAAACGGCATGACATAAATTACCACATTACACACAGGTACTACCATATTTACTAGGCCAGCCTCAATTCTCTGTCAACTCCAAAATTTGGAAGGCGATTACACAAAAAAGTAAAACTTCCCTCGAATGCAAGCCGAATTAGATAAGGCATTCAACTGTGGCATTCGACTTCAATGGAACATGCATTATGCACTTTATTACTGTTTTCAACACTTGTCAAAAGCTTAGAAGAACTTGTTGGGCGAGTTGGTGCATATTAGCAAACAGTTTTATAACTGCGCAGTGATAAAACTGTTTACTTGTCAAAAGAGTGTGCAAAATTCACTCCTCGTCTTTAACCTGGCCTCTTTACCACCAATTTATTCCCACAGAGCACTGTCCTCGCTAGTGACAAGATGCTATATTCAAACAGAATGGCACATGCCAACTCGTCCGCTACAATCATGGTCTCAGAGAATAGCCTATTATTCGAGTAAATACAGTACTTTAGTTAAATAGTCATCAACAAATAAGCTTCTCTAAAGAAAGATGCTTTCATTAAGCTGGACTCCAGCTCCAAAAGCATCACAAGAAACAAGGACTGAGAAAGCGAGTGAAGCTACAACGTCAAAGGTCATCCCATACAGAAGCAACTAAGCCCCTTTTCCAAAGCAAATACACATTAATTTAGTGCACGTGCTGCAACCACAAATTTTGCCAGCGAGTTTAGAATACATATTTTTTGCACCCTGCAAAAAAAACACACACACACACACAATGCATACATGCATGCATGCATGCATGTTTCTTTATGCCTTCAGGTAGCATGTGTGGGTTTATTGACCAGTTGCCTTCACCCAAAAAGATCACATTCTCGTGACGCCTGCGGCAAAAAGGACGTTCTACATCCGCCGCCAAGGTTTGTGAGTGGTCGCGCTGGCTAACACTCCCAGGGTTCTACTAGGGCACACAAATACCCAAGAAAGTGAATGGGGATACGGCGCCGCTGTAGCTCAATTGGTAGAGCATCGCATGCGAAATGCGAAGCTTGTGAGTTCGGTTCCCACCTGCGGCAAGTTGTTTTTTCATCCACTTTAATTTCCATGAATTTATTGTTTCTTTATTTCATTTATTAAGCACAAGTAATTTCCCCTATGTTGTCCTTGGGGTCAGTGTTTGTTGGCTTCTTATGATATGACTAATAAAAATCAGGCCCCTCGGTTAACCCTCTTTCTTCTCGTTCATATATATATATATATATATATATATATATATATATATATATATATATATATATATATATATATATATATATATATATACGCTGGCCTTACTGTGAGTAAATACGGTACTTTCATTGAACATACTACATGCAAGAACTGTATTCAATACATAAAACCTGAAAGCCAGTTGCATTTCTAGGCCGAATTTACCAGATTCTAATACCCACGTTGTTTTCCAAGAAATATTTTTCAATATAAGCCTGTGTGTTACAATTGCATACGGGACTAAACCCACACTTGCAGCATTGCAAACAACATGTCATCAGAGCCCTCATTGCCACTGTTACAATAAGCTCGCAAAAAGAACACATTACCATGTAGCTTGGCAATGAGGATGTGTGCTTTCATTCAAACTAACTTATTTCACGTGATAATACAGTCGAACCCACTTATAACGATACAGGTTTTAACAATATATTGGTTATAATAATGAAAAGCTACTGCACCATCAACTTTTGTATCCTTTCTATGGAGAAATAACCCCCTTACTACAATGTCCCCAAGCCGCATTATCGGTTATAACGATAACGAGAAGTCTGGCTGCTGGGTGCCCAAGCCAAATGGTAATTGAATGCGAAATCCTTGAAACGAAAAAAGAAAAAGTGAAATGTGAGCTACTGCATGATCGCCCGCCACCCCAACTGCCACCGCGCGCTTCTCTCCATGAGAGGTGCACACCAGCCTCGCGTGCATCTCTGCCGTCGCCCTTCCAATCCTCTGAACCCAAATGGGTTGTGCCCATAGCTCTGTGCTGCGCCACCCTCCGAAACACAAATGCACCACCCTAACAGCGCTGACAATGCTGCCGGCACTGCTCTCAGATTGCTCGCTGGGCCCTCATTTTGCGCAATTAAGCTAACAGATGAAATCGCTCGTGCTTGTCTTTGTTTTTCGCGTCGAAGTCGTTCCTGGCTACGTAGTTTCTCAGCCTCGTTTGACTCGCCGCAGAAACAAAATATGGCTGACCCCCCCAATGATCATCGGAAATGCACGACGTTGCCGGTGAAAAGCGCACTGCTATAGATTTGGAGACTAAGGGCTTCTGACTGATGAGGCAATCGTCGTGAACTTGCTTGCATCAGATAGCGACAGTGACGACCACGACGGCAGCGCTGATGCGGTAAGGCAGGCTGCCTCGGCATTGTCCTCGCGGGAGGTCGGAGGTCCTGTAGATGATTCAGTCCCTCATGGGCTTGTTTTCCCGAGGGACCTTGCGCTTCATTGCGTGGAGTACCTGGATGCCTTGGAGAAAAATGTCGGCAAACTTCGCTTAAACCAAGCAGGGCCAACGGACATGCGGTTTTCTCGTGCAAGCAAGTGGGAAGTATGTGGCTAGATGCTCGTGCCGATCTCGTCTCAGCGTTTGGTCTGGATTTCTCAAGCTGAGTTGCTGCCGCGGCAACCTTCCAGCATTTGTTAAAAGGTGCCTTTTGGGGCCACCAAAACGATGCCTCGGTAAAGCTCGTATGTCACTTTCCGCCCGTGACCCTTGTCTGCAGTTGTTCTAAGAGTGTCATTCTTGAACGCCGACAGCCACGGCTTGTTGTAGGAAGCAGAGTTAAACAGTTAGACGAGTCAACACAATCAGAAGCCGGATGGAGGAAGGTGGTGGGGAGAACTGGCCTCCCCGCCATTATAGTTTTCTTGGAACAGCCATGCCATCTCCCATTTTGATTTCATTTTTTCATATAACCCTGTTATAACAATGGAATTTTCGTGGTACTTGAATATTGTTATAAGTAGGTTCAACTGTAGTAGTGGCAACAAGTGTGCACTGCATGTTTTTGGAGTTCTGAAAACTAGCATGCATTGCTGGACAAACTGGCAAAGTGGTTTGCTGAGGACTGGTATACCATCCTATTCATGATGGTTGCCAAGTTATTCAAGAAATATTACTAAAACACTATGGATAACATGAAAAATGACATGTGGTCCATTGACAGTGTGAATAAATTTCCATTCTGTAACGGTAAATTCTGCATATTTCATTATTTTTCTCACTGTGAAAATCAGGGACATGTTACTTGTTTTTTGTTATAAGCAGTTTGGGTGCACATTAGGTTCTCGAACACACTGGAATCAGGTCAATACAGTAATAGAAGTGGTAGCTAAGGTGATAAACATTGCTTAAAAAATACACATTCTGTATTTTCATCCATACAGCCATGCTTGAGGTTGAAATTTCAGCACAACCTAGCATATTATCACGAAAATGTGCTGCAAGAACCCCTCTCCAAACTTCACTCCAAGACTGACAGCTGAGTGGTTTTGAAATTCTTCTTTCTGTGTGCTACAGTGCTATGTAACACTATTTTTTCGTGTGGCACTGTTTACACTGCCATCAATTGCTAACTGGTCTTTGCTATGCAGCAATATTCAGGAAGAACTACATCTCATGAACTTTAAGTGATGGATAATGCTACAAAGGCTACATTATGCTGCAGTCAGGTGGATGGTAATTTTCCATTGCATGAATTTAGCTCCAACTAATGAATTACAGCACAACTAATTTGATTAACTCTTTTCCTACCGCATCCATTCAGAATAGTTAGACCGCTAACGGTGGTTTCAAATGCTGTTTTCGAGACCTTCCGCGCCGCTCACGGACACACTGCATCATGTGACATGTAGAAGGAGAACTAAACTTTTGTTTGTTAGAGTTCATTCCCGCTTGGCGGAAATCTTTGAAATATCTCCCAAGACATGCACACTACTTCCAATTGTACTCACTTCTTCATTGCAGACTTTGCAACGGTTGCTGTCTGAATTTCCAGCAGACTGTAGAAAGCAGCACAAGGAAAGAATAAAATATGAGTTAGTTCACTTAAACCAAAGCCAGCAGTGGAACAAGGGTCACAAACAACAAAATAAACACAGTCACTTTCACCTGCCTGCACATGAAGTCTAAGGAGAGCTTAACCGCTACTCCTTCCAGTAAACACAGTACTACGTACATTTGCTCTACATAGATTTACCTACATTAGATATATCTATACATTAAAACTTAATTCGAAGTCGTCACAACCACTACCAGTCCTGCCAACCTTGAAAGTCTATAAATGCCAAGGTTTAAGTGAAAATACAGTAGAACGTCGTTATAGTTGAACCTGCATATAGTTATAGTGAATAGAAATGCAATTCCCTAATACACTCCCATAGGCATCCATTTTCTCATTGATGTAGTAAAGACAGGTTTGTGAAAAATTGTGTACATAGAAGAAAAAAAATTAATTTCTTTACTATATCTAAAATTATATGAATGGTGCTACTGAAGAATACGAAAATATTATGTAGCAGAAAGAAGGTACAAAGAGCTATGGCTTTCCGACGACATAAATTATTACACTCACCAAGGCTTCAAAAGATACTTTCAGTAACTGCGACAATTCGTATATGCACTGGCTGCCTTGAATTCTTATTAGAGTGGTCATGCTTTACTATCATGGCACACTTGGTGGCAGCATTTACACGTGTAACAATTTCACTTATAAACAATACTGAAGCACTACAAAGCAGTTCTGTTGGCTTTATTTACTATATGGCCGTACTTCGTGTCAGCTAAATTAAAAAAAAAAAAAAAAAAAAGAAAAGTGTCAACCTCCCTAATATATCATACAGTCAAATCTCATTAATTCGAACACGCTCAATTTAAACTTCCGGTTTATTTGAACTAACGCTGTGGTTCTGTCAAAGTTATGTGTATTCCAATGGGCGAAAATGCCCGGTAATTTGAACATGCAAGCATTTGCGATGGTTAATTCGAACATACCGTGCTCTGACAATGTTCTCAGCGGCACGCCAAATCATGCGGCGGTGCCCCCAACCAACATTGCCCTTCCGCCGCCATAGAGTAAAAGCTTAAGAGAGACCCCTCAACACTGAGCGCGAGAAAAAGCCATGTTACGAAAATTTCACACTCTCTCAAATGGCAAGGTCGCCATTTCTGCGTTGCGCTGTAATGCCCCAGCTGCACTAGCGGCAAAGCACGTGCCGCCAGAGGGATCGGTCCTGGACCGATTTTTTGCAGCTCACCATGGCGGCAAGCAAGCCATGAGCAGAGGAGACTAGTGATGTACGTGCGGGAAACTGGTGTCATGCGGACCCGCCCGACCACTCCATTCGTACTCTTGTCTGGTTCAGCATGGCCGCTTGTTTTGTACCATCATCTGCTCACGTTAGCTCTCTCTTGCACTTGTTTTGGTTAGCTTGGTTTGGTCTCATTTGCGCTTGTTTTTTACAATGACGAGTCTAAACTGAGACGTCCTAGTGAAAAAATTGTTGGAGACAGTGTGCCATACCGGATTCTGTATGACAAGACAGACCCTGAATACAAGGGCATGAAGGTGGCACCCAGCACCTCATTCTTATTGTCTTTTCAACGTGGCCATGCCGCAATAGAAGGGAGAGCACCACCATGATTACGATCAGTGGAAATGATTTCGTCATCTTCATAAGACATGATGCATTAAGACCACAGGGCGAAGAACGTAAACGCAGCGCCGATCTGTCAGCAGATGAAGGAAGAAGCATGGGAGCATGCAGAGGGGAGCAGCGGCGAAGGCCCAGTCCAGCCTTGGCAACTCCGCTGCTTCGGTGGCAGTCTTAAGCCCCAACCAGATGTACACATTGTAACGAGTCCGCACACGACGCGCTCACTCGACGTCTCATCGTGCTCAATGGAGGAAGAGGGTGCACACCCAAACGATGCACGAGTAGCGTTACAATGTGTATGTCTGGTGGGAGCATTAGGTGGCAGAGGTAATTAGCGCCATCCATCAAGCTGATAGGAGAGCAAATCCGCTTCTCTCCTACCCTTCCTAGCAACTACGCTCTCCTCGCCCTCCCACTCAACTCCCTGGTAACTGCCTCACCTTCGATGGTCAGCGCGCATGCCTGCTTCGGCGCCGGCGCCAGATTGCTCGTTGAAGTTTCGTTTTCTGCTGTTATCAGAAAGCGAGCATTGGGCGGCGTAGGCAGTTTCGTGGTCCTTGCTCACTGTGCGATTGTGTGCTGCGATATTTCATGACTCATACCGTTCGTGCATCATGCTCTGGAGTACAAATACTTCAAGAACAAGTCTTTCTTTTAGTTCGAACAAATTTTTAGGCCCCTTTGAGTTCGAATTATCGAGATTCAACTGTAATATAATAAGTTGAAAGATATTGCACATTTCTTTATTTCATATACCATTTATATCCAACTCTCCGAGACACCCTTTACTGCCCACCATTTCAGCCCGGAATGACCACATGTTCAAAGTTGGCGTGCCTTCAGCTGTACCAACTGATATGCCGATTCCTTTATCTTGATATCTGGCACTGACCGAAACCACCCGCCTGTGTTTCTGTTGCTCTGATCACTGATGTCACCTCCTTCAAGACAGTCATCGATAACGAATATTGCGACTGTACTCTGTCGTAGTTGCTTGTTTTCTTTTTCTTTTTATTTTTCCACTCCTCTCTGTAATGCTCTGGCTTTGAAGGTAAATAAATAAACAAAATAAATAAACTATAGCAGCCCCTCTTTCCTTTGGTCTGCATCTTGTGCAGTAACAACTGCTTCGTGCAGCCTTTGGTACCACAAACTGCCTCTTTGAAGCTGCCCAGTGCTTATTTACAAGCTTCAGTGTTGTATTTGCCAGTGAACTGTTCAACATGTCAAAGAGGAAGGTTCCGTCTCTTCTCAACAACCAAAGCAGCCTTATGAAGCCCACGCCCAGATGATGAAATGCATGGGCAAAACCATAGATGTGAAATCTCTGTTTCAATAAAGAATGTATATTTGCTTGAACAGATATTTGAACAGAATCAACCAACTATGCTTATAACATTCTTATCCTAGTTACAGAAAGTCAAAATGGTGAGCTACGGCTATACCAAAGGTACTCGTACAGTTCTTTCTTTTTTTGTAATTTTTTCCTGTCCCGACGAATTCACTGTAATGAAGTTCTGCTGTATACTGAAATTTAGTGAAAGATACAATGTGCTTTACTGTTACTCGAAATGTCTGTCTTTATTCGAAACAGTACCAACTTCGATTCATAATCAACTTTGGGAAAAGACACTGCTCTGTAATTGTGGGCCCCATAGCAACAAGGTAATCACAGTGGCAGCAATGAGCCACAAAAAAACAAATTATTGCGAAAAGCCAAGTGGGGTAACAGCTTATAGTGAATAGTTATCTATGGTAGGTACACCTGTGAGCAGAGTACATGGGAGGTACACCTACGACATATACAGGCCAGGGATAGTGCAGTAAAGCTGATTTTCTCCTCTGCCTCTGAATGCAACTTGAAATTGAGGACTGCAGTCCAAAGATGGCATTGTGAACTTTCCAGTATACTCGTCAATTTCAGTTAATGCATGTTACTTTCCTTAAGAGGAAATTCATTTTTTTCGTTGACCCTATGGTCTGCATACTTTTGCTCACAGGTGTACATAGTGGTAGCTACTTATGTTAAAGTACCCACCATGGTGGCTTAGGGGCTATGGTGTTGCACTGCTAAGCATGAGGTTGCGGCATCAAATCCAGGTCATGGTGGCCTCATTTCAATGAGGGAGAAATGCAAAAACACTCGTACGCCGTGCATTGGGTGCACATTAAAAGATCTCCAGGTGGCCAAAATTCCCACTACGGTGTGCCTCATAATCATAATGTGGTTTTGGCACATAAAATCTGAAAATTTATTATTTTCTTTTTACCTATGTGAAAGTAGGTAATGCTATTAAACTCTGAAAGGACACAAGAGATGCTATTCTGCTGAACTGCTAACAGGATGTGTTCCCAAGCATTCCCATCGCCAAGTTGCTTGAAATAGTGCGAAAACAATGGTTCCAGAGGGGCACTGCAGAGGGGCACTGCAGCCCCCTCATGCTATGTTGGAAGTACATGTACCTCTGTGCACGTACAAACAAGCATCGCCCTGCTTATTATGATGCCCGAGCAGCAAACCATGAATTTTTGCTGGCAGCATCCTCTAAACAATTGAACAAAATGAAGCACTAAAACTGAACAGCAAAGTGATACCTGCACATTATGCATGTGGGAAATTGTGTCCCACTTCTAATGATCCGAGTTCCCACTTTGTACTTGCAAAAGAACAGACTGATTGATCAGAGTTAACGTCCCAAAGCAACACAGGGGGCTATGAGAGACACCAAAGTGGAGGGCTTCACATTAATTTTGACCACCTGGGGTTCTTAAACGTGTGCCCAAAGCGCAGTACAAATGAGTTTTCTTTTTTTTTTTTTCTGTGCCCGCTGAAATGTGGCAGTAGCAGCCAGGAATCAAACCCATGACCTTGTGCTCAGCAGCAAGAAAACAGAAGTTGGAGTTGGCCATTTCTATCATGCAAGAAGTTTAATGTAAACATTTGACAACAGACTGACAGAGTGGGAGCAATAAACCCGGATAAAGGCTCTGGCTTGTGGCTCAAGGTCACTTGAAGGCCACCAACAACGGGAGCTAAAAGCATTTTATGCTTTAAAAAAATAACAGAATGCGTGCCACTGCAAAGTGCTTGTCAAAACAACTACACCTCTGGAATATCTCTGGAACAGCGAAACTGAGTGCCGTCATCTTGATTTTGTCAGAAAGCACATTTCTCCGTCTTGAAATTTGCTACTTCAGCTACCTCCTCCACACAGAAAGAAGCACACAAAAAGCAAATGACTGAAGGTCATTCCAAAGTGATTGATTGGCTGCGCCCGCCACACGACTTCAGCATGCTTTGCCATGGGTCCGGCGCTCGGTCCGTAGGGGCTTTGTCTGCGCTTTGCACCTCGCAACCTCTCACCATCTCAACAACTGTAATCTCAACGAGTGTCACAACATGTGCTACACGGACCTGGCAGAAGCACGGACGATCATTGTGTCTGTGAATGTCTTAAACCTGTGGCTAAACTTACTGAACATCAGTGACGTAGAATTTGCAACCAAGCTTCACACACAAAATCCTCGGACCCACAGCTAAGCCTTTCAAGCATCAGCGCTTTGGAAGCACATAGAGCACGCAATGCTTGGCCATGTGGCTAAGCATTTCACGCGTCAGTGTCTCTGACTCGGTGATCAAGCACAACGCACGCCAACTCCTTGGACCCATGGCTAAGCATTTTGTGCATTGGCGCCTCCGACTGCACAACTAATCACACTGCGTGCTAACTCCTCGGACCCACGGCTACGCATTTCCCTCATCAGCACCTCGGACTCGTGACCAAGCACACTGCATGCTGCCTCTTTTATCATACTGTCCCAATATCTCGTAACATTATCTATCATACCACCCCTCAATAAAGAGAACCTCATCATGAGCTCTGCTCACTAGGCCCACTTTAGCTGGCGCAGATACCAGGCGCAGACATCAGGCTGCAGAAGTGAGGCACCACACAAAAGTACAGAGAGAGAGAGAGAGAGAGAGAGGGGAAGGCAGGGAGGTTAACCAGATGGGAAGATCCGGTTTGCTACCCTATACTGGGGAGAGAGGGAAGTGGGAGGTAAAGTGATAGCAAAGTAGAGATAAAGAAAGAAAGGAGCATAGACATACAATCACAGTCTATCACTGTCACTGCATACCGTCACCGCACAGCACTGTACCACTTGCAGCACTACAGTCTAGCCCGGTTATAACGAAGTCGGTGGGAATTGGAAATCACTTCGCTATATCCGCTATTTCGTAATATGTGGACTATAAAAAAAAAATGCAAACATGGGCATACTGATTTATTGCCGCTGAAAGAAAGTGGTTTAGCGTCCCCTGAACACGTTTCGCGAGTGCGGACTTCAGGATTGCGGCTTCCATACCATCCAACTGCGAACCAAAGATCTGGTCGAATTCCGGACTCCGGAGGTACATCCGTAGCGTGTCAACAGCTGCGATGGCCGCTGAGGAGGTGACCGGCTTAGGGGCACAACTAGCATCATCGCATTCGCTGTCGGAGGCGCTGTCCGCCAAGGTCTCTTCCATGACACTCCCAGCAACTTCTTCAGTCGTGAAGTCCTCGGTGGCAACAAGGTCTTCGTCGGCGAAAACGAAGACCATGTGGCTTAGACCTGCAGGCACAAGGTTCAAGTCGCTAGCGAAATCCCAAAGCTGCTCCAAGCAGGCCATCGCGGCGGCAACATCAGCGGTTGCAGCGACGTCAATCGCGGTAGCTTCGTCCCCAGCAGGCGCCGCCTCCGTGCTGCTGCTTCGGGAGAAGCCGGCTTTCTCGAAGCACTGGGCAATGGTCAGGTGATTCACATCCCTCCAGGCTTCGCTTGCGAAGAAAATCGCCTTTACCAAAGACACCTTCATGCCGGCCACGTTGTCGGCAGTGTGAACATCAATCAGGAGGCGCTCAATCACTCGGCGCCGGTAGTGGACCTTAAAGTTGGCAATAACCCCCTGGTCCATGGGCTGCAGCTTGGCGGTAGTGTTTGGAGGCAGGAACAAAACCTCTACAGCGCTCAAGTGTGCGTTGACGTGATGCGCGCTGCAGTTGTCAAGCAACATCAGCACCTTGCGCTTCTTTCGGACCATCTTCTTGTCGAAGTTGGCGAGCCACTTGCCAAAAATGTCTCGCGTCATCCATGCCTTCTTATTGTTCACATATGTCACTGGCATAGACAGCACCTTGGCAAAACCGCGTGGTTTCTTGGCCTTTCCAATGACCAACAGGTCTCGCTTGTCCGAACCATCCATGTTCGCGCAGATTAGCACGGTGACAGGGTTTTTGCTGTCTTTTCCTCCCACGCACTTGTCTGTCTTGGCCACGAGAGTGTTCGATGGCAGCAGTTGGAAAAATAGTCCAGTTTCATCTGCATTGTAGATGTCCTTGTCGAAATACACAAGGATACGATCGCGGTGCTTGGCCATCCACTGCTGGAGCGATCCCTGGTTAACGGACGCGGCCTCCCTACGATGTTTTTACATGTGATGTTGTGCCTGTCCTTGAATCTCTGGAGCCACCCATTTCCTGGCTGGTAGTCTTCGTGGCCGAGGGCGAAGCCCAAGTCCTTGGCCTTCGCCAGAATGATGGGTCCACTGAGCGGGATGTTCTTCGATCGCGCGTCCACGAACCACTTGTAAAGCGCGGCTTCTACGTTGCCGTAAGTGGCACATCGGATCCTCTTTCGGTCCCTGTTGCCAACGTCGGCGTCGAGAACGGCGTCGATCTTGCTACCATTCTTGATTATTGTTGAAAGCGTGGACTGTGCAATGTCAAACTTCCATGCGATAGCACTCTTCTTGACGTTTCGACGCACTTCGTCTAAAATGGCGCGCTTCGTCTTCAAAGACAGCACCTTTCTCTTCCCCGTCGAAGTGCTGGGGCTCGCGAGGCTCGACATTGCAGAGAAATGAAGTCAGTTCCGAGAAAGGGGACAGCTAAGTAGGTCCGCTGCCGGCGAAGCGGTCACGAAATATAAAAAGAAGCGGAACAAGACAGAAAACCGTGATGGCATCAATGCGGGCGTCAATGCGGGCAGAAAATAAGTGACAATGGCGTAACGCACGATCTCAGTAGCGTTCGCCGTGCTCCCAACCTGGAACAGTGTGACACTGCGCTCAGTTGTCCGTTCACCAGCTAGATCAAGTCGAATAACTCTGTCTTAATAAACAGCACACAACGATCCGCGAAAACAATGAAAATGAGCCGCACTTCCAACATGCACAATGCTGCCGTGCTTTCTTCCTGCCTTGCGCACCGCGGCACCGACATAAAACAAAGCGCGCGCTGCCACACCTCCTGCAGACTACAGTCCAGCCGTGGCACCGACTGCGCGGGAGAAATAGAGAACCGCGATTGGCCAAGACAGCCGCTCTCCGCGATGTCATCAAAAAAAAAAAAAAAGAAAAAAAAAAAAAAAAAAACAAGTCTTTTCTTTTTTACACTTTTCCCCTGCGTGGCGTGCTCTACCGCTCTACGCCGTGATGCCGTTCAAGGACGGCACAACACGAGACCGGCGTGCCATGCGATGCAGTGAAGCAACTTTTCGCTCTGCGGGAGAGCAGACGACGCCACGAAAGGACGCCGTCAGCCGAATTTTGCTCTTATTTTCGCGGAAAAAATCGTCTCAAGGACGCAAAAATGTGTTGATTGACAGATTATTTTTCGGTTGGTATTAAATCTCTTCGTTATATCCGCTGATGCGCTCTTATTTACTTTGTTAAAACCGGACCCAAAATGTATTGAAAATGCGAAAATGGGAATGGGAAATTGAAATCCCTTCGTTATAACCGCTCTTTCGCTATAAGTTGCTTCGTTATAACCGGGCTAGACTGTATAAACATCTGTTCAGGCTACAGTTGCTTGTCCAATTCTGTTGCCCTTAAAAACTGCAACAATTCCTTCGTCGTCATCAGCTGCGATGGCTTGTGATGTCGGCATTCTAAAATAATTTCCTCTGTCAGAGGTCCTTGGTCAAAACGTGTTATCGCGATTGCGAGCGATAGTCTCTGTAAATTGTAGCGAGGACAGTCACAGAGAAGGTGTTGAGTCTACTCGCTACCACAGTCATCACACGAGGCGTCGTCGGCCCATCTGATCCGGAATGCAAAGGACTTAGTGAAAGCCACCCCTAGCCATATTCGACAAAGCAGGGTAGCTTCGTGACGGCAGCATGCAGCTGGAATGCAAAGGCATAGAGATGAGTCTAGCTTGTGCAGCCGGTTGTTTTGAAAACTTCCTGCGTTCCGCAAGGAGAACGTGATATCATGGGTGAGCATTAGAAATTTGCTAGCAGCATCTGTCCTTGATAACGGTATTGGCTACTCTTCGTCACCTTGAAGAGCCGATCAAGCAGTGTAATTGGAGTGTTCGTTCCCTATGACGCCACAGTGACTTGGAAGCCACTGAAAAGTCACGTGGTGTCCTTTCTCAGTCAAGGTATGGATTAGTTCTCTAATCTCAAATACCAGTTGTTTTTGTGGTCCACGCCGCAGGGCTGATAGCAAAGACTGCAGTGCTGCCTTCGAGTGGCTGAATAGTGTTCATCTTCGAGGTTGTTCTTGGCTGACAAGACGAAGTGCAGAGCAAAGAGCTGCAAGTTCTGCAGCCATCGGTGTCGTTGGGTGACACGTCTTGAAACTGATGGTGGTGGCTTTCACTGGGAAAACCACGGCTCCAGAGAAACACTGGAGAGTTGCCGATCCATCAGTATAATTATGTACGTGGTCGGCGTACCTCTCGTGCAAAAGGAGCAGAGTTAGTTGTTTAAGAGCAGGTGATGTCAAAAGCACAAGCTGGAAAAGCACCTGGCAGCTGCACTGCTGCCTATCAGTGGCTCTCTGATTCCTAAGCTCAACACGCAATGTCAAGGGAAGATGACTCTGAAGGCTGCCGAGAGCTTTCGTTCAGTGATATGGTCGTTTCTACCAAAAGAAAAAAATGCATCACTGATTGCACTGGAGACTACTATGAATGAGGCAGTCTGCAAGAACAACACTCAAACTATATTTGTGTCCACATGGAGTGCTGCGCCTCACTTGGTTTGAAACCCAGGCACCATGCTCTTTGTAGAGCAGCAGTAAAGAATGCCACATTAAAAAAAAAAGGAGGAAAGAAAAGAAAGGAAAAATAAAAATAAAGGTGGGGAACGAAGACACACCAGAGCAGAGGCCGCATGTTCAAGAATCTCTGCATCACGAGACACACCAAAAACTACATTTGATGCCCTTAGTGAACTGAAAAGAAGGCGTAACTTTGAGAGCCATTTTCTTAAAACTGTCTTTTTGACTTTGTGCTCCGTTTTCGAAGCCAATTTCTTTTTTATGGCCTATTTTGACACTGCCCTTTTTTTTTTTTTTTTGTCACATTCCTTGGTCTACAGTGCAGGGTTTCTCGCTTTCATAGCTTGCATTTTTCTAAATTTATGATGTGGCTATTCGTTCACGTCAAAAGTGTGCCTAAGGCAAGGGTAATGTAAAAAATTACCACCCAAACATTTCGTGTTGCAAAAAAAGAAAGAAAAAAGGAAAAAACAAAACAATGTCGTGCCCTTCAGCACACATTTAGCTATGCAGTCAATATTCAAGGAGTCTTCCATTGCAATTTTTAAGCTCCCCAGGCCTTCCAGGAAGTGCAAGGGTGAAAAATTCTGCTGAATAAAATGTTCTCACGATATCCCTCAAAAACTTTTATGGAATCCTCAGGGATGTTATAGGGGCACGAAATGCATCCGCTATAGACGGACGCGCACAGAGAGAACGAACTTTGAGTGCAACCGGTGAGCAGCCGAGCGGCGATGAAACTGAGCCTTTATAGTATGTGCCTTCCACGCACCGAGGAGGCCGGCGCTGCAAACATAAACATCCGCTCGTTGTGCAGACGTTCACGGTGGCGGCTGTGTGGAAGCGGGTACCAGTTGGGGGTGGTGCGAGCATTCAATGCACGATAGTCTCCACAGGGGTGCCAATCTCCGGGGTCACGCTTGGGCACCATGTACAGGGCAGATGACCAGCTGCTTGACGATGGGCGGATTATGCCTAACTGCAGCATTTGGTCAAATTCTCTGCGAGCTGTGGCAAGACGGACTCCAACAAGACGTCGTGGCTTGCAGGATGCTGGAGGTTCCGTGGTGATGATGAGGTGCGTCACAATGTGTTGCACCGGAAGTTATAGGTTGCTAGGTTTGGTAAATTCAGGAAATTCACTGAGAATAGAGGCAAATTCTGATGATGGCGAATGCGGAGCTGCTTGCGTAGAGGCGGACAGCGGTACGAGGATACCTTGCACGGAGAGGTTGGTCGTACAGTCCACAAGTTGACGGGAGCGGAGATTCATGTTCAAACCAAAGTGGGTAAGAAAGTCCGCACCTAGTATGGTGAAGCGCACGTCGGCGAGGATGAAAATCCACCGAAATATGCGATGCAGGCCCAGGTAAATAGTGAGGGAGCGTTGGCCATATGTTGCGATTGTGGACGTATTCACAGCTTCAAGAAGCGCAGTCCTCGGACAACGGTGTCGGTCGAGGCGGGAGGCAAGAATGACGCTCACCTCTGCACCAGTGTCCACAAGAAAGCGATGGCCTGAGATCCTATCTGTGACGTAAAATAGGCGGCTTCGCGTAGCGGTTGAGTCACACACCGTCATTAGTGACTAGCTTCCATGTTTCCCTGCCAGCGACAAGGCTGTCGACATTTGGCAGCGCTGGTGCCAAACCTGGTGTGGTACCAGCAGAAGCCATTGGAAGTGTGTCTTGGGTGGGAACGCGAACGTGAGCCACTCCTAGTCAGTGGAGAGCGACGAGGTGTGTCCATCTGCACTGCTGCCATGGTATCTATCAGCCGGTCAATTTTCTCCTCGAGGCAAGATTGCCGGGCCTCGAGGTTTGATGTGACAGTGGTCGAGGACACCGCGGAGCTTGCACCGGAGTAGTCATTGACGTAGTCCGCAAGCTCTCCCGTTTGTCAAGAGGCATATCATCCGCAGTTGCCAAAACCACGACAAGTGTCTGAGGCAAGTGTTGCAGAAATAGCTCACGCAATAGTGGACTCTCGGAGTCTTGGGTACGGTCATCAAGTAGCTGTCGCATCCAATGTAATAGCTGCGACGGTCGGTGATCGCCAAGTTCTGCGTTAAGGAGTTGCTGCAAGCGGCTTCTCTCGGACACGGTGTTGCATGTAAGCACTACGGCCTTGAAATGGTCGTAGGGTGCGATCAGATGCGGGGCTCTCATGACGGGGCTCTCATGACGGGGCTCTCATGACGGGGCTCTCATGACGGGGCTCTCATGACTGGGCTCTCATGATGCGGAACTCGTCAGCTACCTCGGAGGAAAGTGCCGAGATGATGTGCAGGTACATCACACGTTGCGATGTGATGCGCCGCAGATCGAAGAGGGCTTCTACTTGCGTGAACCACACGGCGGGATTCTTCGGCCAAAATGGCGGCAGCCGCAGCTGGGCATTGGAAATGGCCTCCATGGCACCACTGGGGGCAGGGATGTCGGCTGTCACTGTTGACTGGGGCTTAGGAGCTGGGGCATCGCTGCTGGACGCTGTAGTGTTCGTTTCGCCTTCCATCGCATGTACTTGCTACGTCCGGGTCACCAAGAAATGCATGCACTATAGACAGACGCGCGCAGAAAGAAGAAAATGAACTTTGAGCGCAACCGGTGGGCAGCCGAGCGATGGTGAAACTGAGCCTAGGACTGAAACATGCCTTCCACGACGAGGAGGCCGGCGCTGCAAACATAAACATCCGCTCGTTGTGCAGACGTTCACGGTGGCGGCGCAGGAATCGGATCCTCTACAGATTTATTCTGCATATCTGAGTCAATTTTCATGAACATCCATTAAGGAATAAGAAAACAAGTTCTCAAAGCCATGTCCCCCCTTCCCTTCAAGAAAACATTGAAGTAAATACCTCAATAAGCCAGGTACGAAGGCAGTCATGGTGCACCACAGAGACATCCCCCTTGCAGTTGCATGGGCGAATCATGGGTCCTGCATCAGTCCTTTCCGTATCATAGCAGATGAAGCATTCTGGTACTTTTTCCAGAGAGCTGAGGCTGTCTGCAAGACAACAAAGCACTACCTTTTTTAACACGTGCTTGCTTTTCACTGCCTTCTGAGCAAGTGAAGGCCATTGATAAGCAGTTAAACATTTGGCTAACTTTGAAAGATGGAGAAGGGAGAGAAGTCGCTGATTAAAGTTTTCTTCTGATTTGCTTTCACAAAGGTCAATGCCACGAGCTGCCTATGGTGTTTCTTCCCCCAGGGTCCTCACGCGTCTTACTTACTGGCAGCCGCATCATAACCAATATTTCGTCTTGCATGGCTGCACTTCAAGTGTTATGCGCATGTATTGTGTTCTGTGGGAGGGTCAATGGGAGTTGGAAAGCACTGCATTAAATCTGGTCTTGCCCAATAAGCAGTCACATTTTAAGTGGTCTGAGCTGCATAAGCCTTCAGCTCATCAAAAATCAAAATAAAATACTACTACAAACAATGGTTAACACCGCATGGGCTGCTTTGGCTAGTTTCACAGGCATATTGTAATGATAAAGTTCTTGAGATAAAGCAGTTTCCTGAATTACTTCACTTCGTAGAAACCAAAACTTTCATCACCACGATGGCTGAAACCACTAAGCATTACTATCAAGCAAGCTGAGCCCCTCCACTCACCTCCACTCTTGGCCAGCTCTTTAGGTACCGAGAACAAGGCCTCTGACTCAGTGCCTGTTGGGACCACCTTCTCAGGCTCTCGGCGCACGAGGAGTTTCTTCGGGTTCAGGATCCACAGCTGCTGCGGTCTGAATTAATATAAATAGTACTGGATTCAGCAAGGCACCAGACCAGAGAATTTCATGTGCTTGCTACTATGAAGCAGTCATGAAGTACAATACAGTAAAGGTTGGCTAATTCGAATTTTGCAGTGCCAGGCAGACTACACAAGTTATCAAACTGTCAAATTATAGTGCTGGCAAAGAAAACAAGTGTTAACTATATAAGCACACCTCTGTTTCATAAAAAAAGCTTAGAAACATAACAATAGCCTATTTTCATACTTTTAAATCTCACTTTCCCTCAAGACAGTTAGCGAAGATAATGGCAGTGCAGCCATTTCTGAAATCAGCGAATACAAGTGCTCTTTGCTTGTCTTGCGACACGGAAAATGTAGACATGGATCTTGTGATGAAACCATGCGCAAGAGACAAGCCCCAGCACGTGCAGCTACTACTTCATGTTCATTTGAGCCACAACCTGTGCCGCCATTAGTTAGGCAAATTTGCAACGCAAAAAAGTGCCCTTGCGAATTAGGAAGATGGTCTATTGTTTTTAACTCAAGCAAATGATACAATGCAAGTCAGGTGTCGGGACAACCCACACACTTCGAAATAATGAGTGGTCTCTCACCTTTGTATCCTCGTCTGCTCATGCTGCATGTATAGCCTATTGAAAAACGGAAAGGCCAGTTGGCCATTGATGCCAGTAGTCAGTTGAGGTGACCTTAACCTTTTTCCAATAGGCTGTACTTGCTATGTCTCACTAACTGGCCCAATGAAATGTGTTCGAAATAATGAGGGCCTCAAGGCCTGCTTTACAGTGAAAAAGCAGTGACAGCTTGTCACATGCATTAACAAGTGAACATGCTTTTCACAACTACAGTAAAATGCCGAGAGATAGCCCACCTAAAATTGAGAGAATATCCAGTGAAACTATGAGGTAGGCTAACTTTCAGTGTGATGCGATTTTCAGTTTTTTTCAGACAGGAGATTAGTCAGGGGTGGGTTATCTTTCAGGGGTCAGGCATCTCAGGATTTTACGGTACGCATATTGTTTCAGCACAACCAGGAGTGGCGCTAGTCAGAAGACGACGATTTTGACGTGTAGAGGTGGAATCGGTCTCGACAGCTATCTTGTTTACGCATTGTTGTCCCTCTTGTAAATATTGTAAATACATCTTTAGATGTGACTTCTGCAACGTACCGAATTGGTGAGAGGTGCAGGGTACCCACGAGAAACAACAACGGAGCTCTGCAGTGGTTGTCACCTCAGACTGGACAGCACGACGGACGAAATGGGACCCGACATGGCGCGGCTCGCATCAACGCTTACAACCCTGACGGTTGTGCTGGCTCAGCCACGAGTTTCAGGAGCGTTCTGCGGCACCGAGCACCTCCACGTGCAAGACTGGATCGCCCCGTATGAGTGTTAGGTGCCCACAAAAAATGGGATCCGATAATTATGTTGGCTAACTTGGTCTTCTACCTACAAGGCACGGCAAAGGTGTGGTATGACAACCACGAGGAAGAGCTTAACGACTAGGACATGTGCAAACAGAAGCTGAGGGACTTGTTTGGCCGTCCCGACAGGCGGAAGAGCACCGCTAAGAACTAGCGACCCGTGCAAAGACGTCCACAGAATCATACGTCTCTTACATCCAGGACGTGCTGGCTGTGTGCTGTAAGGCCGATAGCGATATAGCTGAGTAAGACAAGGTTGGGCATGTACTGAAGGGGATCGCTGACGATGCTTTCAACCTGCTCATGTGACAAAACTGTGAAACAGTACAAGACATCGTAAAAGAGTGTCAACGCTTTGAGAAGGCCAAGAGTGGCCACATTGCAATGCCGTTCGCACGTCTGCCAAACACAGCCGCGACATCCTCTTGTGACAGGCTAGGAGTGCAGCGACTATTATAATAGATGACCTGAAGTGGATAGTGCGACGAGAACTTGAAGCCACGGCTCCTGCAGTCCATTTTCCCCTCCCCCGTGAGCCGAACAACTTGCCTACAGCACCATTTGTGCAGGCAATAGTCCGCGAAGAACTCGCTAATCTTGGAGTTAATTTTGTATGTGCCGCTGCCACTTCACAACTGTCTTATGCTCCAGGTCCACCGACTGGTCCACGGAATCCTGCACGCTACCGAAATCCAGCCGAGTAGCGGACCGCAGACGATCGGCCAATCTGTTTGCCTGCCGGCGTAACGGTCACGTTGCTCCCCACTGTAACAACCGTACCGTCTCCATCCCTCTGCGACTGCCATTCACCAGTTATTATCATCTCAAACAGAGCGAGCGTCATTACCAGCCTCCATTGGCACTGCAACAGCCAAATGATGATGCTTGTGCTCCTTGGAACAGTCGCTCATCATCATTCTAACGCCACCAGCCCCGTTCGCCACCAGCTTGACGACCATCGTCCCTATCGCCGCAGGCTCGTCGCCCACCGTCTCCGATGCAGCCCCAATGCCCGTCTCCAAAAAACTAAGCGATGCAGCTCCCAGAGGTGACGCTGCATTGACGACTCGACCGCAAAACTTTCTGATCACTTTGCCGACCAAACAGAACTTGATGGACGTTTAAGTCGACAGCGTCAGTGTCCCAGCACTCATTGACACTGGCGCACACATATCCGTGATGAGTGCCCAAGTGAATGCCTACACCCCATCGATGTGCCCTCAGAACCATTCTTTCACGTCAGTCTCAATCTTCTCAGACCTTTTACGACGTCAAAATCTGGAAATAAGTGGGTCGTTGTCGCGACTGATTACGCTACCCGGTACACTATCACGCGAGCATCGCGCACAAGCTGTGCAACTGAGGCTGCAGATTTCCTTTTACATGATGTCATCCTCCATCACGGTGCACCTCGGCAGCTCCATACTGATCACGGCCGCACCTTCTTGTCCCAAGTAGTTAAAAGACTTACTTTGCTCCTGTTCTGCTGAGCACAAGCTTTCCACCGCCTACCATCCGCAGACAAACGGATTGACGGAGCAGCCCAATCACACGGTGACAGAAATGCTCTCTATGTATGTTTCTGAATACCACAGTGATTGGGACAGTGTGTTGCCCTTCGTGACCTTCGCCTATAATTCATCCTGTCACGAGACTGCTGGCTTTTCACCCTTTTGCCTTCTGTTTGGCTGCCACTCTTCTTTACCCTTTGACACAGTGCTTCCTCAATGAACACTCTCCCTGAATATGCTCAAGACATCTTCACCTGGGCTTACGTGGCACGCCAGATTGCCGGATCCCGACTCACTGAGTCTCGGGCCACGCAGAAGATCTGGTACAACAGCCGACATCAGGACGTTCGCTTTCCTCCGGTGGACACCATGTCGCCGGGTCGACTTGTCTGAAAAGCTGCTGCCACGCTACACAAGGGCCTACACAATATTGCCTAAGCTTGGCAATGTAAACTATGAGATAGCTCTGCAGGACTCGCTGTCCCTACGGACATTGTGCACGTGTCCCGGCTGAAGCCTTACTTTGCTGCAAGTTCATTTCCCTTATAGTTAACGCTGAGACAGCGCCTCTACAGGCAGGGGTAATGTTACGGCGCAACCACGAGTGGCGCCAGTCAGAAGACAACAATCTGATGTGTAGAGGTGGAATCGGTCTCGACAGCCATCTTGTTTATGCATCATTGTCTCTCTTGTAAATATTGTAAATACACCTTTATATCTGACTTCTGCAACCTAACAATATCTCCAAAAACTTAATTGCCAATGTGCTGACCAGCAATAAAATTGTCCAAATTGAATGTTAACAGGAAGGAAGTACTTGCATAAACAATGCTTTCTAGCCTTTTCATTGACCATTAGCTTAGAACATGATAAAGTTCGGATGCTGCGAACCACTTTTCGGGCCATGGTGGATGATACGAACAACCAAGCCACTTCATAATCCCCGGCAGAGCCGACGAAGAGGCGCCAGCACAGTTGTAGTGCCAGGCCCTAGCAGTTGTCAGGCGGGCACAGCGGCCACGCCGATGCGCTGGTCACATTATTGTAGCCAGGGCGACCTACGTCACTGTGTCTTGACTTCGCCCCAGCCCAAGTTTTTGCCGACAATACTAAAGTTGTAAATTTGGAGCAAAGTTATTTAGTAGCGAGAAGTTGCCAAAAGGACCAGATCAAACTATCCATGCATATATATGCTGGATTGGTTTAAAGGGGCTTTGAACTACCCCTTAATTTGGGTAAAATAACATAGTCTACCGGTAGCGTACGCTGCTGTGAACATCTCAGCAGAGTTTTGCTGTCGTACGCGGGGCGTGGAGCTCGCAAGTGGATCACGAAGTCACCTTTCTCTCAAATGCTCTTTTTTCAACAGAAGGCCCTGTTCTCACTCTCTTCTGGACGCTTTATTTCGTCATTGGACGGTTTATTTCGCCATTCCCTTAGACGGCTGCTATTGGCTGATAGCTAACATCAAGCTGCGGGTGGCTACATAGTGTAGATACCACTGCGGGGTGCCACCACGAGTCCACTGGATAAGTGCACTGCGGCTCACTGAGGACAACAGCATATGGCTTATGTTTAGGGCGTCGTAGGCACCAAAGGCGGAAGTCGTGGCGTCTACGTTAACATCCAAAATGACATTTGAACTGCGTGCCACGGTGACATTTAGAAGGCAGAGCACTGTGGGCATGCCCCACTGCGCCGTAGCCTTCGCAGTGCAAGGCACTGAAGATGGCACAGGAGCACAGAGGACGCCGTATTTGATTGCCAATAACTTCGCTTCTGCTGAACGCATTGAAATACATTTTGCGGCACAGTACCAGATCTACTCGCATAATAACCGCACTTTCTTGTAAAAAAAATTGCTGCAAATTCAGGGGTGCGATCATTATGCGGGTTAAATTTCATGTGAAAATAATTTTTTTTTTTCATCCCGCATTTGCTGCGGGATGACAACAGGTCAACAAACAGGTGCCTGCCACTGCAACAGTGCTGGACACCAAAGCAAAAATGGCGGCCAGCAGAGCAAGCCGAATGCGCCGAACAAGATTTTTTTTTTCTTTTCGTGGGTACATTACACGCATTGAAACATTGAAATAATATCATTAATATCGGCAAGTCTGTGGCAATAATGCAGCCATGTTCACTTTGAGGGGACAGAAACAGAGATGGGCATGCTTAGCTGCCAGTGACCTAGAAACCCATGGCGGGTATGCTGCGGAAATTATGGCATTTGTCTTCACTACTATCCTAATATCGCACGTATCCGCTAAATGTGGGCGAATATCTTCGCTGTGTTACATGCGTCAGCATACGAATATCGAATCAGTGTAAACGTGGCTACTATCGTTGCCGCTCGCGATTTGTTGCGTGCCCACGAGTGCAGACGAGAAGAATCAAAAGGTGCCTTTTTTGTTGTTGTTAACCACAACCATTATAAAGCCTACAAATAATAAAGCCAAGGCAAGTTTGGTTGTAGCTTTTTTGTTTTTTTTTTCATGGAAGTGTGGAAAGTGATGAAAGGAATAAAACGGGGCATATGCTTAAGAATGTTTGGTGCGTGCAGACGGCTTGGTATGTCTTGAAGAGGTGTTCGCGCAGCATTCGACAGCATTTGACAGATGGTAAGCGCGATCATCATTAGCTAGAGTTGGCACATGCCATGTCGCTGCGGCAAGTTCGGGGAGCGATCATTACACGGGAAAGAAAAAAAATCGAATTTTGACGACAAAATTCAGGGGTGCGATCATTACGCAAGTGCGATCATTATGCAAGTAAATATGGTATTGTTGAAATAGCCTATTTTCACTTCAAATGCCTTTCTCCACTTCGATAAAAAGTGGTTCAGGGCCCCTTTAACAGAAAACACTTTTCACAGCAGTTAGTCAGTTTATGTTTAAAGGGACACTAAAGGCAAATACTAAGTCGACGTGGACTGTTTGAATACCATTCCAGAAACCTCGCAACGCTTGTTTCTTGAGAAGAAGAGATTTAGTTTACGAGAAAATTGCATCTGAAAAGTGCAAATACCTTTTTCGATATTCAAATCTCCAGCAACCCAACCGGGGGAGTGGTGACGTTGCATACACCATCACCGCCCTGTGCTGCCGTCGGCGAGTAAAACGGCGCCCGACAGACAGCGACACCAAGCCATGACAGAGCGGCGGATTCGCTGCTGCAGCTTCTTTTCGATCAAATGGCGCAGACCATTCGGGCATCCGCGACATTGCATGGAAGTTGAATTCTCTGCTACTTGCAGTTTGTCCGAGTTTCGCGAGCCAGCAAAACCAGTGCAGCACTACGCGATAACTACTGAAACGCGAAAGTGTGGGCGGTGCGAAATGGAGCGAAAACGAAACCTTTCGAGCACCCGCGTTATTGTCGAGGGAAATTTCAATGAGTTCGTTTTTTTAAAAGTGAAACAGAACTAGACAAGTAGCATTTTATTTCGTCTTATAATAAAAGGATGTTTTGTGGAACGAGTGGTAGAGTACTAGTGACAGAATTTAACTGAGGAGTACTTTTGTCATCGGGCAAGTACTTGAATGTCCTGGGTGAGTCTCTAATGATGTCCTGCACTTACCTCAATTTCTCAATTATTAAGGCTCCATTCACGATAATATTGACACCTTAGAGATTCTCGAGCACTAATCTATCACTTTAGCTTGACTTAATATGTGCCTTTAGTGTCCCTTTAAGTAAAAGAAAGGAGAGAACAATAAGAACAGACAACATTTTTACTTACTGTACACAATTCCAGAGCACACAAGGAAACCAGAGTGCCAGGCCCATCTCAATGACACGGAACATTACATCATGGCAATTTCTGCCCAGCACAGCCACCCTGCATTGTGATACAGAGAAAGATAAATCAGGACCTGCAAGTGAATGTTGATTACAGCCAAATAACTGATGAAAACCACAACTGCGACAAATCCACCATCCATACCATAATACGCATTTCTACTAGCACCATCGGCTCCAAGATGCCACTGGTTTGAGGTAAAAAAAAAGTAGGCTACTTCCACTTCTACCAATAATGGGCATACTTCATAGTGGTGTTGCAGAAAACCAGGTACACCTGCATTTGTAACAGTAGCTTAAGATTCTAAAATGTACACTTGGGACAAGTCCAAGCTCAGAAACCGGCTATCCAGCAATTACAAGTCCCACTTCCATGTGATTACACATAACCGGTGTTTTGATCCATTACTTCCTGTTTACTTTTAAATCTGCGGTGACGATGCATATCTATAGCAAATTAAGCATTTTGATGTGTTGATGCATTTGTGATGATGAGGATGATATGTGGTGTTTAATGGCGCAAGGGCCAGGTGTGGCCAAAGAGCGCCATGACAAGTGGTGATGTTGACGATGTATTATGGAGATGTGACTTGGCTGTAAAGTGGCCTAAAAATATTTGCTGTAAAGTGCATAAAATCTGCGTGATATAAAATTATGGCGATGATTAATGACGAACACTATGAACAATAAAATCCATCGTAAAAGAATGACACAGAATAGAAAATATATGAGATAATAAAAAATACCTGGAGCACTGTTGCCTCACCAGAGCCCTTGAAACACAAGAGCCTAGAGGCACGTGCTATACAAAAGAACTATCACAGCGCTATCCTCTATAGAGAGGAGGCGCTACGAACGTGTGGGGCTAATAACATGCAATACAACATCTTTCAAAAAACCTAGGACGGCGTTGGTGTCAAAGAGTGGTTCTGGACCAAGTAACATAACGGGATGAAGGGGGATGTGGTGCCGGTATGCTAAGAGAAAATGTTTCTTTCTTTCGGATTCGGCTTCCCGACACTCCAGTAGGACGTGGAGGACGGTCAGCCTCTCCCCGCATCTACCACAGTTTGGAGGCTCGTTTCCCGTGAGTAAAAAGTTATGTGTGCCAAAAGTGTGTCCTATTCTTAGACGGCAGAATAGGACATCTGTCCTGCGGGATTTTGTTACAGGAGGCCAGAAACCTAATTGTGGCTTTATTACATGCAGTTTATTATTTATTTCTTCGTCCCACATGCGTTGCCAGTGGTTTCGTAGTTTCCTTCTTAAGAAAGGCTTCAGGTCTTTGACAGGGACCGAAGCAGTAGGACTAACTGCATGTAATGAAATTGATGTGGCCATCTGGTCCACTAGAACGTTACCTTCGATGCCCCTATGACCCGGCACCCAGCATATGATGACATGCTGGTTACATATATACGCTTTACATAAGACGGAATATAGTTCATTGATTACTGGATTTTTGTGCTTACAAAATGACATCAAAGACTTCACAACACTAAGGGAGTCCGTATATATAACTGATTTTTTGAGTTTTGATTTCCTTATATGCTTCACGGTCGATAATATTGCGTAGGCCTCAGCCGTGAAGATACTAGTTTCCGGATGCAGTAAATCGGATTCCGAGAAAGATGGACCGACGGCTGCATAGGACACCCCGTCGTGTGACTTCGATGCGTCTGTGTAGAACTCCGCACAGGAGTATTTGTGCTGGAGTTCCCGGAAATGCATTTGGATTGCAATCTCTGGAGCGTTTTTTGTAACTTCCATGAAAGATGTATCGCATTGTATCAACTGCCACTCCCAAGGAGGTAGCAGCTTGGCTGGATGCATTAGGCGAAGTTCGAGAAGTGGAACATGCATTTCATGACTAAGCTCCCTCACACGCAGCGAGAAAGGCTGTCTTACGGAAGGACGATTACGAAACAGTGTAGCATATGTCAAATCATTAATGGTAGTATAACACGGATGCTGAGGATTAGAGTGAACTTTCAGAAAATATGTTTGGCTGATGTATGTACTCTGGAGATGAAGTGACCACTCGTTCGATTCGGCGTATAAACTTTCAACAGGACTTGTCCTGAAAGCGCCCGTGGCTAAACGGATACCTAGATGGTGAATAGGGTCTAGCATTTTTAGCGCACTCGGGGCGGCAGAGTGATAAATCACGGCACCATAGTCTAGGCGTGAACGAATGAGGCTTTTATAGAGTTTCAATAAAGACATCCTGTCACTACCCCATGTACTCTGGGATAGGAGTTTCATTATGTTCATCGTTTTTAGACATTTTTCTTTAAGATGTTTAATGTGGGGGACGAAAGTGAGTCTGTAGTCAAGTATGACACCTAGAAATTTGTGTTCTTTGTTTACAGGTATTTGTTGTCCACCCAGTTCTAAGCAAGGGTCTGGGATCATTCCTCTTTTTCTTGTAAAAAGAACGCAAGTGCTTTTGTTAGGATTGATCTTAAATCCATTCCTGTCTGCCCACATTGAGACTTTGTTCAGGCCATGCTGTACCTGTCTCTCGCACACTGCGAGGTTACAGGATTTGAAAGCTATCTGAATGTCGTCCACGTAGACAGAGTAAAAGATGGCCTGAGGTAATGAAGCGCGAAGCGTGTTCATCTTCACGATGAAGAGCGTGCAGCTGAGCACACCTCCTTGGGGTACACCCGTTTCTTGCGTAAAAGGACGTGAAAGTGCATTGCCTACTTTTACCCGGAACGTACGATTTGACAGATAGCTTTCCATTATGTTAAGCATATTACCGTGGATGCCCATTTCTGACAGGTCTCTTAAGATTCCATAACGCCACGTTGTGTCATACGCCTTTTCCATATCGAGAAATATCGATAGGAAGAATTGTTTATGTATGAATGCCTCCCGAATATTTGCTTCAACACGTACGAGATGATCGGTCGTGGACCGCCCTTCTCGAAAGCCGCATTGATAAGGATCAAGCATTTTGCTCATTTCAAGGAAATGGATCAGTCGCCGATTAATCATTTTTTCAAATACCTTACAAAGGCAACTTGTGAGGGCTATCGGGCGGTAACTTGCCACTGAGGAAGGGTCTTTGCCTTGTTTCAAAACAGGGACCACAATAGCTTCCTTCCATGCGGTTGGAAGGTACCCTGCATCCCAGATGGTGTTGAAAAGTGTGAGTAGTGTAACTTGCGTGTCATCGGGTAAGTTTTTGAGCATTTCATACATGATTCTGTCAGATCCGGGTGCAGAGCTCTTGCATGAGCTCAAGGCAGCTTTCAACTCCGCAATACTGAATGGGCAGTTGTAGGACTCACTCTGTGGACATTTTCTTTTGAGTGGCTTACATTCTTCTATTTGCTTATATTTCAGGAAGGATTTCGAATAATGTTTTGAACTTGACACACTCTCAAAGTGCTCCCCAAGTGAGTCTGCCTGATGTTGCAGCGTATCACCCTGTGTGTTTACCAGAGGGAGTGAATATGTTTGTCTCCCTCTAATTCTATTTACGCGGTTCCAGACTTTCGCCTCATCTGTAAACGAGTTGATGTTCGATAAAAACTTTTGCCAGCTCTCTCTTCTGGCCTGTCGGCGGGTTCTCCTGCCTTGAGACTTAACTTTCTTAAAGTTAACAAGATTCTCTGCAGTGGGCGAAGCGCGTAGCAACCCCCACGCTTTGTTTTGATTCCTACGTGCGACTCTACATTCATCGTTCCACCACGGGACATGCCGTTTGCATGCCGAGCCACTTACTTCACGTATGCATTTAGATGCGGCATCTATAATAAAAGCTGTAAGGTAATCCACAGCAGCATCAATTTGTAACGAGGACATGTCATCCCATGATATGCTAGTTATGGTTCGGAATTTCTCCCAGTCGGCTGTGTCAACCTGCCACCTAGGAGCCTGTGGTAGATATTCGTTTTCTTTAAGTGTTGTTAATAGTATGGGGAAGTGGTCGCTTCCGTAAGGATTGTTCGCAACTTCCCACTCCAGTTCAGGCAGTATAGACGAGGAAACTATGCTGAGATCAATTGAAGAAAAGGTATTATTTGCAAGACAGTAATAAGTGGGTTTCTTCTTATTCAAAAGGCACGCACCAGAAGAAAAAAGGAACTGTTCAACAAGACGACCTCGCGCATCTATACGACAGTCACCCCACAGGGAGCTGTGCGCATTGAGATCGCCAAGAACAACATAAGGTTCTGGCAATTCATCTATAAATGACTGGAATTCATGTCTGTTTAACTTGTAGTGTGGGGGTACGTAAAGCGAGCTAATGGTGATGAGTTTGTTTAGGAGGACAGCTCGAACTGCCACTGCTTCAAGAGGCGTTTGGAGCTGTAAATGTTGACACGCAATGCTTTTGTGGATAACTATAGCTACACCTCCCGATGATGCGATAGCATCATCGCGATCTTTGCGAAAAGTTATATACTGTCGGAGAAAGTTTGTGTGTTTTGATTTTAGGTGTGTTTCCTGTAAACACAGCACTTTTGGATTGTGTTTGTGTATGAGCTCTTGTACGTCATCCAGGTTTCTAAGAAGACCTCTGACGTTCCATTGAATAATTTGTGTATCCATATTTAGGGTAAATTGGTGCTGTGTGTACGGAAACGGAAAGATGCCTTAGATTACAGAGCCCTTTCGAGGCCCTGTAATAGGTGTTTTGTTCTTTTTGAAGCGTTCGAGCGATTCTCGACGCTCCTTAGGCGTTTGGTGCGCCTTGGGGACAGGTGTAATGTCCATTGCCTCGTGTGAGGCGCCGGACAAGCGCTCTTGCGAGCGAGAGGTTTTCAGAGGGAGTCCCGCCTTGGAGGGCAAGACCCCTGCGCCCACCAGCCCGGAGGTCGATGGGGCTCCCAGAGGGATTTCGCTGCGCTGGCCGTTGCCAGCGCTGGAAGGGGCCTCGGAGGCTGGGGCAGCCTCGGCTGCGTCCACCTTCTGGGTCGATGGTCCCTCATTCTGGGTAGATGGAGCAGCGCTAGCTGCAACCGCCGCGGGGGCAGATGGCGCAACTGCCGACTCACTGCCTGTGGGTCGGACAGCCGCCGGAGGCCGTTGTGACGCTGCCCCCTTACGCGCCACATCGGCAAAGCTACTCTTAGACAGGTATGACACCCGCCTACGTGCCTCCTTGAAAGATATGTTTTCTTTTACCTTGATTGTGACTATTTCTTTTTCTTTCTTCCAGGACGGGCATGACCGCGAGTATGCGGCATGCTCGCCATCACAATTAACACAATGTGGAGTGTTCCGACACGTTTCAGAGGAATGTTCGTTGTCACTGCACTTGGCACAAGTCAGCCGGCCTCGACAGTTCTGTGAACTGTGGCCGAAACGTTGGCACTTAAAGCATCTGAGAGGATTGGGAATGTATGGCCGAACACGAAGTTTGATATAACCGGCCTCGATGGACTCGGGAAGGACACTTGAGCCGAAGGTGAGTATCAGGTGTTTCGTCTTTATCTCTTTTCCATCTCGCCTCATCTTAATTCGTTTAACATTGATAACATTCTGGTCACTGAAGCCCTCCAAGAGTTCAGCCTCAGTGAGCTCCATCAAGTCATCGTCAGAGACAACACCACGGGTGGTGTTCATCGTGCGGTGCGGGGTAATAATTATCTGGGTTTCCCCAAATGACACTAGTTTTGACAAGTTTTCATATTGTTTTTGGTCGCGGAGCTCCAAGAGGAGATCACCACTTGCCATCCTCGACGCCTTATAACCAAGACCAAAGACTTCAGTCAATGACTTGGAAACAAGGAAGGGTGAGATCGTTCGTACTTGTTTATCTGGGTTTGCAGAATGAATCACATGGAAACGTGGGAATGATTCTTTTTGGCGGCCAAAAAACTGGAAGACTTCATCGGTGCGCCCTCTTTTCTGAGGGCGATCAGGTAGTGGAGGGAAGGAAACAGCCATGTGTGGAAGTGTAGTTTTCGGCAGCAACGCTAGCCACCCACCATGGAGTCCAACAAGGGGACGCTGCAGGGCCTGAACAACAGGGCCTGCAAACGCCAGCTGTACGTTGCCGCTATAACCCAATATGATATAACCAAGGTTGGCTACTCACACAAGGTTAACCCTTGCTGCCAGAAAGGTCGGAAGTAATAAAGAAGTGAGAAGGAGACAGGAAAGGTGGAAAGTAAGGAAAAGACGAAGGTTGTAGGGAGAGAGAGACAGGAAAAGGCAACTACCGATTTCCCCCGGATGGGTCAGTCCGGGGGTGCCGTCTATGTGAAGCAGAGGCCAAAGAGGTGTGTTGCCTCCGCTGGGGGGCCTTAAAGGTCCAGACACCCAGCATCGGCTCAACCCCCAGGATCCCCCTTTTCCCAGACACGGCTAAGCCGCGCACGGCTACACGCGGGAGGGGCCAACCCTCGTGTGCTCGGGTCCGTGGTGTCGCAACCCGTTGATGCATTTGTGTACATCAACAAGTGTTTCAGTCTTTTCAGCATATGCTATCTGAAGCCACGTCAATCCAAGCCAGTAACATGGCGAGCCACTTGCGGGTGTTGCCATAAGCTAGGCCTTCATGCCCCGATATCGAGAACAAATCTGAAGCAGCCTGCAGAGACGATGCCCAAACTTTGCTAAAGAGGTGAGACAAAGGTTGGCGAAAGTCATTTACATCTAATGAAGGGTGCAAATGGATCAGAAATGCCCATTTGGCCTGACAAGGGAAGACTTTGTGTCAACGTGTCGAGCGATGATGTTGTTTATGTGGAACAGAAGTGGGAGACCTGGCCAGAAACCGCTGTGCTTAAGAGTGCTGAAAATTGGTAAATGTAACGAAGAAAAATTGAAGCCCCAAGTTTACAACTCGTAGATGTACAGGAATCAAATATCACAACTCTATAACTTAATCTACTAGGGTGTCTATAGTAGACAAATATAGCATTATTTTACAACCTGCACAAAAACATTACAATAGCGGTCTATTTCAAATTGACAGATGATGCATCAATTTTGGTCGCTTTGAATATCCTAATTAATGTAGTGAACAGTACCGTGAATTCTGTTTTCATTGTGGAGTTAGATCTGCAGTAAACATGATTAATCTTTTTATCCCCCACCCCCCTTTGTATTAGACCATTCTTGTAAAAAAAAAAAAAGGGGGGGGGGGGGGGGAAGGGTCCCAGATCAAAGTGTGTTTACAACTGGCAGTGAATTCTTTCCATTAATTTATTCAATTAAATTATCTACATTTCAACAAATTTTATTCAAATTATTTTAGCAGTAGTCTGATGGGAGCACTTCTGCGATTTACATGTACATGACAAGAGAACATCATCAGGATGTCTGATACAGAGGATTCAAGTGACCAACTGAAGACACCAAAATGAGTTTCAAATGATCATAACCCTGTTGCAGTTAGTATTACAAACTTAGGAAAGCTTGACACAGAAGCCCCATTAAACCATATATAATAATAACAACAAAAACTAAGTATTAAAGAACAACGAATAAATGATATGTCTACTTTCCAGCACATGAACATTTAATCAGGTTATGGACCAAACAGTATAGAAGAACAAGACTGCTGTTAAAAGATAACAGTCATGGTGGGCATGGTGCAATGAGGTCCATTTGCACTGTGCTCACTTTGATGGACACAACTACAAAGCCATGTCTCCGATATCAGCCTTGTACTTGCTTTTGTGATACCCCAAATTCTCGGTTCTCCATGTTACTTCACATCTCACTTTTCAGACAGCTGCTAACTTTGCACTCTGGCCCACACAGAACTTGCTAGTCTGCCTTACCTTCATTAAAACGAGAACAAGACCAACAGTCAACAAGTTCTAAAAGCAGGCAGTGTGATTGCACCGTTTATCGATCATCCACCCATGTCATACCTAACTAATGAGCTAAGATGCTAATGGCACCGCAAAGGCTATTCAATCTGAAATTATCCTGACCTACCGGAGTCAACAATATAAACTGAAAAATACTGAAAAGCCAGACTCATATGTAGTGTCATCCTACAACACATTTTTCAGCACTCCTTGTGAGCTGTAGTGGTGCAACAGGACCGGAAGGTGGAAAAGATCATTCTCATCCCCAAGAAAGGTATTTCTTCTTCCCCCAACAGTTACTGACCCATCTCACTCACACATGTATGATATAGACTAATGAAACCCATAATTTACTCATACGTAGCAAAATTTCTTCTTTATGTGAACTACTTCCACCAGAACCAACATGGTTTCCAAAAAGGCCTTTCTTCCAAAATTCAATTAGCCCTGTTTATTAATGACATCAGCTCCGTTCTGGATATTAATGTACCAGTAGGTGCACTATTTCTTGGCTTCGAGAAGGTGCTTGATAAGTCCCGCAGAAAAGGCTTTTGTTAAAACTATCGAGCTTTAATCTTCACCCACTCATTCTAAACTGGATCCAAAATTTCCTGACCAGCCGAAATAAATTTGTGCACGCAAGCAACTGCTCTTCTGTATCATCTCCCGTTGTATCAGGTGTTCCTCAAAGTAGAGTGCTTGGCCCTTTGCTTTTTCTAGTGTATATTAGAGGCTTGATTGCGCAACATTTGGACGACACACACAGAAGAGAAACACACACCACAGAGCATGTGGTGTGTGTTTCGCTTCTGTGTGTGTCGTCCAAATGTTGCGCAATCGAGCCTCTAATATGCTATACCAACACGCGCAGTCCTCAATTTTGGCAAGTTTCTAGTGTATATTAATTACCGGCCTACTAGCATTTTCTCAGACATCAGATTATTTGCCGACGACTGTGTTCCCTATCGGCCAATGAACAGCAGTAACAACATTCGAACACTCCAATGCAACCTTAATCACGAAGAGTGGTGAAGTAACTGGCTGATGCCACTGAGCACTAAAAAGACATTTTTCTTTTCACTGATGTCACCGAGCACTAAGAAGACATCTTTCTTTTCACTGCAGGCAAAACTATCCTACCATCAAAATATCTCGTTTCTAATTCCTCAATTTCATCTGGAACCTTGCATACATACCTAGGTATTCTCTTCTGATCTTGCTTGGTCACACCACATAACCAAGATAGCCAATGATGCTAACTGCGTCCTTGGCTACCTTCACCGCAATTTACACCTAGCTCCATTTTCTGTAAAATTATTAGCTCATAATACTCTACTCAGGCAAAAACTAGAATACACATGTGCCACGTGGGACCCTAATGAATTAAACATGAAAAAAACACTACAATATGTCCAAAGCCTTGCTACCAGGTTTACCCTCTCCAAGTAGTACTTGTACAATAGCAGCATCACGGAACTGAAGTCCCATATTAGTTTTCATAACCTTGCACTTCTGCAAGGTGGTTCGACTTTGTCGCTTTCGTAAATTTTATCAAGCATCCCCTTGTACACCTGCGATCACCCTAGTTCATCGCCACTCCAGCAGATTCAATCATGCTAAGTCGTACCCCCACCCCCATGCCCGGGCTGCAGCTCACTTATCTTTTTTTTTTTTGTGTGCACCTCGCATGACTGGAATGGTCTTCCTGCTAACACTGTGCACCATTCCAGCTCTATCCACTTCAAGGAAGACATTGTAGATCTGCTCTGTTGAAATGTTGTCCACCGCTCATGTAAAACCCTTAAAATCATTTACACACACCTAAGTTACCACAACTGTTGCCACAACTGTTGCCTGTTGAAAAATCAGCCAGTGACAGCACCATTACATGAGTAGATGAATAATACTAGGTTTGTCTCACATCAAGGGCAGCCAGAGTTAGCAGCAAAAGGGCAAGCCAGGTCACAGCACGTTATTAAAATTAATGCTTTATCTGATGTTGGTCATGATGATCTTCTCCTGAAGATCAGGGAAGGGGTAACATTGTAGTTGGTCTGCCATTCAGAGCAGACAGACCTGAAGCGAAGTTGCAAAAGACTAGGAGCAATTCTACACACTGATAGGCCAGTAAGTAAGGTGGTTTGCTGGGCGAGTTGGTGCACAGTGAAGGTGCGACAGTTCTAGAAAGGTGAAAAGACACAAGCACAAGTACGAGGACACAGGATGATAGGCTTGTGTCTGCCACAGCATATTAGTGGCTTCTGGTGGTGACTTTTGCCACATGAACATATCTGGTTGGGATAGATCAGCGGCAAATAGATTTTGGACTCTGAATGCTGAGCAGTCACCACTGGGCAAAATTTTTCATGTTTACCAATTGATCATTCCGTGAAGGTGGTAGTGGTTGTGGCCACTCCACATTTTTCAAATAGTGCTTATAATGTTTCTTGCTATCTCTGTAAACTTTTTATAACAAAGGTTTACATGACCTGTTAAACTTCCTCAACCTATAAAACGTCCTTTCAAGAATCCAGATCAGTGCATGTTCTCGCAGAAAGATATTTGGGAGCATTAAGGCAAATGAAGTGGTAATAAAAAATGTGCACCATGACGATTATTTTGTTAGTTTTTATTGAACGGTGTACTGCAAGTCACTACAAGAATGAAAAATGAATTGATAAATGCACGCTAAACTTCACCAACCTTACCTTTCAGCTCCTAAACTCAGCCTGAACGCTATCATTTCTTAAGAATTGGCACAACAAGGAAACACGAGACTGAAAAGAAGAGACAAAGAGCTCTTCGCGCCCTCTTTTCTGTCTCATGCTTTTTCCTGCAGCTGCCAATCTCCAATGCACCCATGCCAACTTACGCAGCTTTCTGTACCTCTGAACACTATCAATCTGAATTTATGCAGCTTTATACAGTAACATACACATGAGGCTTCTAGGATTACAGGAAGGATTCGAAACTATATAGTATTTCCTTGGCACGTAGCTGAGCTCATCATGCTGTATGCATTAGTCAGTGAATTTCATTCTCCATTAAAACGAACAAGCGCGCGTGTGCATGTGTGTGTGTGTGTGTGTGTGTTGCAGATTGTTGTAGGCCCCTTTTACCTAATTTCATCAAATAGCACAATATTTCACACAGGCAAGGAGCTTTTGTACGCAGCCATACCAGAGAGCTTTCAGTTAGCAAAATGCCGCTGTAATTAAAGTAGGAGTGCGCCTCACTTATCCTTCCAGAAGGAGCCCATGACATCAGAGAAGATGAACAACACCATCGTGAGCAGCAGAGTGGCAAATGCCACAAGTCCTAGTCGTGACTGGTGCACTTGCGACATGTTGGGAAGCGTTGGGGGCCCAGCCACAAAAGCGCCACGCACCTGCATTTTGAACACCAGAGCTTGAACCTAAGGCAAATAATTGCACCCTACTGAATATACTCCATTTCATACATAGCAGGCTACGCCACAAAGACTAGAGAGACTTCTCTCACTGCTTCCCATTTACGACCAAAAAAATGGTATGTATGTCACATATGAATGATATAGGTATGCATCATGTACTAATTCCTTGAAACATTAAGTTCCTACTTTCATGTCACAAAATTTACGCATTTAGTCCATGGAAGGCATCACAGATCTAAGCCTATTTACCACCTAGAAGCTCGCGACACATTTCTGCAACCAGTGGCCACAGTGTAGCGCTTGCACTCGAAACCAAAACATAGTATGTCACATACAAGAAGCCCAAAGCTGCACAAATACATAATTTGATGTATCCTTATGTCCACAAGTTGTAGGTGTAGTATATGAAGAACTTATTCTGGAGAAAGTGTTGCAGATCAAGAACAGCTGCACTGCAAACTACATAGAGTGAGACTTCTGTGACCTCATCACTTGCAAAGCCTTTGCAATGTTGCCTGCTAAGTATGAAATGAAGTACAGAGATAGAGTTCTCTCACAGGTGTTATATGAGCAATGTGTCATATGTTGAAAGCAGAAAAAAAATTTGCAAGCAAAGGCATGAAATTATGCCCGACTAGGGCATCTGTCAGGCTTTTTCTCATGAAGTTGTTTGAGAATGTACTCTACAAATAGTAAATCACAAAGATTTTCCACCTATGAAAACTCCATGAAAATGTTAAACACCAATAAAATAATCCAAACACATCAGTGAAAAAATAATAAAATCAATTTAGAAAAGGAAAACTACTCTTACTTTTAATGCACTTTAAACTGCAAGCAGCTGATAATGCTAGTAATGGTACTTGTTAATGCATGAACAAAGGATTAGCAGTGGTACCACTTACGAACCGAGATTTGGAGCAGTTTGGAGCACCCTAATACAGATTTGGGAGCACTTTGGAGCAAATAAATGCCAGCTGTTGGACACAACTAGGCTATTTCGAACACAAGTGTTGTTCCAGAAAGTATTTTCTTGCTGTAAAACAATGCTGCTCTGCCTCTAAAAACAAAACAAAAAAAGACAAAGAAAGGAAGCCCAAATTTGAACATCCCATCAATTTAAATGAAGACAATAAACTTATTCACACAGCGTGGTGCAATTAGTTTATTTCAAGATTACTGAAGCTGCTCAGACTTTGCCTTCTACATCTTATGAATTTTTTTTATTGACATCTACCAGCTTGCCATGTTTTCAACAAGGCTAGAGCTAGCACCAGTAAGAAACAGCTGGCGAGATTCAATGTCATCAATGCTCTTCCGAGCCAGGCCAGCCTTGATGTACCCTTGGTAATACTCGCGCATTGCTTGAGACACCAGGCACTTTTCAATGGTCTGCTTTTCCTTGTAAAGCTGAAGTCCCTGCTCAGCAACTGGCTGAATGACAACTGGCACCAATCGATTATTCAGACACCAACAATTCAGACAAGCTCTGACTACTTTGAGGCACCTTTACTGGCCCATAAATTTGATATGTTCCTGCTCGTGGGAAAAGCATCAGTTGCTTGGGACCCACCGCGGTGACTCTGCAGCTATGGTGTTGCGCGGCTAAGTGAGGTCGCAGGATCAAATCCCAGCCGCCGCGGCCGTATTTCGATTGGGACGAAATGCAAAAACGTTTGTGTCCCATACATTAAGGGCTCGTTAAAGATCCCCTGGGATCAAAATCAATCTGAAGTCCCCCACTACGGCATGCCTCATAGTCAAATTGTGGTTTTGCTATATAAAACCCCACAATTCAATTCAATCAGTTTTTGTGTAGCTTCATAACTCCATTTTCTACCACAGAGCACGCTTGATACTAAATTGTAGAGTATCGAATTGAAGAGGAATAAATTCTCTTTTTAACAGCATTAGTGCCAAGCAATGTTTTATTTTTTTTTTTAATTGAAAAATTGAAAAATATCCACGGAAATATTTTGTAGAAAAAAAGAAACGGTTATGTAAAAGCGTCATTGTTGTTTTGCACAGAAAGACTTAAAAAGGTCATGTGCAATATTTCTGTAAATATCACCTTTCTATGCAAAAAATTGCTCGAGATACAAAAAGAAAAAAAAAAACTACTAATAACTAGCCCTAGCGCGATGTTGAGCTTGACTACCACCCATCTTTTCATGCAAAACTCGACTCACTGTGCGGCCGCTGACAATTGATCCCAACAGAAGGATGTTAACACCTTGCAGATAAGAACTGTAAGCTTTACAACATGCAGGATATTATATCAGCGCACGGCAGCTTTGAAATGGTTCAGCGAATAAAGCGAAACTCCGTTGTGAAATCTGACGCACCGAAGTTGCCTTCTGTGTCAGTGGTGCTTTTTAAGTCCAAAAACCTGCGAGCAGATACATTAGAATCGGTAGAAATGTGCATGAGCGGCGTGCAGTGCAGACGCCATCTTGAAACATATGAGCACACGCATTGCGCCGACCATGCCCCTTATCCAGAGGCACTTGAAATATCCGCATGCGGCATAAAACAAAAAATGAAAAACGAAACTGATTAAATAGTTCCCAAATAACCCAATAAATAGCGCTAGTTGTCAGAGAGCGCTCGGAAAGTGACAAAATGCGAATTTGAAACAGTCGATAGCGGGCTATCGATGGGAATAGGCGCGAACAAGAAAGTGTTAATGCATACATATGACCGAAATTTTGGATGCCATAAGGCTCAACAATTCAGACTCCACCTGCATGACTGCATGCTAATTTGACCGCCGAGTTGAGCAGAAATAGCGATATTTTGGCTTTGATACGTCACTGGCATCACCGCAGCATGGTCGCCAGCCACATTGCTTACACCTCCTCGAAAACGAAACTAGCAAAGCCTAGTTAATCCAGCGCCAATCACAGCCAAACCATAGGACAAGTGAACCCCGCCAAGCCATTCGCGAGTCCCGCCTGTGTTGGTTCCGCGCGTCCAGCGTTTGTTCATTTACGTGTTAAATAGTGACCCGGTCCCATTGACTAAGTTGTTTAAGCGGAGCCGACTCCACCCTCAATGTCTGTGCTGACAAGGACAATAACTGCTGCTAAATAAACCCACCGTCGTTCAGCAATGATAGCGCGGTCGACTTCTGGGCCTCAATTTTGCAGCGATGCATTCTGCTCAATTCTATATACCACCCTTATTTATCATCCATCACTCACGGCCGGCTGATACCACTAATAATGCAGGCGGAGCACCGCTCTTACCACCGACTCAGTGCAAAACAGAGTTGCACCGGAAAAGGCATCGCTATAAAATTGTGGTCCTGTTAGGTTTCCAGGGGCCGAAGATTGATTGCATTCACTGATTGTACTTTCATCTACGTGTGGCGACAGCATGACAAAGATAGAGACGTTGACTGAGCGGATCGTAGGCAAGCGTACATGCACGCAGTAAGACGTGGACAAGCTTCAGCTTTATTTTTGGACAATCCCTTTTGGGCATACTTTCACTTTCGCAACATTTCGTGTGACCATACAGTACCATAGTAAACGAAAAGAGTGGACACTAGAGCTGTTTTGCAGCTGAGATCGAAATTCGCCGATTCCAGCAGGTGGCACTACGTGTTTCCCTATGAGGTGGCTGCGGCCATGGCCCAGTCAAACCCCTCGCCGGGCTCGTGGCGTTGTTACTTTGCGTTGCTACTTTGTAAAATGCGCCCGAGGTTTGTTGTTGGGTTCTTCTGCCAGCGTCTGACACTAATGCTTCGTCACCGTTTCATGGTAAGGCCGCAGAAAGTTCTTTTGCACATTGTTAAAGTCTTATTCTCTTCAAATTTCGTTGTGTCATTGTTAGCCACATGAATGGTGGTGGAGGGGGGCATGGCAGCCTTGAAGCCATAAACAGCTGCTGTCCATTTGTAACGTTGAATTTCATTTTGCATTCTTTATCATGCACAGCAATGAGTGGTGATGCCAGCGATAACAGCGATGCAGTAGCATCCAAGCTGCAAGGCACATTCTTTTCATTATCAGATTACTTGCAACACATCTTGTGTGTGTGGTTATGCATATATAAAATTTGTTGTCATCACGCCATTCTTTTCTGAGTATTCTCCATTACTTGCATTTCGGAGTTTCTTCCCGTTTTCATGTGGCTGCCACTTTTCTCACAATCTGCTGTAATAAACTGTTGTCTGTTATTTTCATGTTCTTGGCTGTCCCGCAAGCTGATTGATAATGAAGGAACATAACACACTGATTTATGAGACTCCTTTTGGTGGGAATTACTAGAAGTAAAATATAAGAAACAATAAAGTTCTACTTCCTCATTAACAGTTGGCATGATTCTTGCGTTAAGTTACAGCTTGAAACAGAGCAAGCGTGAATTTAAATAAAACTAACAAAATGGAGCAGCTTTGTGCGCTCGTCGTCGCAACATAAAAACAGCGGTGCAAGCACCTACATGAAATCACTCGACGATGCATGCAGTTATTGGTCACAAAAAAAATTTTAAAAATGAAAATGAACTTATGGCCACCAGGATTTGGCAGTATGCGGCGGCATCTTGGAGGCCGGTGCGTTTTGCTGATTCTGATAGGTGTGCTGAGAGCCAAGGTCAGCCACAGGGGCCTAGGGGAGTGTCCACTTTCTACGTTTACTATAATTACTCTAAGGCATGAGTGGCACTGGACACATCAACGGATGACGGCGTTCCAGGCACAGCGCCAAGAATCCTGTCGCTCGTAGACGCCAGAACGTATGACGCTAGTGATGCAAAATCCCGTGAAAGTGAACGTATCCTCGAAAGTAGTCATCTGATAATACAGCGCACTTTATTAGCCACTTGTGGAATAATGTAACTGGTTTTCTGGTGAACTTGAATATTTTGTACTCCCGATTATTCAGACTTCTAGGCGGTCACCGTCGAGCCTGAATTATCGGTTGGAGATATATAGATAAGTGAAGTTCGATTTATTAAGCCGCTTTAGTCATGCACGCTATGCACGTCTGCAGGCCACAGCAGCCACACCTGTATTGCACATGCATTGCACAGTCACTAATTTTGGCACACTTTGGCAAACATAGTTTTCAGGATGGCATAGCACATCTCGTTTGGCACAATTCAGCACAATTGGAGCAGGAATGAGAGCACTGGATTAGTGGATCCAAGCTTACATGGAATGCTGTGACAACAGCCTTTTATGTAAGCGAATCGCTGGGAGTTGTCAAGCAGCGATGTACAATCTTATTTCTCTGATAAACAGGTAAGCATGATTCGTCCTGCTTGTCTTTTGTACATGTTTTATGTTCCGAGGAGTTCACAAAAGCAGTGCACTGCCTAGGATGGTGAATTGCCAACTTGCAGTTGACAGCTGCATTTTCTGCCTTTTTCCTCATCAAGCCTTCTACATGAACATCCTAAGGCTGTGCTCTGCGGGAAATATATAGCATCTGCCCTTACAAGTTTTTTTTTTTTTACAAAATTTTTGAAGGCTGCACATGGTAGATACCCCAACTATACACCTTTGCTACATTACTTGAAGAAGCAGGCACTACTTGCACGGCTTGTTGCACAGAGCTCCCACTCATTAGTTTCAACAGTCACCGACAGTGCACGTGTGACAATGACATCAATTTTGTTTACTTCCACTGGTTTTCTTCACATTCCAAATTTTTTTATCATGATCCAAAATGAATCATAGAATCCTGAAATGCATGCCAATAAGTTCTCTTGAATGCCATCAGCATCCTACAGATTCTGAATTTCCTTTGCTCACAACAAGACTAATAATGGTTTTCACTGGAACCTTTCAAATGTAAACCGACAGTCAATCGACTAAATGACCATGTGGGCGCTACAAAGTGGGTAGCTTCATAGGTCACCGAGTCAAACATTTATCAAAGTCAATGGAATAGCACTAAACTATATTCAAATTCTGAAACATTTGAGTAGCGCCAGCACACAACCCCAACAACATAGCTTTCAGACCATGTGCGCAGTAAGCAACACATTAAAACAAAAAAGCAATAGTAACAAATTATCGTGTAGAAATTATTGTGTTCTTTTGAATTAAGTGGGTGCAGCATACTAGCCATAATAATGCTAAAGCAGCAAACAGCCCCCAATGTAGCTAAAATTTTCAAATCAAAACAAAGCCCATAAAGAAATATAGATAAAATAGTAATACCATGCTAAAGATTAAATATTAGCTCCATAAATGTTTATAATATTTTGCAGCGCTAAAAATCATGCAGCTCTCACAGGACCTTGTATAATAAAATTTCTTCACTCTGCAAGATAACGTCAAGGATGGGCTACAAATGCTCATTTACCTTAGCCAACCAAGATAAACAATTAAAAAGTTTATTTCATTTGTTATGCACAACTGTGAAAATTACTCCTTATTTAGAGGTCGCCAATCAGGACACTCGCACGATGCAACATCACCATGATTCGCTGTTTTTTCGAAAAATTTAGCGCAGCTTAAAAAGCGACAGCTGGCAGTTCTATTAATCAACAACACTGCAGCAGGAATTTGCACATACTAACAATCCAAAAGGCACACACCTTGAAGTAGACCTCCACTCCATAGATCAGGAAGAAAACCACCACAATGACCATGAGGACAGCAAAGGAGCCATTGAACACGCCCAAGAAAAGGCTCTGTGGAAATAGACAACCATAAGAAACATTCAATTTTTATGACTACTTAGTACTAGCTACGATTTGCTCATTTACTGCTCCCATACACCAGAACCTTGTTAATTTCCGTCTGTCAACCTGCAAGAAAATATTCAAACTAGGCAGATTTCTTAACGATAAAAAAGAAGAAAACTTGGAAACAAAGTGCAACACTGGGGGTTTGTGAAACTTTAAAAAATTCAATACAATTTGAATACTCTTTGCTATGCAATTGAAGAATTCACTATTCTAAGATATTGGATACAGTTAAACCTCGATATAATGAAGTAGGTAAAATCGGCACTTTGCTTCATTATATTGAAATTCCGTTGTATTGAAATTCAACCTTTTATGCAAATAAGTACAGTTGTGTATTTATTTTTCTTACACAGAAAGGGGTTGCAGAATTTTTCGAATTACCATGCAATAAAAATATGCAAATTTGAATGAGGAAACAATTGATGAATTGGAGTCAGCGACAAATGATAGTTTCATGCCACACCGAAAATATCTTCACATCGGGGGCACGAAATAAGCGAAGCCAAACACGCTTTCGCATGTGCTCCGCTCCTATGGCTGACAGCGTCGCCCGCACTGGGACGATGAACGTCGTCCCAGTGCGGGCGGCGCCTGTCAGCCATGGGAGCGGAGAGGACTTTCGGGACGCCTGTCAGCCATGCTTCGTCTGCCTCTCACTCTGAGTCACCAACTCGAGATTACGCAACTTCCAATACTAAACAACCAAGAAGATAGTTTACATGATGCCACGCCGTCTCGTCTCGGCACGCCCACTCTTTGCACATGCAACAGATTACCTCTAAAGCAGGGTGCGCGGCTGCGTATGCGCTCAGCTGCACTTACAGCCATGCGCAGCCACGGCAAAGACATATGCCAACTTCCCACTCCGCCCCTTACGTGGGCACTTGATCGCGTTACCGCGAGCTCGCTCCCCTCCCCCCTTTTCCCTTTGCTCGCACGGGAAGGCAGCACTCGTGAAGCCACCATCCTGTCTTTCCCTCGCACACTTTCACTCGCACCTAAAGCACACAGTACGCGGGGTACGATAGCATCTTATCCAGGGTGCCTATCTAGTTGGCATTTCCAAATTCCCCGAGTTTTCCAGGTTTTCCCTCAGTGCCTTTGCAAAATACCTTGAGTGACACACAATCTTGTTTTATGCCAAGACAGGCTGACAGCAGGTCGCCCGATGCTGTCACTCTCCAGTAAGCATGCTAAAAAATAAAAAACTACTCTATACAATTTTAATACTAAGGAGTAGTGTTTATGTTATTCAAAAAGAAAACAGAATGGAGGGGTTAGTAAAATGCACAGCAAATTAAATAACTTCTTAAAAAATGGTAAAGCCCATTGCAAATACAGTCGAACATTCTCAAATATGAAAAAGGAGATACATACAGAAGCAAATATTTTCGAATGTGAGCTATTTCTATCAAATGATAGCAAGCTCATTGGTATGGGGCGCAAACTTTCCCACAAGTGAGATTCTCTCTCAGCTGCTGGAAAGTCAACCTCAACTGTCTTGACATACTCTCAACCTGTGCAAAACGCCTCAGTACTAAGTTTCGCTGCTTTAAAAAGTTTACTTTGGTTTGGATGAGGGACATCTGCATCTTGGCGTCAGCCAACACCTTGTTTTTTAAGCTCAAGCTCCACCAAAGAAGCGGCGGCACACTTCTTGTCCCGTTCATTCTTCTATGTATCGGTGCTTTATGTTCTTGTCCTCCTTCTGCCGCGTGTTTGCCCCACAGACCATTTGAAACATCCTCTTAGTCAGTTGTACAGTCAACGTCCTATTTTTTGGACTCCCTAGGGGCCGCAAAAACAACCAATAGCATGTCTTTTACTGCTCTTAAGGGCTCAAATCGCCACAGGAACGTCTGAAAAAGCTCTGAAGGCTGCCAGTACACTTATTAGGCATATTGGTGCTCGTACTGGGACAGGAGACAGCAGATGCACGCGTGTATAATTAAAGAATACATACTGTCTCGTGGCAATTGACCCTTCCCATGCTTGCTATGCTTCACTACAATACTTTGGTGTATGGTTCACCGCAGAACAACACTGTATTGAGGTGAAGCTGACTTTCGGGAACCAGAATTATGCGACGTACTGTTCTTTCCGGGCTTCGAAGCCAATTGCGAGGATTACAAATGCAGAGTCGATGCCATTGCTGACAGTGGCAAATTCCTTCAATGAAAAACACGAAACCGAACTCCAAGAAGCTTAATAGCAAACGTCGAAGTTGCTAGACCTAGCGTTGCCGCAGTAGTGGCTACGGCTGCCAGCGGATGCGTGCGAGAGCACCGATTCTAGGCGATGAGATAATCAAAATGGCATGAAATGAACTGAAATATTCAAATCATTAATGCTGTTTCGGACTTGGGTCATAGCAAAAAGTCCAGAATATCAGACAGCCCGAAGGGTTCTTGCATCCGAAATTTCAGACATTCTTATACATTGACTCCACAGGTATGTGGCGTTGCCACAAAACCGTCTGAATTATCAGGCATGTCCCAAAAATCGGGTGCCTGGAAGATCGATCGTTGACTATACACGGGCAACTCCAGCAGACGACTAAGCATCAAACACGATTTGTTATGATTCTTCTTTGTTACTCGAGCCCAGCATCAACGCGACTTTTCTGCCCTTTCAATAAAATTACAGCTAATTTTCCCTGATAGAAGCACAAATTCCCTGAGTTTTCCCCGAGTATTCCCAGACTATTAAAGATCCCTGAGAATTCCTGGTTTTCCCGGTTGGTACACACCCTGCTTATCACACTTGGACTTTATTGGCCTCGAGCTCCACCACTGGAAAAGCTGGCGCCACCGTCATCGTGACGTGCTAGGAGGGATCACGTCGACATAGCGGCCACGTCGGCTGCTTCGGGAGCGCCGAAGCGAGCTGAAAACAAGAGTTTAAATTCCCTCATACGCTGCGGTCCTCATTTAGTGGCGAAATTTTCCCGCTTCGAGTGTCTCCTTTACAACGCTTGAAAGCAATACCATAGGTAGTGGCTGCCTTTGAAGGCGCGCAACATGGTAGGCTACTGCTCGGTGCCGCAGGGCCGGACGCACGTAACGGAGGCCGGTGTCAGCCTTATTCACACGTAGCCGCAGGACAAGAAGCTGTGTGAAGCTTGGCTCACGAAACATAAAACCAGCAAACAGTCATCGGCTACAACTCGGGTATGCAGCAAGCACAGACGCGAGGAAGATTTCTGCTACGGCGCCCGGTCTGCGATGTTCTGAAAACGCGCACTGAGACGCTCGCCCGAGTCCACTGCCCGACTAATGTCATGACGGTTTAATCTATGAACTTGTCGATGCTATAGATACTGGCAAGTTCAGTGGAGTGGAAATGCAGCGGTAAGAAGCACATTTAAAAAAAGCATGGCATATGGTCATGTTTGTGTTATAAATTAATGCACTGGATTACAAAAAGGAGCAGCGGGAAATTGCACGCTGAGAACACCGATAAACATACAGTGCGACGCAACTCGAGAAATAATATTGAAAGGTCAAAGAATTTAGAAGAAAAGAAAGATTGAATCGTCGCGACGGCACATCACAGTCCTTGTAGGCGTCGAAGTCTCTACAATGAAATTATTTTTGAACAGCTCTGATAGCGCCCACGCAAAAATGGTTGCTTGTATACTGTCAAATGCTCATATTCTGCGGCCTAAAGCTCATGGCACGGTACGAAAACGCGCGTGCGGAGAAAGCGAAACAGTGCGCGGACAAGCATGCAGACGCGCAGTCGGTCGCTGCGAATCTGCGCGATCCCTGCATTGAGGCTTCGCTCTATTACGCTCTATTTAGTTATACAAACACTATAAGAACATATTTCACATAGTTTGCTCTCAGCGTTTACCTACCTTTCACGCAAGAAGCCGGTTCGGGAGACCATCGCGGCGACCGCGCGCAATGGCGTTCACTGTACGTATTCGGTAAAGCGATAGCGTCTGTAAACGATTGTGTGCTTTCAGTTTGCCCAAGATTATTATTTAGACAGTAAAAAACGTCTCTCGTTTCGAAAGTACTTACAGAAATGTCCGGAAGAGCTCGCGCGTGGTGTTTTCAGTGAGCGCTGACAGCAAAACCTATGAGGAGCGCGCCGCGTGATCCCTCATACTACGCCAGCGAGGCGCTTCCTATAGATGGCGACTCCGTAACTCCTCGCCGCCAATACAGACAGCCCACTATATGAACACATTTCACAAACTTTACTCTCAGCGTTTGCCTACCTTTCACGCAAGAAGCCGGTTCGGGAGACACCATCGCGGTGACCGCGCGCAGTAGGCGTTCACTGTACGTATTTGGTAAAGAGATAGCGTTTGTAAACGATTCTGTACATTAATTTTGCCTACGATTACTATATGGACAGTCAAAAACTTCCCTCGTTTTGAGAATACTTACAAAGATGTCCAGGAGGGCTGCCGTGTGAGGTTTTTATTGAGCGCCGTAAGTGAAACCTACGAGGAGCGCGCCGCGTGATCCCTCATACTACGCAAGGGAGGCGCTTCCGACAGATGGCCACTCCGTAACTCCTCGCCGCCAATAGGGAACATGATGCGGCTCCCCTTCGGCGGTCACTCTTGTCGCGTCGCGCACGATTTGAAGTGCCCCATTTGCAAGCAGCCGCTTGGAATTCAATCATTTGACCATCTGCATCTGCGGAAGTTTCGATTTATTGTCTCGGCATTCCTTTCCGGTGGAAGTGAAATTTTGTTATATTGAAGTTGCATACAAACACACTTCATTATATTGAGGTTCTAAATACATGGTGTTCTATGGACATGCAGTTATGAAGAGCTAAATACAGTAAAACCTCACTAAACCGTACCTGCTTAAATAGTAGTTTCATTTTAAAAGTAGTAAAGTAAAATCCCCGACTCAGCAGCCATTGAACATAATGCATTTTGTATCCGCATAAATCGTACCAGCTTATTGCGTAAGTTTCGGTTAACACGTAGTGTTTCCACTTTTCTTCGCGCAATCATGGCGGTGTATCGTCCCCATCGGACGGCCAATCAGAACGTCTCAGAGATCACGACGACGACTTTCAAGCGCCCTGTGCGTTTGCGCTTGAAGCCACATTAATATCAACATCATTTTGGCATGGTGCAAGCAAGCACAAGCAAGGACTCACGTCATGCCGAAACTCTGGTAAAAAACACCGGGTGCTTAGAACAGAAAAAAAATTGGACATCGTTCATGCTATTGAAGTGGCACAAAGAAGTCGGCGCTAGCACGCGAGAGGGATCTACCGTTGACTACGGTGTGTGGCATTTGCAATACATAGAAGTTGCTCAGCAGTGCTGCTGCCACTGTGAAAAGATGTCAGCTACGAGGTTCAACTTTTCACCATCGCTGCCTCTGTTGCCGAAGTGTCACCTAACGACAGTGATGAAGACACGGAAAGCAACAGCATGGGTGATTCAGGCACGACAATGGCAGAAGCTGCGTGTTACATCAGCCTCATGAATGCAATCGTCCCCCTGCAATAAAAAAGGCGCCCCGCAACTTCTGTGGTGCTACCGCGCCCGTGCACGGAGAATATGCAATACCAACAAGAAATCTGCCATGCGAGTGTTTGCCGAGAAGAGGGGGTTGGCTGAAAAGCTGGCTTGCAGCTTTAGCAAGTCTGAGGCCGCTGTGGTCGCTGCTAGGCCGCGGCGGCATCAAACGAAAATAAGACTTTCGTCGCGTGAAGTGAACAAATACGTTTTTGCCCTTTCATCACACTCTCAGTGAGTTCCATTTTTGACAGATAAGAGGGCAATCTCATGCTATTTCAGTAAAGCGGTACTACCGTTAAGTACGTACTTTTTCCGAGCTCCAGCCAACTACGGTTTAACGATGTTTCACTGTACTTCCTTATTCAAATTCGTTATATTGGGGTTTAACTGCATTTGTTTCTGTTCAAATATGTGGGATGACAACACTTAATGGAATCTCAGGGAAGAAAAACCGATGCAAGTGGAAGCTGCTTTGAATGATTTTGCTGCACGAGAGCCACATTTGTTGCGCAGAGGCACAAATTCTTGAATCTTGAGCCAACACGTGAGGAAGTAGGTAATTTCCTATGATTCAACATGAATGCCTTACTTTAGGCAGCATGTGAATCTGTGCTCTAAATTTAGGTAACGCAATTTATTATTTAGGCAGTCTCACCATGTTTGCATCACAATAATACATTGTACAGTGCTGCAGTATCACACTGATCATAAACAAGCACAGCACTCAATCCATTTTATTCATTACTGTCATCATTATGTATACTAGGTAATTGAAAGGAGCTGTTTATCATTTACCAGCTCCACAGATGTCCGGATATCCAGTTATGAGCACCATTATGTGTTTTTATCAAATGTAAACAATTTTTTTTTAAACCAGATGCTTTCCACACAAACTGTCACTTTTTTTAGATATGTGAAAATATTTGGTATTCGATATTCAAAGGTTGTTTTTCTCAAATATTCACCAGTCGATTAGAATGGAAAATTTCTTTATTCAAACACCCCTATGCAAGACTTTTGCTTAGCCGCAACAGTTAGTTCAAGCTCTCATCGCAGCAGGAAAGCTCGTTTCAGTGCATTCAGGGTCACATTCTGAGCTGGTTGATCGCAGCCCCAAGAAGTGCAGACCATCAGTGGCTCTGCAAATCATTCCAAGATTTCAGTGTGCAGCTTACCCTTTCCGTTTCCCCATAGCCAGCGAATTGTGTGAGCACTAACTCTGCCAGCAGGAGCGAATAGGTGATGATGTTGAATGCAAGAAAGCCAAGAAATGACTTGCTAAGGAAACGAGGCTTGTCATGCCGGAGGTCACGGAGGTGAAACACCTGAAACATGTAGGAACAACCAGTTAACAATGCAGTTTAACTATGAATACCACAGCCTCAGCCACATGCCATGCAAGGCTCTACTGCCCCATTTTTCACTGCTAAGCACTAATGCTAAAATGTCGCTTTAAAGGCACACTAAGAAATATTCAAAAATTCAAGAAGCATTATTGAAATTGTGTACATAAAAGCATATAAACTAAATGGCCGAGTTTAACCTAGTACTGTACAGTTGAGTGCAAAAGTTTAGAGACCAGAGGTGCCATTAAAATTTTTCTTTTTCTTCGCAGCCTAGGCATAAAGGCTGAAATCAAATGGTAGTGCCAATATGCGCCTGTGACCAGCATCATGCATTAAGACAATTTCACATTGCACGGCTGTGCTAGAAGAAATTCAGTATTTCTGCTGATGCCGTGGTCTCTATAGAGACTTTTGCACTCTACTGTATATGCAGAAATATAAGCTGTCCAGAGGAGTGTAGCAAAGTTTTCAGAGCCCAAATTCAACAAAGTTGTTATGCAATTGTTGCCATAAGCATAAACAGCATGTACCAAGTATAAAACAATGTAAACTTGGTGTCCTCAATATATTTCGACTGTAAGCTCCTCCCCATTACTTGATATGTAATTGCTCACCTCAGCCCAAAAGCAGACAATAAGAGATGAACCAGTGAGGAGCAGCGGGTAGTAAGCGCTCATCAAACTAGATGCCCATTCTAAAGATGCATTTTCCTGAAAAATTATGCAGTAAACAAGTATTACATGAAATGAATATAAACAAATTATCAATATTTATTAGGGCCTGCAGCAGGAATTGGGGGTAGTGGAATGCAGGTGGTTAAAATCAGACAGGCAATACAAGCAATTGCACTCAATGTGAACTTCCAAGGAAACACTTAACAATTCTGCCCCTTTCTATGTAACAGCAAACAATGGAATGTCTCAGACAGAACAGCATGTGAATGCACAACAAAATTGACAATCCTTTTGGTTCTCTCTGCATGCTCCTGAACAAAACAGCAAAGCCATGCTTCCCAGAAAATTTACACCATGCTTTACCAGCCCTAGAATAGTACATCTCATGAGCTTTCACACAGAATACTATCAACTGGTACCACACCTTGGCAGTGCTCTATTAAGCATTTGTGACTCATCAGTAATGATGCAGATTTGCAGTTCACTAGTATTGATGCAAATATGTAATCACAAAAAGGAAGTCTTCATAGGAAAACTAGGCAAGCGAAAATATTTAGAATAACAAGTTTTTCTGAAGTATCCTATTTGCTTGAGTGAAAGCACTTCTCAACTCACGTCCAAAAAATTGCATGCAAATAAATGTGAGCACTTTACCCTACCTATCACTTCTACATCCTTGACTATGCTGGGATCAGCAGAAAGTATGAAGTCAATTTCATTTCTTGTTTCACCATTGCAGTGCAGTAAAGTGCAGTGATCATAGGTTAGTGAGGGCTAGGATTCACCTCAATTTTAAGAGAGAAAGAGCAAAATTGGTTAAGAAGAAACAGGTCAACCTAGAGGCAGTAAGGGTAAAAGCTGACAAATTCAGGCTGGTACTTGCAAACAAATATGCAGCCTTTGAACAGAGAGATGATGATGACATAGAGCTAATGAATGAAACCATAACTAGGTTGGCTTTAGAGGCAGCAATTGAAGTGGGAGGCAAGGCACCAAGGCAACCAGTAGGCAAGCTCTCCCAAGTAACAAAGGACCTAATAAAGAAACGACAAAGAATGAACGTGTCCAACTCGAGAGATAAGATAGAATTCGCAGAACTGTCAAAACTGATCAACAAGGCGAAAATTAGGGATATTCGAAACTATAATGTGAGAAAGACTGAAGAAGCCGTAAAAAATGGACGCAGCCTGAAATCGGTGAGAAATAAACTTGGAATAGGACAAGCCAAGATGTATGCACTGAAAGATAAGCAGGGTAATATCAGCAATTTCGAAAATATAGTAAAAGCAGCGGAAGAATTCTATACTGACCTGTACAGTACCCAGATGAGTCAGGGTACCTCAATTGGAAACAGTAATGAACAGGATACAAAAACTCCTCCTATAACTAGCGATGAGGTCATAAGGGCCTTGCAAGACATGAAACGAGGAAGAGCGACAGGAGAAGTTGGAATAACAGTGGAGAAGATGGAAGAGACATAATGCTTGAAAAACTGGCGGCTTCTTATACGAAGTGTCTATTGACTGCAAGGGTCCCAGAAAACTGGAAGAATGCAAACATTATACTAATCCAGAAAAAGGGAGACGTTAAAGAATTGAAAAATTATAGGCCCATTAGCTTACTCCCAGTATTATACAAAATATTTACCAAAATAATCTCCAATAGGATAAGGGCAACACTGGACGTTAGTCAACCAAGGCAACAGGCGGGCTTCTTCAAGGGATTCTCTACAATAGATCACATCCATGTCATTAATCAGGTTATCGAGAAATCCGCAGAGTACAATAAGCCTCTCTATATGGCTTTCATAGATTACGAAAAGGCATTTGATTCAATAGAGAGACCAGCTGTCATAGAGGCATTACGTACTCAAGGAGTACAGACCGCTTACGTAAATACCTTGGAAAATATCTACAGAGATTCCACAGCCACCTTAATTCTACACAAGTTGGAAGATACCTATAAAGAAAGGAGTCAGACAAGGAGACACAATCTCTCCAATGCTATTTACTGCGTGCTTGAAAGAAATATTCAAGCTATTAAACTGGGAAGGTTTAGGAGTAAGGATCGACGGCGAATACCTCAGCAACCTTCAGTTCGCCGATGACATTGTTCTATTCAGCAACACTGCAGACAAGTTACAACACATGATTGAGGACCTTACCAGAGAGAGTGTAAGAGTGGGGTTGAAGATTAATATGCAGAAGACAAAGATAATGATGAATAGCCGGGCAAAGGAACAAGAGTTCAGGATTGCCAATAGGCTTCTAGAGTCTGTGAAGGAGTATGTTTACCTAGGTCAATTAATCCCAGGGAACCCTGATCACGAGAAGGAAATTCACAGAAAAATAAAAATGGGTTGGATCGCATACGGCAGACATTGCCAGCTCCTGACTGGAAGCTTACCATTATCACTGAAAAGGAAGATGTACAATCAGTGCATTTTACCATTGCTGACATATGGGGCAGAGACTTGGAGACTGACAAAGAAGCTTGAGAACAAGTTAAGGACCGCACAAAGAGCGATGGAACGAAGATTGCTAGGCATAACGTTAAGAGAGAGAAAGAGAGCGGTTTGGATCAGAGAGCAAACGGGTATAGACAATATTCTAATTCACATCAAGAGGAAAAAATGGAACTGGGCAGGTCATGTAATGCGCCGGTTAGATAACATTTGGACCATTAGGGTTACAGAATGGGTACCAAGAGCAGGAAAACGCAATCAAGGACGACAGAAGACTAGGTGGAGCGAAATTAGGAAATTCACGGGCACTAGTTGGAATCAGTTGGCGCAGGACAGGGGTAATGGGAGATTGCAGGAAGAGGCCTTCGTCCTGCAGTGGACATAGAACAGGCTGCTGCTGCTGATGATGAAATGTGAGCACTTCCTTTGTTTTTGAATGTAGGCTGCAAGTGTTGAAACCATGCCATGGCTAAAGGTGATTTCCATCAGCCAATCTGGAGCAGTCCTCTCCCACAAAAAAAAAAAAAAAAAAGAAAAAAAAAATTGTTTTCCAGTGGTCAGATTAGTGTGGGTCTGCGTTTTCAGCTAGTTGTATAAGATCAATTAGCTTTATGGCTGACTGCTTGTTCGTCCTATGCTTTCACAACATATTTTGCAGGGTCTTGGGGCATTTTACGGCCCTTCTAGTAAAATCTGGAGCAGACTGACATTTTTTCTCTGGCAAAACGGACTTGGTGTCACGCGATACTGCTATGTGTGGTGATGGGGAGCACTAATTCACCTGGCTGACTATATTCTCTTTGTTGCAATTTGTATTACTTTTGGCTCTTATCTTGAGTGCATCTAAAAGAAAATTATATTTATTGTTTAAACTTTGTAGTACTGCTTCTATCTTTGTTTTGAGGCCAAGCATCCTCCTCCACTTTAGTGATCATAGGTATGAAAAGAAAATGCCTAAACTTGAGAAAATGTAATCACTGTAATGAGAAATGACTACATCCAAAGATGAACACTGATCACTGAGGAACAACTTTCTGGATGAAAAATGGCAGTACTATGAAGTTGCACAAGCTGGCGCATATTTAAGACTGTATACTCACTGGAGATGAAAAGTAGAATCCTCTAGCGAAGGTGGCAATACAGATAAGTGCGTACAGGGCCTTCTGCGTGGTCACTTTGAAAGCTTTCAGAAGCGAAGGTGGTTTGATCCGACTAAATTCAGATCGTATGCAAATAAGCTGCAGGAAAACAGACACAAACAGGTAAAGAGAGGTCAGTTTTGTATAGTAAGTTATATGTCCTACAAATCCCCAGGACATCCCTGTTTTGGCAGTGAAATAATAAAGGTTGCCTTCTTCAGTATGCAACATACACTGTATCATATTGGATCATGCTTATGTATCTAATTTTGCTGTTTTTATAAAATGAAAGAAAAATAAAGGGTGCCATTGATAAACTTGTGGAATAGACTTGCAGCAACATCTGTGGCACTAAACTAAGTGGTGTCAAGCACAGCATTTCATCAAGTTTTAAGAATTTGGGAAGTTCATCATCACTTTTTAATCTACTTACTGCAACAACAACACCTTCAATGTGGCCACATTTATTTTTCAAAAAGGATAACCACATGCACTACCTGTTATTCAATCCCTCATAATATTATCATTTAGGTGACATTGTCATGAAGAGGAAGCATATGGCCCAAATGTATATACAAACTATTTACATCTAAAAGCACCATGGCCAACATGCAAGGAATTACACTTAAGGCTTGAACAGATGGCCTGCTATGTTTTCATACATTTTCCCCATGCTGACAACTTTTCCAAGTAGCTCTGTAACAATATTATTTTTGCACTACATGTATAGGCATTCCATCTGGTAGAAATAGAATAAAACTGCAAGCAGCCTTCCAAACCAAGGCACAGAAGACATAAGAACACAACTTTATCAGCTTCTTATTCTATTTCTTTCTTTAATGTAACAAACAGTTTGATTAGTTACAAAGCAAAATAGCAACAGTCAGTAGCTACAAATATTACTCACCAACTGGACAAATGAGACAGCACAAATTAAATAGAAGATGGTTGAAAAAGCCACGAAGTAGCTGAGGTTGGGGTCAGTGCAGGTTCCTCCACTATATTGCACCTGGGAGATGTAAAAAAAAAAAAAGAACTATCACAACTGTTTCTGGCAAAGGTTCCAATTTAAAAAGAGACAGAAAGAGAAGCTAGCTGGAATATCTTGGCATTTAAAAGTAATTTTATTAGTAATTTAACCATTTTGTAGATTGCTGGTGGGAGCGTTCATTGGCCAAGCACAGTGCTGGCTTGCAGGTCATGTCCTAATTACAGAGGACATGCTAAGTTCTCAGCTGCTGCAGACCAGTAGAAAATACAAGGATATCTCAGACTTGCCTCACAGAAGCAGATGCCCTGGTGGCATTCGCCATGGCCCGAGCAGTTGTCGGTGCAGCTAGCATTCGGATGCACGGTCATGAAGGTCTTGAGAAGCGGGTACAGCTTACTCGGGAAATGGACCACACTTCTAGTTGGAGGAGATCCACGACAGTCCACCATACTGGACTGGGCACAACCGGGCTGCACCAGTGACGAGCTGTGGAGCCACTAGAAGGGTCCCGGCTGCCTGCAGATGTGAAGAAAAAAAGGGGAAAGGGGTGAGAGGGTCAATAAGCCATGAGCACGACCCTGGTTCAAAAAATGTGTGCAGCTTGCACTAGTGGTGCAAGGCTGGGGTCAACAGCAGAGCTTGTGATCACCTAACTTTTACGTGGCTTGCCTAAGTTGTTTGTAGGTTGTGCGTGGTTATGCTAGGTGTTGCTAAGTTGTTGGTAGGTTTGGCTAAGTCGTCTCTAGGTTTTTCGAGGTTATTGTAAACTTGACTATGTTGTTTCTAGGTTTTGCGAGGTTATGCTAGGTTTTGCTAAATTGTTGTCTTGGTGGGCTTGACACTGGAAGTTTTTGAGCAGTCACAAGACGGGATCGCTTTCTCGGCGACGTCGAGCGTTCAGCCACCGACTCTCACGTTCCCTGGACTGAAACTCTGGATCCTGGACTCGGCGTCGCCTCTTTTCAGCTGCAGCTTTGGCGCGGTGTTCCGGATCAGCTTGGCTTCACTTCTCGCTAGGCAGTACGGCGCTTCTTTTGGTAAGCTGCTGCTTCTTCGGGCGTCCGGACTTTCTTCGGTCTTCCCATGGCAGCAGCATGTACGCATGGAGTAGAGGCGGCGAGAGTTGTGTCGCCGCACCAGCTGTTCTGAGCTTTTACTCGCCTATGACATCACGACTCCGTCCTAGGTGCGTGGGGTGCATTGCGAGAAGGTTATGTGGCTCGGTGCTCTTGCAGATGGCTGCTAGGCAATGTGAGGCGGCGCACAGCTGGGCTGAGTTCTCTGGTAATGCTCCACGGCAGAACTAAAAGCTTAAACAGCTCTGCTGTTAATATGTAAACAGAAAATATGACAAATTGAGTAAACATGTGCTGCTCTAAAGGTTAGGTCATGCAAACAGAACCGGTGGTAGCCCACAGATCTAATCCCACCTCCCTTCCGGATCTAATCCCACCTCCCACCAAGGCACACTTGGTGTCAGCCTTGTTCCCCATTCCACGTCTCTCATCATGCACCAACTATAATCACAAATTTGCAATACAATATTACATAAAAGCTAGTTATTTAACAGCCTTTGATTCCTAAAGCTTCACAAGAATGAAGGCATGTTGCCAGCACAAATGTAGACACTCGAGACAATGCAACTTTTTATAGCAATGCTGTTAGCCTCTCAGTGGTCAGCATTTTTCGTGTCCGCATTTGTTAGCGAAAATGTGGGCTGATCCCAGCGGCAGCGCAGGCCAGGAGCAGTGGCTCGTACCCCCACAAGGCAGAGGCTTCAAGTAAAGCCCCTTAAACTTCGTAAAGTAGAGCCACGCTTTGAAGAATGCTGCCTCCTCCTCACGCGCTCTGGCCGAGACCGCTGCCTCACCACCATTGGCCTAATGGCATCACGTGGGCCTTCGCGCCGGCTTCATTTGTCTACAGTCGGGCTTCAGTGCTATTTTCTAGAGTCTACGTAGTGGCGAGGAGCACATGTTGGTGCCATTGCTCTTCCATGTTGTTTTGGTTTGCGAACGCCTTGAACTAAGTTTTGTGGCAAGTGCGACGTCGCTTCATGGCATTTTCTATCACCATAACCTGCTGCGCTTTCGTATGCCAAAATAGTTTCAGCAAAGACAAGAAGCTCTTCTCGATACCGTCCGGTAAGTGCTACGGGTTACGAAGAAAGGCATGGATTCATCGAATTGGGAGGGAGAACTTCAGACCAACATTCTCCATACAACTATACAAGGTAGTGGCAAGTCTCTCACGGTATAGTATATGTCAGGCTTACATAATTTGTTGTGGGCCATAACATAGTAGATATTGCACATTTCACTGAGGAAGTTGCCATTTGGCTTCGCGCTTTCACAGGATTCCTACGCGACGTGTACTTTGTTTATATAAGCAGTGCGTGGTCGTATTTGGTGCACTTAATTGTAATGTACGCTAACAGGCTTGAATTCGCAGGCACGTGAGGCTGCGCGTGAAAACGTGATTACGAAACCTTTAGGATTCTGTGCATTCTTTTTGACAAGATTTGAGGCTCAAGCGTGAAAACTAATCTTAGGAAAGTAACTCTCTGCATTTTGTGGTTACTAACTAGCCTTCTCTAGAGCGAATAGCTTTGTTTGCCTTTTTTGTTCGTGTTTGTCATTGGCGGTCACCCAGTGGATTTGCGATACAAAGGAAAAGTGTGCGTGCTCTCCCAAAACCGCGTTCATCGCTGAACGACAGCATCATAAGTCTTTGAGACGTACATGTTAATTCGTGTCAGCTTTAAGGTATATGTAGGTTAAGATGCGGCGGTGGAGCCGGCTGGTTTAGTCTTCGTTCGCTCGTTCGTATAGTCGTTCGCCTATTAGCTTGTTTGACCACTATGTTTCCGAGACACATGTAATGAGACAATGAATGGTGCCTCAATATGAACGACTGCATCATTTCACTTACCGAAATTTTGGCCACATCATAGCGCAGCAATTCTTTGCACGGTCAGCACTTCAACTAAAGTCATATCCCGCAAATGTTATTTTGGAGCGAATGCAACCGTCCTCAATGCATGCACCTTAGTGCAACTCAGTTCACGACAAATATATCGCTTCATGAATGGACGAGCTAACGCACAAAGAAATCTCATTCGTGATGAGTCACTAACCTGAAAAAAAATAATGCACTTGTTTGAGCCTGAATGAAGCGCTGTTACCGCATTCCCGCTTCGCGAATGAATACTAGAAAACTGATATCATTTTCTATATACGCAGAATCCCAACTCGACGATCGGCTGCACATATTTTGTGGGGAGCACACGCGCCCATCTTCCCCCGCGCCGTCGCGTCGAGAGCCGGCATAGACGAGGGAGAGGCGCACTATGCCCTCTCCCGATTCTCCCTCGCTCTCGCGATGCCCACGCGCCCTTCCTCCCCGACTCGCGGGCAGGCAGCTGACGGGCGAGGAGGACATTCCCCTCGCCCAGCTAAAAAGGTACAAAACAGCGCGACCGGGAGAGACCCTCTCTCTCTGAGGCCGGACCCATAACCTGCCGGACTGGAGTACCTGCTGCTACCCATGAGTGACCACGTTGCCTGACTATCCCGGGCAACGAGGCCAGCCTATTTATTACTATTACGGAGAGGACGTCCCTCTGCGAGTGTTCGCTATTGCTAATAGCAATAAACGTTGTTACCGTTGACACCGCTGGTTGCCTTATTCGTCCGAACCCGGCGTGGCCGCGATTCCCGTGCTACGGGTTGGGAGTACCACGAAGCGACTGCGTGGGGCTAGATCCGGAGCTCGCCTTCAGCCCTAGCCGCACGCAGAGTGGAACCCCCACAATTTCTGTCGACTTTGAGGCACGAGAAACATAGTAGCACCATCGCCTACCTCTGAGCCTTTGAACGTGCTTAGAAGATTGGCAAGCACGCACGTTGGCGGCAGTGTAGCTTGTAATACTCTTTCAAACCTTCAGAGCAGTGTTCGTTCATGCCCTCTGTCAACCTTTGCGCGTCATAGCTGATACGCGCCATGAATTCACATGGTAAGGACGGCGCGGATTATTTAGGCTACTGAGGGCTTGCTGGAGGTCAGGATGTTGGCATTCGATCGCACGTTTTATTTACAACCATTTGCAACAAGATCTTGCAGCACATACTTGACAAATGTTGCATACCTAATTGTAGCACACACAATACATTCCGAGTCGTCATGCCACAGGGTTAGTGCTCGTTCAGATATTTAAAAAATAGTTATCAAAACAGGAAAAAAAAGGTGCCGTCACTGAATTACTGAATTTGTATAGCCATCCATATAGAAATTTATGCTGTACATGAAGTTACTCTGAGCTAGAAAGCCAACGTGAATGCTTAAAGCGCAATGCCTTGCTATGCGTGCATTTCCTCTGCGAAACGTCGTCTGCTACGCTCAAGTGGTGTAGGCGGCGCCAAGGTCGAGAAGGTGCGCGAGAGTAGAAACGAGAAGGAGTACAGGCAGAGGAGGAGAGTGTCACTACTTTGCGAAGTTTAAGGGGCTTTAGCTTCACTGAGCAAAGTGAAGCAAACTGTGCATACATCCTTTGGAATCATGCATAAAACAGACAGAACAGCATACATTTCAACAAATAACAAGCATAAAACAAGCACCCAAACCACAAAATTGACGATAAGGCGCCCCTGATAACAATGCAAAGCACATAGCACTCCCCTGCGTATGTTTCCCGGTAAAGATTACAGTTGCACAAGCTGCTGCGGCAATGGCAGATTGCGACGTGGGGCTTGATGTCCCTAGCCTTTTGTATATAAAAGAAACAGCCTGGCAACTGATTTCGACGTCGTTGCAGCATTGCTATGGGTGGCGGCGTGCTGTCAAAATTACCATTACTCTAAAGCAATCAAGCGTTGCATACCCCCCTCAGCAGTTGTAGTGGTGGTTTTTGTCCACTTTCGCAGGGCCGGGATGATGAGTAAACTTTTTGCTGCCATAGCTAGCACAGAACTCGCACAACTTGTATTAGTGCTTCTGCTGCACATTCTCATTTTATGCTGTCCTATTTTGGTACCACTCCCTTTTAGTAATGACTTTGGTTTTCATGGCACAGTAAGACTTGCCTCCTTTAAAAAAAAAATACATTTTGGGGTTTTATGAGCCAAAACCATGACCGGATTATGAGGCACCCTATAGGGGGGAACTCTGTATTAATTTTGACCACCTGTCGTTCTTCAATGTGCACCTAAATCTAAGTGTATAAGTGTTCTTGCATTTCGTCCCATAAAAATTTGGCTGCCGCAGTCATTATTACACCTGCAACCATGAGCTAGACAGTGCAACACCTTAGCCACTGGGCTACTATGGCGGGCGGACTTTTCTTCAGGGGCCCGATGAAGGCCAGTGCCACTGTGAAAAGTTTGGCTCCAGGCTGAAGTTTCTCCCATTCACCCACTGTTAATTACTTGGTCTCCATCTCCCCGTGATTCCTTCGCAATGGCTAGCTTTTAATGTGTTCCACATTATTAGGGTACTTCACGCACTTTCTGTGAGCCAAGTATCTACTTATGTTTCTATCTATGCATCTGTATCTAACCGTTTTCATGCCTACCTTGGTCACCGGGCAGTTCGTGGTCGAATGGGTAGTGCACCGGGCTGCTATGCTGAGGGAATAGGGTTTGAAACAGACTGTTGGAACAACCTGAGTCACTGAGTATGTTGCAGTGTGTATATATGTGCCACTCTTCGACAAGCCTTTTTCATGCCGATATGTGTCACGGTAGGTGCGGTACCAAATAGGTACCGCTGTTCAAAGACATTTTTTTTTTTAGCACTGGGCATGTGCCACTAGGTCTGTGCTGATCTTCAATGAACCTCTTTGATGCCAACTTGGGTTACTGAGTATGTGCCAGCAGGCTTGTGCCACTCTTCAATGAGCGTCTTTGACCCCAACATGGTTAAGTAGGTATGTGTCACTGGGAATGTGTTTGCTCTACAATGACGAAAAAGATCCCTTAAATTTTTCGCATGCTGAGCGGAATCAAACCCACATCACAAGGGTTCCTCCAGGACAGCAACCAGACGCTTTAGCAGGCTGTGCCACAAATGCATTGGGCATGTGCCACTTTTTAAAGAACCTCTTTCACACCAACACTTAGCGAGCTACGCCATGAATGCACTGGATGTGTGCCGCTCTTCAATGAACCTTTCGCCAACTTGAGTTACTGCCTATGTGCCACTAAGTGTGTGGCATGTGAGGGAACAATTCTCGGCATTTGCAGGCAACAGCTCGCCACACTTGTCTCAGAGGCCACGAGCAGACTTCTTGGCAGCACCGCTACATAATGCAGCATGTTCAGAAAGAAGCAAAAGAGAGGAGCTCGGCTGCCACAGGACACGTTTCAAAGTATTACCACGCGCCGGCACTTCACACATTTCGTAGGCCATGAGCAGGCTATGCAGTGGTAGTGCTAGATGGCGCCGAGTGTTCTTAGGGAAGTGCAAACGAGTAGCCCTGCTGCAGTACAAGCCTCATAACTCGTTTTTCGATGGTGGCAATATGTTGTGTCACTATATTGATTCAATACTAAATGCATTACCGTTGACACTCATCATGAGATGAGTTCTGTTGAAGTGTTTGGAAATGGCTAAGAGGCAGCTGCCAACTTAACAGCATAAAAAATTACATGGAGCTTTCCCAGCACAATGTTTTTTTCTTTTAAATAACAAATATCCCACACATCCTGACCATAAAAGCAAAAAATATGAAGCTTAAAAAGTTGTTTCCGGATCAATACACTCGGACGCAAATGAGCATCTCACAAGAATAGGGTTCCTCAGCTTATGCGCCACATTTAACACACTCAGATATTAAAAAAGGCTGTACAACAATGATATCAGCTACTTGAGAAAGATATTACATATGAATTTCAACATGCATCTATATTTAACACATAATCACTTCGAGGCAGCGGCATTATGTCACATACTTTGGGGCTCTGGTTTATTCATGCATTCTTGCTTTTAAAAACAGCAATTTGACCCACAGCAACCTTTCATGGAGATATTTTAAAGTGAAGCTTTCTTTGCCTCTTCCTTTGACTTTTCCAGTGCTGATTCAGCTGCTGTCACTGTCCTGCATGCCACATCGGGGGGTGGTCGAAAGATGGAGCGCGGCAGAGAAGAAATGTGACACGAGAAACTCATTTGGACCTTTTTATCGTGTCACAACAATGCCCTCTGGAGGTCCCTCGGAGTTGCCACCATATCCTCTAGACTGCTGTAATTATCCGTAACCCACCTCAAAAGCATTACAGAAACTGCAGTGCTTTCTACTAACAACAGCCCGGAGGGGAGATAAAATGGTAGAGAGGAGACACAAAGAGGAGAAAGAAAATGGGTAGAACCAACGCAGTCATGAAACGAATGAATAACAGCCTTGCCACCACTTTTCGCTTGCAAACATGGGGGGAAGGCAAGGGAGGGAAAAGGTGATGTAAGAAGGCCAGGAAACGCTACTATAGGCACAGCAGCGGTTGCAGGCAAATTGTATACATTTGAATTCAGAGTAGGCTATGGTACGTTTCACCTATTTCTGAAAAATAAGCCCTGTGCAAGCTTGTCAAGTGGACAACAGACAACACTACGGAAGTGGCTGCTCATCAAATCAACACTTCCGTATCTGCCGCAGCAGTTTTCTAGCAATGGCATTGGTTGAGGACACGGGTTTGATCCCGACCGTGGCAGCCGCATTTCGACAGGGGCGAAACGCAAGAATGCTTGTGTACTCAGATTTAGGTGAACGTTACAGAATCCCAGATGATTCAAATTAAAACGGAGTTCCCAAAACGTGCCTCATAAGCAGCTTGAGGGCTTGGCATGCAAAGCCCCATCATTTAATCAATGTTTAACAGTTCTTCCACAATGCATTGCACCATGTGAGGCAATGACAGTGCTAACTTTCACACAGGCTATGAGCAAAGGCGCACAACAACGCCTCAAGCAAACATGTCTCACTGTGTGTTCTTTGTACAACATAGACAAATACAAGTGGTACACGCAAGAAATGTTTAACATGAAATCACCACTCTAGTATTGCACTAAACGCTGATGAACATAAACATTTGCCATAAAGACCACAGCCAATTATCGTCAATCAACACAAAGCGCACAGAAAGCTCTGCTTCTATTGATTCCCATAGTGTGCAGGATCCGCATAAATTTTTTTTTTTATTGGGAGCTCATTTAGTCTTTTAGAAGCACAAATCACATCAGAAACGCCAGCAGCAGCCTGAACACTGCAATTATTATGTTAAGCATAATGATGTGAACTATGTCACCAAGTTATGACAGGTTATACCTTTTCTTTTTAATAGAATGGCCCGTGTTAAAAAAATATATGCGAACCTACATGGCACCAGTCATGCATTTTCAATTAAACTGAAACTAGATTTTGGAATACTGTATGACTTTACAAGTTTTGCACAACTTTTGCAAGTGTTAAGCCATTTGTTCAGGAATTTCTAAAGACTACTGGCTTCTTTGCCTGGAATCACCGGGCCACCCAGCTGTACAACATTTAATGGCCTGTATAATGAAAGTATTCCTTTTGCTCGATTCTATTCCTTCCTTATCATCCACCTCTCACGACCTGCCAATCCTGGTGATAACATAGGCATAGCGTCACTCAGACCCCTCATGGAATGCAGAAACAGAAAGAATAAGAATAGAAACATTAGTCTGGCCGACAATAGTTGTTACTGTGTCAACCTAACGAGGTGCTAGAGGGAGCACAAAAGGTGAAATAAGCACAGCGCTAAGCTCTAGCAACATATACACAAGTCCTAAATGAAAGTATCAAAGTTTGTGCGCTTCCACACAATAACAGGACTCACATGGCAGCATAGAGGTGCACTGCAGCTCCTCATTCGCATAATTATTTAAGTGCAGCACTGCACTTCATTTAGTTTCTTTTTCCCCCTTAGCTGTCACTTCACTAAATGTTACGAAGTCAACATTCAGCAGCAGTGAATTTAATCACTATAATGCAAGAGCAATCAGAGTTAATAACATTACAATTTTGAATATATCAGTTCATAACCCTTTTTTTTTTTGCAACAAATGCGATTACCCAATAGCAATAAAGACAGAAGCAGACGTAAAGAAATTTATGTTCCCCCCTTTTTTTAAAACAAGCTGCCACATGGCAGCTGTTTCTAGATTGAGAAGTGTCAGTTACACAAAATTCCTTCATTAATATACGTGACAGAAAACTGACAGAGAAAAAAAAGACATGCAGTGTGCTGTACACACACACACACACACACACACACACACACACACACACACACACACACACACACACACACACACACACACACACCTGCCAGAAAGCAGATGCTTTCACTACAGGCCACATGCTAGATATAGCCCCCAGCTAACTGTGACCGCTACAATCAAGAGTGGTCGCGTTTTCAGTGGGTTCACAATGACCCCAATACTCAAACCCATCATCCCATCAACGCCTCACCATTTGCACCAGAGATCCCACGGCCCGCAATGGAAAACAAAAAGGTCATTAGAAAAAAACACAAGCAAGTTAGATTGGTAGACTACACTTTCAAAACAAATTGCTAATAGGTCCCAATTTCACTGGAATCACAGGTTTCGAATGCCAAAAAATTAAGACAGGTAGCAATGTCACATTATAATTCCTGAAAATTGGAGACCATGGTAATGATAGGTCAATGCTACCGCCTAGTTCCTCGCCCAAAAGAGTTGTAACAATGATGACAATAATACTATATTTTTTAAATAGACATGAAACTTCAACCCAGGAACTTTTGCAGGCTAGCAGAAGAAGTAGCCAAACCCATCAAAACATAGCAAAAGTTTACAGACAATACACAGAGGTGTCATCAGTGAAGTATTTCACATGCAATAGAAATTGAGAATGGAAAGCTTGGCATTCAGTTACATTTTTGTCTGTGAATATGTCCCTGCTATTAGTCATGCTCCCATTCTTTACTTATTGCACTCTCAAACTTGCACTAACCACAAGGAAGGCTTGGTTCCACTTTTACACGTTTACAGTCAAACAAGCTGCAGTGAAAATGTAAGCTTGAGAGTGAGTTCAATTCACAGTTGCAAGGGGCATGGGAACAATAAGTATTGAAGTTGTAATCATCATTTTAATGGCTGCCACAAGAATCCTTACAATTTCTTGTTTAAATGAATGGTCCTATGCATGAGCCACAGTTTTTTACTCGTCCCACTAGGTAATTAAGAGCACAAGGGAGGTATTATGTAAGAGTACACCTAGTTAGTGGACATATTCATTTCGTCAGCTGTTGAAGTTCCGATTCGCTGGGCTGGGCTGTGCATCTGCAGCAGCAAAGCGCCACAGCCAATCAGCACTTCAGCAGCAGATGAAATGGGCATGTCCACTATACAGAATACCTCACCAGCACACATCAGTTAAGCCTTCGCACCCTGGAGCATATATTGTACCCAATATACAGATTCCACGAGGGACGTACTATTGCACTTCATATAAGTTGCAACATGTGAACCCATGGCCCAAGGGGGGGTTCAAGATCGCAAGGGGGTGCTGACATACAAAAAGCTGGTCAACCAAATACCAGTCATTGGAGCAGCATTTAGTTCAATTTTTCACATTTTGACACCACCATACAGTTACAGAGTTCCTTCAGCCACGGGCTCCCATGTTTCAACTCATATTGAGCACAATGGCACATGTACTAGGTTTGGGGCAGTTCTATGAAAGTTTGTAGCATTAGGCAACATCAACATTTGCACTAATTATATTCTACTATATAAAGCTCACCTTTTCGTAAGATGACACTACAAACAACCCCTTTTGAGAATGACCCAAGACATGCAATGATACAAGACATCAGATGTGCAACATAACAGCAAGAAAATGCGTATCTCGAGTAAAATTGTGTCCACAAAGGTTTGCTTAAATACTTGCCTGCATGTTGTTCTTAAAGAACCACTAAAAAAGATATTGAGCCGTATGAGTAAATTGTGCTTTTGCCACATCAGAACAGCCACCCTTACTCCAAGAGCAGGCTTGATAAGCCAGAAAGCATGCAAAAACTACAGACAAGTGGCAACACATGCCACCCTGCTGACACACCAATTTGTCATTGTTTTGGCCGTCTGTGTTGGTCTAGTTAAATGCATACTAAAGAAGTACTACAACCCATTCTGAAGAAATCGAAGGTTTCACTTAGCAAATTTCAACAATTTTTCCTGCACCAAAACAGTACAAACACAAGAAAATATTTCAAAATTTGTGACGTTGCACTGACATACCAGCAGAGAGGTTTCAGTGTGAATTCGAAAGGGAAGCTCTGCTTCAATTTTCTCCAGTCAGAATCAACCCTTTCCTGCCAAATAAACAAAAATAATGGTATTGAAAGAATAACTGTCCAAACTGAGTTAGCGTTGCTTTTTAATGTTTCTTCACGCCATTGGTCATTTGCCAAAACCAACAGATTGTGACACTGTATACTATGCAAGTGGCCAATAAATAAGTCACCAAACTTGCTCCTCAATGAAGATCATATACATACTGGCCAATTAACCAACAGATTTTATAACACTACTAATACACCAAACAGCACACACTATGCTATTCATCACAGGTGCCACTTACGATTTTTGCAAAAACAGCCATTCTGAAAAGAATTTCGAAAAACTGTCACTTCATAGAAATATTTTGCTAAGCAGGTTTTGGCTATCGATTAACAGACGTCGTCTAAATGCAATAGAAATAAACCACCCTTATAGTAACCACAACAACAGGGAAAATATAGAAATGATTAAATCAACAACACTGCCACAAGGGAAATGACTGAAATGCATGACATCTTGCTATACTGTGGTAAAATGTTGCTGCTTGAACAGCACTTTGTGAGAACAAATCGGTGAACCCTCATAAACCCTCAAGGGTATGAACAGTTTCTGACACCTTCTTTCACACATTTGTCAATGGTGCCCTCATACCTAAAATTTTCAAACAGGTTATACGGGTACAGTGTTCACATTTTTTAACCTCGTATATTAACAGGGAAATGTTACAACACAGGCCCAGAACTCATCACTGAAGCAGCAGGTAAGATGAGAGTCACAACCACGCTCTCTCGCGTAATTAAAGGACGTTAAGTATGATGCGAATATTTATGAATTCTCATTTGACCAATAATTTAAGTGGCTCAACAGAACACGTTCCTATAGGCATTTCCAACTGCACATAAGAAACAGATCGATGCTACAACGCCGACGTATCCATAGACGTATCTACGAAACTAGGCCACGGTGGCAACTCCGATGGTCGTCTCTCAGCGTTGCCCGAAGGAGAGTATGATGTAAGGCGCATCGCATCCACTGAACCCTTCTGTTTCTCAAGCAAAATAAATTCAGATAAAGAAGTGTCTTACGCGTCACTCACCTGAAATAAACAACTGTCAAACAGCTACTGCCAAAGACGCAAAAGCATGAGTGCGCCGCACTCGTTCTCTTGCGCCCAAGGCGTCAAAGGCAGAAACGTCACACAATTGAAAAGAGCACACAATACGCACGCAACTAGCAACAACGCCGGCCGGAACCCACAACACTTCAGCTGCACGCAGGCCCATGACGGATCACACTCAGGAATCGATGAAGAAAATACACTTGTGCGCACACTTTTGGAGCCGTCAGCGCCTTTCACAGCGAACCAAGGCCGACTCGATGCAGACTTATCTCCGGACTGGGAGCGGGCAAAAGAACTTGCACGCAGCTATCGGGGAAACCACTGATAAAAGGAGGTATTGTCCCGACGGAGAATTCTGTGCGCCAGTCTCCTCGATCTCGCTAAACGTCAGTGCCAAAAAAATTTTGCGAAACCATTCATTCCATGATGCGCAGCCACGGGTACTCGGAAAGATCACATATGTCCTAAGTGTATAAGGAAATGATAGTACTAGAATGCCTTCTTTAGGCTAACAGCGTAGCTTAGCCTAACCTAGTGACCCGCGCAGTCCATTTACAAGGAAACGTTTTGCTGCGGACAATGTGAGTCACATACCCCGCATCTACTAAACAAAACTAAACCACGCTAGCCCCATGACCGTACCGTTTCGTTATCACTGCACACGATTTATGAGACACGTCACTCTGACCCAATTAAGAGTACTAAATACAGAATCGTATATACATTTCGTAGGCTCTGTGAAATCTATCCAAGTCTCGGAGAGACGAATGCGTCTCTCCGAGACTGCACTACGCTTCCGCACACGCTGTAACGATGGCCGCATTGTCGCCAAGGCGGCGACCTCGACGCACATTACGCTCCGTGTAAAAGCTTAGAATACAGTGCAGTTATCATCACCCAGGTAATCTAGCCAGACAAACGGCGGTTTCTCGCCGGCGATCCCAACGCAGCAGCTACGTAATCGGGCGCGCGACGCCTCACCACAGATAAACAGACAAGGCCTATTGACAAAACACTTCAATGCGGTCTCCTGAAGATGCCTTCACAAAAGCTGTCACATACTTTTGTGGCCGTTATCTCTTCGACAAAAGGTGGTCTGCTTGGCATAAATAGCGATAGTATGACAAGAGGCGTGCGAGGAACATAAGGGCAACGACAACAAAAAAAAGTGCGCAAACCACGTAGCAGCGAAGTCATCCCTCCGTTCCATGAACTTACTATGTCATTATGGAGCGTACTCCCTCGACGATCCGCTGGCAACAGCAGACCAGCTAAAAGCGTCCAGAGCTTGCAGTAATCCAGTCAAAAGCATAAGGCAAGGATAATTTCGTCAACCAAAAAGTTACGTTTTCCACTCTGTGAGCAGCGCTAGGCAGTTGCTAAGCCGTGCCAGCCAGCGTCACTGCGGAATGCTGGGAAGGATTGCACCCAAGGGTCGGAGCGCGCGCTTCCGTGCACTGCACCGCGATGCCCTTCTCTCGCATCCCACTGCGCCATTGAGTTTCATGCGAAAATTACCGGCGGAGCAAGTTTCGCGCGCGCTAGTGCGAGTCCTTCGGGATTTTTTTTTCTTTCTTATTTTCTACGTTCGCGCGAAATATGTGTACGTGCTTTCGCGCTGCCTGATCGGGAATAAACATGTATCAGTTCGACGGGTTAATTTCATTTATTCTATGGCGTTTCGCTGCTGAGCTCGAGGCCGCGGGTTCAATCCCGGATGCAGCGGCCGCATTTCGATGCGGGTGGAATGCAAAAACGCTCGTGTACCGTGTATTGAGCGCACATTGCAGAACGTCAGAATTAATCCGAAGCCACACGGCCGGGCCACTACGGCATGCCATAATCAGATCGTAGTTTTGTCACGTCAAACCCATAACCTGTATTTCTATAATTTAATTTATTCTTACCGAGCTTTAACGGCCAAACAAAGTTGCACACAGCGTGCGCATGGCATATGTTTTCAAAAACGAAAACAAAAAGTACAACTCTATACAGGTGGCTAAAAGGATACAAAAACAGTGTCAAATTTTCTTCGACTTGGCATAATTACGCGCGCCTGACGAACATATTCGTAGATGCGTTAATTGAAAATTACCGCCCGATCGCAAGAACACGAGTGGAATAAGAATGTCCCAGCAGCCTAACCAAAAGGTCGTACGTGTGCGTAGTGCAGCGCACCTTTTCATATGAAAGCTGAGTGCGAGGTCGCGGGATCGAATCCCGTCCATGGCGGCCGCATTTCGATGGGGGCGAAAACACCCGTGTTCTTAAATTTAGGTGCACGTTAAAGAACCCCAGGTGGTCAAAATTTGCGGAGTCCTCCACTACGGCGTCCCTCATAATCAGAAAGTGGTTGTGCACGTAAAACCCATAATTTAATTTTTATATATATCATATTGCACTGCAAGGGAGGGCATGCATAAATGTGTGCTTACACACAGCTTGATTTTGTGCTTCTGTAATGCTTACGAAAGATAAGAAAGAATAGGGTGAGTTAGATTGGTTTAATCATATGGTTTAACAAGAGATGTAGGCTGCACGTTTTTTAATATGAACGCCTTTGCGGAGCCTTCTTTTCCCCTCTTTTTTGAACTGTGCGTGCTGGCGATCCGTCCGATACATTGCCTTTGTGTTCATGCATTGTATGACATGTAGATACGCTTAATAATTCATATATATATCACGTGTGTTAGTGTTCTGCACTACCAATGTACGCGCAAGAATTTCGATGCGCACACTTTTGTGGATTGCATGCCGTCCGGTTGGCGCCTTCTCGTTCCTTGACCGGATGCTTTACATGAAGTCTATGTGACGCAATTCGTTCTCCTGGCGTTTACCATCGGTAACTAGCATAACAAAATATAACTTTATGTCCGGGCTGCATATATGTGGCACTGAGAGAATTCGTTTCAGTCTGAGCCGTGCGTCTAAAAAATTCCAAAGGCTCGTTCTAAATCGCCTTGTCGTCCTCGGGCAAGATCAAGTGGCGATCATCGTTTGTAAGCGTGAATTAATTTTGACCACCCACGTACGGGGTTCCTTAATGCGTGCGCTCAATCCACGGTACACGAGCTAGCGTTTACATTTTCCTTTTCTTTCTTTGAATCACATTACCACACGCGTGGTAACATAATCCCCCACAGTGTATTTGCGACATTAAATAAGGAATCGTCGTCATCACGAGCGTTTTGCATTCGATCCCATTGGAATGCGGCCGGGATCGAACCCGCGACTACGCGTGCGCAGCAGCGCAACGCGCATAGCTACCGAGCTACCGCGGCGGGTGCTTTGAACTGTGACCATGCTGTGACGGCGCCACAAGGCGACAGCATAGAATAAAGTACCACGACAGCTCATACATAGAGACGCGAGCGACTTTACTACTAGCGCGATCATCTTTATTCAGTGGGAGCCACGGCCGCCTTTTCAGGTGACGTCACAGTCGGAGCTCGCACGCCTCCCGCTCTCCATTGCGTGTCGGTCCATCTTGCCGGCCATAGGTGAGAAAATAAGGCGTAATTCCTTAGCGAGAACGCAATCCTATAAATTTTCTTATCTTTTTCTTTTCTTTTGCGCAGTCGTCAAACCATCAAGTTCGATATCACTGCGAGAGATGAAAAAAAGAAGAACGAGGAAGAGGGGGGGAGTCGGAGGAGCGGCCACTTCATTGTACAATGGCACTAAAGAGAAAAAAATGATTTCAACTGCACTATAGTAAACAGTAAGATTAACCAATACCAATGAACAGCCGCTCTCAAAAGGCTAGAAAAGAACGCCGGTGGCGGCTTGAAATTCCCGCACCAGCTCGCCGCAACGTCATGGATTCTGACCCTGTCTCTTCGTGAAACCTTTATCGGCAAAATTGAATTATCATCTATTCTAAAAGAGCCAACGACTGAACTTAGGTAGCTTTAGTAGCTTCAAGGACTTTTACCGAACCACAACGGCTGAAATGCGACAAAACATTTTCGTCATCCATAAAGTCACCTGACTTGCCAGCCCTGGGGTTTCGGCGCGAAATTCAAAATGAAACGTTGACCGTAATTTTTCTCCTGTAATAATCAACATATTACCGCGAAATCAGCGAAACAGGAGTCCTCCAAGAATGCTTTATTTTTCAAGAAACTGACGCAGTGTTTCTCTTTGGTGACCCATTAAATGCAGTGCTTGGGGGTCCTCGCCGCCTCGAGTCACTCCTGCCAGGTAACATCTGTGCTTCCCTTGCCGTGGATACGTTATCTGGGACTACCCCAATCTCTGAGCTGCCAAGGGAGGCCATATCCAAGCTTTCTTGGCCATGGATCCTGCTGTCCTGAGTACCACGGTCACCGCATTGCCCCCGGACGCCGCCTCTTGCTCCTCGGGCGGCTCGCTCGGTGCGAGCCAAACGGACGTCACGCGACCCTTCTCGCTGTTGTCTCAGCAACTCGAAGGCTACATCGCCTCGATACCGTCCGGCTTCCCGCTCGCCGCCGTCTCGTAACCGGAGTACAACAGTTTCGAGAATCATGAAGGACGAAGACGAAATGATTCTCGTAGAGACCACTATTCCTTCGCGCTGCAGTATTTCCGGCTTTTTCCCGTGTGTTACTGGGAGACGCCGCTCCCATTGCCACGGTAATGGAAGTGGAGTCGGCAGAATGCCGACGCGACGTGACTGCTTCGACAGGTACCGGCCCGAGGAAGAGAACTTGCCCACCGAGTCAAGCTGACAGCGAAGACACTGTGTTGTACTCCTGCTCAAGCGATGACGCCTCAGATGACGAAGGCTTCGAAAGAGTGGTACACCGGAAGGCCAAGAGAAGAAACATCAGCGGACGGTCTTCGTCAAGTAAGTCTACCGTCGTTCCACAGCGAAGGCCATCGGCGCACACAATTCTTTTTGTGCCGGACACACCTGCCGACAACCTCAACCGCCTTAATCGACAAGCGATTTCCGTTTCTCTGGAGGCTCTTGTCCCAGGAGAAATCAAAGATATCAGAATTAATACTTGAAAGAACGTCCCGGCTATTGACGTCCACAACCGAAGCGCAATCAATGCTTTGATGGCAGTAAAGCTCCTGGGCAACATCAATGTCCACTACCTCATTCCGCGAGACAACGAAACCGCGGCTGGTGTTGTTTATGACATTGACACATCCATTAACGACAGCGACCTGCCAATTTTAATCAAACCTGCGGCAGATGGTGTTGCCTTACTACAAGCTCGGCGCCTTGGCAAGTCTACCTGTGTAAGGCTCGTGTTTAAAGGTGACTGCCTACCATCACATGTAAAGGTCGGCCACTTCCGGCATGTGGTACGACCTTTCGTACCCAAACCACTTCAGTGCAGAAGGTGTCAAAGAATTGGACATGTGAGTGCAGTAATGTTTCGTTCGTTCTCTGTCCTCGCTTCACCGTTGGAACTTGAAGCTTCTCGGACGATGATCGGCAGTTGTTGATCAAACGCAGGCAGGAAGCGATGAGGTCAGATGTACAAGAAATATTTATAGTTGAACTTTTCTATATACATGGCAGGTAAAACAAATACATTACAAACATGAACAATTGAGAAACAAAGTCTCACATCATCGACTGTCTCAATGACTGTTAGAGCCCAGACTCGTTTTAACGTACATAGTACGGAGGCTCACTGATCTATCAGCAATCCTGATTTCAGCCAAGTCTGAGGGACAGCATGTCGTCCCGATTTTTATAGCCCAAATATACAAAGAAAAGAAAGGCGGTAGGGCCGTTGGCCCGTCCCACAGGTTCAGTTGCCAATCAGAGTCAACCGTTTGTTAAGCCACAACCCAGAGGGATGGGCTTACTCTTAAAAATAAACATATTGGAAAACAAAGCTCTTTTCCTTTTTCCCCAAAACTCCGTTGCCCTCTCGTTTCTACGTAGTTAGTGACGGGCTCAGCAAAACACGCCAGGCCCGAACAAGTCATCGCTAGACCGCCTCAAATCCCAACGGCGTCTAGGCCGCAAATGTCTCGGAAGCAGGGGCATCGACACCACGTAGTGCCGCTGTACTCAAAGTTTGGCCGTGTGGGAGACGGATGGCCCTCCTTGTCCTTCAAACTTATTGTCTACAAGACAAAGTTCTCCGAGTGCGTGTTTACAAGACGCCGCCGTCCGAATGCACTCTTCACGTGTACACCGCACCCCTACAGCGTGCACTGTAAGCTGACCTTCGACACCACACAGGCAGTCGCACCCAACAACACGGCTGGCGATTGCGTTCCGGACGCGTAGAAGAATAGATTTCTTCTCCGTATATGCGGCACGGGGTCAAGTTTGCTAAGCCCTTCTTAACCTCGCCGGCGCCTCCAATTAGTCAGGCACTCGGGCGCCAGGCCCACGACACCATGTAAAGCGGTCCCTTTCAAGGCCGGTCTGTGTGGACTTGTGTGACCGTCGGCGGACTGCCAACGCCCTTCGCACAATACCGACCTCCCGGAATCGGCACTCGCCCTCCTAGCGCCCGCCGCGACGCGTCACCCAGCACCGCGCGGTCCGTGACCCCACATAATACAGAAACGGTTGCCCCGCTGACATGGGGGGGGGGGGAGTGAACCCCCTCTCTATACACACAGCACGTGGCCGATTCGTGACACTTAAGTACACGAACAATCAGAGCGACCTTACAAGTGCTGTCTGCCAAAATACAACGATATGCGCACGATGTTCCGAACAACACGACACTGACACTTGCCGTGCAACAGAGCTCAAGTGCCCAAATTGTCAAGGATCGCACGCTGCATCCTCAAAAGACTGTCCACGCCTAAAGAAAGAGCAGAAAATCTTGAGAAAAATGGCCAGAGACGGATCATCACACAGAGATGCTTCTGAAGCGATAAGGCGACATCGCTCCTGGAAGCGAAAGTCTATGAAATCCGCTTCCGGTTCAAGGGAAATGTCTCGCCCGGCAACGTCACCTCCCGTTCCATCTGTCTCCAGTAAGAGCACGAATGTCAACGAAAGAAGTGGCCATGCTTCATCAAGTGAGGCGTGGCCGGCACTGCCGAGGACATGCCACACGCCAGAGCCACAGCAAAAAATGTCACTACAGTTGACCAAATGCAAGACAAGGACTCACAAGTGATTGCCATGCTCAAATCGCTCACGAATGTCATGCGTCTACTACTGACGAACATGGACACTCCGGCTGCTCGTAGCGCACTGCAAGTATTGGACGCGCTGACTCCAGTACTTGAAAGCATTGCATAGCACCATGGCCCGCCCCTCACTGCCCTTCCACAAGGAAGTCAAGAAGGCATCTTTGCTGCAGTGGAATGCCCGTGGTCTCAAATCAAGAATTTCAGATTTTAGACATTTTGTCTTCGAAAACCGTTTTGCCATCCTCGTAATTTGCGAACCGAACGTGCAGAATGTTATACGTATTTCTGGCTATGAGGCATTCATGGCCTCTACCTGTGGTGATGTGAGCAAGGTAATTGTATATATTAGATGTGATCTGACTTACGTGTTGCACCCAGTCCCGCCTCACGACGACAACCAGTACGTTTGTTTAATCGTGAAAACGAATAAGCTTACGTTCACACTCGTCGCTGTGTACATTGCTCCTTCAAGTGGCTTCGACTCTAAACGACTACACGACGTGCTATCAGCGACACCCGGCCCTACGATTCTCACAGGAGATTTTAATGCTCACCATCCGCTTTGGGGGAGCTTGAAGATGGACTCCGGGGGAAGGCGACTAGCAGCTCTTGCCACACCAGCACGACCTTTACTGCCTCAACGATGGTAGTCCGACATATTTACGCGGGCCTACGTACAGCAGCTGCCTACACTTGACCCTGGTTTCTCGGCGTCTTGAAAGAAACGTGCAATGGTTTACAGACATCGAATCACATGGAAGCGACCATATTCCGACGTACCTGAATATAAAGGGACTATCGAAATGCTCCTCCATGACCCTCCGGCGAATTGACTGGTCGGCGTTTCGGTCGCACATGGTGGGAGTATGTCAGCAAGGGAACCATTCAAGTCTGGAACACGAAATTCAAAAAGCCATGCAAGAGGCTACGCGTAGTTTCCAGCCTTTCCCGAAATATGAAGAATTTGAAGCAGAACTGCAGCGACTACGAGCAATTCGCCGGCGGGCTGAAAGAAGATACAGGAGAACTAAATCCATCCATGGTCTCCGAGAGGCAAGGCGGATGCAAAAGAAGATTCAACGTCGCATCGATGCACTACAATCTCAAAGATGGAAGCGTTTCTGTGAGTCGTTGGATCCACGTCAGCGATTATCCCAGATATGGAGAACCGTGCGTGGGCTTCGCGTATCACCACAATAGCGTGTTCCTTTCAAATCCCTCGCTTTGCACCAAGGTCGCAGCGAAATAGACATTGCTGAATAATTTTGCTCAAGACTTGCCAGCTCGCAGCTCCAACGCGCACTTACACCATGTGCCACTCCTGTGCCACGGTATTCCCGCATGGATGTAATTTTTTCGCTGGAGGAGCTTGAAGCGGCACTGGCGACTTGCAGGCGCTCTTCGTCACCTGGCCCGGACGGGGTTACCTATGCGGCGCTCGCCGATCTTAGGCAGAAAGCACGACTCATGCTGCTAAACCTTTACAACGAGTCATGGCGCAACGGTTTGGTTCCACGTGAATGGAAATGCAGCCGCTTGGTTCCACTTCTCAAACCTGTAAATCACCGTTAGATTTGTCATCGTACCGCCCCATCGCTCTGGCCAGTTGCGTAGGGAAAATAATGGAAAGAATGCTTTTGACTCGCCTGGAATGGTACCTGGAAAATTACAACGTGTACCCAGATGCTATGGCTGGCTTCCGGCGTGGGCGCTCATCCATACATAATGTCATCGATTTGGTCACGTTTGTTCATTATCAAAAACGACTGAAACGACTCACTGCGGCATTACTCCTTGACATAAAAGGCGCCTATGATAATATAGCACATTATGCCATTATAGAGACTCTGATTGAAGCCGGAATCGGTGGCCGCACTTTTCAGTGGCTGTGCAGTTATTTGACCGACAGGCATTTCTTCGTGATGACCGAGGATGGCGCCACGGCTCAACACCAAACGTGCCGTGGAGTACCGCAAGGCGGAGTGTTGAGCCCGACGCTATTCAACCTTGTGCTCGTTGGCCTAGTCCGATGCTTGCCCAACACAGTTCAGGTATCAATATATGCCGACGATATCTGCATTTGGGCGTCTGCTGTAACACGACTACAGGCACGAGCACGGCTACAAAAGGCAGCTACGCTAACATCACTGTACTTGCGAAAACAGAACTTAGAGCTGTCTTCAGAGAAATGCTGCCTTGTTACATTCACTCGGAAGGAAATGAAGCGTTACACTGTAAAGGTCAATGGGCAAGCAGTAGCAAATGCACGGAAACACCGCTTTTTAGGGGTAATTATTGACCGCGGCCTATCATGGAGCCCGCATGTGTCATACCTGAAGAAGAGATTATTGACAATAATACATCTCCTCAAATTTCTCAGCGGAAAGTCATGGGGCACTTCGGTGCGGTCAATGCTGCAGCTTTATAACGCCTTGTTCCTCGGTTTCGAAAGATACAGCCTCCCTGTGCTTGGCAACACCTGCAAAACAAGCCTGTGTGTACTCCAGGGACTACAAGCTCAAGCCCTAAGGACGTGTCTCGGTTTTCCGAGGTGTGCGTCTACAGCGGCAACGATTGTCATAGCTCGAGATCATCCAATATCAACGTACTTGGCAACCGACGCTCTCAGGGCGCATTTTCGGCACGTTGCCCGATTACCCTCTCACCATCTTGCCGCTCTACCCGCAGAAAGGCCACACACAACTTTCAGTCGTATAATTGATGCCAATCGTACCTCATTGCCATCGAACTACATGCCTGCAGCAAGACCATCCTCACCTTTATGGTGCCTGCACAGACCTAAAAAAAAATTAAATTATGGGGTTTTACGTGCCAAAACCACTTTCTGATTATGAGGCACGCCGTAGTGGAGGACTCCGGAAATTTCGACCTCCTGGGGTTCTTTAACGTGCACCTAAATCCTGCACAGACCTGACATACGCCTCACCATCCCAGGAATCATGAAGAAAGCCAACATGCCGTCGTTTGCCCTTAAGCAGGCCACATTAGAACTTTTACATGAGGTGCACAGTGGCCGCGTACACGTTTACATCGATGGTTCAGTCACATCTGCAAGCGCAGCTGCCGCTGTGGTGATACCAAGAAGATCCGTGAAAATACAGCTAAAGACGTCACATGTATCATCAACAACAGCTGCTGAACTCGTAGCCCTGCGTGCGGCTCTTCATTTCATTTAAGAGGAACCATATCCCACGCATGGTCAGTCTCTCAGCACTGCGCCATGGATCACATGAGCAGCTCGTCGCAGAGATCAGAGAATTCCACCATCGACTAGTTGACGAAGGACACGATATAATATCATCATCATCATCATCATCGTCGTCATCATCATCATCATCAGCCTGGTTATGCCCACTGCAGGGCAAAGGCCTCTCCCATACTTCTCCAACTACCCCGGTCATGTACTAATTGTGGCCATGTTGTCCCTGCAAACTTCTTAATCTCATCCGCCCACCTGACTTTCTGCCGCCCTCTACTACGCTTTCCTTCCCTTGGAATCCATTCCGTAACTCTTAATGACCATCGGTTATCTTCCCTCCTCATTACCTGTCCTGCCCATGCCCATTTCTTTTTCTTGATTTCAACTAAGATATCATTAACTCGCGTTTGTTCCCTCACCCAATCTGCTCTTTTCTTATCCCTTAACGTTACACCTATCATTCTTCTTTCCATAGCTCGTTGCGTCGTCCTCAATTTAAGTAGAACCCTTTTCGTAAGCCTCCAGGTTTCTGCCCCGTACGTGAGTACTGGTAAGACACAGCTGTTATAAACTTTTCTCTTGAGGGATAATGGTAACCTGATGTTCATGATCTGAGAATGCCTGCCAAACGCACCCCAGCCCATTCTTATTCTTCTGATTATTTCAGTCTCATGATCCGGATCCGTGGTCACTACCTGCCCTAAGTAGATGTATTCCCTTACCACTTCCAGTGCCTCGCTACCTATCGTAAACTGCTGTTCTCTTCCGAGACTGTTAAACATTACTTTAGTTTTCTGTAGATTAATTTTCAGACCCACCCTTCTGCTTTGCCTCTCCAGGTCAGTGAGCATGCATTGCAATTGGTCTCCTGAGTTACTAAGCAAGGCAATATCATCAGCGAATCGCAAGTTGCTAAGGTATTCTCCATCAACTTTTATCCCCAATTCTTCCCACTCCAGGTCTCTGAATATCTCCTGTAAACACGCTGTGAATAGCATTGGAGATATCGTATCTCCCTGTCTGACGCCTTTCTTTATTGGGATTTTGTTGCTTTCTTTGTGGAGGATTACGGTGGCTGTGGAACCGCTATAGATAGCTTCCAGTATCTTTACATATGGCTCATCTACACCCTGATTCCGTAGTGCCTCCATGACTGCTGAGGTTTCGACTGAATCAAACGCTTTCTCGTAATCAATGAAAGCTATATATAAAGGTTGGTTATATTCCGCACATTTTTCTATCGCCTGATTGATAGTGTGAATATGGTCTATTGTTGAGTAGCCTTTACGGAATCCTGCCTGGTCCTTTGGTTGACGGAAGTCTAAGGTGTTCCTGATTCTATTTGCAATTACCTTAGCAAATACTTTGTAGGCAACGGACAGTAAACTGATCGGTCTATAATTTTTCAAGTTTTTGGCGTCCCCGCTTTTATGGATTAGGATTATGTTAGCGTTTTTCCAAGATTCCGGTACGCTCGAAGTCCTGAGGCATTGCGTATACAGGGTGGCCAGTTTCTCTAGAACAATCTGCCCACCATCCTTCAACAAATCTGCTGTTACCTGATCTTCCCCAGCTGCCTTCCACCTTTGCATAGCTCCCAAGGCTTTCTTTACTTCTTCCGGTGTTACCTGTGGGATTTCGAATTCCTCTAGACTATTCTCTCGTCCATGATTGTCGTGGGTGCCACTGGTACTGTATAAATCTCTATAGAACTCCTCAGCAACTTGAACTATCTCATCCATATTAGTAATGATATTGCCGGCTTTGTCTCTTAACGCATACATCTGATTCTTGCCAATACCTAGTTTCTTCTTCACTGCTTTTAGGCTTCCTCCGTTCCTGAGAGCATGCTCAATTCTATCCATGTTATACTTCCTTATGTCAGCTGTCTTACGCTTGTTGATTAACTTCGAAAGCTCTGCCAGTTCTATTCTAGCTGTAGGGTTAGAGGCTTTCATACATTGGCGTGATATAATATATCAGTGGTTGCCTAGTCACTGTGGCATACATGGCAATGATCGAGCAGACGCAGCTGCCCGATCTGCCCATGACGGCGTCAACTGCGTTGCCATTCCTCTTTCGAGAGCCGACGCAGCGAAAAAACTTTCCGCACTTGCGCGTGACCTGACATTAGCCCAATGGAATTCATCTGATTTCACAAGTGCACGCCTCCATACCCTGGACCCTAATTTACAGCTCCATATTCCACCCGAGCTTCCACGACGTGACTGTACCCGTCTTGTCCGTCTATGGCTTGGAGTAGCATTTTCAAATGCTTACTCTTTCCTTATCGGAATGGCCAACACCCCACTGTGTGACTTCCGTGGGTGCAACGAAAAGATCGAGCATCTTCTTTGTCAGTGCTCTCGTTTTAACCCACAAAGAGCAGTCCTCTCAGCCACCTTAGACAAACTGGACAAGCGCCCAATGACAGAAAACAAGATCCTTGGAACCTGGCCTACGCGAACATCAGCGCGATCCGCTATGAAGGCGCTGCTGCGATACTTGAAAGACACGGGACTTTCTGACAAATTGTGACTGTACACTGTGTGACGTAGGACTGTACGTGACACTGCGTAAGACTAGGAACGCCTTTGCGGGCTGTGTGACAGTGCCCACAGAAATAGTTCGTGTGTACGTGCGTGTGTGTGCTTAGTTTTTTTTTTCCTTTTTTTTTATCCTTCTTTCTTTCTCACCTATTGCATCCCCTTGCCCCTCCCCCAGTACAGGGTAGCCAACCGGAGATAATCTCTGGTTAACCTCCCTGTCTTTCCTTTGCCTTTCTCTCTCTCTCTCTCTTCGAGAATCATGCCGCTCTTTGGGTGCAGAATGTGAACACGTGCTCGCCATGCTTGGCGCAGGACCACAAGAAATGATTTACGCCAAGGCGTGAGACAAATACGGAGGCCACGCCTGCTGATTTTGGGTATGGGATGGAGTGTAGCCTTGCAACAGTTTTCCACGTCTACAGCGTCGTTTGAACGGCGGCGCAAGCTCCCCAAATAACGTCATCGGTTCCACCACAACACATAAACACGCGACAGACCACCACCGCTGGTATACTATGCTACTTTGACATTGCTGTCTATGCCAGCTCAGCTGCTGAACCCAGCGAAGCTGGCCGCTCGATACTTTGCATGTATTCGCGGGCTTCTTTCACGCTCGGAAAAAAATGTTTATATAGCACGTATTTAGCAATAAAAAAGCTGTGTAGGGAGTTTTTGCTCTACAATTTTCTCATTTACATTTTTCATCTAATAATAATATCTGAGAAGTTAATTGATTAAGCCTAATTATGTAATTAGGCGGAATGCGAAAATAATCTGAGCATCTACAAGCGATGGCAAACAACATTACCTTGGTTCTGTCCAGCTACGTGGTATTTGCATAATTTTAAATCTTGGTGCATTATAGTTGAGGCACCCTGTATACCAGACAAAGTCTCTCAAGCTGAACGCATATACTTAGACTTTCCTAAGGTGTTGGAGAAGGTATGTCATAAATGCTCTTCTTATGGTCAAACTTTCCGCACTTACTCTATATTCTAAACTACTAGCCTGGATATAATTATTCCTTTCTAATTGCGTTCAGTATGCCACTGTTAACGACCACGATTCTAATACCACACGTGTCGGCATAAGGAAGAGCATGCACGCAGTTTTATCGTCCGGAGGTCAAGAAGTTAACACATATACGCTATATGGTGCAGCGCGAGCTGACATGAAGCAGTTAACTCATGAAACAAGCCGCCAATTGAGAGCTTTTTTAGAGCACAGCCCGTCCCTGCTGCGAGTGTCGGCGGCGTAACCGAGCGAACCAACATAGCAAAAGATGAAGGAGCGAACGTGGAGCCGGAGATGAAAGACGCGAGCCGCGAACGGCGGAGACCAATGATAGCGGCCCCTTCAGTGACGAGCGCGCGGGAAACTGGTGTCATGCGGACCCGCCCGACCACTCGATGCGTACTCGTATGTGGTCTCAGCCGTATCGCTCGTTTCCTGCTATCGTCTGCTCGCGTCAGTTCTCGCTCGCGCTTGTTTGGTTAGCTTGGTTTGGTCTTGTTCGCGCTTATCCGATTGTCATGGTTTACGATTGTTTCGTAATTTGATTTATGCGTGACACGAATTGTGTACTACTATGGTACTTTCTGGGAGCCAAGCGGCATCAGCGATTATACTGAAATCTTTGACGAGTCATGTATAAAAGCCGGCGCGCTTGACCCGCAGATCAGATTTGCGACGATCGCACTCTGCTACATGTCGCTCTCAAATTCTTCGCCTCAATAGACAGTTTTAGTTACACGTACGTAGAGGCTTTACGTACGTAGAGCTTCTACGTGTCAGCAGTGCGCATGCGTACAACGCAGCGGGCGCGCGCGCGTCTCACGGACGTACGTGAGATTCAATTCTTTGCCTGCGTTTCTTGTGCACGTAGACAGCTTCGCGCGGGAGTTCCGCGAGATCACGCACAAGCGATAGCGGGCCGCGCGCGCGCAGACGGCTTGCATCGAAACGCGGCGACAGGATTGAATTGGCTACCGCCGTGTTCACATTTCCCGATAGATGTGGCTACGGGGTCCCTCTTGGCGTGCGTAGCGTACGTGTAGCTAAAAGCGTTTCAGATGGCGTGCACGTAAGGCACGTAGGCTTTTCACGTTTGCGTACGTGAAGCCTCTACGTACGTGTAACTAAAACTGTCTAATATATCGCGAAATGAAAACACGTACAGAGTTGCGCTCAAATTTCGCATTAGGGAGTGTCGCAATGGTCGGTTATTTTTTTTTTATCTGGCTCACGAGTCGACGCGGCCGAAGTCCTCCTGTAACTTGAAAATATGTCGCAATAAACACGGTGGCCAATGAGTCTCGAAGAGGCTCATGTCCGCTTTCCTCGCCGATTCCGAACAGGCGAGTCTGTCACGCTCAATTTGGCCGACCCGTGCCGGCATACTTTCACCGCTCAAAACCTGCGCAGAGCATTTTCTGCGACAATATTTGTGGAGTTTTTAAGCATTGCCGCAATTCCTGCGTGCCCTCCATCGTGATGTCTTACTGAACCGCGATAGAGACACGATCGCAAGTCTGGGCCCGGCCGCCGCGATGTTGCTGGCTCGATCCCCCCGTATAGTCTGTCAAACTGCGGTCGTAACGCACGTAATCGGCTAGTATATATAAGCGATACACCGTGCATGTTCTTTTGCATTGTTAGTTTGAACAGATTATCTTCCTTTTTATTAGAGCGCAACTCTTATGGTATCTTCGACTGGTCGTCTGCATCCCCCGAAGTAGAGTCGGGCAGATCCGGCGTTCCCCGAACTCGCAGGTACAGGACAAGCGCGCAAGCCGAACGTATGACTCGCTCTCGGAGGAGGAAATGACAGAAGCGAAACCACGTGAATACTGCCAACTTCCGATGTTTCGGCTATCCAAAGCTCCCGGCGCTGCCAGGAAAACCGGTGGACGCACCGTGGGACGAGCGTTCGTCGAGACGCCGACATGCAGTGGCCTAGGTTATGGTGGACCGTCGCCCACAGCAGCGACGTTGCGTGAAACGCTTCAATATCGACGACTGCTCCGACAACAGGGCTCGGAGCGCCTCAGAGAGCTCGAAGATAGAGGAGAGCGATCGAGAAGAACCAGCCGAACGCAGGGCGCGCACCCTCTTTCAACCTGCCGAAGACAACGCCGCTCGCGAGAGCGCCCAGAAACGACCAGCCGAAGATGCCGTTCCTGCGGCGAGCGTCGACGTCACTTGTAACCGAGCGAACGAGAACAGCGAAAGACGAGAGCGAACGTAGCGCGCAGAGGGGGTGAAAAAAGTGGCGAGAGGGAACAGGCACGAGGAGGAAAGTAGAGAGGAGGCTGCAGCGAAAGCACGAGGCGGTAAGCGGAGGAGGGTATGGCGAAAGGGTGAAGTAGGGTGAAGTCAACGGGTGAAGCCAGGGACGGCCAGGGTGAAGAGGAAAGCAGCGTGCCGGCGCGCCGGCGGCGACCAGGCATGGGGCGAGCGCGGAAACCAGGAAGGAAGGAAGGAAATCAACTTTATTCTAGGTCCTGCAGGCCACGAGGGCTTTAGGCTCTCATGGAGTGGGCGTCCCCACGACGGAACCGACAGGTTGAGTTTCCTGGCGGCGTCGTGGACCTGCTGGACGGCCCAGAGTTGGGGAGCGAGTTCTTCGCTCCATATTGCTTTTTCAAACTTGCGCTTGTCCGGTTCGGAGTTCATGTGAGCTTGCGAGCACGGCCAGAGTAAATGACAGACGTTAAGGGATGTATTGCAATTAGTGCAATAAGACTTGTCGTAGAGGTGAGGCATGTAATGGTGTAGTCTGTTTTGCGTGGGGTATGTGTCTGTTTGTAGCATCCTGAGTGTAACCGCTTGAGCTCGAGGGAGCGTGCGGTGTGGCGTGCTATACTCTCTACGTTGTAGGTAGTAGTGTTTGTGGTTTCATTGTATGTAGTGGGGACGTCCTTGTTCTCCGAGTGGTCGGGTGAAGCCGCGCGGTCTGTAAGCGCGCGCGCAGCCTCGTGTGCCGCCTCGTTAAGGTTGGGGACGTTGCCGATCATTAGTCCTAAGTGTGCTGGGAAACAGTATATGACGTGGTTTTCAATCTCTTTCTTTGTGACAATTCTGAGAGCCTGTGCGCAGACCGTGCCCTTTTGGAAAGCTCTGATAGCGGCTATGGAGTCGCTGTAGATATGGGAAAGATTGTCGTCGGTGAGCGCAACAGCGATCGCAACCTGTTCGGCCTGTTCAGGCTTCCTTGCAATTACCGTGGCTGCATGTCTTGTGGATCCGCGGCCGTCCACAGCCGCCACTACACGCGGAAACTAGGGAAATCAAAGCTCTGCGTGTGCTTTGGGCCCGCTGCACATGGGCTACTCCGCCTGCGGCGTTGCTGCCGCTCGAGAGGGAGAGAGACAGCAGACAGCCGAGATCACCTGCGTTATGGTGGCTAGAGGCCTCTATAGCCACCATAGCTGCGTCTCAGCGGCTGCTTCGGCTAGCTGGGCCGCTATTTTGTAGCGATGCCTTATGCTGTATTCTATGCTATTCTTATCATCCGCCACACACGGCCGCCTGATCCCGTTGATAATGTGGGCAGACCGTCGCTCTGACCACTGGCCAAGCGCGAATAGCCTGAAAAAGCATAGGATCGGAAAAGGCATCGCTACAAAATACCGGCCCTGGAAGTCCCGGACGCAGCGGGGCGTGGCGTTTTTCGCGGCGCTCGACGTTTCTGCGCAGGCGCGAGTAAGAGCAGGTGCGAGAGAGAAAGTCTGGGGGCCTTTGCTCCTTGAATATGTGACTCTGCCTAGGCACTAAGGTGAAGAAGTTTCTTTGCGCGTGTAGCGTGCGTTTGTCCCTAGGCGTGTCGGCATGGCGGAGTGGGGTCGAGTAACGCTCGGACGCTGGCTGCCAGCGCGATGAAACAGGTGAACCAGCGCGCACTGACACCCCATTTGGCGATCGCTGCGTCTAAAGATATGACGGAGAGACTTTCTAGCGCGTGCGGTGCTGGTGCTGAGTCAGTCATGCCGGATTATAACTTTGTCGCGCCTTACGCACTCTACCTTCAAAAAAAATGAAAAAGAAAAACAAAACAATGATTTCCCCTGGGGAGCAATAGGGCCCGTAGTAGAGGCCGGGCCGCGTTTTTGCAATTGCTAGTATGTACAACGGGGCGTGGCGCTTTTGACGGCGCTCGACGTTTCTGCGCAGGCGCGAGTAAGAGCGGGTGTAAGAGAAAATCTGAGGGCCTTTGCTCCTTGAATATGTGACTCTGCCTAGGCACTAGAAGTTTCGTTGCGCGTGTAGCGTGCGTTTGTCCCTAGGCGTGCCGGCATGGCGGAGGGGGGTCGAGTTCGTTTACGCTCCGTCGCTGACTGCCCGCGCGGTGAGGCAGTGGGTGGGCACGGACGCCCCATTTGGTGATCACTGTCTCTGAAGGGGCAAGGTTCTGACTGGTGTTGTATAAGTCGCGGGTCACTTTGTTAGTCGCGATGATAGATTGCATTTTTTACAAGCACTGATCCAAGAGGGCCCATGTAACCGGCAAACGAAGGCCTCAGGAGAGCACCTGAGGTTATAATAAAGCAGGCGGCGCAGGATCTCCGGGGCACCCAAGCGGTAGCGGGGGGATCAAAGCTTGAAGCAGGGCGGCCCATTGGTTGGGGCCGCGGAGGCCGAAGCGTGCCAGGGGGTGTTCGCATAAAAAATTGGCTGTCCGCGATAGCGGACAGCCGATCTTATACTCCCCTGGCACACGCAGGCCTCTGCGACCCCCAGCCCACGGACCAGTCCGGCTTCTAGCTTTGATGTCCCCGTTGCCGCTTTGGTGTCCTGGAGGCGCCGCCAATAATGCGAAATAGTGACACGTTCTTTTAATTAGCAAACAACACGATTGGATAAATATAATTGCGTCGAGCCGCCAACTTGCGATGCTAGGTTCAGCACTAGTTACCGCGCCCCGCGACTTGTGCCGGCGCGCTTAGGGACAAGCGCATACAACACGCGCTAAGAAACTCCTCCGTAGTGCCTAGGCAGAGTCGTATATTCAAGGAGCAAAAGTCCCCACATTTCCTCTCTCGCACCCGCTCTTACTCGCGCATGCGCGCAAACGTCCGTCGTCTCCGCAAGTGCCACGCCCCGTTGTACCTAATAGCAATTGGAAATACGCCACCGGGAGTGCCCCACTTAGATGTACTTAGCAAAAACGCGCGAGAGAGACAGAGAGAAAAAAAAAAGACGGGCCTGATACGTATTCGTCACGCGATCCTCCGTCTCCGCTATGGGAGAACGCAGGGAATGAATTTCGCTTGCGGAGGCTAGACGGGAAAAGTCGAGAGAGCATCTATGTTGGCGCGGACGCTCGCCTCCTGAAATCATGGGTTCGCGGCACTTCAAGTATTTCTATCTCTGCTGTTAATGAACTAATTTAAAAAAAAAAATCTTGCAGTAGAACACTCCTTAGAGGGTACGTAACAACTTCCAGCGTATAACCAAAATTTGCTATGTGGCCTGGTGAAGGGCCCTTTAAAAAAGCAAAAGAAAACGAGTCCGCGGGTTCGATTCTCGGTCGTGGCGGTCACGTTTCGATGGGTGCAAAGGCGAAACAAGCCTTCGTACTGCGTATGATTGCACCCTATGGCGTCGATGACATAGCTCACGCAGGTTTAGTGAAGCACTTAAATGTGGTCGCGCTAATTGTTCAGTTTTCAGATAAAATTTCGTTATAGTGATCAGCTAGCTATTGACCCTACAGCTGCTCGGGAGCTGTCGACGCAAAAATAATAGTCAACTCGGGTGGTGCAAGACGATGCACCACGCAGAGTATCCGTTATGTGTTGTTTTACGCTTGTGTTCAACAAAACAAGAACGCCAGACGAAAAAAAAAAAGGAAAGTTCGTTCCATGTGCGCGTGACCAGCATCTGTGCTACGCGCATACGGGACGGTCTGCTCAAGTACCACTTTTCTTCATTTCTTTTAGACCAAATATTTTTTAATTGCTGGTGACAGCGCTGTTCTGCTGGAAGAGTCGAAAATTACCTCCTTGAGAAATCTCATAGTCTTGATAGTTAATTAAAATATTAATTAACTATTTAATTATTCACTTTAGGGCACATGAAATTCTTAGTGGAACGTACTGCTGAAATCCTAAAAATTGCAATACTTTTGAAAAATACATTGGCGTTCCAGTTTACAGTAAAGAGCTTCTAGTAGTTCGCGACGATTTTAACTGAAACGCGAATGCATCTTTTATGTAATTTGGCGGACAAATGTATGGCAACTGGTGATAGTTATACAGTATTTCCTCTAAGCAAGGATAACTTCGCTGCTACCCGGCTTTAATTATAATTTCGCAATATCAGCACGTGCATTAAAGTTAATAATTGAAAAGTTAGTTAGTCAATATCGTTAGTTAGCAACTTGGATGCTGCGATTTGTAGTGCAAGTAAAGTCCGCCTCTATAGGTATCCACCTGAAAACGGCCAAATTACGCTATGTGCTCAGTGCTATTAAAAAAAAAATTCTCCGACGGTTACGATACTCCTTAGCGGGAATTTCGAGCGCGGCTGTTTAGACGTTTTGGATTCGCGACATATTGTGGCAAAGAATTTCATTCTGAATGGCAAGGTGCTCTCGGCGGCGGCGCTGAGCCTCTGCTCGGGCAGCTCGTTCAGCAGCAACGGCAGGCGATGCATTTCCACCAGTTGCGTCGCTCGTTGTTCAGAAAAGAAAGCGTGAACACGGGAGCGCGTGGCTCGCGCGGAGCGCATGCTCTCCCCTGACCGTTTCTTCCCAAAAACGGCGTGGGGAGATAAGCTGGAATTACTCTTATAGAACGTTCACTAAAACGTCCTAACTTCTGAAATTTCATTTTCGCCGATGTGATGCTCTCAGACTCCAAAATGCAACCCTGAAGTTGGCAAAAACGCTGTTTCGGCCTATGTTTAGACGTTAGTAACACACTAAGGTGGTCTGTGAAAGAAATAAGCAGAAGAGTTGATATCATTGAGAAGAATAACAGCTTTCGCCACCGAAATACTAATCAAAGGAATTTGCGTTTTCATCAAGAAAGATGTATTTTTTTTTTTAAATTTGAGTCCCACAATTGCATTACTTTGGTTAATTTAATTATTGGGTTTTACGGGCCAAAACCACTTTCTGAGGCACGCCGTAGCGGAGGCCTCCGGAAATTTCGACCACCTGGGGTTCTTTAACGTGCACCTAAATCTAAGTACACGGGTGTTTTCGCATTTCGCCTCCATCCAAATGCGGCCGCCATGGCCGGGATTCGATCCCGCGACCTCGTGCTCAGCAGCCCGACACCATAGCCACTGAGCAACCACGGCGGGTTTACTTTGGTTCGTGCTTCCACTTTACCTGATAGCATGTTGACGGGAAATACGAACCAGGGTGGTGCACATGGTGGTCTGTGTGGTGAAGAATAAAAGCCGATATCACCAGAAGTTCGCGAGAATTTGAATCTTGAAGGTATGCATACTTAAGGTAGATCGACATCGGGCACTTCCATGCTACTGGAAGTACACATGGCCGCCTACGCGTTAAGTGGTAGAGCGGGCCACAAATCACTTTCATTTTCTCAGACTACTTTTATAAGAATATTCTGTGAAAATGGTTTCCTGAGGCGTACGTGACATCACAAAGGCACTGTGGTTCGCGTCCCGATAAAAACCGTGCCGACTATACGTCTATTTCAACCGAAGTAGCAGGAAGAATAGTATAGACATCACAGAACTAGTGAAATATGCTCAATATAGAGCTCCCTATCAAGATATTCGCCAAATAATTAATCGGTCTGTTTTCGCTGGTTTCACGGTGACTGAACGCGCGTCGCTCAAGTGGTGCTTCCAGTTCAGGCTCATGAAAGTGATTTGTGGCCCGCTCTATGCTTCACGTGTAGGCAGCCGCATATACGTTATATATATATATATATATATATATATATATATATATATATATATATACGGTTTCACTCGCGCGATAATAGCAGCGAGAACGCGACCCCAAGAAACTTCCGGTCACGGGCCTCATCAGCCAACTGCGCCTCAACACAAAGCGCGTTTTTAAGTAGTTTTACTGTGCGGAAAGTCTATTTTTAAGTTTTAAGATTAAAAAAGATGCGCATTACGCCTCAAAACTAATACAAAATATTTTCGTATAACTTACAGCAACATTCACTTGTAAAATTGTCGTTATGTACAGAGGAAAAGTGTCGAAAATATGCGGGCTTATATTTTAACGCACTCCTGCTATACTCGATATAGCGACCAATGCTTCTCTTGCTCGCTAAATTTAGCGGGCTACGTAAATGAGCAAAACCGGAAGCCGTCGGCCTATGTTCGTAAACAGTGAAAGGGTCTATACTTCCAGTTGCATGGAAGTGCGCAATGTCGATCTGTAGATACCTTCAAGCTTCAAATCCTTACGAACTTCTGGCGACATCGGCTTTTATTCCTCACCACTCAGACAACCATGTGCACCACCCTGGTGTGTATATCCAACCAACATGCTATCAGGTGAAGTGGAAGTACGAACCATAGTAATGCAATGGTGGGACTCAAATTCAAAAATTCAAAAACGTGCTGCCGGACCGCCCGAACCCCAATGAAATTGCTCACCGCCGTGCGCGAGAATTAACGCGCCGCGACGGCGATGGGGCTACATTGGATCCGGAGGAGCTCGGCCACAGCAACCCCTTATTAACCTTTCACGAGATCGTCTCCCATTATAAAGAGGAACGCAGGCGCTTCCCGCCTCCACATCTAAATCTATGCAGATCACAATCGATCACGCTTAGGATGCTTCAGACGAGGTCATATCCCTCGCGAGGTTTCTTAAGCAGGATTTATCCAGAAATTGACCCACAGTGTCCGGATTGTGGGGAGGTTAGCACTCTACCTCATATGCTCTGGCAGTGTCCTGCGTTACGGGATACGTCCCTCACCAGCGAACGGGACTGGGACGAGGCCATATCTAGTACGCAACTCAAGCTCCAGTCCATGGCCGTCCAGAGGGCCCGTGAAAGAGCGGAGAGGCTTGGCCTCCCGATTCCGACATGGGAGCAGCCAGCGGCGAGCCGGGGGCCCCAACGGGTCTCCACCGGCTAGTCCCTCAGGACCTCAATAAAAGTTCATTGTCTGTCTGTCTGTCAATGAAAACGCAAATTACTTTAATTAAAGTTTCAGTGGCGAAAGTTGGTATTCTTTTCAATGATATCCACTCTTCTGCTTATATTTTATTAACCACCTTAGTGCATTACTTACGTGTAAATATCGGCCAAAATAGCGTTTTTGCCAAATTCAGGCTTTTATTTTGTAACCTGTGAGCAGCACATAGGCGAAAATAAAATTTTAGAAGATAGTAAGTTTTAGTGACAGTTCTGCAAAAGTAATTCCAGGTTTCCTCCCTGACCTTTTTTTTTCTTGCGAGAAATTTCGCAAAAACGCTAGAATTTGCGCATTTTCGTCTCGGTGCTACGTGAAAAATACGAAGTTATTTTGTGAAACTGTTTTATAATGAAAGAACAATGTTCAGACAACGCAAAACCCTAAATTTTGGATTAACGCGGAAAACGGTCGATTTTTGACGAATTTATTTTTTGCACCTGGTTTTCCATCATTTCGTGAAATTCAAATGGCGCTCACGTGGCCAAAAATTTTTTGCCGTTAAAAATATTTTGGGGAAATACTGTTCAAGTAATGTTTATATACCTGCAATTCTTTCGTAATTATTGTTCGAGAAATGATTTTTCTCGAGCGCCAGGTTTCGTACAGTTGGCGTGGAATGACCCTGATAGCAACAGCGACCATCATCGCGAGACGATCCAAATTCTTTGGACGCCCGCGCACTCCTCTCCCCGGCATGTTCAGTCCGCACGGTGAGCCACAAAGAAATCACCGATTACTATGGGCCGGGAAGGGCCCGGTAGCCCCCCAGCTCACCCCGAGCTAACCAAGAAACAAGCGGTAGCCTGGCGCCTCCTGCAAACAAACATGTATCCTAACCCGGTGGCCTGCAGCAGAGTCTATCCAGGGCAATACAATGATCAATGTAAATAATGCAAAATGAGGGCGGATCTATCACATATTCTATGAGCATGCTCGAAAGCGGCTCCTTTGCGGTTCCTTTCGATGGCCGCAAAATTGAAAACCGGCAACCCGCCGGGGTTGCTCAGTGGCTATGCTGTTGGGCTTCTGACCCCGTGGCCGGCGGGATCGAATACCGGCCACGGCGGCCGCATATCGATGGGAGCGAAATGCGAAAACACCCGTGTACTTAGATTTAGGTGCACGTTAAAGAACCCCCGGTGGTCGAAATTTCAGGAGTTTTCCACTATGGCGTGCCTCAGAAAGTGGTTTTGGCACGAAAAACCGCATAACGTTTTTTTCAAAACTGGCAGCAGTGGGAGACCCTGCTGCTCAGCTCAAACAAGCGAGTCCGGGACGCGATGACGGTCTCACGCGCGAGCTGTTGCGTTGGTCTCGCTTCGCGCAGATAGAGATATTGCGTGCTCTGCACGAGAACACCTAATTAGCAGTACAAGCCAGAGCCACAATCAAAGGCGGACAGTTTTCATTCATCCGGGGGGGGGGAGGTAGGGGGGCGAGGGCAGGGCCAGCTTTCCGACCGCTCCCCCTCACACACACACACACACACACACACGCATATATATACCTTGCACTAGAAGAAACTTCGCGTGACCTCGAAGACATGTTCACTGAAGTGACGGCCTTGTATGAGAATTTAAAAGACCTCATAGTAGGAGACAGTTTAATTTCACAGCCTGAGTCCTCTCGCACCACCAAGAATCTGGCGTCTCCCGGTGGTGTAATCTTCCTTCGTGTAATGGTCGTATACTTCGCTATCACCAATACAGCTTCGCCTTTCCGCCGAAACTGCATCCTCTCTCTCTCCCTCTTTTTCTTTTTCCATGACTCCTACTATAAGCGCTGCTGCGCATCACTGCTGTTGATTCTGATTTCGAGTGAATCCGGCTTGGCCTCATTTCGTTTACTGAGTGAATTATACAGGGTGCCCCAATTATCATGCACCAAGACATCTAAAAAAGAGCACTTGCATTACTCGAACAAAACCTATAGTGCATATTGTTTCCAGCACAGTGTAGTAGCCGCCAGTAATTGTTTCGTTACTGAAATTTAATTCGACAATTACAATGAATTATATAATTCGGAAAGTACTGTCCTAATTATTAAAGTGTCAATGAGACGTTTGTAGGGACCCCCAGGCGCCCCATAATAATATCTAACTGCTGTGTTTTCAGCGACGTACTAATTGTGTGCAATTTTTTCAGACCGTCAAGCAAACCTCAAGAAACGTGAAAAATACCACGTGACTGCGCTCCCACCCGCATCATAAAGCAGCACCCTCAAATAAGCTGATTGAATGCAACTGCACTGCCTGTCGCAAACCCGAAGAGACAGCGCATCACCTCGATAATGGTACGGAAGGAGCACCAACAGCAAGTTTCACGGCTTTGCAGCTATTCCTTCCTCTCATTTATACGTCACACTTATTATCCGTCTCTCAAGGCCGACTGATCACATTGATTACAACAGCCCCTTGATAACGCGGCCGAAGCGCCGCTCTGACCACGCACGAAACGCGATAAGCTATGTAATAGGCATACAATGTTCCAAAATCCCGGCTTTGCTCACACCGCATCGAAAGAGTGCGCGCGAAGGTATATTTCGCGCCAGAAACTTGCTTCGGTACAAAGCCAAATTAAAGTGACGGTTTTATTTTTCATTACAGTGTATACGTGCTGCAAAAACAGGTTCGTGGCAAAAAATAAAAGCGAAATAAACAGACCGCGAAGCGGCCCACGTGTAGAAAAAAGACCATACCGATGCGTTCAAGAAAGTAAATATACCACTTCTACATGATCCGAATTGGCAACCGGGAAGCCTGCACAAAAAACAACGAAAAAAAAAGAACATCATATTTCAGTGTGTTCTTATTATCTATGAATTCATAAGCGCCGTTGAACACCAGCTGCTGCCAAGAGGACGTGCTCGAACATATCTCCTTCTGCAGCTACGCAGTACTGAATCCGCTTTATCACATCTTCAGTGGCTTTCTTCATGACCGACGCTGGAATTCTACGGCAGACATCCATTATCCTTGTCTTGAGCTGATCTGACGTCCTTCTCGATCTTGAAAGCACGATCTTCCACATAACCCCAAAGAAAGAAATCGAGTGGAGAGAGGTCAGGTGACCTAGCCGGCCAATTCACAGGCCAGTGCCTTCCAAACTATTGCGCATGAGAAGTCGCATCCAGCCAGTTTCGTGCTCGACATCTGTTGTGTGCTGGTGCCCCATCTTGCTGATACCACAGAAGTGGTAGACGTGACAGCGAGACTTCGCTGAGAAACCCATCCACCACTCCTCCAAGGACTTCGTCCATGCAACGTTGTCCAGACAGTGAGTGTGTAAAGAACGGACCGATTATAGCGCCGCCGTAAATTCCGCACCACACACTGAACGACCACTGGTACTGGCGCCGATTGCGATTTACCCAGTGTGGATTGGAGTCACTCCAATAGTGTGCATTATGCAAATTTACCTGGGCGTTTCTGCGAAATTTGACTTCATCTGTGCACATGATGTTGCTCAAAAAAGCCCGATGACTCCGTACCACCTTAACAAGCATTGATGCTTGTTAAGGTGTTACGGGTGAAAAGGCCGTCATTTAGAATCCTCCAAACTGATGACTTGGAAATTGGTACCTGGCCGGCCACGTCCCTCACGCTAGCATGAGGGTTTGAGGCCAGAAATGCTAGGACATCCGTGCGTATAGGCTAGGACTTAAATATATGGCGTCCTCCGCCACTGTTTCTTGAAGCTGCCGGTTTGTGTCAGGTTTTCATCGTTTCTGATGATAGTCGACACGTTTGGTCTACCGCCACACTTCCATGACTGATATATATTTGCGGCCTTTCTCTTGTCATTTGCAGCTCTCCCCCAAGACAAGGATCATTTTTACATTCTGCTCATTAGAGAAAGACATGGCGACTGGGACGAAACAAAACGCACCTTTAAACATGTGCACTTGTCAATTTGTTATCAATCCACTGTTATGGGGATAGGTTTTGTGACAAAAAAAAAGAAAGGACTATCCGTGCACTTTATCTACGCTAAGACAAGAGCTATCACAGCTTGTTTCCAACTAACACCATCGCGACGCGATGGGGTGCGGCAAATAAGTCACTAGCTCGATGACGAAGTTTTCTTTATTTCCTTTATTTCGTTCTCGCTAACTCAGACGGAAAACGAAAAGGTTCGAAGGCGCCGCTTCACGACGCGGGTGGGAGCGCAGTCACGTGGGGTTTATTTATCAGGGTTTATTTATCAGTCGGAAAAAAATTAGTACGCAATTAGTACGTCGCTGAAAGTAACTTGGATATGCCTACAAACGACTTATTGCCACTTTCATAATCAGGATAGTACTTCTCGAGTTAGATAATTAATTACAATTGCCTAATTAAATCGCAGTAACGAAAACATTACTGACAGCTACTCCACTGTACTGGAAACAATATGCACTAGGTTTTCTTCGAGTAGCGCATTGCTGTTCTTTTAAATCTTGGTGCATGATAGTTAACTGGGACAACCTGTACATATTTATGACCTCTGCATGCAAATGGCGGTCTTTCCATCCCTAAGAAATGTTGTAAATTATTAGAAGTGTTTTTTTTTTCTTCATGAGTCGTTAGCATTGGTTAATGGAAAGAGAAGCAATACTGAGACACATATCATTCACGTGCATTTCACACGCCGTTGAAACCCGCCGTGGTTGCTTAGTGGCTATGGTGTTGGTCTACTAAGCAGTAAGTCGTGGTATCAAATCCCGGCCACGGCGGCCGCATTTAGATGGGGGCGAAAACACCCATGTGCTTAGATTTAGGGTGCACGTTAAAGAACTCTAAGTGGTCAAAATTTCCGGAGTCCCCCACTACGGCGTACCTCATAATCAGGTCGGGGTTTTGGCACGTAAAACCCCATAATTTAATTTCTAAACGCCGTTGATGAAATACTCTGCCGGAGAGGTCACTGAAGTCTGCAGCTTCTCTTTTTTTTTCAGTGTCAAAAAAGCACGCAACGCAATTTGAAGCAAGGTGAACATACATATTCATTTTCTAGGCATAGGCTATCAATACCTTTAGAAATAATTGTTAATTGACTACCCCCTTCCCTTTCAAAAATATTTTTAGAATTTTTTCTGTGTATGTATTTAAATATATTGCGTATGCGCATGGTGTTTACATAGAAATTTAAAACAATGTTGAAGTGAGAAAATACGGATGAGGCAGCTGCCGCTGGTGCTTCTAATGTGTTTGTCTTCCTATGGTCAGGATTTGCAGAAATAAAGCGAAAGTATTAACTAAAATCCGTGCGCGTCCGCGCGTCCGTGTAAGTCAAAAGAAACCTCAAATGATGTGGGAGACAAAATTCCAGTAATGACACTTTAGGTGAGGAGGTGGTAGGCTTCGGCATCGCCGGTGGGGGGGGGGTGCAAAGCCCCCCCCTCCCCGGTAAACTACGGAGGGGGCTCGGGCGCCGGAGCTCCCCCGTAGTCGGCGCTTATGGCCACAATCATAAGCACTGAGGCAGACGTGAGAGGTTGAAAGAGCATGATAGCGGCGCTGGAACACGGTAGAATGTGACATATAGTTTCCTCTCTGAGCGCGCGACTGCTCGACGTGGGAACACGCAGACGAAGCGGCACGAAGTAAAACAAAACCAGCAGACATTCGATTTTTATGTTATTATTTCTCTAAACTTTAATTAGTCTATTGAAGCAACAAATTAAACATATAGCCGATGTTGTCTTGAATAATTCTTGAAGTCGCATGTCACTATGGATGATGTCATATCACGGCCATGTAGTGCGCAGGCGCACTTGCGCGATTGACGTCGACTCTCCAGCTGGGAGCGCGGCGGTTGCGAGGAGAGAGAAAAAAAAAAGACAACCATTCCCCTCTGTTAAGATGGAATGGCAGCGAAAGCTAACGACAGTCAAAGCTCTCAGACGAAAAGCAAATTGCTTTCGCTGCCATTCCATCTTCACAGAGTGCAATGGTTGTCATTTTTCGTTCAGCATCGCGGGAACGTTCTTCGTCGGTGGTCGTTTCGCGCCGGCGCCATTTACATTCTCGTTGCTGTTCCCTCCGGCGCTCCTCGTACGCATGTTGTTCTTCGGATGTAAGAACTATACGTGACCACCCCATCGATAACGCAGCTGTTTTTAGCGCCGATACCTCTCCCGCTTATATATTGCGATAACCTTGACGTCACGCTATTTTTCATGGCGAGCGTTCTAATCTGTTCCGCATTTTAACATCTGTACCACCGCACTGCACCCGTACGTGATCACACACAAAGCAAACAATGAAACCCATTGTGTATGGGTTTGTCATAAATCGCTAAGTCTTTTCCTATTGCCGGACGCCGAAGAAACTACGGAATAATAGTCATATACAGCTTTCGCTGTAAAACGGCGTTTGGTTCGAAATTTAAGCTCTTTCCGCAACACACGATCGTTGCCGCGCATTGTATGCGCTGCGTTTGTCAGCTCCAGACCTGGTGAGGGGCTCTGTAACGCCGCGCAAGTGCGCGGAAAAGAAGACTGACGTCACTGACACGCCACGTGCATCGTGTGCCGGTCGTGTCGCGGTGGCTCATACACTGCGCGAAGCGTGGCAAGCGCTTTCATTATCGCCTCTCGTGTACGCCGGTTTATCTCGTCTTCGAGGGCTCTCCCGCCCGACCCGAGTGCTTCGCGGCGCATTTCCGCCGCCTTGTAGCGATTGCGTGCGTACGTGTGACGCACACGCTGCATGCAGCCCAACTGCTGTGCGTGCGCACTCACGGATCGCTGCATTCCACTAACTCATATATTTCAACCCATTGGATTCCGGATCAATGGTACGATCGATTGTCCAGGACTCGCAGGAGACCACAGATCTGCCAGGATCTGCCATCGCGCGATTGCGGTTGACGTCATAGCAGAGCAGCGACGACGATGAATGTGCGATAAGGATCGAAGGACGTACGAAGGAGACAATGCGCGCAGCAAATATAAGCGAGCCAACTTGGTTTGACCACATGGCTTGAGCCAACGTGCGTACTATAGGCTGCTACTCTGCAAAGGGGAAGGACGAAGTTGGACGAAAAAGAGTGGTAGTGCAGGGAAGAGTGCGTGTATACCAGACGGCGCCAAAAAGTTTGCCGTACGTTGGGCTCCCCGGAAAAGTTGAATTCCCGAGAAGTTTGTATACGCAGCCAGCAAAACAGCACAACACCATGTCGTTCGCATCACATATGTGTACTATACTGTACGCGCTGGAAACCCGAATATGGAAATATTGAGTGTTTTCTCAGACCCAGCGGTCCGTAATATTTAGACGCCGAGTGTACTTATGTGCGTAACACCGCGCGGTTCTCTCAGTGAGCTTGAGCTCCCATGAGCTTTCGTGTACTCATCAACCCAGTATCATTCGATACATTGACCCCGGTTTCCCCCCTCAACCCGGGTTGACTGGGCGGGGGGCTTTGGTTTCGGCCAACGGTCCTTCCCGGACAAGGGGGCTGTTGTGGTGCAGCAACACAGAGTTACTGCTTTCAACACACAAACAGCTCAGGAGTACTTATGACGCGTGGCCTACCCATTTCGGAGCCGAAGGAACTGCTGCGCGCGCGCTCGGCTGCGATGGAGAGCAACGACGTCACTACTGGCGCATCCAATCGCACGGTTTCCTTTCGCGCATGCGGTTGCGCCGGAAGAATTTTCGGCGTACAGGCGGCGGACGGACGAATCAGCTAGCCATATACAGCTTCGCTGTAAGAAGCACTGTTGTTTCACTTACTTTTTTTTAAGAGAACGCTGTTTTGTGTATTGAAGCACAAATGTAACTGGAACGCCAGTGCATTTCGTCGGGCACATTAAAAATGACCATCTCGAAACTGACGCACTCCTGAGAATTAGTTCTAAGTCAATGTACCTTGCATACCCCCTAGCTACAATTAATAGACTGAAATATGTGACATAATATAATTAATGAATGTGTTAATTAGTGAGAGTATGCTAATCATTTAATGACGGTTTTGATTTTTCGTAGAAGTAATGGCCGCCTCACCGAGTAATTTAGACCAAGGATTATAATTGTGCTATCTGCCACAGGCAATTAAAAAAAACTTGGTGCAGCTAAAGAAAGAACACTCTGTATATATGATGATGCACAATCTGCACTAAAAAACCTATATGGTATCTCAGAAAGTGCCTCGAGTCGCTGTTCATTGAACTCTGGGGTCTTACGTGCCAAAACCGCGATTTGGCTGTGAGGCACGCCGTAGTGGAGGACTCCGGGATTAATATTCATCCCCAGGGTATCTCTGACGTGCTGCCAATGGACAGGGTACGGGCGTTTTTGCATTTCGCCCACATCGAAATGCGGCCGCCGTGGCCGGGATATGATCCCGCGACCTCGTGCTTTTTTTTTTTTTAATTATGGGGTTTAACGTGCCAAAACCACTTTCTGATTATGAGGCACGCCGTAGTGGAGGACTCCGGAAATTTCGACCACCTGGGGATCTTTAACGTGCACCTAAATCTAAGTACACGGGTGTTTTCGCATTTCGCCCCCATCGAAATGCGGCCGCCGTGGGACCTCGTGCTTAGCAGCACAGCACCAAAGCCGCTAAGCCACCGCGGATTCAATTTGATTCGTTGTTCAGCTTCGGCAACACAAAGTCGTAACACCCTATAGGGCACCAGACCACCCAAAGAAGAACACTTGTAGGTGCTTTGACGCTGCACAAACTTGCGATGGGGACACCATGGACTGCGTGGTATATGTAAGGATTCCTTTAGCGCGATCCTATTCTTTTCTTATTCCGCACCAACGCATACGCGGGGCGCCGCTCGGGCCACTGACGAAGCACGAAAACTTCCTTGTAATTTAGAATTGTTACATTATAGCCCGGCCGTGGATTTCATGAAGCACAGTGAGAAACTGCATTCCCAGTAGCTTATCCAGAGGTGCTGGGAGCATGTCTTTAATCATAATATTCGATGTGTCGTCCAAGAAAATCGCATGATTTCCGCATGAGTTCGCAGTCGAGGTGTCCTCAAAGCAGGCGCGCCAAATTAAATCCGCCCATTCGGAACGAGTGAAAGCGGAAGTAGGGTGCCATAGGATGGTCGTAGGCGTTGTTGCGACGCCGGTTACTCGAACCTCGACCGGCGTTACTGCTGAGTAGCGTGGCGTTGTCGGCAGGCTGCGGGCGTCCGGTAGACCATGGCCACGGCCGCTGGATAAAAAAAAAAAAAAAGAAGAAAAGAAAAGAAGGTGTGGCCTGCCGCGTGCATCGAAAACGCTGTCATCCGCCGCGGCGCTGCCAGTCGGGGACTGTTGTCTTGGATCGGCATAGAAAGTGCGTGAGGAACGCGCTTCGAACGCCGTCGGCCGTGAAAACCGACGCGTCCCGTCCCCGAGGGCTAGTGCCGTTCGGCCTAGCCAAGCGGCCGAGAATGCAACTACGGCTGTCACGTTCGCTCCCATAGCAACCCGCCAGGCGTGGCAGGCCGCACCTTTTTTTTTTTAATCCAGCGGTCGCGCCCTGGCGAACAGGCAGGGGCGAGACGATTTCTAGTGCGAAACTTGTACTGTTTATTCCATGGTTGGTGAATGATATAAAAGAAGAGAAGAATAATAAAAATACATTGCGGGGCCGCTTAAATAGGCCCGCTAAAATCGTAGGCGGGATTTTGCTCACGTCAACGTCACTTGACATGTACTGAGTCTGGTCGGTGATGGGCGGCTGCTCCCTCTCTGCTAGGCGGCGTTGCACATGCTTGCCTCAGCTGGCGGCAACCCATGGGTCCATGTTTGGTTCGCGGAAAGGAGTCTCTCCTTGAGTCGCACAGTTCGCGGAAGGCGGCCCTCCCTCCTGTCACGCACAGACACAAAGAGGCCCGTAAACACTGCGGGGCACCCGCCAGACTGGCAACCACTCCAGACACCCATAGCAAATTAGGCATCCATCCTTCGTATCGATTAGGCATGGCCTTTGGATCATCCTTTTTGCACGGGATGTTACACGCCAACCGTAACAGCGTACAGAGCTTCCTAAACAATATTCGTAGAAAACTTTGCGTGTTTTTGTTTTACTTCGTATCGTATTGAGATATATATACAGTCAACCACAAAAGTTTACGGACCACAGGATCTCAGATTTCCGAGCAGCATGTAACAGCAAACAGTAAAACCGGACATCACAATGTTGTTCACATGTACTGCATGGTAGAGGCTGTAGAGAGAGAGAGAGAGAGAGAGAGAAAGGCAGAGGAAAGGCAGGGAGGTTAACCAGAGATTATCCCCGGTTGGCTGCCCTGTACTGGGGGAGGGGCAAGGGGATGTGATAGGTGAGAGAGAGAGAAGGATTTAAAAAAATAATAAAAAAATAAAAATACTAAACACACACGCACGTACACACAAACTGTTTCTGTGGGCACTGTCACGCAGCCCGCAAAGGCGTTCCTAGTGTTACGCAGTGTCACCGTACCATCCTGCGTCACACAGTGCAGTCACAGTCTGTCAGAAAGTCCAGTGTCTTTTAAATTCCGCAGCAGCGCCTTCATAGCCGATCGCGCTGATGTTCGCGTAGGCCAGTTTCCAAGGATCTTGTTTTCTGTCATTGGGCGCTTGTCCAGTTTGTCTAAGGTGGCTGAGAGGACTGCTCTTTGTGGGTTAAAACGAGAGCACTGACAAAGAAGATGCTCGATCTTTTCGTTGCACCCGCAGAAGTCACACAGTGGGGTGTTGGCCATTCCGATAAGGAAAGAGTAAGCATTTGAAAATGCTACTCCAAGCCATAGACGGACAAGAAGGGTGCAGTCACGTCGTGGAAGCTCGGGTGGAATATGGAGCTGTAAATTAGGGTCCAGAGTATGGAGGCGTGCACTTGTGAAATCAGATGAATTCCATTGGGCTAATGTCAGGTCACGCGCAAGTACGGAAAGTTTTTTCGCTGCGTCGGCTCTCGAAAGAGGAATGGCAACGCAGTTGACGCCGTCATGGGCAGATCGGGCAGCTGCGTCTGCTCGATCATTGCCATGTATGCCACAGTGACTAGGCAACCACTGATATATTATATCGTGTCCTTCGTCAACTAGTCGATGGTGGAATTCTCTGATCTCTGCGACGAGCTGCTCATGTGATCCATGGCGCAGTGCTGAGAGTACACTCTGTAGGGCTGCCTTGGAATCACAGAAGACTGACCTGCATGGGGTGGTTCCTCCTGAATGAAATGAAGAGCCGCACGCAAGGCTACCAGTTCAGCAGCTGTCGTTGATGATGCATGTGACGTTTTTAGCTGTATTTTGACGGATCTTGTTGGTATCACCACAGCAGCAGCTGAACTTGCAGATGTGAATGAGCCATCGATGTAAACGTGTACGCGACCACTGTGCACCTCATGTAAAAGTTCTAATGTGGCCTGCTTAAGGGCAAACGACGGCATGTTGGCTTTCTTCGTGATTCCTGGGATGGTGAGGCGTATTTCAGGTCTGTGCAGGCACCATAAAGGTGAGGATGGTCTTGCTGCAGGCATGTAGTTCGATGACAATGAGGTACGATTGGCAGCAGTTATACGACTGATAGTTGCGAGTGGCCTTTCTGCGGGTAGAGCGGCAAGATGGTGAGAAGGTAGTCGGGCAACGTGGCGAATATGCGCTCTGAGAGCGTCGGTTACTAAGTACGTTGATATTGGGTGATGTCGAGCTATGGCAATCGTTGCCGCTGTAGACGCACACCTCGAAAGACCGAGACACGTCCTTAGGGCTTGAGCTTGTAGTTCCTGGAGTACACACAGGTTTGTTTTACAGGTGTTCCCAAGCACAGGGAGGCTGTATCTTGCGAAACCGAGGAACAAGGCGTTATAAAGCTGCAGCATTGACCGCACCGAAGTGCCCCATGACTTTCCGCCGATAAATTTGAGGAGATGTATTATTGTCAATAATCTCTTCTTCAGGTATGACACATGCGGGCTCCATGATAGGTCGCGGTCAATAATTACCCCTAAAAAGCGGTGTTTCCGTGCATTTGCTACTGCTTGTGCATTGACCTTTACAGTGTAACGCTTCATTTCCTTCCGAGTGAATGTAACAAGGTAGCATTTCTCTGAAGACAGCTCTAAGTTCTGTTTTCGCAAATACAGTGATGTTAGCATAGCTGCCTCTTGTACCCGTGCTCGTGCCTGCAGTCGTGTTACAGCAGACGCCCAAATGCAGATATCGTCGGCATATATTGAAACCTGCACTGTGTTGGGCAAGGATCGGACTAGGCCAACGAGCACTAGGTTGAATAGCGTCGGGCTCAACACTCCGCCTTGCGGTACTCCACGGCACGTTTGGTGTTGAGTCGTGGCGCCATCCTCGGTCACCACGAAGAAATGCCTGTCGGTCAAATAACGGCACAGCCACTGAAAAGTGCGGCCACCGATACCAGCTTCAATCAGAGCCTCTATAATGGCATAATGTGCTATATTATCATAGGCGCCTTTTATGTCAAGGAGTAATGCCGCAGTGAGTCGTTTCAGTCGTTTTTGATAATGAACAAACGTGACCAAATTGATGACATTATGTATGGATGAGCGCCCACGCCGGAAGCCAGCCATAGCATCTGGGTACACGTTGTAATTTTCCAGGTACCATTCCAGGCGAGTCAAAAGCATTCTTTCCATTATTTTCCCTATGCAACTGGCCAGGGCGATGGGGCGGTACGATGACAAATCTAACGGTGATTTACAGGTTTGAGAAGTGGAACCAAGCGGCTGCATTTCCATTCACGTGGAACCAAACCGTTGCGCCATGACTCGTTGTAAAGGTTTAGCAGCATGAGTCGTGCTTTCTGCCTAAGATCGGCGAGCGCCGCATAGGTAACCCCGTCCGGGCCAGGTGACGAAGAGCGCCTGCAAGTCGCCAGTGCCGCTTCAAGCTCCTCCAGCGAAAAAATTACATCCATGCGGGAATACCGTGGCACAGGAGTGGCACATGGTGTAAGTGCGCGTTGGAGCTGCGAGCTGGCAAGTCTTGAGCAAAATTCTTCAGCAATGTCTATTTCGCTGCGACCTTGGTGCAAAGCGAGGGATTTGAAAGGAACACGCTATTGTGGTGATACGCGAAGTCCACGCACAGTTCTCCATATCTGAGATAATCGCTGACGTGGATCCAACGACTCACAGAAACGTTTCCATCTTTGAGATTGTAGTGCATCGATGCGACGTTGAATCTTCTTTTGCATCCGCCGTGCCTCTCTGAGATCATGGATGAATTTGGTTCTCCTGTATCTTCTCTCAGCCCGCCGGCTAACTGCTCGTAGTCGCTGCAGTTCGGCTTCATATTCTTCGTATTTCGGGAAAGGCTGAAAAGCACGCGTAGCATCTTGCATGGCTTTTTGAATTTCGTGTTCCAGACTTGAATGGTTCCCTTGCTGACATACTTCCTCCATGTGCGACCGAAACGCCGACCAGTAAATTCTCCGGAAGGTCGTGGAGGGGCATTTAGATAGTCCCTTGATCTTCAGGTACGTCGGAATGTGCTCGCTTCCATGTGATTTGATGTCTGGAAACCATTGCACGTTTCTTTCAAGACGCCGAGAAACCAGGGTCAAGTCTAGGCAGCTGCTGTGTGTAAGCCCGCGTAAATATGTTGGACTACCATCGTTGAGGCAGTAAAGGTCGTGCTGTGTGGCAAAGGATGCTAGTCTCCTTCCCCTGGAGTCCACCTTCAAACTCCCCCAAAGCGGATGGTGAGCATTAAAATCTCCGGTGAGAATCGTAGGGCCCGGTGTCGCTGATAGCATGTCGTGCAGTCGTTTAGAGTCGAAACCACTTGAAGGAGCAATGTACACAGCGACGAGTGTGAACGTAAGCTTATTCGTTTTCACGATTAAACTAACGTACTGGTTGTCGCCGTGAGGCGGGACTGGGTGCAACACGTAAGTCAGATCACATCTAATGTATACAATTACCTTGCTCACATCACCACAGGTAGAGGACATGAATGCCTCTTAGCCAGAAATCCGTATAACATTCTGCACGTTCGGTTCGCAAATTACGAGGATGGCAAAACGGTTTTCGAAGACAAAATGTCTAAAATCTGAAATTCTTGATTTGAGACCACGGGCATTCCACTGCAGTAAAGATGCTTTCTTGACTTCCTTGTGGAAGGGCAGTGAGGGGCGGGCCATGGTGCTATGCAATGCTTTCAAGTACTGGAGTCAGCGCGTCCAATACTTGCAGTGCGCTATACGAGCAGCCGGAGTGTCCATCTTTGTCAGTAGTAGACGCATGACATTCGTGAGGGATTTGAGCATATCAATCACTTGTGAATCCTTGTCTCGCATTTGGTCAACTGAAGTGACATTTGACGTTAAGTGGCGAGTGATGTGCTGTGGCTCTGGCGCGTGGCATGTCTTTGGCAGTGCTGGCCACACCTCACTTGATGAAGCAGGAATAGCAGGGCCGCTTTTATCGTTGACATTCGTGCTCTTACTGGAGACAGATGGAACAGGAGGCGGAGTTGCAGGACGAGACTTTTCCCTTGAACCAGAAGAGGATTTTGTAGACTCTCGTTTCCGGGAGCGATGTCGCCTTGTCGCTGCAGAAGCATCTCTGTGTGATGATCCGTCTCTGGCCCTTTTTCGCAAGATTTTCTGCTCTTTCTTTAGGCGTGGACAGTCTTTTGAGGATGCAGCGTGCGATCCTTGACAATTTGGGCACTTGAGCTCTGTTGCACGGCAAGTGTCAGTGTCGTGTTGTTCGGTACATCGTGCGCATATCGTTGTATTTTGGCAGACAGCACTCACATGTCCAATTCTTTGACACCTTCTGCACTGAAGTGGTTTGGGTACGAAAGGTCGTACCACATGCCTAAAGTGGCCGACATTTACATGTGATGGCAGTCACCTTTAAACACGAGCCTTACACAGGTCGACTTGCCAAGGCGCCGAGATTGTAGCAAGGCAACACCATCTGTGGCAGGTTTGACTAAATTGGCAGGTCGCTGTCGTTAATGGATGTGTCAATGTCATAAACGACACCAGCCGTGGTTTCGTTGTCCTGCGGAATGAGGTAGTGGACACTGATGTTGCCCAGGAGCTTTACTGCCATCAAAGCATTGATTGCGCTTCGGTTGTGGACGTCAATAACCGGGACGTTCTTTCGAGTATTAATTCTGATATCTTTGATTTCTCCTGGGACAAGAGCCTCCAGAGAAACGGAAATCGCTTGTCGATTAAGGCGGTTGAGGTTGTCGGCAGGTGTGTCCGGCACAAAAAGAATTGTGTGCGCCAATGGCCTTCGCTGTGGAACGACGGTAGACTTACTTGACGAAGGCCGTCCGGTGATGTTTCTTCTCTTGGCCTTGCGATGTACCACACTTTCGAAGCCTTCGTCTTCTGAGGCGTCATCGCTTGAGCAGGAGTACAGCACAGTGTCCTCGCTGTCAGCTTGACTAGGACGGCAATTTCTCTTCCTCGGGCCGGTACCTGCCGAAGCAGTCACGTCGCGTCGGCATTCTGCCGACTCCACTTCCATTACCGTGGCAATGGGAGCGGCGTCTCTCAGTAAAACACGGGAAAAAGCCGAAAATACTGCAGCGCGAAGGAACAGTGGTCTCTACGAGAATCACTTCGTCTTCCTCTCACCTAGATGCTGTAAATACGTATAGTAAGCTATATAGGATATAGCAGTAGTATAGTGTGAGGTTACGCAGATATTCAACTTTTTCTCAGATTCCGTGTTCCGTAATATTTTGTGGTTGACTGTACTCCCGAGTTGCCTGCTTATTCCCACGCTTGTGCGCTGGGACTGAATCATTTTTACCATGTTCCAGCACTGCAAACACGCTTTTTAAGAGGAAGCTTTAGCTCGTGTGCTCCTATCTAAATACATGTGAAAGGAGAATTCGTTTTTCTCGGCAACCACTGCACCAAATTTTACGAGGTTTGCTGCTTTTAAAATGAAAACTTGAAATTTAGTGACTGTTGGTTTCAAGTTTCTGATTTAGGTCGTCAAATCTTTATTAAAAAAATCGCAAAAGAAATCAGAAAACAAAACTATCAAGTTTACAACTCTGTAACTCAGCAATGAAAAATGATATCACAATTATGTGATTTGCATCTCATAATATATTTAAAGCGGACAAAATTGATATGTCAAACATGAATCTAAAAAAAAATGTAATATGGAAATACAGCTTTTGCAAAACCCTTGTACACAACATAACGAATTCACGTAAGATATAAATTTACATGTCGAATTTGTCCGCTTTGAATGATCTAATGGATGCTGTTTACAGAACCACGATACCTATTCTTGATGCAGAGCTATTAACTTGTAAACTTCATGCTTCTATTGTTTCTTTCAAACCTTCGAATGTTTGAAAATCTTATTAACAAAATTCAGGCCCTAAATCGAAATTCCGCTTCCAACAGTTGCTAGAATTTAACTTTCTCTCTCAAATGCAACAAATTTCATTAAGATCGGTCCAGGGGCTATTTGAGAAAAAAACGTATTTGCGTTTTACATGTATTTGAACAGGCCGCGTCGGGCCCAACTCCTTCGCCTTAAGAGAAAGGTTTAGCTCGGGCCCAACTCAATGAAATGAACTCCGACATGTATATTCAGTGAATACTTTTGATGGGCTGTCTACAAGAACCAGGCTGGTCGAAAATTAAGCCATACGCGTCCACCAGCCACTAACCCGCGTCCGGGGTCCAGCGTCGCACGTCGCTTCATCAAAAAGAATACCCAACCAGGCCCTCCATGTAGCACAAGGAAATTACTTAACTAATTTGATTTCTCAATGTAAAATACGTAGAAAAATCGTAAAGTAGGACTTACAACCTATAGACATGATAGTGTCGGATTGTAATTTGAATATGCGAGAAAACATAATTATATTACGCGGAAACTCAAACACAAACCCCTTTTAACGCGATAGCGTTTTCCAGCTGCCGTTTGAGGTTTGTCTAATGCAGGAACAGCACGGCCCCCTCGGTTCCTTGTACAGCATAAAAAAAAAACAAAAAAATATACACGAAGCTCGCCTTTGTGCATAGCGTTCGCTGCCAGCGTTATAGTTGGGTAAAGACAGCTTCGCTTTAAAAGAAAATAAGAGGGTCAATGGGATTTTGTTTCGCTGTGTTTAGGTATTAATAAGAGATATCGCGCATTTGTTTCTCTTTCTTTTTTCATTCCATTTTAGTGACCTCTAAGCCGATATTTAGGGGAGGAGTTACACTAAAAATTCAGCAGAGACACTTAAGAGGAAGCTGTAGCTCGGGCGCGGCCTATTCAAATACATGTAAAACATAAAAACGTTTTCCCAAAATAACCCCTGTACCGATTTTAATGCAATGTGTTGCACTTGAGAGAGAAAGTTAAATTCTAGTGACTGTTGGAAGCAGAATTTCGATTTAGGGCCTGAATTTTTTAAAAAAGATTTTCAAACATTCGAAGGTTTGAAAGAAACAATAGAAGCACGAAGTTTACAGCTCTGCATCAAGAATAGGTATCGCGGTTCTGTAAACGGCATCCATTAGATCATTCAAAGAGGACAAATTCGACATGTAAATTTATATCTTACGTGAATTCGTTACGTTGTGTACAAGAGTTTTGCAAAAACTGTATTTCCATTTTACAATTTTTTTATTCATGTGTGACATATCAATTTTGTCCGCTTTAAATGTATTATGAGATGCAATTCACATAATTGCGATATCATTTTGCATTGCTGAATTACAGAGTGTAAACTTGATAGTTTCGTTTTCTAAAAATTTCCAACTTTTGTCAATTTTTTTAATAATTTGTCGACCTAAATCTAAAATTGGAAACCAACAGTCACTATATTTGAAGTTTTCATTTTAAAAGCAACAAACCTCGTCAAATTTGGTGCAGTGGTATTAAAGTTATTTCTGTTGAATCGGTGTGTGTGTGTGTGTGTGTGTGTGTGTGTGTGTGTGTGTGTGTGTGTGTGTGTGTGTGTGTGTGTGTGTGTGTGTGTGTGTGTGTGTGTGTGTGTGTGTGTGTGTGTGTGTGTGTGCGTTGGCCACAACCTGGACGCATTCGGACCATTTTACTGCAGAACAATTAATTTTATTTTATGCCTAAAGGTAAGTCTGACGTGATTATGTCGTCTTCTTTCGTGCTCCCTTGCTTCGTCTTCTGTGGCGTGCTTCCGTAGGCGACCTCGTTTCACAGGTGCCGCTGAGGTAGACGCTTCGGAGTGCATCGCAGTAGACACAGCACCGATGAAATCCGAAAAGCAAATAACGCGTGGAAGGCAGGGATGTGACGTTTACAATGACGCACACACTAGGCACACCTCATTTTATGCACTCATGATTTGGCATCGAGAGTGCATCACAGTAGGCACAGAACCGATGAAATCCGAATTTCAAGTGACGCATGGGAGGCAGTGATAGTGGCAGTGACGTGACGTGTGCCATGACGCACGCCCTATAGCAGGATACAACTTAAAGAAACAGCAGTTGGCAACCAAGGCACACGGACAGTGCAGGATTGTTACTCCGCCAGCCAATCACAGAAGCAGAAAAAATCGTCGTCATGCGACCATTTCAAAATGGCGTCGTACTTGATTCCTCCGGAGCGTCTGCTGTTCTTGAAGAGCCTTTCATCAGCGGAAGTAATGAGATGTGCAATAGACATGGACAACGTGTATGGAGCCCGAGCATTTCACTCTTCAAAAGTCCGCGGTACAGTTAACTTCACCGCTGACACCGTTCTAGTCATGAAATTGCACTGCCAGCTGAAGTGAAACTTCTGCGTAAATAGTTGCAGCGAAGCAAGCGTTTTATTTCAGTACAATAAAAATTAGGCTTTCACCCTTTCACTAGAATATACCAGTGAAAACGTATAAAATTGCGCGCTTATAATTTTATTCGTGTGGTTACCGCCTTATTTAGGTAACAGGGAAAGTTTGAAGTGCGAACTATTTGCAACCTCGCGGAGGAACAGTGGCTGGCACGTGGGCGGGGCTTCACTGTAGGCATAACCTCAGTCAACCACAACCAGGCCCCGCACACTCTCAAGTTCAACAAATGGCCACAGAGGGCGAAAAATCAATCGAGGCGCGTTTCAGCATAAGCGCGCAAGTGGAGCTACTGTAATTTGGTCGAATAGTTTAATTTGTGCTTTCTCTGCTAGGGGCGCTGAACATGCTGAATTTTTTAATTTACACAAACCATTGACATGAACAATCGAGGTGTCTAAGGATGCTTTTTTACCTCAGGCAAATAGGCAGTTGATTTTCTTTTAATTTGATTGTTGAAGCTGCTTTTTAGTCATAGCGTCAAGGTTTTTGTGCTCGATTAACCACCGACAGCCGACAGCCTATTGGTATCGATGTGTTTCCTGGCCGTTGGCGTTCGAATACTACGGCGGTAAAACATTTTCGAAAGCATGCTGGTTTCGTCTGCGAGTCATTACATAGACTTGCTGTAAGAAGGTCTACTCTTGGCAAAGAATAGTGCCTCATTTTGTTTAGGCGTTGACTATGATAATGAATGCGGCGGAGGTTGAGGGAGTACGCTTGAAGGTACGTTTTTATGCCGTTGATCTCCATAACACCGTAAGTACGCAAACCGATGTCGCAGAACACCCGATGCATCATTGTGTGTTCTCCGTCATCGCTTGTTTGCTGTATGCCTACTAATTCTTCATTTCTTCAAGTGTTGTATCCGCCTTTTGTCCTTGTTCTCTTGTGCTTCACTTACAGTATGTCGTTCCGTCAGCTGTAATGCGCATTTGCAAAACCAATACGTTTGATAAGACGCAGTGGTTATCATAATTTCACTACACGTGTATTAAGCTGGCACATGTGGTTCAGATACAGATACCTGTATGCGAACTTGCACGACGTTGATGCGGAGATTAGGATAATTATGACACCCGTAAGGAAGAGGCAGCTGACGGCCGTATAAGCTGTTGCGTTCTTTCCGCCAAACTACCCGGCCTGGTAGTGCTGTAAAGATGCTGTATAAAAGTGACACGCGGTGACAGGGAAATTAATATACTTAGCAGCCGACCGTACGTTTTGTAGCTTAGGTCTTCTTTCTTGTGCGTTTGTGCTACCCTTATTAATGAGCCATCTCTTGACTATGTTCTTGACTATGTAACCGCGTTTGTGTGGATGCGTAGACGTGTGCTTTTTGTTGTACTTGTAAAATGCAAATAAAATATTTTCAGGCTTACTCAATCTTTGGTGTCGTGTGCGTTTATTCCAGTCGAGGCCATCGTGCCACCTGGAAACCGCATTCTGTCAGTAGCCCTACACGAAATGCAACAGCTGGAGCGCGGCGGCACAACTCGCCGTAACGGCGGCGTAATAAACGAAAAACCGCTCGGAATGCCCTTAAAAGTCAGTTCAGAGTGTGCCTTAACTCGATATGACTCAGCGCTACATGTATTCTGCTGCGCCTCGATCGTGCTCCCGCCAGTTTGGTTGCTGTGTGGCAAGCGTAGCGCCTACATAAATATGTAGGCGCTACGTTTGCTACACAGCAACTAAACTGGCGGGAGCACGATCGAGGCGCAGCAGCCAGAAACCCAGTAAAGCCACAGAACACCTGGTAAAGCGTGTGCAAACCTGGTGAAGCGTGTGCAAACCTGGTGAAGCGTGTGCAAAATTCCGTTTCCGTTTCCTGTTGTACAGCGCCACCCGTGGTCACATACTTTAGTTCACGACGCCACCGCTACGCTTATTTCCGTAGCACTGTGGAAGGTACAGTTTCCCTTCTCTAAGTTTGTATAGGTGTTCTGTGCCACAACCTCGGAGCCACCGTGGCGTCGGGGAAGCGTGCTCGTAAGTGCCCATCATGGAGGAAGGAAACTAAGGAGAGGCCCTGACGTCACTCTTTGCGAAGCTAAAGTGAAGCCGGAGGTTGGCGTTGCTCACGGCGTTGCTCCGCCTACCGGGCCAGCTATCCTTTCTTGTTTACATTTCTCGCGGGAACCACGCCGCACTGCGCGCGACCGGGCTGCTCGGACGCGCGCGCTCCGCAGCAATACTAAACAATCGCGATATCTCATTGCATTACCGTTGCCGAAGTCATGTTAAAAGAAGTTCATAATGAACTTCGCAAATTGGGCCGTGAGGTCGAATCGGCTGCTTTTACCGGCTTTTATGAAAATAAACATGCCTTATAAGGCCAGCCAACTGAACTGTTCTCATCAACCGCAGGTACCGGCCACTGCCCCCAGTTCTTGCGTGTCTTTTTAAAAAAAGGTCACCTTTATCGCTGCCTTCTACTTGCTTTTCTCTGCTTGGGCTTTCTGGGGCTCTCAGACAGTCTTGCGAGCTAGACGTCTGGCGATACGAAAAAGATGTACGCATTCTCGCTGCACTGGAGACACGTACGACACACCGACCCATTTGTGATCCAGTTGGAGTCTATGAGCATAAATACATTCTCGCTTGAGGAATTGTCGTGCTTTATTGAACAAACTTCGGGTGGCAGCGCATCACTACGACAGCGCGCCGGCGAGGAGCCAGAATGTCATTTCTGACACCGCGTTTTGATTCAGTGACTGCGGCCTGAGGTGCCTTATTACCACGGTAAGTGAAGCATCACGGAACCAAAGTTTTGCGATAGCCGGCGCACGGTGCAGAACAGTACGCGCGTAGAACCGGCCTACATGCGACCACGGAACAGCCGTTTGATGTTTTCGCAGGCGTACGTTCTGTGGAGCCTTGCCGACTCTTGCAGCGCATCCGCTAACCTTCACTTTCCTACGCTTCTCGCGCGCACAGACAAGATACGCCTGCGGTAGCGAGGACTCGTTCCTTAAGTCAAAGCAGTCGCTCCTTTCCCATCTTCCAGGATGAAGCGTCGGCTGGCAGGCGCACGGTGCTCAGGGCAGCAAAATGCACATAATCTGCGTAACGCTCTATCAGCACGTGTATTGTGGTACACCTGTGCAGGTGTGCATGAACCTCGAACGCGCTCTGCTTAAAAGACTTCGTGCTGTCGTGAGTACTGCGAGGAACAAGCAACAGTTAAGCAACATGTGTTTTAATATGTACAAAAGCAAGTTGTTACACACAAACTATGCATTCATAGCGTATGTTCTGCGTGCCGCAAATGCACCACATGCGCTGTCAAAAGCAGGAATCACTGACCTGCAAGGCGTTCATTGTACAGATTCTGAAACGCATCGGTTTCGGCCTGCGATGGCACGTTAGCATGATTCCGCCAAAGAGGGCGAAATTTCCCGCGGACATTCCTTCGTCCGTTGCCATTGCCGTGGCGCGGTACATTGCGCACAGCGTTGCATGCGCGTTCATTTAACGCATTTTAGTTCCTCCTGTCCCACCTGGTCACAGCAACATCCGGGAGAGCACGGTACAGATAACGTAGCGCAACAAAACACGGAGACCAACGCAAACCTCCCCGCAAGCCGCCTTTGCCACGGTACGAAACCTACGGAGCAACACTTGTGAGTGCACAGAACCATAACAAAGCCGCCATTGTGGCCCGAAAGGCGTGGCCGCTGCAGCAAAGAAATAAAAAAACAGCACAAAAGAGGAGAATCTACTACGTCATTTCCTCCACAGTTTTCTCCTAGCACTCGGAGGGGGTAGGGCCCCTCCTCAGTTTCCTTCCTCCATGGTGGTGCCCATGCACCTATAGTGTACTGTCCATTCCGGCCGCCGCTCATTGGCTGGAGCTAAACCAGCGACTGAGGAAATTGGCTGTGGGCGCCTGCTTCCTAGTGGCTGGTATACCCCAGGCCAGCCAATCAGCACTTCAGCAGATGTGGACACTTACAGAAAATGCATTCGCGCTGAGATTAGAGAGTTGATAGCACGGTGCAATGCAGGCATTTAGAGTTCACACTGGGACATCGACGTTTAGTAGCGGCGCGGAATCTCTATCCGCGGAAATGCCGCGTCGTTCACATTGCTCGCTCTTTGCATTGCCGGAGCTGCTGCCAGCTCTCGAAAGAGCGCGAAGACAAGCGCGCGCGATATATTACTAATGGCGCAAAGCTCGCGCGCAGTTTACCTTCCCGAATCCCTCTGCTTCGGTTAGACATAACCGAAGCAGAGGAAATAGCTGTTGCACTGGCAGCAGAGGAAGGATACAGGATAGGAAAATCCCTCAACATCCTAACAGACTCACAAGAGGCGTGCCGAAACTATATCAGGGGTAGAATAAGCAGCACGGCACTCAAGATCCTTAGTAGAGCACCGCTCTATGAAGGACAACCTACACACAACATAATCTGGATACCAAGCCACGCAGGGATTCAGGGCAATGAAGGGGCGGACAGCTTAGCTCGAGGCTTCACCATCCGAGCGGGCGCCTCAGTCCCCCCGGGAGAGCCTCAGATTACTTGCGGGGACAGTTATTCAGAGCTGCTAAACCTATATAGGGGGCGAAGATTCCAATACCCCCCACCACACAAAGCGTTGACGAAGGAGGAAGCCGCAGGATGGCGTAGACTGCAGACGGGTTCCTTTCCAAATCTTTACGTACTAAGCAGGATGTTCCCCACACAATATTGCGGCGTATGCCCGTGGTGCGGAGCAAGGCCAACACTATATCACATCACATGGGAATGCGAGAGAAACAAGACATTCCACAAACATACAACACCAAGTGCGGAGCAATGGGAGAGCCGGCTCACCAGCTGCGAGCTAGGGGTCCAAAGGGCCCTCATAGCACACGCAAGCGAGGTGGCCCGACTCAGTGGTGCCCTGGACTAGGGGCCCACCCAAGGCTGAAGAGGACCCAAAGTTTTCAAGAATGAAGACTTCGTCCTCAACTCGCTAATATCTTAAAGAAACAATAAAGTTTTCCATTCCATTCCATTCCCGAATCCCAACTTTCTTTTTTTTTTCGTTTTCGCCGCTCCCGTAGAGTTTGCGTGCATTTAAGTGTCATTTCGCCCTTCTCAACATAATACTTGTCGCAATTAGCATGGCGCTCGTCGTGCAGAAGAACCACGTAATTTTTCACAGGCTTTATTAACATCTCCGCTGTCGCGACAGTCGACACAGCCTTTGGAGACGACTGCGAGATGCCGAGCTCGAACGCGGTCGAAGCCATTCGCACAGAGCAATATATTGCCATTCGCAGAATGCTACGAGCGATGTCATTTGCGGTCTGGCATTCTTATTGGCCCGCGGCGAGGGATTCATGCGGCAGCTGCGGCAAAACTCGGTCTGGAATCCATCCGGCGATTAGAGGGGAAAGGAGGGCGAGCTTCCTTGATCGGACTGTACAAAACAAACCGCGTGGTTTTGGACGGCGTTAGTGTATATAGGCTCTGTTGTACGGTATCTTATAGGTGGCGGTATTCCTTTTTGTGAGGAAGCGTGCGCGCGCTGTGGAGAAAGTCAGGATGGGACATGTATAATGCGGAAAAAGCTTTTTCCGAGACCTCCACCCAGCCCGCTAAATATGTCACACAATTTTCCGAGCTCCGCTCAGAGTATTCGCACTACATATTTGTTTTAGTCCACATTACGAGGTGTGAATCAGTGCTTTACACATTTTTAAATTTTTTGCATTTTGGCAACGACTGCGCATGTTTTATATTTGTTCAGTGCTTTCTCCACGTCATTTATTTGACTCCTCTAAATATTTCAGTTATAAATCCACGAGTTCACCAAAATGTAGGGAGTGTTTGTAAAGTTGTGTTAATTCCAACTGTTCAGTTTTGCGCCTTTCATTTTTGCAAAAGTGAACAGATAACACACGGTAGTGAAGTATTAGCAACATTATAAGTACAGAAGAATTGTGTTCCGCCTTTTTTCTTGCTTTATTACTTAGCTGGCGACCGCACTACTTATATTCTTTTATTCTTATATCCTCTTTTATTGTGACCAGTTCAGAACTCGCGTCAAATGGAGCGCGGCTTGTTGGAATAGAGTTAGTTTACAAGGACTCTATAGTCATCACGAGAATTGCAGGCAGTGGTTACGTGCTTATCAGAAAACGCTGACGTATGCATAAGTCAGCCTGGTGCAGTGCTTAATTCCTAGCGGTTGCAAGCCGCACAATGACCGTGCAGCCGAAAGCTGAATGGATAGAGGCCATTCTTTGACTCGGCGCTTCTCGCACTTGACACGGGATAAGCTTAGTCATCTGCACTTGCTTCTATCAGAACACGCCGGACACGTTCTCACCACTCCCCTATTATTTTCCCGTCAAAAGCTTCCGCCAAGACTATCATCATGCGGCCTCGACCACTGCACCAATCCGCACATCACTGATACCACTTAACCATGACACTCCGGTTTTCGTGACGTTTAGCGGAGTCCTTGCATCAAACCCTTGTTGCCGCTCGGGGTAGCGTTTAGGCCAAGAATTCTCCAGGCGCATTGATGAGTACGTCCAGTAGTAGGAATGAAGAGATGATGAATGTGGTACGTTTTGTGACGCAAGGGCCCAATGTGGCCAAAGAGCGCCAGGCCTGTGTTAAAGTGTTCGCACTGGAGCTATGAATGACGAAGGGTAGATGTTACGTGGCTATAAAGGGGCCTAAAGAACAGTAAGCTGTAAAGTGCATAAAACCTATACGAGATAAAATTATGCCAATGGTTAATGAGCTGTACAATGGGCACGAAAGATACATTGTTAAATAATCTTGATATAGTGAAATATGTCATAGATAAACATTTGCAAGAAGCACTATACTGCCTTAACAGAGCCCTTGAGATGTAAGGGCCTGGAGGCATGTGCTATACAAAACTACCATGACAGCGGCATCCTCTGTAAAGAGGATGTGCTATGAATTTATGGCGCTAAAAGCTTGCAAGTCGACATCATTCAAAAAACCTAGAATTGCTTTGGTGTCAAAGAACGGTTCTGCACCAAGAAACATTGCAGGATGGAGAGAGGTGTGCTGGCGATATACAAGAGGAAAATGTTTCTTTTTCTCAGCTTCGGCTTCTCGACACTCCAGGAGGACGCGGTGGACGGTCAGTCTCTCACCACATCTACCACAGGTTGGAGGCTCATTTCCAGTCAGTAAAAAATTGTGAGTGGCATAGGTGTGTCCTATACTGAGTCGACAGAATAGGACATCGGTTCTTCGTGTTTTCGTTTTCGAGGGCCAGAAACCTAACTGTGGCTTAATCAAGTGAAGCTTATATTCTTTCTTTCCACGTCCCACAAGCGTTGCCAGTGGCTTCGCAGTTTCTTTCGTAAGAAAGGCTTCAGATCTGTGACAGGGACAGCAGCCGTAGGAATAATATAGCTTGCGATGTGAATGATGTGGCCATTTGGTCAGCTAGTACATTACCCTCGATGCCTCTATGGCCAGGTAACCAGCATATAATGATATGCTGGTTAGATATGTACGCTCTACACAGAACGGAGTACAGCTCAAGAAGAACATGGTTTTTGTGTTTACAGAGCGACTTCAGGGCTTTTACGACGCTAAGGAATTCTGTAAATATGACTGTTTTTCGAAGTTTTGATTACATTATATGATTCACTGCTGACAATAGTACATGGGCTTCGGCCGTAAATATACTACAGTTTCCGGGTGCAATGCGCCGGATTCCCAGAAAGATGGGCAGATGGCTGCGTAAGAAACCCCTGCATGTGACTTGGAAGCGTCTGTGTAAAACTCAGTGTAAGAGTAGTTATACTGGAGTTCTAGAACATGCATTTTAATATGTGCCTCTGGCGCATGTTTCGTAACATCTACAAACGAAATATCACAGTCTATGAGCTGCCACTGCCATGGCGGTAACAGTTTCGCTTGAGTCATAGTACAAAGTTCAAGCACTGGAACACCCATTTCCTCACTAAGGTTCCTAGCACGCAAAGAGAACGGCCTTCTCGCTGCAGGTCGTTTATTGAAGAGTGTGGCAGCGGTCATATCGTTTATGCATGAATAAGAGGGATGTTCGCGGTTTGAATTTACTTTAAGGAAATATGTAAAACTGCTATATGATCTCTGGAGATGGAGTGACCATACATTTGCTGCTGCATAAAGGCTTTGTACGGGGCTTGTCAGGAAGGCTCCGGTCGCGAGGCGGATTCCTAAATGATGGACAAGATCCAACATCTTTAAAGCACTTGGTGTAGCGGACTGATATACCATCGCGACGTAGTCAAGACGTGAGCCGACAATACACCTATACAAGTTCAAAAGACATTTCCTGTCACTGCCCCATGTTGTACTTGATAGAAGTTTCAATACGTTCTTTGTTTTGTGGCACTTAGCCTTCAAGTATTTAATATGCGGGATAAATGTGAGTTTCGAGTCCAATATGATGCCGAGAAACTTGTGTTCGGCACTTACAGGTAATCTGCTACCAGAGAACTCAATAGCAGGACATGATACTATTCATCTCTTATTTGTGAAAAGAACGCATGTACTTTTCTGTGGGCTCAACCTGAAACCGCTTTCTTCAGCCCATTTTGCCACTTTATTTAAGGCATGCTGGACATATCGTTCGCAGATAGCCAAGTTGCATGATTTAAATCCAAGCTGCGCATCATCTACATATACGGAGTATAACATCGTTCGTGGGATAGCCATGTCCAAAGAATTCATTTTCACAATAAACAGTGTGCAGCTTAGCACACCACCTTTTGGAACACCATTTTCCTAGGTGAAAGACCTCGACAAGGCGTGGCCCACCCTTACACGAAATGTGCGGTTAGAAAAGTAACTTTCGATGATACTCAGCATACTGCCGTGGACACCCATAACGGAAAGGTCTCGGATAATACCGAAGCGCCATGTGGTGTCATATGCTTTCTCCAAATCAAGAAATACGGAGAGAAAAAACTGTTTGTGTATGAAGGCATCCCTTATATTTGCCTCAATGCGGAAAAGGTGGTCTGCGGTCGACCTGCCTTCTCTGAAACTACACTGGTAAGGATCTAGTAGTCCGTTGCTCTCAAGGAGATATACTAGGCGCCGGTTTATCATCTTTTCAAAGAGCTTGCAGAGACAGCTTGTCAAAGTGATAGGTCTGTAACTACTAGGCAAGCACGGGTCCTTACCTTGTTTGAGTATGGGTATTATTATAGCTTCTTTCCAAGAGATGGAATATATCCAGCCGTCCACATGACATTAAAAAGTGAGAGTGTCTTCTGTGTTTCAGGGTGGAGGTACTTGATCATTTCATATATGATACTGTCACCACATGGTGGTGAGCTGTTGCAACAAGCAAGAGAAGTTTTAAGCTCAGCTAAACTGAACGGGCAGTTGTAATCTTCATTTTGGGCACATTTACGATCAAGGGGCGGTCGCTCTACGCGTTTTTTGAACTTCAGGAATGATTCTGTGTATAAAGATGCACTGGAGATATACGCAAAGTGTTCACCCAGACAATCTGCCTGGTCTTCCAGGCCATCTCCTTGGGTACTTACTAAGGGCAGGGGGTTCGTCTCCACGGCCTTTAGTTTATAAACTCCATTCCACACTTTTGCCTCGTCTTTATCCCAGATATGTACCGCTCCCAGCTTTATCTCTTTGCACGTCGACGTGTTCTCCTACCTTGAGATTTGACCTGTTTGAAATTAATAAGGTTTTCAGCTGTTGGAGAATCGCGAAGCAATCCCCAAGCTTTGTTTTGATTTTTGCGTGCTTTTCGACATTCGTCATTCCACCATGCGATGCGACGGTTACTTGCCAGTCCGTTAGTTTGTTTAATACACTTAGTTGCAGCGTCAATAATAAAACAAGTTAGGTATGCCATAGCATCGTCCACATTAAAATCAGAAATGTCGTCCCCGCCTAAATATGCGAGTTCTCGAAACAGTTCCCAGTTCACTGATTCGAGGTTCCATCGAGGGAAATGCGGCGAGCATGCATCTGGTTTTGTTAGCTTTAATGTAATTGGGAAGTGGTCGCTCCCATAGGGGGTTCTTGAGTACGTACAGACCACTTCAGGTACGAAAATAGTGAACTCGAAACTATGCTCAAGTCTATGGACGAGTATGTGTTATGTGTAACATTGTAGTACCTTGGTTCTTTTTTGGTCAATAAACATGCACCCGAAGAAAATATAAAATTTTCTACCAGGCGCCCACGCGCATCAGAACGCGAGTCACCCCACAGGGGGCTATGTGCGTTTAGATCACCAACGACTATGTATGGAGGAGGAAGTTCATCGATGAAGCTTTGAAACTCTGCTTTAGAAAGTTGACAGGAAAGGAAGACGTACATCGAACAAACTGCGATTAGCTTACCAAATAGCACAGCTCGGACTACAACTGCCTCGAGGGGAGTTCGGAGTTTTATTTCCTGACATGCAACGCCCTTATCGACTATTACGGCTACACCCCCCGAGGAGGTGAGTGCATCATCACGGTATTTGCGGAAAGTGGCATATTGCCTTAGAAAGTTGGTCGGTGTTAATTTTAGGTGTGTTTCTTGGACACACAGCACCTTTGGAGTGAATTTGTGAAGGAGTTCTTTAACATCGTCAAGATAGTCAAGAAGTCCTCTCACGTTCCATCGTAATATTTGGGTATCCATAATGGGAACGGAATTCCTCTAGTTTCCCTCTTACCGCTAACTCATTGATTGGCTTCTTATGTACCATTTTCTTCCGTTCCCTCCTCAAGTCAAGGCTAATTCGAGTTCTTACCATCCTATGGTCACTGCAGCGCACCTTGCCGAGCACGTCTACATCTTGTATGATGCCAGGGTTCGCGCAGAGTATGAAGTCGATTTCATTTCTAGTCTCACCATTCGGGCTCCTCCACGTCCACTTTCGGCTAACCCGCTTGCGGAAAAAGGTATTCATTATCCGCATATTATTCTGTTCTGCAAACTCTACTAATAACTCTCCTCTGCTATTCCTAGAGCCTATGCCATATTCCCCCACTGACTTGTCTCCGGCCTGCTTCTTGCCTACCCTGGCATTGAAATCGCCCATAAGTATACTGTATTTTGTTTTGACTTTACCCATCGCCGATTCCACGTCTTCATAGAAGCTTTCGACTTCCTGGTCATCATGACTAGATGTAGGGGCGTAGAACCTCTACAACCTTCATTTTGTACCTCTCATTAAGTTTCACAAGACATACCACCCTCTCGTTAATGCTACAGAATTCCTGTATGTTACCAGCTATGTTCTTATTAATCAGGAATCCGACTCCTAGTTCTCGTCTCTCTGCTAAGCCCCGGTAGCACAGGACGTGCCCGCTTTTTAGCACTGTATATGCTTCTTTTGGCCTCCTAACTTCACTGAGCCCTATTATATCCCATTTACTGCCGTCTAATTCCTCCAATAGCACTGCTAGACTCGCCTCACTAGATAACGTTCTAGCGTTAAACGTTGCCAGGTTCATATTCCAATGGCGGCCTGTCCGGAGCCAGGGATTCTTAGCACCCTCTGCAGCGTCGCAGGTCTGACCGCCGCCGTGGTCAGTTGCTTCGCAGCTGCTGGGGACTGAGGGCCGGGGTTTGATTGTTGCGTTCATATAGGAGGTTGTGGCCAAGTACTGCACCAGGGTGGCCAATCCTGCTCTGATGAGAGAGTGACCGGTTCTGGTCACCGGGATCAGGCCGCACTCCAGGCCTGTTTGTGCAATTTTCACAACACACGTTTTTTTTTTTTCGTATTTTCCGGTGGAGAATTGTGCGGCACCGGGATTTGAATCACGGTGTCTTGCACGGGAGGCGGATACTCTACCGTCCCCGCAGGAGTTAAATTAAAAATTAAATTATGGGGTTTTACGTGACAAAACCACTTTCTGATTATGAGGCACGCCGTAGTGGAGGACTCCGGAAATTTCGACTACCTGGGGTTCTTTAACGTGCACCTAAATCTAAGTACACGGGTATTTTCGCATTTCGCCCCCATCGAAATGCGGCCGCCGTGGCCGGGATCCGATCCCGCGACCTCGTGCTCAGCAGTCTAACACCATAGCCACTGAGTAACCACGGCGGGTCCCGCAGGAGTTGTACGCCTCATTTAACCTACAGTGGTGCCCTATTTGATCAGTCAAGGTGGACCAATCTGAGCTCGGTTATACCGCACGGATGGCACTCGGCTAGAGAACCTGGTATTTATGACCTGCGCATGTGTGGCCATACATAATTCAAGATATATATCGTTCTTTTTCTTATTTTAGGAGGGTTCCCGTACAGTGATAAAATAAAGGAAAAGACATTAAACAGAAAGAAAAAAAACGAAAGAAAAAGGGGGAAAAAAAGGAACAAAGCAGGTGATTTGAACTCGTGACCGTTGGATGTTGCCCGGAAAGATAGCTCAGTCGGTTGGTTCGTCAGGCCCCAGGTTACTTTCAAGCGCCATAGCTCCTGCTCCGAGCCTCATACTTACGTGGAAAGGGACTGATGTTGTCTGCGATAGTCGGATTCCGAGTGGTTGGAAGGCATACTTTCTTGGAAAAATGGCCGCCCTAGGAGAAGAGCGAACTCGAGCGGCTTTAGAGACTAGGAAAACTGCCTTAAAATATTTAGACTTGAGGGAAAGCTTCGTTATCAAACGATAGCACGGCAATCAGCACTCGAATGCTATTCACAGCATGTTTACAGGAGGTATTCAGAGACCTGGAGTAGGAAGAATTGGGGATAAAAGTTGATGGAGAATACCTTAGCAACTTGCGATTCGCTGATGATATTGCCTTGCTTAGTAACTCAGGAGATCAATTGCAATGCATGCTCACTGACCTGGAGAGGCAAAGCAGAAGGGTGGGTCTGAAAATTAATCTACAGAAAACTAAAGTAATGTTTAACAGTCTCGGAAGAGAACAGCAGTTTACGATAGGTAGCGAGGCACTGGAAGTGGTAAGGGAAAACATCTACTTAGGGAAGGTAGTGACCACGGATCCGGATCATGAGACTGAAATAACCAGAAGAATAAGAATGGGCTGGGGTGCGTTTGGCAGGCATTCTCAAATCATGAACAGCAGGTTGCCACTATCCCTCAAGAGGAAAGTGTATAACAGCTGTGTCTTACCAGTACTCACCTACGGGGCAGAAACCTGGAGGCTTACGAAAAGGGTTCTGCTGAAATTGAGGACGACGCAACGAGCTATGGGAAGAAGAATGATAGGTGTAACGTTAAGGGATAAGAAAAGAGCAGATTGGTGAGGGAACAAACGCGGGTAAATGACATCTTGGTTGAAATCAAGAAAAAGAAATGGGCATGGGCCGGACATGTAATGAGGAGGGAAGATAACCGATGGTCATTAAGGGTTACGGACTGGATTCCAAGGGAAGGGAAGCGTAGTAGGGGGCGGCAGAAAGTTAGGTGGGCGGATGACATTAAGACGTTTGCAGGGACAACATGGCCACAATTAGTACATGACCGGGGTAGTTGGAGAAGTATGGGAGAGGCCTTTGCCCTGCAGTGGGCGTAACTAGGCTGATGATGGTTAGTGTTGTGTGTCTCACAAGAAAAGTTAGGTTACAGGGCCCTTTGCCGGTCCTGTAATGCGATGTTTCTCTTTTTTGCAGCGGTCGAGAGATTCTCGCAGCTCCTTAGGCGCTAGTGGCGCCGTTTGACTAGGTGTCGTGTCCATCGCCTCCTGCGAAGCGCTGGACACCCGCTCTTGTGAGCGATTTGTTTGTTGAGTAGGCCTCTTGTCAAGGGATGAGGCCTTTGAGGCCACCAGCCCGGAGGTCGATGGCTTCTTCTCGGACGACGGAGCAGCGCCAGCCGCAACCGCCGAGGGGGCAAGTGACGTCACTGTCGGCTCACTATTGGCGTTTTTCACTGGTCGATTCGGAGCAGGATTTCTTGCTCTGCGGCAACGAATCCGAATTTCACTGGTCGATCTGGAGCGGGTTCGCGCTTTCCACTGGTCGTTTCGGATCAACTGGCTCCGCGCCGGATCGCTCTCACTTGCTCCGCCGCCGAGGCGCGGATTCGGGCGGAAATAGCTCGCGTCACTTCCGTCTTCAAGCGAAATCGGTACCCGGTTGGTACGCACAACATTGTGTTGCTTCGCAAAATGGCTGCGTTCGGTGCTGCTGCAGCGCTCGCGTTTAGCGATGAGAGCTCGGACGACAGCGATTACGAAGTGACGCAGGTGCTGCACGAAGACTTCTACGCACGTTGTCCATGCACAATCCTTGCGGGCGCGACATGGAAATGACGGACTATGCGACTGCCACAGTCAAATTACACACGGGGGACGGCGAGTGTGGTTGCCGTGGAAACGTACAGAACGGAAGCAGGCCATGGTTTTCGGAACCTGTTCGCACGACGTGTACGCAGACTTCCTGTGTGATCCACCGCGGAGCGTTTTTGCGCTCCGCTGGCCGATTCGGATTTGTGAAACCCCAGCGCTCGCTCGAGGATTTCGGCGGCCGCTCCAGATCGACCAGTGAAAAACGCCATATATGTGGGCCGGACAGCTGCCGGAGGCCGTTGTGGCGCTGCCCCCTGACGCGCCACTTCGGCAAAGCTATTCTTTCGTAAGAACGATACGCGCCTGCGTGCCACCTTAAACGAAATATTCTGTTTGATTTTGATTGCCACTATTTCCTTTTCTTTTTTCCAAGATGGGCAGGACCGCGAGTAGCGGGGTGCTCCCCTTCACAATTCACAGTGTGAGTGTTCTCGCATGACTCGGACGGATGTTCATGGTCGCTACATTTGGCACAGGTTAGTCGGCCACGGCAGTTCTGGGAACTGTGGTCGAACCTTTGATATTTAAATCATCGGAGGGGATTTGGGATATACGGCCTGGTCTAATCTTCACATAGCCTGCCTCGATTGTTTCGGGCAGAACAGTTGAACCGAATGTGAGAATAAGATGCTTAGTCTGTATTTCTTTACCATCGCGCCTCATTTTGATTCGTTTTACAATGATCACATTCTGGTCACTCCAGCCTTCAAGTAGTTCAGCCTCTGTCTGATCAATCAGGTCACTATCAGATACAACACCACGGCTGGTGCTCATGGTGCGATGCAGTGTCACATTCACTGGAACGTCCCGAAAAGAGGAGACAAGATTCGGAAGCCTTTCATACTGATATTTATCTCGGAGTTCCAAAAGAAGATCTCCACTTGCAAGTGTGGAAACTTTAAAGCCTTGGCCAAGAACATTGGTTATTGATTTTGACACTAGAAAAGGAGAGATCATTCTCGCTGACTTTGCGGTTTCCTCGAAGTGAATGACATGAAATTTGGGAAAGTTTTCACTATGACAGCCATAGAACCTAAATACTTCTTCGGTGCGCCCTCGTTTATGAGGGCGATCAACAAGTGGTGGAAAAGAACTTGCCATAGATATATGCGGCAATTCGGCAGCACCGTCAGCCACCCACCATAGAGCCCAACAAGGGGACGCTGCAGGACCGTGAAAAGACACGCCTTGCACGCGCCAGCTATACGACACTACTATAACCAAATCTGTTATACCCAAGGTTGGCTATCCCACACAAGGTTAACCCTTGCTGCCTCGAAAGAGTGGAAGTAAAAAGAAGCCAAGAGAAGACAGGAAAGACTGAAAGCAAGAGAAACACGAAGATTAGATAGGAAAGGCAACTACCGATTTCCCCCGGGTGGGTCAGTCCGGGGGTGCCGTCTACGTTAAGCAGAGGCCAAAGAGGTGTGTTGCCGCCGCCGAGGGGGCCGTAAAGGTCCGAACACCAGGAATTGACTCAACCCCCAGGATCCCCTTTTCTCCGGACACGGCTAAGCCACGCACGGTTAGACGCGGGAAGGTCCAACCCTCGTGTGCTCGGGTACGTTGTGTCGCAACACACCAAACGCCTGCTAACGCAGATGCCCCTGCAGGAATGAAGGAAAAAGGGTTTATTTTACATTATTTACACTGGCTCCAGATACGGAAGCCCACTCCATGTCGGAACATATTAAACGTGTGAGTTCACATCAGGACACGTCAGCACCACTCCCACTGCACCAAAAGTCTCCGCTTTTAAAACAGCCGTCTTCTCTAGGAGACTAGGCTAGGGAATCTGATGACTGTATCTCGGCCAGTCATAATCGTCGAACCGCTCGCAATATCTATTCCATATTGTCGCACCGTTCCACCTGCTATATTGTACCCTTGCCCCCGCATACGAGGCAGCCACCTCACAATCTGGGAAAGAAGTCGACGCTGTTATCACGGTATAGTCCTCGACGCTGGTTCCTTTCATCAATTAGTTCAGCCTGTGAGGGTCAAGTAGAGGGGTCTTCGCGGTAATTACCGCTTCCACGGAGGATGGCAATTGTCGCCTCGAAGTGAGCTCCTTTGTTTGCGCGTCACAGTCTATGTCGGGTCTCGTCGCCGTCTGGGAGCGCGCTGATGAAAGGACGGCCTCGTGGGGAACGTCCAAGGAATGTTCATTGTCGTATTGAGACGTAACACCCTGCGCTATGAGGAGGAGGAGGAGGAGGAAATCAACTTTATTAGAGGTCCTGCAGGCCACGAGAGCTTTGGGCTCTCATGGAGTGGGCGTCTCCCACGACGGAACCGGGAGGTTGAGTTTCCTAGCGGCGTCGTGGACCTGCTGGACGGCCCAGAGTTGGAGAGCGAGTTCTTCGCTCCGGATTGCTTCTTCAAACTTGCGCTTGTCCTGTTCGTAGTTTACGTGAGCTTGCGAGCACGGCCAGAGTAAATGACATACGTTAAGGGATCTATTGCAATTGGTGCAATAAGACTTGTCGTAGAGCTCAGGCATGTAATGGTGTAGTCTGTTTTGCGTGGGGTATGTGTCTGTTTGTAGCATCCTGAGTGTAACCGCTTGAGCTCGAGTGAGCGTGCGGTGTGGCGTGCTATACTCTCTACGTTGTAGGTAGTAGTGTTTAGTGATTTCATTGTATGTAGTGGGGGCGTCCTTGTTCTCCGAGTGGTCGGGTGAAGCAGCGCGGTCTGTAAGCGCGCGCGCAGCCTCGTGTGCCGCCTCGTTAAGGTTGGGGACGTCGCCGATCTTTGGTCCTAAGTGTGCCGGAAACCAGTATATGACGTGTTTCTTAATCTTTTTCTTTGTAACAATTCTGAGAGCCTGTGCGCAGACCGTGCCCTTTTGGAAAGCTCTGATATCGGCTATGGAGTCACTGTAGATATGGCAAAGATTGTCGTCGGTGAGCGTAGCAGCGATCGCAACCTGTTCGGCCTGTTCAGGCTTCCTTGCGATTACCGTGGCTGCATGTCTTGTGGATCCGCGGCCGTCCACAACCGCCACTGCGAAAGCTTTGTTTCCCGCGTATGCAGCCGCGTCCACAAAAGCTGAGCGTTCGCGGTTCGCCAAGGCTTGGTCAAGGAGGAATTGTCCTCTCGCTTGTCGTCTGCCCTTGTTGTTTTCGGGGTGTACGTTTCTGGGTACAGGTCGTACCGTTATCTTGGCACGGATGTCCCGTGGGAGGTCCGCAAAGTCTTTTTCTATGTTTCCTTGGGAAAAGCCTAGCTTCCCTAGGATCGTGCGCCCCGGAGGTGTCGTCGAAAGCCTAGCAAGCTGAGCGCGCTGCTGGGCTTCGGCAATTTCTTCCAGGGTGTTGTGCATGCCCAGGTGCTCCAGCTTCTCGTTGCTGGTGCTGGTCGGAATGCCGAGGGCTTGCTTGGTGACCTTTCTGATTTGGGCATTAAGTCTGTCTCTTTCGGATCGTGACCAATTGAGCATTGCCGCAACGTATGCGAAGTGACAGGTGACGAACGCATGTATGAGTTTGATGAGATTATGTTCCTTGAGGCCCCTGTGTCTGCTTGCAATTCTCCTGATGAGCCCGATAGCGTTGTTGGTCTTGGTGATGAGCTTCTGAACCGTAGAGGCATTGACGTCTTTAGTCTCTACGATCATACCCAGGACTCTGATTTTGTCGACGCACGGTATGGCGTGTCCCGAATTGGTTCGTACGGTAATTTCTTGATTATAATCGAAGTCTGACGAGTATGGCCTGCGGCCCTTCTGCGTGGGTCTGCGCACGAGCAGCTCCGACTTGGTAGGCGAGCATCTGAGTCCTGTGGGAATTAGAAATTCTTCTACGGTATTCATTGCTTCTTGCAAGATGTCCTGCACCATGCCCGGGGTTCCTTTGGAGACCCACATGGTGATATCATCTGCGTATATGGTGTGCTCGAGCCCGTGGATCTGTCCGAGTTTCTCAGCAAGTCCCGCCATGGTAAGGTTGAAAAGCATAGGGGAGATGACCGAGCCTTGGGGGGTGCCCCTGCTCCCCAACGAGAGTGTCTCCGTGGAGAGGTCGGCAAATCGGAGCGTAGCCGTCCTGTTATCCAAGAATGACTTGACGTACGCGTGGAATCTAGCTCCGAGGTTGAGGTCGGAAATGGTGTCCACAATGTATATTGGTGAGAGAGGTTATCGAATGCTTTCTCGAGATCCAACCCGAGAATGGCCTTGGCGTTTCTAATGGGGTCATCAATGATTCGGTGCTTGATTAAAATCATGGTGTCTTGAGTTGATAGACCGGGTCTAAATCCGATGAGGGTGTGTGGTAACAGTCCCTTGTTTTCGAGGAATCTGGAGACTCTGTTCTGAACGGCGTGTTCCGCAGCCTTACCCACGCACGACGTGAGTGATATGGGTCTGAGGTTCTCGACACCCGAGGGCTTGTTGGGCTTGAAGCCGCGCTCCATTTGGCACGCTCTTTGAATGTGTCGCATAAAAGATGGTATATTTCATTTTTATGCGACATGTTCGAGGAACTTAGATCTCATATCGTGATTATGGGGTCGGTAGCAACCTGAAAGAAATAACAGTTTTGTGCCAGTGCTCGTTAGGATTTTAATGGTAACAGCGCGAACAAAACGACGACAGAGTGAAAGGACATAGGACGAGCGCGGTTTTTTTTTACAAAATACACGGCCCGATGTACAAGAAACATACCGTATTATATACTTTCATTATTATATACTTTCCCTCCGTCGTCGTTTTGTTCGCGCTGTTACCATTACGAATGTATACCAACACGCCCAACTTTCCATTTTAATAATCGTTAGGATTCAATCAACGAGAATATTTCGGGGAGGGAGTGGGTTCGGTAACGCATTGGATAGCCGCACAGGGCTCCACAAAACCCTTGAATGTACAAATTATGGCATGCCTAAGCGCAACAGTGCATGGAGTCTCAATTTTATTATTCTTTTCTCCAGTTAAAAAAGGTGCCAGACGTACTTCTAACTCGTGTGTTTCTTCAAGAACACCGCGCGTTTTCCGGGAAACCATGTGGCACGCGAACGTTTACTCAAACCGGTTGGAACTGTTATTATTTTCGCTCCGGAGCTGAACACAACCGAAAAGCGTGCACCCTAACAGGTATGGCGCCTCAATGCGATCCTGCTCGGAGGAGAGGGAACTATTTGCGTCCCTTCTCTTCCTTCCCCACACCAGCACAGGCCTATCCAGATCCAGCTGATCGCGAGCCTGCAGCTGACACTGAAGGTCATCGGAGAGATGCTGCTAGCTGATAGCTTACTCCGAGCCCTCAGCCTCCAGGCGGGAGGCGTGCCATCAGCCCAGCACCAGCATGGCTAGCAACCCATCGAGGTCCTGCCGCCCGAGGATGCTACAGTGGAATGTAAACTCGTTGCGGCGGCGGCACGGAGAGCTGTGTGAATACCCCCTGCAATACGACTTCGACGTACTCGCACTGCAGGAGGTACAGGCCGTGGCCGAGAAGCTACGGCTCCCTGGCTGCTCGGGCGCCACCACCTGTGCCACATGCAGGTGCACTGCGGCACCCTGCCTGGATGGAGCCCACAAGCCAGGGAAGCCACGCATGGCAATCTACATCTGCAGCAGCCTGGCGCATGCTGTTCTACTGGTTGCTGACATCGTGGGTGGCCCCTTGGAGTCGTTCGCCGTCCCGGTGCACTTGGAAGCCAGTACACGGCTGTGGCGAACATATACATCTGTCCAGGAAAGCCGTGGGATACCTCCCGCCTCGACCAGCTGGCTGTTTGCCTCGGTGGGAATGCAGTGCTGTGCGGTGACTTTAACGCACACCACATGACCTAGGGAAGCCGCAGCTGCACCAGCCGAGGCAAAGGCCTCCTCGACGCCATCAGCCGAGCTGGACTGGTGATCATGAACAATGGGGCACCCACCTTCGTCCGACGAGCAGTAAGCACAGCCATCGACCTGTCCCTCACTACAGAGCAGTGTACCTATTACTAGGCCAAAACACCAGACACACGGGGATCTGACCACTTCCCTATCGTGATCACCCCTGTGTCGATGAGGGCGCCAGGGACTAGAATATGCCACGTCACAGACTGGCCCCTGTTGAGGAAGCGCTGCAGTGAGATGGTCGATGGCTGTGACTTCCTGACCGGCATCGCAGATTGCGCTCAGGCGGCCACCGCTCACTGCTCTGCCCTACCAGACACCCCTGCCCCGGATCTTCACCTGCTCAACCTTCGTGCCTCCCGCAGAGCAATCCGGACGGGCAGGGCAGAACACTAGACTGAGTACAGACGTGTGGACGTCTGCTGCAGACGACAGGCCCAGCGCAGGAGGTGCCAGAGCTGGATGCTTATATCTGCGCCGCCGCATTGCACCTGTATGGGTTTGTTAGAAATTGCTAAGTCCGTTTCTCTTGCCGGACGCCTAAAAAACTGCGGAAGGTTAGTCACATACAGCTTTCGCTGTTAACAAAAAAAGAACATGACGATAAGGTGCCTGGCGCTCAAAACTTTACTCTTCCGATGATTCGGAACTTTAAAACCGATGATTCGGACTTTGCACGGACCTCCTGTAAGTCCATGCAAGTAAATGGAAGTCCAAAGTGACGGATTCGCCAGAACTTAAGTGACTTAATAGAACAGAAAAAAAAAAGCGGTTTCCAAACGCGTTGCTGCACGCACATATTCCTGCGTGCATCCTGGTCAGTCTGTATACTTCGACCATCGTCGTTCTGTCGCTACAGATAGACGAAATCACGTTTAATGCATGTACTAAATCTGCATCCTCTGTCAATTTTTATCTGATGTCGGCTGTGCTTCGACAGCCGAAGAATAGCGTTATTTTCTTTCTCCGCAACTGTCATATTGCGGGACTTCCCTCACTTCATTTCCACCTTCGTTGGCGCAAACATCGATAGCAGAATTGGCGCTATATGAAGCTGCTCGATTCTGAGCGACAAACATTCGTAACAGCAAGCAAACAAGTCACCCGCGACTGCTACGCTGTTTAACACGTAAAAGAGAGCTCTGGACGTTCGGCACATGTCTTCACGGAAAATGTCTTCTTCACAGAAGACTGGTGTTGCAAGAAGAAAAAAAAAACTTGTAGAGGTTGAGTCCTTCCTTTTATAGGGAGTAGCGAATATTTTGGTTCCGATTAAGGGAAGAAGAAAATAAGCTGTATTAAAAAGAATGGTCCCGCAGTTCTTGTTGTGGTGGGCTCAGATGGCGGCTCGAAGTCCTTGGACTCGGGCGGTATCTTCGGCTTGCCGGACGGCCCAGAGCTGGTCTTCTAGCTCCGAACTTTTGAGAGCCGCCACCCAGCGGCGGCGCCGTCGACGGAGAAGGTCCTCGACGCCCCCCGCAGATGGGGCGGCTTCGGGAAAAAGCGAGCTCGAGTCTACCTGTACGCTGGTAACGGCCGCCGTTATGGACGCGTTGCGAACGGCGGCAGTTTCAGTACCGTTGTTGCCGGCACGTTCCCGGAGCATGTGTCGCAGCGTTGCTCTCTGTCCGCACGCTTTACGTGCATCAGTCGGGTATAATCTTGGGTAACAGTGGTGTAAGACGGTCGGGCTAGGGTAGGTGTGCGTTTGGAGTAAGCGTAAGGTTACGGCCTCGTTCCTGTTTAATTTATCGTGCGGTGGCGGGAATTTGCGTCTTTCGAGTCTGTAGTGTTGGGCAAGGTCTCTGAACGTGGCCAGGCGATCGGCCCACGCCCGTTGTGTTTCTGTCGTATACATGTAGTGTCCCCATCCGGCAGATCCGATGCCCCGCTCTCGGGGCCGGAGGCAACGGCCACATAATCTGCGGCGGTTCGGCGCGCGAGACCTCGAGCCGTGGCGTGGGCCGCCTCGTTGCCCGCGAGCGGGACGTCGGTGTGTGCCGGGGTCTAGAGGAGCAAGACCGTAGAATTTCGGGGTTGCGAGGGCGATGTTGAGTCGCCGTCGTCTTAAATTTAGAGTAAACTTGGAGTCCCGCGAGACGTGGCCGCGCGCGATGCCGCGATGCCGCGCGCGATGCCGCAGGCGGATTGCCGCCTGCGAGTCGCTGATCACGATCGCAGCGTTCGGCACCGCGGCGAGTGCTAGGGCTATCGCGGCTTCTTCGGCCGCCTCCGTGTCCCGTGGTCACCGTGGCGCTCGCGAGGCACTTACCCGTGCGGTCTACAAGCGCGATCGCGTGTGCGCTTCTCCCTTCTCCATACCGCGCGGCGTCTACGTACGCCACCTCGCTGCTGTTGCCAAACTTCTTTTGAAGGTCGCTTGCTCGTTTGTTGCGTCTCCCAACGTGGTGCGTCGGGTGTATGTTCTTGGCAAGCGGCGGGATGATCAGGCGGTCGCGGACCGTGACCGGTACCGCCGTCTTTTCTCCGTGCTGAGTGTGCTACGTGATGCTGAGCGATTCGAGGATGCGCCGACCTGTCTGACTTGCATAATCGTTCGTATTGCGCCACGTTGTGCGCCTCAATTAACTCGTCAAGTGAGTTGTGAAGTCCGAGCTCTAGAAACATGTCGGTGCTCGCGTTGAGTGGAACGCCGACCACTCTCGTGAAAGCCTTTCGTATCATGCACTCGACCATGTTTTTTTCCGACCCTATCCACTTCAGGTAGGGGGCAACATACGTTATGCGGCTTATCGCGTACGCCTGCACGAGACGGATCGCGCAGTGTTCGCGCATACCATTGCGTCTATTCGTGATGCGACACAAGAGTCGGAGCGTGTCGTCTACCGAACGACGGAAAACCGCCTTGGTTGCTTAATGGCTCTGTGCTGCTAAACACGCGTGGTCGCGGGATCGAATCCCGGCCACGGCGGCCGCATTTCGCTGGGGGCGAAATGCGAAAACACCCGTGTACTTAGATTTAGGTGCACGTTAAAGAACCCCAGGTGGTCCAAACTTCCGGAGTCCTTCACTACGGCGTGCCTCATAATCAGAAAGTGGTTTTGGCACGTAAAATCCTATAAATTAATTACGTCAAAGAACCCCAGGTGGTCCAAATTTCCGGAGTACCCCACTACGGCGTGCCTTATAATGGGAAAGTGGTTTTGACACGTAAAACCCCATAATTCTTTTTTTTTTTTTACCGAACGACGAAGTCTTCGCACCGTCTCTCCGTTATGGCCATTTGCCTGCAGGTGTAACCCCTGGATTCTAATTTTGTCTACGTGCGGTATGGGAGTACCGTCTGCTGTTATAATGCGTATTTTGGAGTATTCCCGCCCCTCGTCGCGCAGGGTTTTACGACCTCTGCTTGTGGGTTTGTAGATTAAGAGTTCGGACTAGGCCGCCGAGCACTCGAGGCTCGTTCCTCGCAAGTAATCCTGTACCGCATCTACTTCCGCCTGTAGCGTTCGCTCGACGTGACCGTCATATCCTCCCCCGGGAACCCAGAGGGTGATGTCATCCGCGTAGAGACTGCGATGCAATCCTTCTACTTATGTTAATTTCAAGGCACTGTGGCTTGGAATCCACTGTAACGCGATGTCGTGCCCTTGCTCGACGAGGTGGTAGGCCGAGTAGAATTCAATTAAAGAGTAATGGTGATATGACGGAGCCTCGCGGCGTGCCGGCCGGACGGACCCGTCTCAAATTTCGGCGATTCCTCGTCGCCTACGACGACGCGTGCGCGCCTTCCCGCAAGGAAATCTCTAACGTAATTCTACGTTCTTTACTGTTTTGAAGATCGCTTCGTGTTAAACGTTGTCAAGGGTCTTTTTAATATCGAGGGCGAGAATTGCCTTAGTGGAGCTGGTAGTGTCGTCTACGATGTGGTGTTTAAGCTGAAGCAGTACTCTTGTGTGGAGGGATTGCGACGGAATCCTGCGGCGGGAACGCGTCACGCGGTCATCGACAAGTCGGTCACGCGGGTGAGAACTGCGTGTTCCATGACTTTGCCGACGCCAGACGTGAGTGCAATCGGTCTTAGATTATCGAGCGTAACTTGCTTGCCTGGTTTTCTTCTTCTTCTTCTTCGTGATTTGGGAGAGGGAAAGTACGCTCAATTCTGCAGCCCATATGGGAGCACGGCGCAGCGTACTGGGGATGGGGGCGGAGAATGAAAGATGAGGGGATAGAGGGGGAAAGGGAGGGTAGGTTTCAGGCAGCATACGTCAGCATAATCCAGGGGCGATGGCCGGCGCGTGAGGCAGAGGCCATGGGAGGCCGAAGCCTATTGGCGATCTAGGAGCCCGTTTGAGTACATATATTCAAGCAGGCTTGCCAGTGCTGGAAGGTGGTAGCGGGCCGGGAAGAGTAGGTGTGTTTCTGAGGTAGCCGGGAGTCCATACCGTCGGTAGGTGGCAGTGACTGGAGCGCGCTCCTGGGCTAATGCAGGACAGGTGCAGAGTAGGTGCTCGAGGGTCTCGGCGTCACCGCACCTTCTGCAGGCCGGCGAGGCGATGCGTCCCTTGGCATGAAGCCTAGCTGCCGTCCACACGGAGCCCGTGCGCAGACGAAGGAGTGTGGAACGGTCCCGTCGCGAGAGACCGTTCTCAGGGAGGAGTTTTGGGGCTCAGTTGGTAGCTACCCTGCTATCCGGATGGCTGGAAGTGAGCAGCTGTTTGAGTCGCTGCCTGGAGAAGTCCGATGCTGCGACTGCTCTGGTGAGTGGAACGGTTCGGTGGTGGGCGGCCTTAGCAAGGACATCCGCCTCCTCGTTTCCAGCGATCCCTACGTGGAAAGACAGCCAGTGGAAGGAGATGGCTACCCCCACTGCAGAGAGGGCCGAGCTTTTTGCTCTCAGGAGGGTCTCAGTGACTCCGTGTCGATGGTGATCGGAGAGTGCCTGGAGAGCCGGTCGCGAGTCACTTAGCACCGCCACTGGTTTTGTCGGGGGGGGGGGGGGTCCTCAGCCAGTAGGTCTGCAGCCAGGTGGAGTCCCGCCAGCTCAGCTGCTGTGGAGCTCGCGCGAAAAGGAAGTCGGCACTGCCTGCTCCTGCCCTCAGATGGGATGGTACAGGCCGCCGCTGCGGAGCCATTGGAGAGCACGGAGCCATCCGTGTACACGAGCAGCCTGCCGTCCAGCTCTTCCAGGAGTTTGCCAGTAGCAGCCTGTTGTAGTGCTGCTGCTGGCGTCCGGCGCTTTGATGCTCCATTCAGGGATAGGTGCACCTCTTTGAGGTTGCTCGTGTGGCGGAGATGTGACCATGGGCACTGGTCGCTGCACAATCAGCTCCTCGTAGAGCTGACAGAGGCCCCCCATGCGAGATAGCGGCTAGCTCCGCAGTCGGCAGAGCAGAGCCCCATCATCTGGAGCACGGTGCAGACGGTCAATGTGCCCAAGGGCACGCTGGAGCATGTGCAGCGACAATGGCCATTCGCCAGCCTCAGCCAGTGTGGCAGCAATTCGGGAGTGCTTGGGGAGACCGAGGATGCTCCTTGCTGCACTCCTGTGCAGTCTCTCGAGCTGTTGCTTCCTGGCCGGAGATAGTAGAACCAGCGGCAGGGCGTATAGCAGGATGGATGTGGCTGCAGCTTGGTTCATCCGCAGCGCCCACTTGACGGTGCAGCCCCGACCACGCTGCTGCATCTTGCTCACTGCCCCCTGGACTCTTCGGACTTTGGAGGTGACAGCCTTGGCAGCAGGAATCCAGGAGAGCCGATGATCAATGGTTAGACCTAAATATGTGACCTCCCGCTTCCATGGGACGGTGGTGTTTGCAATGCGCAGCTGTTTCACGTAGTGGCGTGCGGAGGTCAGCGGGTGTACAAGTAGTGCCTCTGTCTTTGCCGGGGACACGGAGAGGCCAATGTCACCGAGGAAGGAGATGACCGCTTCTATTGCCCTCTGTAGAGAGCCCCGGATGGCAGCGGTGCTTGTCCAGGGTCCTCGTATCCACAGCGCCACGTCATCTGCGCAGATAGCGCAGCAGACTGGGTAGCGGCTGTCAGCCGGTAGTGCTGCTGCGAGTTCTGTCAGAGCCAGGTTGAAGAGGAAAGGGCTCAGCACTGATCCCTGCGGGACACCGGAGGTGATGTCTCTGGGATCGCTGAGCACCTTGCCTACCCGCACAGGAAAACTCCGGCCCACCAGGAAGGCAGAGATGAAGTCCCGGAGACATCCAGTGACGCCTAAGCAGTCCAGTGCAGCCTCGATCACCTCGTGCGGCAGCCGGTCAAAGGCACTCTGTACGTCCAGGAGCAGCAGCATGGCGACGTCCCCACTGCCCCTGGCATCCTCCAGGGTGGCCACCACATCTGCGATGGAGTCCGCCGTTGAGCGCTTTTGCCTGAAGCCAGATTGCTGTTCTGCAAAGTACTTCAGCTGGGCAGCTATCCATTCGAGCCGTGATAGGGCCATCTTCCCCATCATCTTGCATGCTGAAGAGGTAAGGGAGACTGGCCTGTAGGAGGAGAGCGAACTCGCAGGCTTCCGTCGCTTCAGCAAAGGCACCACCACAGCCATCAGCCAGCTCTCAGGCAGGACCCCGGTGCTCCAGGAGGAGTTGAACTGTTCCAGGAGTCGTACCCGTTGTGGCTCTGCAAGGTTACGCAGCATCTGGCAGGTTATCCCGTCGGCTCCTGGAGCACTCCGTCGTCGTGTGAGAGCTAGCGCCGACTCGAGCTCGTGCATGCGAAGAGGCTCGCTGCATTGGGCGGAGATCTGTGCTGCCACCCACTCTGGATGGTGGCAGGGAGGGAGGCAGCGTCTTGTGGCGACCGTCGAGGGCAGGATCTGCGGGACTGGAGACCTCTCAGCAAACCGGTCGGCTAGGCGCTCAACCAGGGCCCGCTCGTTGATGCCCATGAGGACAGCCACGGTTAAGGACTGGCGTTGAGCGCTTGGAGCATCCATCAGTGACCTCAGCAGGCGCCAAGCTCTAGCACCATCTGGATTGCGACTGATGGTGGAGCAGAGGCTCTCGCAGCTTTGCCGTCTACGTCGTCGGGCGTGGCGGCGGCAGACAGCATCCACGCGGCGGTAGGCCGTCCATTGTTCCGGAAGCATGGTGCGCCGGGGCCTGCGCTCCACACGGCGCCGAGCAGCTCGCAGTTCTAAATGGCGTATATCCGGAACTGGTTTGCCCTCTGCGACAGTAGAGCGTATGGTAGCGGCATTGGCGTACTCCACGATCATCTGCAACAGATCCCCGTCGTTGTCCGCCTGCCGGCAGAGCTCACGGAAGGCCTTTCAATTGACTGTGAGGCACTCTCTGCTCCTGGGGGACTTGCCTCGAAAAGGAGACAGGAGCAGATGCAGATGGTCGGAACTCCAGGTGTCAGGAAGCGTCTCCCAGCTGTACCGGCAGTCCTCTGTGGTCAGGCTCAGGTCGATTGCAGTCTGTGTTGGACGAGCTCCACGCCGGATGAAAGTGGGGGCGCCAGTGTTTAGAATCTGCAGGCCGAGTTGGTAAGCAGCATCTCGTAGTGCCTTGCCACGAGGACAGCAGTGCCGGCCACCCCAGGCTGTGTGGTGGGCATTGAAATCGCCACAGAGGACGAAGTCTTTGCCCAGGTGACTAGCCAAACACAGCAGGCAGGAGGGGTCCCAAGGCTGGCAGGGTCGTACATACACACAGGCGATAGTAGTGTCCACGCCCCCGATGCGTACGCGCACTGCACAGCACTCAAACGGCCCGCCAGACAGGTCAGCCGCTTGTATCTCCACCTGGGGTAGCTCTCGCCTCACGTACACTGCGCAGCGGGGAGCTCCTTGCTGATGTGTGTAATCGAGGCAGGGGGCAGCCTGGCATGACTCCTGTGAGCAGGAAGTGCGAGCACTGTAGCCCACGTAGCCTGGCAGTCGCAGCTTCTCTGCAGCAACGTATACCTCCTGCAGAGCAAGCACATCATATTCACTCTGCAGGAGATGTAGCGAGAGGTCCGCATGCCGCCGCCGCAGTGAGTTGACGTTCCACTGGAGAACACTTGGACGAAGGCGGCCCTTCCTTGTAGCAGAGGAATCAGCCATGTTGGGTGGTCTAGTTCTGGAGTGCCACTGCCTGTAGGCAAATGGTGTGGAGAGGGTGGTCAGCAGGAAGCATGGTGCTGACTGCCTGCATAGTCAGCAGCAGGTTTGCCACCAGCTGTTCCACGGTTGTCAGCACCAGGGGGCGGTAGGGGGTGTGGTCGAAAGGACAACAGTGGCCTGCGGCACCGGACGTTGGGAGCTGCGTGGGGCTGGTACCGGACGCCTTGAAGGATCAGCGATGCCCTTGACTGCGTTTGCATAGGAGCGCGGCGAGGGTGTAGTGGCCTGCTCCAACTGGCTCTCCTCACGGACCGCTGCCTGCACCGCACGCCTGGACAGTGCAGTGGTGGAGGATGCCATGATGGTGGCCACCCGTCGTTCCTCCTGCCACTTGGGACAGGCCGGAGTGTCCGTGGTGTGGGCGCCACCACAGTTCACACAGCGGACTGTCTGGCAAGGGGAGCCTTCAGGGTGGCTCCTGCCACAGGAAATGCAGCCTGTCGGCCACTTGCAGCTCTCCACCACGTGGCCGAAACGGCCGCATTGCCGGCACTGTAGTGGACGAGGCCTTGCCGGCCTTACCCTGAACAAGAGCTTGAAGATGCTCACTTGTTCAGGGGGGACCGGCCCCGCAAACCGTATGGTCACCGTGCTGCCGTCCTTTGTTGCTGTGAGGACTGAACGGAAGACTCGATGGCCTCCAGCAGGTCCTTGTCAGCAGGCATCCCGTCCATCCCGTGTATGTAGCCGGTGCTCTTTCCACTCTCCGCCGGTAGGCAGGCCGTCACTGGAATGCCATGGAGCTCGGTGACTGCCAGCAGCTCCTCAAGGCCTGCCCGAGTGGTCGTATCGGCGGCCACAATGTTGCGCTTGTGGTTCATACGAACTGCAGCAACACCTGGTCGCGCAGAGTGCCGCAGCGAGTGCGAGGCGCGGGGCACTCCGGAAGGCTCCACCCGGTGCAGATGGGCGGAAGAGCACCGTGCCTGTGACCGCAGGGTTGACTGGGAGTGCTGCATTCTCCAAAGCCCTTGCACGGCGCCGATTTCCTTTCGACAGGACCAGCTGGAAGTCATCCGCAGGTGGCTCACGAGCTGAGAGGTCCTCACGCTCCCCTGCCTTTGTAGTGGCTGCAGTCTCAGGAGCACGCTGCGAGGAGTTGGTAACCCGGGAAATAGAAGCTTCTGGAGCAGTAGAAGTGTTTTTCTTCGCCTTCTTCTGCTGCTGCTTCTTCTTCTTTTTCCGCAGGTTCTGCTGTGCAGGTATCTGGCGTGGCGGGCCCTTCAGGAACTTTGACGCGAGGGTCTTGTCCAGAAGCACCGACGGTGCCGAAACCCTCGGATTGGGAGTGTGCGCTGCAGCAGTCGTGGTAGCAGGCAGCGTACCCCCAAAGCTAGCAGACGACGTTTGTGGCCGCAGTCGCGCCCTTGTTTCGAGGGAGTGCGAGGGAAGCGGCCGGCACCTTGTCGAGAGGCCGAGAGATGGCGTCCGTACTCTCCATCGCGAGGGGAGTCGAAGCAGACGACACTGTTGACACTGTTTCGGTGGCCGGAGCGTCATCTTGTGCGTCAGGCAGGGGGGAGGTTGCGACCGTCTCTCCGGCGTGTCGGGAGATGTTGCCGCCGTTGTCCGTCCTTTCAGCTTGATCTTCGTGAGATTCGTCGGGAGAAACGCGCTTCTCCGAGTGGGGAGGAACGCACGGTGCCTGCTTGCGAGGGCCGGCCACCCCCTCGTCCTCGCTCTCGATTTCGCGGGCGCGTTTCCGCGAGCTCGATTGGTCCATCTCTTCTTCGTCTGAAGAGCTGGGCAGCGGGACTGCGACCCTTTCAGCAAGGGTACCGACCTGCGTCAGAGACAGGGTGCTCGCCGGTGTCGGCTCCACAGCTACTGCAGGGGCCGCCGGGGTCCTGGTATTATCAAGTGGGGCCCCAGGCTGGGCGGCAACCGCAGGATGAGAGGTAGCGGCTTGCTTCTTTAGCCACTTGTCAACAATGTCCTCTGCGCGGCGCTGAAGCTCTTCTCTTGCTTTGAGCTCTTGCAGGGTTGCAGGCACGAGAGTCACGAACGATGTGCCCGCGTGGCGTTTCCACGCGGGCCCGTTTCCACGCTTCGGCAACACCCTCCAACTTCGGGAAGGGAGCCCCCTCGCTAGCACTCGCTGACGTAAGTCGCGAGTCGTGAGGTTGACTCGTCATTTAGGTTACGGAGTCTTGATGGTAAGCCGGTCCGGGTCGCGTAGTTGGTGAGGACACTCGTGAAGTCACACAAAAAGGTTCGCTCGGCTGCTTGGTCAGGTTTGGGTTTCGCTTTTGCGCTTTTTTGTTTATGTAAAAAAATTTTCGAATTTGCGCAACAATTTTGCTATCAGACGCGTGACAGAGGGTCTCGGGAACCTAAATATTCCATTACCTTGACATGGTCAAAAAATCGCCGGAGTTGCACCTTAAGCGTCCGCCAAATTTTGTTATGTAGTTGTGTGCACCAATGTTGTCTTTAATAACATGTTTTTGTGCGTAGTATATTTAATATTTTTGTTCATACGCTGATAAAGTGATGTTTTTCGACTGGTATCGTGTTTTCTAAAAATGCATTCAACAGAAATAGTTACATTATGCTTAAAGGGACCCTGAAACGATTTTGACGATTTTCTACAAACGTACTGAGTCGTTAGAGTAGGTCCTTCTGATCGTTATTTGACCCGTCTAAGTGCTCCGCGTAAAGCGTGTCATTTATTATAAGGTTATAAAAATGCACATCGCTGCCGATCGCAGCACACTGCTCGGCGGAATTTTAAGCCGCCCCTACCCACATGACGGCAATCGCCCATATGACGTCAGTGGGGCGAGCTATCCGATTGGCTGACCAGGGCGCGTGATCGTTAATTTTTCCAACTTTATGGTAAACAAATGATGTTTGTGATAGTTGGAATGTTAGTCAATTTGTTTTTATAAAAATAAAGTAACAAAGAGAATGCACAAGAACAATTTTTCAGTACATTTAAGCACTTCCGGCACACAGCAAGTGTCCTCTGCTTGTGTTACAACGTGCTCCGTCTTTTACGAGAGCTCCGCAGTCAGTGTCGGTCTGTCTTTTCGCGAGCGCTATGATTCGAATTTGTTGCGTTGTGGACTGCAAACGTAGCGACTGGCAATATGTCAAACTACGACATCGTGTCCTTCTGCAAGCCAGTAGACGAGCGGATTGGCTGCAGCGCATTGGACAGCCGCTATCCGATGGGCGCCAGGATAGCTACCAGGACAGCTACCGGGCATCTCACAACTCTGGCGTGAAGAGGAACGTCGCCAGTAGCGTTGCAGGCGTCGCACCTCGATGTTGTACGAGATGAGACCGACGGGAAACCGTCGAAATTAGTCAGCGCCAGGCGAAATATTAGAAAACGTGAGCTTGACGTAAGCAGCTCAGCAGGAACGCTCATATGCCAGCAGCGGAAAGAACGCTGCCCTATCCCGCTGGGATAGGTTGCGGCGGCCGGTATCGAACAGCCCGTACCTGTTGCGGCCCTCGCACCTTTCACAACTGTTGCTCGAAAAATTCGCACGAACTGTATGCGAAATTGAAAGGTATGCATGAAGCTTGCGTTTCATTAAGAAACCGTGTCGCTGATAATGTGTCTTTCACAGCATGGGACATCTTCGGGGCGACGCATACCCCACCGAACCTCCGCATGAACTAAGCGACGTCGTCGCAGCGTGTGCTTTCATTCCCCGACTAAAATGGCAACACACGATGATCTGCACGGGCATTCATAGAAGGTGCCTCTCTGAATCTACGCCAAAAGTGAGCAAACATTGTGGGTTTTCGAGCGCACCAGCGCTAGCGGATTGCGAAAAGCCCACTCCTCTCGCGTCGCACACAAGCAAGAGGGAGGCGCCTCCTCCTTCGCGCCCCTCTCGCTTTCGCTTCTTGATGGGAGCGTTGGACGTGATGCTTGCTGCGAATGAGCTGCACTGCTGCACCACAAGAGCTGCACCCTTCCGCCATATGCTCCGAGGTAGAGTTACTGCATAGGCTCCCACTGCTCCATAAAAGGAGCCTCTACCCCGAGGAGGTCGATGGCGCCACTGCGAGCAGCACACACGTGACGTCAGTTAGGTGGGCCTTCAGACTTGACGTTGGAAGATGACCCAAAGCATGCAAGCGCTCGGGCGCGATAAGATCATATTGTACCCCAACTAAAAATACTGAACATGACGCTGCTCCGCTTCGGCTGTCGCTCTTGGTCACGCGGCGCAAGATTTGAGGTGCGTTCGCAAGCAGCCACTTGCAATTCGACCATTTCATTATCTGCGTCCGCGGAAGTTTCCATTGTCTCGTTATTCTTTCATGGCAGCAGTAAAATGTCGCTATGTTGAAATTGTGTATAAACACTTCGCTTTATTGAGGTTCTAAATACATGTTCTACGGAAAAGTTATGTTGAATACTTTATTATATCGAGAATTTCGTTATATTGAAGTTAGTCATATTGAGGTTTAACTGTATCGAGGCTATAGAGTGCGTATATAAGCAGTTTAACTGATAACAATTACCAACAAGGCATAAGCCACACCAGTATTTTATAACTTGCTTTATTCATTGTTAAATGCAGCCATTCAAAATTCTGATATCAAAATTGCCAACAGGTAAGCTTAATACAGGTGCTGTCTCATGCTCAAACCTTGAATGGGTAGTACTTGTGGCTGCTGATCCTGCACGAAAAAGAATATGGAAAAAAAAAATCAGAGGAGCAAATTATACGGACTTGCCTACTTGTTTGCTGCAAGTTCAATATCGTACAGGTCAGCATTATCAGCTTTGTGACAACAAAGAAGGGAGGGAGGCCGCTGCAATGTGGTTGATTGATACTTGTTTTAAATTCACAGCTTTTACAGAACTTGGTGTATGCCACAATTAAGCTGTCTCTAAAGCTAATTGTAAGCAGTAGCCAATAAATGTGTGCCATGTGTGGCAAGATGGAAATCACATGGCATGTGGCGTGTACGAAGAGAAAATCAAGAAGAGCAGAAGGAGATGGTACATGGTGCAGGTGTACAGGGTCCTGAATATTTCGCTGCGCGTGTTCGAAAATAGGTTTTGTGCTCACCGCTGCGATTTTCTTGCTCAAATTACGCAGAAATATCGCATTTTGGAGTCTACGTCGTATAGTGTAACACTTGGCACAGTTAAGTGTCTGGTGTTTACGAAAAAAGTGCAAATTTGCCGGCGCTTATGGGGATGCGAGCTGCTGCCGCGACAGCGCAAGCGTAAACTTGTCCAGCGCAAGCGTAAACTTGTCTCCGCCTGCCATCAGCTGCAGAAAGCAGCATTTCCGGGAGGGCTGCCGCGTGTTGCCCACTCTTGGAACAGGCGACTTACCTTCTTGAAACACTGCTTTCTGCAGCTGACGGCAGGCGGAGACACAAGTTAATGCTTGCGTCGCTGCGGCAGCAGCTCGCATCCCCATAAATGCAGGCATAATTGCAACAGGTAGTACATACTGGTATACAGTCGACTTCCCTTAATTCGATCCCGATGGGACCGACGAAACCGGTCGAATTATCCAACGTGTTGAATTAAACAAAAGGCAGAAATAACGCCGAAACACGCTGGTAAATTGGCAGTAGTTGCCTTTAAAGTTAGCTTCGCCTCCATACCCTACATTACGCGGCGAAGCATACCAAGCGGGGAAAGGTATTACTATAGCGGGGCATCGCACGTGTTGCTCAATTTATACTTGTAAACTAGCTGTCTCTGGTCACAGTACGAGCACCGAGATGGCTAATAAGTTTACTGGCAGGACCTCACAGCTTTAGATGTAACCCTGTTCTTTTGTTGAGTTTAAGCGCTCCCTCTTGCATGGCAGGTATACGCTCGGCGGCCGTTTCTGGCGTTTGTTTTCGCGCTAAACGGTTCTGCGTTAAACATCCCCTCGACTGAGTTCTTGAATCTTACTGCCTTCCTTCTCGCTAGCTTTCCCAAAACACAGATGGTTTCGCTTCTCGGTGCACGGCGCGTGCGCACTATTAAGGAACGCGTACTAGGCCCCGTTAACGGTCTCATATACGAGATATGCATGGCGGGCGAAACGAAGGCTCAAATCTCTACAGCAACGTCACAAGCAGCTCTGAAGTGCTTTTTAACCGTCTAGTTCGCTCGTATTGAGACCAGAGACGGCGCGTGCGCACATGTATAAATAACAAATGCATACTACTTCCCGTGACAATGGCCCCTTTATATTATTGCTGTTTCACCGCATAGAATATATTATTGCGGCGAAGCTGACCAGTCAAGTTAGAATTTTTCGGCGAAGGCCAATTTGATGGAAATGATGGAAGTTTGGGCCCACAGAAACATACCGGCGCCGGCCGGGAACTTCGTTTAGGATTGAATGAACCGAAAAATCGAATGAACGGAAGTGTACTGCAGTACTAAAGAAATAGTGCTCCACGGGGCCTCCTATGTTAGACTGCTATATGAAAAATACAAGAGGACATTGGGTTTCACAGTGAAATGCATGTGCTGTTCCTCTGTATCGACAGACTTACATCACATGTGTGCATGGGTCTTATCTGCTGCACTGACTCAATATGGTAGTAGTATATGTATGTACACAGGAAGCACCGTGGCACAGTGAAGACAACAAAAAAATCACTGCCCAAGCACTCCGTACAGATGGTTAACTAGCGAAGCTGAAACGTGCGGCCCGGTGTTCAGCACTGGCTTAATCCCGGCGGTTCCTTAAACAACGGCTCGGTAGGCTGCCGGATCCTCGGTACGCAGTTGCTGCTTGCGCTCGGCTGCACAAGCCTATTCTTGTGCCTGGGCTGCAGCATCGGCACGGCGTAGACTAGCTCGTTCCTGATTATGCTCGCGGCGTTGATTTAAAGCTGCCTGCTCCTCAGCAGTACATATGGCGCGCGGCCTACCCATTTCGGAACCGGAGAGAAACAGCTGCGCGCATGCTCGGCTGCGATGGAGAGCAACGACGTCACTACTGGCGCAGCCAATCGAGTCTCTCTTTTCGTGCATGCGTATGGGGTTGCGCCGGAGTTTTCAGCGTACAGGCGACAGACGGATGGACAAATCGGCTAGACATATACAGCTTCTGTGTAAAAATTATTCGAATGAAGAAATAATAGATGACCAGCCTAACCACTGCCCCCTTTACTAGATGCCAGTGGAATGGCTCGAGCTCCCAGCACAATAGGCCTGCCCTCAGTTGGGAACAAGTGTCGTGAGGTGGCGTTCGCGAGCGACAATCAGGAAAGAAACAATTTATAACTCAAAGGGAAGCTCATTACTTTTCGAAGCAAGATCAGCATGCCTTAGAACACGCACCTAAAAAGCGAGATATAAGAAGGAAGAAGCATGTGCTTGCTGCGGTAAAGCTAGGGAAACGATGGAACATGTTTTATTAGAATGCGAAGACATCTACCCAGCGGTCGATTTAGGCACTACTGGCCTCCTTGAAGCCCCTGGGTTCAGCGAGAGCAGGGGAAAAGTAAACATGTCCGCAATAGAGATTAGTAAGAGGCGATTGGAAGGATTGGTAGGAGTAGGGAAACGAAAAAAAAAATGGAGACGTACAAAAGCAATGTTTACAATAGGGGGTCAGAAAACTTAGTTACGGGAATTTATCGTGGAGATTTTTTTTCATTTTCTTTTTTTACCTAGGTAGAGCATTAGGCAGTATAATAGCAAGAGCTTGGTGGCGCAACATACCCCCCCGTTCCAAAGGGGACGCTCATAACATCCATCCATCCTCATCGTGGGCGGCAGGCAATGCCAACGGCTGGTGACCTAGTGCGCGGTGTTTACGCGGTCGGTACCACGGCATAACCACGGTTGGCACAATCCTTTGGGTGCGCTTTTTAAAGGTTGGTTGTCCGACTCTAGAATAGCTTTCGCCTGTAATGCCTGCAAACATACGCTGAGCTACGATTGAGGCTAATGGCCTTCGAAATCGGAGTGCACGCGTGATGGCGATTTCAGAAGCCACGCAAGGTAGCGCCCAGTGGTTCCGCTAGGCACGTGGTGCTCGCAACTGACACTAGAGGGCAATAGGAATGGGAACGGGTTTGGCAACTGGTTTTTCACTCATGTGGCAGGCATCTAGTAAAAGTGGCAATGACCCAACACATGTGGAAAATGTGTAGAATACAGGATCGGTAAAACTGCTTCCTGCCTTTTACTGCGGTGCACCTCAATCTATAGGATTAGGGCAGATCTATAAAGCCATTCATAAGAATGCCTCGTAACAAAAGGAAACAGTCAATGAGAGAGTTTACTTCCACAAAAGCAGACAAGTTGGACTGAGTTAGTTTGCTGTCAGCTACCCAGTGCTGCCTAGGGCAAAATGGGAGAAAGAAAAAGAGGACATTGCACCTGACAGCTGAGCCAAAAGATATAAAGAAATGACAAGTGTTGTGCAACTTGTAGAAGGGTGAGCTGAGCAATGCATGGAACAAAGTTTGAAAAACTTTCCGTGTAGCTGATAAAGCACTGTACAACTGAAATCCATGATTTTAAGTAAACAGCCTGTAGAACGCACTTGTTTAAACATGCAGCATTGACCTGACGTTGCAGTAGAATGTAGGTGAAGTATGAAAAATTACTACGCAACACCCACTGTAAGGTCTGTCTCTGCACACATTTTCTAAAATAGTTAAAGGGACACTAAAGAGAAAAATGATTTCTTGTGCATGAGTAAATTACCTTTCTACGACACTACAAACACCACTCTTTCCTCAATAAGACGCTTCGCAAGCAAGAAAAAGCGCAAAAACGAAAGACAGGTGGCGACGCCTCCTTGAAGTTCCCGCACCTGCTCGCTGCGACATCGGATTTTGGTCGCATCTTCCAGGGCCTACTTCCTTATATAGCGGTACAGATTGACTATATTGTGTTCTAAAGGAACCAAATATTAAACATGGCAAGTTTCGGGAACCTTTACTCAGCCAACGCGGCCAAAATGCGAAAACATACTTCGGAATCCCTGACGTCACACTGACGTAGCGCGAAATTCAAAGGCTGATACTTCGACCTTCATTTTCTCATCTAATAATCAAACTTACATTGAAATGACCACCTGCAGGGTTCTCAAACAATGCTTTATTAGTCAACTGATTTATTGTTTCACTTTAGCGTCCCTTTAAACAGGATTGTTTTACATATTACAGTACAAGATTATTTTAATATTTAACCATTGTAAATTCTTAAAATATGCCTAAAAAGCTTGTTCACTATGTGCAGCATAACTTTTAGCCAGAAAAATTTACAGAATACAGAAACTACTTGATAAACCAAGATTGTGCCGATATGGAATTGTATAATCAACAATAACAGTACAGTGGACTCACCATGAAAGAACAAGGAATCTGTGGTCTTTATTAAAACTGTTGATAGTCTCCATTTCTTTTGGGGTGAGCTTGAAGTCAAAAACCTTGGGGAATGATGCAACCATCAAAGAGAAGAAATGCTCAGTGCAAAATGCAAGTGCTGCTCATGCAGGTACAAAAGGCTTTGATTGAAACATTTTTTGTTTGCTGCTCATACACACTATTCTTTAGGAAATGCTTGAAGGGGGCACTGAATGAGAGTGAGTGGTTAAAGAGGTCCGTGATGCTAAACAGCTTGAGAGTCACTTTTTCGGGGTATTGCAGCATAGCACTGCCACTCAGCCACACATTTGTGCTCTTGCGTGTATGGATAAGTAAAAACATGTCTGCTCTAAAATGCAACGATAATGCCACCTTATGGCAGTCAGCAATGACGATGTGTTGCTGTTGCCATTTTATAAATGCAGAATGCAGCCACGACAGAACATGGCACAAAGAAAAGAGCAGCCTGGTGCAAACAGTGATACATCTCGTCACCTCTTCTTTTGGTCTCCTTTTGACGATTGAACTCATATACAGGCTAAAACAAAGCCAACAGGTGTGGTTTTGGGATGCAAACAAAGCCTGTTTGTTCACAGAAACATGTTATTTAACTTCACGAATTCCAACATAGCATTTTGATATACCAAAATGAGTGTACCAAAAAGTATGATTTAAACGAGTTTTGAAACTTAACGGAAAGCTCGCAGTAGCAGTTTTGACATGCTGGAGTGAAGTTTTCACTGTAGATATCTCAGCAAACCAACCAATTAATTGGTATACTAATTTATTTCTAACTCTAATAACATTTCATTGTTTATTTCGTACGAAGGTACTCTTCACAGCAAGAAATAAAGGTGATCAAGTAATGATTTTCCTTAATGTGGAACGGGATTTGGGCTTTCTGGGGTTAACACGATTAAATGGAAAGCAAGTAATAAACAAAACAACAGTTTTTTTTCTTTTCCTACTCCTTCCTTGGGTCAAGTCTAATTAAGCTCGTAGCATGTTGCGCAGTTCTAGAAAGAAACTAGCCCATCTAACAGCATTAGTTACAATGTCTGTTCTTGCTCAACAGTTTCACAGATAACTAGCAAACCAAAGTGGTACTTATGTCTTTAAAAAAATTATGGTACCATATACAGTGAACTCTGGATAAACGAAACTCTTATACAAAAATGCCAGATAAACGGGACGAGAGTACCAACTCTGGCGGGCCACCCATAGGAACAATGTTAGCAAACTCTGATTAAATGGAACTGGAATGCACTTACCTCGTCAGCTGCAACACTTAATATGAAATAGGATTAGGTTGACAAGAATTACGGGTGTCTACTAAATACTTAATATAAATTCCCTGAATTTTCCAGGTTTTCCCTGATATGTCAATAATTCCGTGAACATAAAAAAAGAAAGGTCAGAGTCAAACAAAGGCACGATTCACATAGATGATTCTACACACAAAGCAGTTTACTGCAGCACGAAAACGAGATTATGAGCACATTTATTCACCGATTTAAAGCGTCAACTTCCTTGCAAAGTAGAGAAGCCTCATTCTGTGCTTCATTGACAAGCCTTTGCTTCTTTTGTTGGAGCTCCTTGATGCAGGTAGCCACCCTTCTCCTGTTTTGTTCAGCCTCAGATGCATCCAGCCTTTCTTGCTTCTTTTTCTTGAGCTCCTCCTTCCACCGAATATTTGTGCCATGCACTATTTCCAGCATACTTTCTGTAATGTCAACACTGGCTACACCACCTGTTGCTGAAACTCCATCACACACTATTCTCTACATAATCAGATTCTTCTTTCAGGCTTTCCATGAGGCACTCTTTATTTACAGAAAAACCTCTTTCGACAGCAGTATTGCCATAGGACATGGCGAGGATAATCTTGACAAAGATAAACTCCTTATGGTTTCGTGAGCACAGCTCAAATCACAAGTTGTCCAGTATCTGTGCCGTCCTATCAAAGTTCTTCAGAAGTAGCTGTGCAGAGCTCAGCGAACAGACTTGCACGTAGGATTGGTGCGCCCGTTCCACTTCCAAGCCGGTCAGCCACCGCTGCTCCGAGTATTTCCAGCGCAATTGCTAGTCGTTTTTCGCCAACCTCCACTGACAAGGAGCAGGCTGGATCCAAGCAAGTCACTCCTGTTGTTAGCCGGTATTTCAGAGGCAACCTTTTCATAATGTTCTGTGAGCACACCTTCAAAAAAGAAATGCATTCCTTCTTGAAATTAAGCAGTGCAAGTTGGGATGGTTTTGCAGCTTTTCAAAGTTCATTCTTGGCAGCAAAACTAATATCAGAAGTGTTGACAGAAACAATGTTCTCGGGCTTCTCCAAATCTATTCTAATCAACTTGAAGGGCGTGTCAGCAATGTGCAAGATTTCTTGCTTAATGATTTATCCCAACAGTGATCGTAAGATAGCCTCCAATGCTGCAGGAAGGAAGGGGATCATTGGATTGTCTGTTTGAATTTTCAGCTTGGAATGGCTTCAATTTCTCGGCCAATGGTAGCATGAAAGTGTTTTACTGGCAGCACCGTGTCAGCTACTAGCGTCTCAATTGTGGTGTAGCTGGTGCACGTCGGCTTGCTCTTGGCTTTAGTTGAACTCCACATACTTTATTAAGTTTGGTAGTACAAGTACCTGAAGAGCACTCGAAATCGCCATGCTTTTTTGAAGCCATCGAACCGCACAGAATTTCAGAGGAAACAATGTGCTTGCTGTGATCCAAATGTAATCAGTATGGTGCGTTGGAACACACTTGAAAAGGTTATAAATGCTATGCAGAAAGACTAACATGGCCTGTTATGAAAGCACCATGGACCACATGCAGGCCACAGCTTCCAATGTCCAGGATTTGTCGACTGTTATGACAACTAAGTTCTTCCTTAAGGGATCTAAGAAACTGAAGTTCACATTTCGTTCATCCATTGACACTTGCAATACCTTGTGCTTTGTTCTCTGTGGCTTTCTTGAAGGCAAATGTGAGGTCTTCAGAACCAGAAGTCAGGCATCGAATTTTTACCACAGTGCCAGTTGAATCCCAGTATCTGACCAGCACATCCATTTGTTCTTTCTGCGCTACTCTGTTCAGCGATTCATCAAGTGCTACAGCTATGTATGGTGCTTCAGCAAGAGCTGATAGAAGCTTCTTTCGGAAGGATGGCGCAATGCCATGACAGATAGTATATCCGACAGTCTTTTCCCAATCGCACTTTCGTGGCAATTTCACAAGACTGGAACATCAACAGAAAGAGCACTGTTGATGATGCCACGGAACAGAGGGATGCACGAGTTATTACAGAATTCATGCACCATATGATCTCAGCCTTTGTAACATTGTCTTTCAATAGAAAGCCACGTACCGAGATGTGTACAGCTATGTGATGTAGCAGGAGGCATTGATGAGGGGCCTGTTCTCTTTGCCTCTTCGTTGACAGTCATTGCAGTTGACAGGAGGAGGAGGAAGTAAACTTTATTGCTCTAGAAAGAGTAATTCAGCGGTCGGGCCGGATGTCTTCGTCTTCTATTGGTTGATGACGATCTCCGGCCTGTATGGTCGGCGCCCCTATTCCAGGGCACCACTGAGCGTGGCTGCTCGTCGGGCATGATCCACCAGCCTCCGCTGGAGGCTAGGGTCGCCGCTGGAGAGCATGCTCTCCCACTGCTCCGCACTCAGATTTTCTATTTTGTGGAATGCCTTATTCGTATTGCACTCCCATGTGATGTGATAAAGTGTGCGCCACACCACGGGCATGTGTCCCTGTATTAACTTGGGAACATTTTGCATAGTATATGTAAATTTGGGAAAGTTCCTGTCTGCAGCTTTCACCAGTAAACTGCCTGCTATTGATTGAGTATATTAAGGGCGGGGGATATCTGATCCTCGTCCCCCTATGGTAATTTAGTATGTCAGAGTACGTTGGGATCACTGTCATGAAGTCCTCAGGATCTCTGTTTAGGCCGGCTTGGTTTGTATGCTCGCGAGCGATCCTATCAACCCTTTGGTTGCCCTCAGGGTTGCACTGCTTGGCTTAAAGAACGAGAGTACACGTGTCTGGGAGCCACTTTCCAGTGCTTTCACGGCATTCTTATGCTTTATACTTGCAGCGTGGCTAGATACTGCGATTTTTTCTCCCGTTGCTGAAGCGAAACGTCTTGTGGCACACTGTGCATTGTGCGCTATATACATTGTTGGGCACAAGCTTAATCTAGCTTGCAAAGTCGGGTACGTTGGTGTTGGTCCAGTCATAACTAAATGAGCACTTTGTTGACTGTGACGTTTGCGACTGTGACGATTTCAAGTATCTTTAAAAGCAGCTCAGATAAGCTCACCACAAAACAACGATAAAAATGACCCAAGCATGAACGAAGCACAACGTACACAAGCGCACCCACGGGCATGCTGCAGATTACCAAGATTACCACAGAATGGAGATATGGCCATACTCGTTTGATGATGATGTTGACAGTTGCCTTTTAGACCGTTGGCAGCTGGCTGGTTATTGGTGCCACTTAAACTGCAGAGAGAGCTATGATGCACAGCGGGTATCTAAGGCACAATCTCGGAGCTTGCATGTAGCAGCGCCATAGCTGCACACAGCCTCTGACGTCGTCACAATATTCGTGTCGGTCTTGGACGCTGTGTGTCACAACGGCGCTGCTGCACACGGCCTCCAAGATTGTGCCGCAGATCGTGTTCATAGCTTTGTCAATCTCACCAGCCACTTTCCCCGATTTGGATGGATTTTTTGTAATTTCCCTGACAATTCCCAGAGTTTTCCAGACATACAGAGAAACCCTGATAATTCTCAGTTTTCCCGGTTCGTAGACACCCTGAGAATTTCAAATAGTCATGCCAAATAACCAAGAAAACTTAATATATCAGTCATTTGTGCTGTTGTGGCATCAGCGGCTGCTCTGCAACATTCACATTGCTAGTTTTCGCGTATCTTTGATCGTGATGGTGACAATCAAAAACCAAGAGCACATGGACAAATACCTTGTGTGAAAGAAGCTTTGATACTCCAAGTGCAGTACAAAAAATACTTTTCTTTCTCACTGCAATGAAATTAAAGAACTCCACAACTTTGAAATTAAGTAATTTTTGTACTGTCTTGCGTCGTTCACATAAACAAAACTTCTGATACACCTAACTATATTTTCTGTCCCTCTGAGTTTTGTGCGGAGTCTACTGTAGTCTCATTAATATAGCACTTTAAAGAGGAGGCAGCTTTTATAGTAGGGAATAGTTGGTACGTGGTAAAGAGCAGTGATGACAATACCATAACATCGTTACTGTATTCTTACATGAAAGGGTGAGTGCTCATATTGAGGCCATATACTGAATTTGCTAAAGTATGAAGCAACCACCAATATTATGCAATGGGGGCCCCTTAACAATGTAATAAATGACAATTAAAGAAAAGTGTATCACATTGTGATGTAAAGATGAGTAGTGTGACACAGCCACAAGCTTAAAATTGAACATTTCAGCACACCATGATGTGCAATTCACTGCACCAATTTGTTCCCGCAAGGGACCACCTGTGCATGTGCTGTGTCACGTGTGGACGTCTGCATGTAGCAACAACGGACTATTTATTGTGCTATTGGAAGATAATACATGCAGCAGGCATCTGTGCTGCACATAGATACCGCTTGCAAGGCTTTTTATTCAACCTTCACAGCCTGTTCCGTCTTGCCTACTATAACAAGCATGTCCAAAACTGGAATTGGAATGTGTAACAGGGATTGCTGATGTCCAGTGTGTTGATAAGGTTGTGCAGCAAGTTTCTACTTTGATTACTCTTTTTGTTGCAAGGTAGCCAAGTAACTCAATACTATCGAGAACTGCATCAAGCTCAACTCAAAGCACAGTGTAGTGTAGTCTGCCTTTTCATAAGCTTCACCAGTGGTTCATTCCATGGAATCTCCATAAGTACTTTTGCTTCGTGCATCTCTTTCTGCACTATTCACACAAATGCTATAAACTCTCCATGTTCCCATAGTTCTTCCAATCATTGGTTTTTGGAGTAACTTGACACAAAGTAAACAACTTACAATAGCTGTGGAGTAGATTCAAGAGCATTATACAGTCAATTGCACATCATGCTGTGCAGTGGCGTAGCTAGAAATTTCGTTCAGGGGGGGGGGCTCACAATGCAGCTCGGCCTCCTCCTAAGAGGAAATATTAGGTCGGATGCTCCTATCTAAATACATGTAGAAGGAGAATTCGTTTTTCTCGGCAACCACTTCACCAATTTTTATGAGGTTTGTTGCATTTAAAAGAAAAACTTAAATTCTAGTGATTGTCTGTTGCGAATTTTCGATTTAGGTCGTCATTATTTTATTGAAAAGTGGCAAAAATAGAACATTTTCTGAAAACGAAACAATGAAGTTTACAACTCTGTAAATCAGCAATGAAAATTGATATAACAATTCTGTGAATTGCACATAATAGTACATGTACAGTGGACAAAATTGATGTTAAACATGAGTCTCAAAAAATTGAGTATTATGGAAATACGGCTTTTGCAGAACCCTTGTAGATAACATAACCAATTCACATAAGATACAAATAGACATATTGAATTTGTCCACTTTGAATAGTGTAATGAATGCCGTTTACAGAACCGCGATATCTGTTCTTGATGCAGAGCTATTAATTTGTAAACTTCGTGCTTCTATATTTTTCTAAGTTTCGAATTCTTCAAAATATTTTAAACAAAATTCGGGCTCTAAATCAAAATTCCGCTTCCAACAGACACTAGAATTTAACTTACTCTCTCAAATGCAACAAATTTCATTAAAAGCGACTCGGGAGTTATCTCAGAAAAGCGTTTCTGCATTTTACATGTATCTGAATCGGCCGCGTCAGAGTTGGGCCCGAGCAAAAGGTTTCTCTTAAACAATTTGCCTAGGGATCAAATAAATGAATAATAACTGCATTGCCATTGCCAAAGATGCTGCAAACGAATTCTTGAACGCTACGCACTGTCAATACAAGTAAAATATGTATTTTTTAAATAAAATATTATACTCGTATGTGCCAAAAACTGTGCCCAACATAACTGATGTCAATGCTTCCATGTTTTTGTCTATTTAGTAAGAAAAGAAAATATCACACGAACTTTAGAACTACGTCAGTTCGAAACCAGCAAAGCAGTGCATGCCGCTGATATGAAAAATGTAAAGGCCATGAAATGAACAAGTTGAGGACAAATATGTTAATGAAACTTTGTCATTCAAGATCCTTGTTTAACGTTCTTGTACATATGCAACGGCCAGTGAAAAATCTCAATGACGCTGTCATTTGTTCCAATGTGTTACGCAGGAGCAGCTGTCACCGGTCATGTATCACGAGTAATTGCACCGAAATTATAGTCGCAACAGCGAGCACGTATAAGAAGCAGGAGTTCTGCAGAATATACGAGGGCGAGTCAAATGAAAGTGAGCCAATGCGAATACATGACAAACGGGGTACTTTATTTAAAAGTAGCCTCCATGAGCATTTAGACATTTGTCCCATTGACAAACGAGTCGCGTAATTCCTGTCTCATAAAGCTCCTGGGGTTGTTGCTTCAAAACGTCTGCAACTGCCTTTCATGTCGTCGTCCGAGACGAATCTGGTTCCCTTGAGCTGTTTTTTCGGTTGCCCCAAAATGTGGAAGTCGCAAGGCGACAGGTCTGAGCTGTATGGCAGATGTGGCAGCGTTTCCTGCTTGAACTTTGTCAGTTTTGTATTAACCACACCAGCGACGTGGGGACGGGCATTGTCGTGGAACAAGATGACCCCATTCGTCAATTTTTCACGTAGTTTGTTCTTGATTGCGACACGCAGCCGATCCGGCATTTCACAATATCGGAAACAATTGATAGTCTCTCAAGATTTAGCAAATTCCATCAGTAATGGCCCCTGACGATCAAAAAATAAAGTCAACAACACCTTTCCGGTGAAAATGAAGGCCTTTGATTTTTTGGGGCTGGTGAATTCGAATGTTTCCATTGTAAGCTGTGCCGTCGTGTTTCAGGCTCGTAGCTGTGGCATGATGGTTCGTTTTCGATCACAATTGCAGACAAGAAATCGTCACCCTTATTGTGATACCGGATCAGATGAGTAAAGGCAGCGCCGAACTTCTCCGTATTCTGGCGGTGGTTCAGAATCTTGAGCATCCATTGCGCACACAAGAGCCGATAACCGAGATGTTCATTAATTATGGCGTGAATGGCGACGGTGAACCGAACCGCGACTGATGTTCACACGCTCTGCCAGTTCATCGATGCTTATCCTCCGTTCTTGTGTCATCAGCTCATCAACCTTGCACTTTTGTTAGGGGTGATTGCACAACGGCTTCGGTCCGGTCTGGGATCGTCTTTGCAACTTTCACGACCTTCTTTGAACCGTTTGTTCTAACGCTTCACAGTGGCCAATGAAATGCAATGTTCAATGCACACGGCAGCCATACGGTGACTAATTTCTTTTTGAGAAACACTTTCAGCTGTCAAAAACCTCACGACACCACGCTGCTCAACTTTTGGAGTGTCCATTACGTCACGCAACCATGTTCAACCCAGTGTATGAGAGCATTAAAGAACATTTATCCTCACACCTGCATGTCCCTTTTGTAAATGAGAGATGCCTGTCTGCTACGCGTAGGCCTTGCAGATAATGAACTGAATCATAATTGCGCAGGGTGGGTAGGCTCACTTTCATTTGACTCACCCTGGTACATTAGAAATGCGAAGATAGAATGGAATATACAAATGCGAAGATACAGCTTGATAAAGGGCAAAAAGTGCCACTGGAAACAAAGTTTACTGCACGTATGCACAAAAACTCGCAACAAGATATCTAAACATACTTATAAATCTCCAATAAATCTACGTATCTAAGAAAAAGTCACGGTATATAATGGGTCAAACAAGGCAAGTAAACATGTTGCGCAATCACAGATTCACAGAATCCTAGATCCCTCCCCCATTCCTTCCACTCCCCCCGATGTATCGCGCGCGACGGAAAGCGGCGTGCTTCCTCCCCGCTTTTCGCTCTTGCGCACGCAAGACTGAGCCACCATCGTCGCCTCACCCATGCATCCTTATGCTTTCACTCGCACATACAGCATGCGGCACGCGGTCACGACGTTATCACCCTTGGACTTTATGCGGAACATGAGGGCGACGGCAGGAATGCGCCTAGAGTGTCCATATAATTGCTATGGCAATAATATAATAAGAATATCCGTCCGCTGAAGCGTCCCATGGCCCATTACTTTCTGCAAAAGAAGTAACAAAATAGAACTTTCATCATGCGACAATTTGCTGCGCCGCAACGTCTTTTCTTTTTTTCCTTTTGTGGGGCGGGGGCACCGTAATGAAAAAAAAAATGCAAAGGAAAATATGTTGGTCACAATCGAATGCCTACTTTGGGCAACTAATGTGGCTATTAAAGGAATATTGAAGAAAACACGAGACGCTTGGTCCACTAAGAACCGTGCGCATACTGCTCGGTATCCTACTCCGGCGAGACAAGACTTTCTGGAGGGGTTGCGCTCAAGCGAACGCGGTGCAATCCGTCGAGTCTCCACAGTGATGGCGGCGAGCGACCATTGTTTCTTTTTCTCGTCTGCTAGCTAGAAAGCGTCCAAAACTCTGCCAGGAGAGAATGTACTCTGCCAGAGAAAACCGAACACGCACTGAAGTGCGCCGCGCAGTGGTCGGGGCAACAGGAGAAAAACGCATGCGCTCTGACCGGCTCTGGCAGCCCGCGGGTAGGGGAGCGAGAACAAAAAAATTGAAGAGGCTCAATGTGTCCTCGCGATTAAAAGTCAAAGTAGAACAAATAAATAAGAACGTAGTTACCTTGGGCTGGCTTTAATGTCTTCACTGAATGCTATCGCGCAGGTGAAAAAAAAAAATTGATATTTTTTTTTGTGACATGACGGCACGAATGAACCACCACAACGCTTCGTTTCATCGGGCGTCACGCCGGACTTTGTCAACTTGTCTGATAGTGTGTTGATTTGGCTTGTCTCGTTGTATGGCCTGACGTACAGCTTTGGAAGAGTTAATGAACCTTTGGCGTCAAATATTTATGGGAACATCAAACTTACAAAGTTCCGCAATTGAAACTCTAAAGCACACGTTTGGAAATGTCAATGCACCTTTCACATCATAAGTTTATGTGATCTTTACACCCATAAAGTTTCGGAATTGACATCCACGCGCTCCATAGATTCCACGATAGAGTGTAGATTCCGCGGCCTCCACGAGATGCCGCGGCGAGCCCGTTCGCCATCAAAACGTCCTTGAAACTTTGTGCTTGGATGGGGCTGCTTGCGTTATGTGACTACCAGTGCATGGGCGTTGCCGCGAAATCCAGCCGGAGTTCGAAATTTTCGCGGTGAAATGGCTTTTCGAGCGTCAAAAAGACGTTCTAGACAAAATCCAGAATGATTTCCGGCGCCGGGGTTGCTTTGGTCGGCGGTGCATGGACAGCACGAAAAAATTTCGGGGGGGGGGGGGAAATGAAGACAAGGAAAATGAAGACGCACTACAACTTACAGTACAAGCATCTTGCCACATACAGTACAAAGCACAAGCATCTCGCCACATACTCCTCACTGGCTTGCACGAGCAAACCCTGTCTGTCAGCCTTACATGCTTTACGCAAAGCTTGCCGACATCCTTCTCCAAGGCATCCCAGCGCTCCACGTAGTGCAGCGGTAGGTTCCTCACGAAAACGAAGCCCTGGAGGGACTGAATCATGCCGGGCCTCCTGTGAGGACAACGTTGAGGCAGCTTGCCCTACCGCGTCGTCGCTGCCGTCGTCACTGTCCCTATCTGAAGCAAGCACGTTTGCGACGATTGCCTCATCGGTTAGAAGCAGTTTCCAAATCTATGGCCATGTACTTTCTTTTCAACGGCAACGTCGTTCATTGCCGATGATCAGCGGGCGCATCAGCCATCTCCCATTTTGGCGGCGAGTCAAACCAACTGTTGGTCAAACGACGCTGAGAAACCGCGTGGCCAGGAACGATTTCAACGCAAGCAATATAGACGAACGTGAGCGAATAAGCTGTTAGCAGAACTGCGCTGAATGAAAAGCCAGCAAGCAACATGCAAGCAATCTGCGAGCAGCGCAGTTGGCGTAGTCCATTCATGTTTTGGAGGGTGGGGCGGCGTAGAGCTATGGGCGCAGCCCATTTGTGTTCGGAGGGGTGGAAGGGTGATAGGAGAGAGGCGTGCGGAGATGGCTGGAAAATGAATGCAGCAGCGGCCCATCGTGCAGCGGCTCGAATTTCTCGTTTTCTTTTTTTTTTCCTTTTCAAGGACTCCGAATTTCACTACCTTTCAGCTTGGGCACCCAGCAGCCACACTTCATTGTTATAAATGATAATGCGGCATCGGGGCATTGTAGTAAGTGGGTTATTTCACCATGGAAAACATAGAAAAGTTGACGGTGCAGCTTCTCATTGTCATAACTGATATATTGTTAAAACCAGTATTGTTATAAGTGGGTTCGACTGTCGCACATTTGTCAGATCTGTATTAGAATATGCTAACGCTGTTTGGTTTCCTTTCACCAAAGAACTCGTTAACAAACTAGAAGCAATTCAGAGGTAGGCACTAAGATATATTTACAATAAATATAGGTTAACAGGCTCACCCACAGAATTGCTAAAACAGGCCGGTATACTGACCTTACAAAACAGAGCCAAGCTTGCATGATTAAAAATTATGTATCAACTTATTCATAATGAATTAAAAATAGACAGTTCCAAATACTTATCTATAGAACAAACACGACTCACCCGACATAAACATTCGCTATGATTAAACGAACGCCCATTTCATACGGAAAGTCATAAGCATTCGTTTTTTCCTTTAATGACATGAGAATGGAATATGCTGGACCCTAGTATTACAAACAGCCCAACCTTATCTACTTTTTTAAACATTAGCCGAAAACGAATTGCACGCTTCACAATTATGACGTACATGCGTCACCATTTATTTGTGTGCCATTTTATTTTACTTGATTTCATTACATTGTGTACATAATCCCAATTCATTTAACGACACCTGAAACGTATCTTATGGATTGCTACCTCTTGTGTATACCCAACTTTTACAACTTGTATTACTCGCCATTACTGAGTACTATTGTTTATTTATGCACATTGTTTACCTGTTTTCCTGTTGTAATTATTACCTACCACCATTGCTATTTGATAGACTATCTCATTACCCCTTGTTACTCTTAAATTTACTGCCATGTATTATTGTGTAATTAATGCCTACCATTTTGTTCCCCTTTGTAAATTGTTGACCTTTTTGATTACCTCTTGCTTTTTCGTAACATTATTACCATGTATTACATTATTTTTCTGCCTGCTATATTGTTTGCCTTTGCTAATTGCCTATCTATTGTGTGTAATCTTAATATTGTGCGAATTATTATTGTTAAATTGTAACATAACTATGTAAATGCTCTTTCTGTTATGATCCCTAATGGGATCGACAGTATAAATAAATAAATAAATAAAATTAGTGTCAAATGGCCTAACCTCATGAGCTGTTCATGTAAACAAGAGCACCAGTCTTGTCAGGAAGTAATCAGTATTCCAGGCTAGCATGCACTTATGTTATGGCTGTGCTGCGGCATGTATTGCAGAGTTCTTGAACATCTCTGAGGGACATAAACGACAGCTCCAGAAAAAACAATGGCACATGCACAATCTTAGGCTTGGTTGTACATGAGGACCACCTAAAACGAAGTACAAATATTACATAGCCTGCAAATCATACAGTGGCTTGGTTCACTAAAACAGTCACCAAATGTGTGTGCAAAACTATCAAGCTCCAAAAAGCAACACAAGCAGTGCTTGTGTTATGTCTTGCCAGGTCACATGCACACAGACAAAATGAAAATTTCAGCTACATCCTTATGTGTGTTATCATTGAGCATACATACATTCAAGTTGGAGATGATCCTCTCTTTTGTCACACTTTTTGGTATGACAATCACTCCTCTTTCAATCTGATAGCGAATCAAAACCTGGGGAAAAAAGAACACAAAAAGCTGACGCTGTATACCTCCTGGAAAGCAGCAAATTCTTATTTTGATAACAGTACATGATGGCTCAATGTCAAACGGGACACAATTGCCTATTTTCAATGCATAAAGCAACACCATTGGCTGTGAGGGAAGAAGCCTAGAAAGTAGTTCAAACTTTCATGGATCTCATGTTACAAAGTGTAAATTAATGCCAGTGTTATGATATTGGTGATGTGCATTGGCATGACGGAAGAAAGACAACGCTGGTTGCCACAGTGACTGTACATCCAGCCAAATTAAACAAAAAATTTGGCAGAACCCATCTCATGATGACTGTCGACGGTAATGTGCTTAGCATTGAAGCAATATAGTGACATAAGGTAATGCCACCGTTGAAACATCTTACATACAAGACGTGTACTGCAACGGGACTCCTCTCTCAACCTTCCCTATGAACACTCTGCACCATCTAGCGCCGCAGCCACCACGAACCTCCACGTGATCTCCGAAATGCATGGTGTACTGGTGCAAGCACCGAGAAACACATCATGTGGCAGCTGAGCTCATCTCTTGTGCTTTTTTTTTTTCTAGACACACTGCAACCCCTAGTGGTGCTATCGAGAAGTCTGCGCATTGCCTCCGAGTTGAGATGTGTGGTGTGCCGTTGTGTTTTAATGCTGCAAGTTTTTCCTCTCTAACCACACTGAAAGGCACGTACTCAGTGACCTAAGCTGTAGCGAGGTTATGTGAAGAGCGGCACATACCCAGTGCATTCATGACCCAGCCTGCTAAAGCGTTGACGTGAAAGACGTTCAATGAAATGTGGTATTTGTGGCGCACCTAGCTAAACTATCGGGCTGCTGTCCTTCAGCAACCCATGAGAAGTGGGTTTGATTCTGCCCAGCACAGGAGATATTTCAAAGGTTTTTTAATAGTACATTCGGAAGGCCGAAATCGCCCATCGCAACATCGACTGGTCAAAATGCAGCCGGGTTCCCCTCCCGCTGCATTGCTGCTTCTGCACGCTACTTTCCGCTGCACACACTGCACCGTATGTTGGTGCCACTGTAAAGTCTGCACTCGATGCGGGTTTGCCGAGCACTGGAGAGATTCACCATCATCAGCCTATGTTTAGGTCCATGGCACGATGAAGGCCTCTTAACTATCACCGTTCACCCCGCCTTGCACCAGCCGATTCCAACTTACACCTGCAAATTTTTTAATTTCATCAGCCCGCCTAATTCTCTGCTGTCTTCGTCTGCACTCCCCTTCCCTTGGCACCCTTTATGTAATACTAATGGTCCATCAGTTACCTACCCTACGCATTACACGACCTGCCCAGCCCCATTTTTTTCTCTTAATGTTAACTAGAATATTGGCTACCCCCATTTGCTCTCACATCCACACCACTCTCTTCTGGCCTCTTAACGTTACCCCTGACTTTTTCGTTCCATCACTCTTTGCGTGGTCCTTAACTTGTTCTCGAGCTTCTTTGTTAACCTCCAAGATTCTGCTCCGTATGTTAGCACCAGTAGAATGTAATGTTTGTACACTTTTCTTAACGACAGTGGTAAGCTAGCAGTCAGTATTTCGTAATGTCTTCTGTATGCACTCCAACCCATTTTTATTCTGTAATTTTCCTTCTCAACATCCGAGTCCCCTGTGAGTAACTGACGTAGATAAATGTACTCTTCTACAGACTCCAGCAGCTGACAGGCAATCATGAATATTGTTTCTTTGCCAAGCTATTGAACATTACCTTTGTCTTCTGCATAATAATCTTCAACCCCGCTCTCGCACTTTCTCGGTTAAGATTCTCATTCATTGCAATTCATCTCCAGTGTTGCTGGACAGGACAATGTCATCTGCAAACCGAATGTAGCTTCATGCTACATTCAGGTGGATGACAATTTTTTCCCTTTCATAATACTTCCTCCACATTACGGGATTCCACAGAACCGATTTGCTCTATTCTGAGTCCCTGTGCTTCGACTTGTTGATTAATTTGCTCTCGCGCTGCCATCTGCTAGCCTCCTGGTTAGCTCAGATGGTAGAGCAACCGTCCCAGAAATGCCTTGGTCCTGGGTTCGAGTCCCATACCAGGACGAATTTTTCCTCAACTGCGAAACGTGCTTTCTGTGAAACCCGTATGGGTTTCCTTTTGTAGCTTCACGCTACATTCAGGTGGATGACAATTTTTTCCCTTTCAAACCGAAGACTGCCGAGATATTGTCACGTGGTGGTGACGTTGAAGAACACAGTAGCAATACTGTGAAGGACAAAACTAACTTTTATTGGGCGAACCTGTGCCCACAAAACAGGCTACACTTATAGCACAACGAAAGCGGCGAACACAGTCGGCGATCGTCGAAAAATCTGATCAGCGGGTCAAGCGCGTCGGCTTTTATACAGCAGTTGTCGAATGTTCCAGATTAACCGATGGGACCCGCGTGTCTTCCACAAAGTTCTAGACTATTCGCGTCGCGCATACATGCAATCAGATTACACAAGTTGCGGTGAAAGACAGTGGACGGAACCATCGATAACATTCCAGAAACTTCTTTTACATGCAGGCGCGTCCTGCGCTGCGCGGTAACATTTGTTGGCCAGCGAAACATGGTCGCCTGATGAAGATAAGTACACGTGTCATTACCCCCCTCTTAAAAAGCATCGACCCGATGCTGCAAACAAACGAAAGTAATAAAGAAAAGCACTCGTAGCAACGAAAACAACAAAATAAGGAACTTCGTCAGCGTCCGTAAAAGGGTTTAAGGTGCACCACGTGGACCACTTCAGATCGTGCGCGGCGCCGCTGTGAATGCGAAATGCCGTCTGACACGACCTCATAGTCCAGTGCGCCAATATGTCGGATGACTTTGTAGGGTCCGAAATAGTATCGCAATAGTTTCTCACTCAGTCCTCGTCGGCGTATCGGGGTCCATACCCAAACGCGGTCGCCGGGCTCGTACTCGACGAAGCGTCGTCGGAGGTTGTAGTGTCGGCTGTCGGGCTTCTTCGGCGCACTGGAGATAGGTAGCGACATCAAGATTCTCTTCGTCAGTGACGTGCGGCAGCATGGCGTCGAGCGTCGTCGTCGGGTTCCTGCCGTAAACCAGCTTAAACGGCGTGATCGGCGTTGTTTCTTGCACCGCCGTGTTGTAAGCGAATGTTACGTACGGTAGGATGGCATCCCAGGTCTTGTGTTCGACGTCGACGTACATTGCTAGCATGTCGGCGAGGGTCTTGTTCAGGCGCTCCATGAGACCATTCGTCTGCAGGTGGTAGGCAGTTGTCCTCCTGTGGCTTGTCTGGCTGTATTGCAGAATGGCTTGGGTGAGCTCTGCTGTAAAAGCCGTTCCTCTGTCGGTGATGAGGACTTCTGGGGCACCATGTCGCAGCAGGATGTGCTCGACGAAAAATTTCGCCGCTTCGGCTGCGCTGGCTTTCGGTAGAGCTTTAGTTTCAGCGAAGCGGGTGAGGTAGTCCGTCGCCACGACGATCCACTTATTCCCGGATGCTGACGTCAGAAACGGCCGCAACAAATCCATCCCAATCTGCTGGAATGGTCGACGAGGAGGTTCGATCGGCTGTAGTAATCCTGCTGGCCTTGTCGGTGGTGTCTTGCGACGCTGACTGTCTCGGCATGTCTTGACGTAACGGGCGACGTCGGCGGTCAGACGTGGCCAGTAATATCTTTCCTGTATCCTCGACAACGTCCGGAAGAATCCGAGGTGCCCAGCAGTTGGATCATCGTGTGGGGCGTGCAGTACTTCTGGACGCAGCGCTGACGGTACAAGAAGGTAGCTGGCGCGGACTGGTGAGAAGTTCTTCTTCACGAGCAGGTTGTTTTGTAGCGTGAACGAAGACAACTCGCGCTTAAAGGCCCTAGGGACAACGTCGGTGTTCCCTTCCAAGTACTCGACGAGGCCTTTTAGCTCCGGGTCTGCTTGCTGCTGTTTAGGGAAGTCTCCCGCGCTTATTATTCCAAGGAAGGCGTCGTCGTCCTCGTCGTCTTGCGGCGGGAGATCGATGGAGGCGCGTGATAAGCAGTCGGCGTCAGAGTACTTTCTTCTGGACTTGTATGTTATGGTGATGTCATATTCTTGCAGTCTGAGGCTCCACTGCGCCAGCCGTCCTGAAGGGTCCTTTAAGTTAGCTAGCCAACACAACGCGTGATGGTTGCCAACGACTTTGAATGACCTGCCATAGAGGTAAGGGCGGAATTTTGCTGTAGCCCAAATGATGGTGAGGCATTCCTTTTCAGTCGTAGAATAATTGCCTTCCGCTTTTGACAGTGACTAGCTAGCATAAGATATCACCCGTTCAATTCCGTCTTTCCTCTGGACTAGGACGGCACCGAGGCCTAGGCTACTGGCGTCAGTGTGGATTTCAGTATCGGCGTCCTCGTCGAAGTGTGCAAGTACCGGCGGTGACTGCATGTGTCGTTTCAGTTCTTGAAATGCGTCGGCCTGCGGCGTTTGCCACTTGAACTCGACATCACATTTCGTTAGATGTGTTAGCGGCTCCGCGATGCGTGAAAAATCCTTGACAAAGCGCCTATAGTAGGCACACATGCCAAGGAATCTGCGCACTGCCTTCTTGTCGAGTGGCTGCGGGAACTTTGCGATGGCAGCTGTCTTCTGCGGGTCAGGGCGTACTCCAGATTTGCTGATGACGTGGCCTAGGAATAGAAGCTCATCGTAAGCGAAGCGACACTTTTCCGGCTTCAGAGTGAGCCCTGATGACTTGATGGCCTCTAATACTCTCGCAAGCCGCTTAAGGTGATCGTCGAAATTTCCGGCGAAGACGACGACGTCATCCAAATAAACGAGACAGGTCTGCCACTTCAATCCTGCTAAAACCGTGTCCATCACGCGCTGGAACATTGCAGGCGCCGAGCGCAGTCCAAATGGCATAAGCTTGAACTCATAGAGGCCGTCTGGCATGATGAAGGCGGTCTTTTCGCGGTCCCTTTCGTCGACTTCTATTTGCCGGTAGCCAGACTTGAGGTTCGTCGATGAAAAGTATTTAGCATTGCAGAGCCGATCCAATGCATCGTCTATCTGTGGGAGGGGGTATACGTCTTTCTTCGTGATTTTGTTCAGTCCACGATAATCGACGCAGAAACGTAGGGTTCCGTCCTTTTTCTTCACTAAAACAACTGGAGACGCCCACGGGCTTTTCGACGGCTGGATGATGTCGACACGCAGCATTTCGTCGACTTGTTGTCTTACAGCTTCGCGTTCTCGCGTCGAAACTCGGTAAGGGCTCTGGCGGAGTGGTCGAGCGCACTCTTCGGTTATTATGCAATGCTTTGCGGCTGGTGTTTGTCGAATCCTCGACGACGTCGAAAAGCACTCTTTGTATCGCTGAAGCAGACTTCTGAGCTGTTGCTGCTTACTCAGGGGGAGACTTAGATTTATGTTGAAGTCTGGTTCGGAAACTGTGGCCTTCGAGGTAGATGCGGCAGAATCCGAGAGGACAAACGCATCGCTGGTTTCCTGAATTTCCTCGATGTATGCGTTCCTCGTGCCCTTGTTGATGTGCTTGAACTCCTGGCTGAAGTTTGTCAGCAACACTTTCGTGTTTCCTCCGTGCAGTCGAGCGATCCCTCTTGCCATGCAAATTTCACGGTCGAGCAGTAGACCTTGGTCGCCTTCGATGACGCCTTCTACGTCACCGGGTGTTTCGGTGCCGACCGAAATAACAATGCTGGAGCGAGGCGGGATGCTCACTTGATTTTCGAGCACACTCAAGGCATGGTGACTACAAGGGCTCTCCGGCGGTATCGCTTGATCTTCCGACAGCGTTATTGACTTTGACTTCAGGTCGATGATTGCGCCGTGTTGGTTCAGGAAGTCCATGCCGAGAATGACGTCTCGTGAACACTGTTGCAGGATAACGAAGGTGGCAGGGTAAGTCCGGTCATGGATGGTAATTCTTGCCGTGCAGATTCCACTCGGCGTGATGAGGTGTCCTCCAGCGGTCCAAATTAACGGGCCTTCCCATGCAGTCTTAAATTTCTTCAATTGGGCTGCGATGGGTCCACTCATGACGGAGTAATCGGCTCCTGTGTCTACTAAGGCGGTGACTGCGTGGCCGTCGAGAAGCACGTCGAGGTCGGTTGTTCTTGTCTTGCGTTACAGTTAGGCCTTGGCGTCGGATCACGGCTGCGTCGCGTTGACCTGTGGTTGGTACGTGGCGTCGTCAGGTGGTCTTTCGTCAGCGTGTTCTTTCCTGCCGGACTTCGTCGGGACGGCGGTGTGTCGTCGTCGTTATGTCGTCGAGACAGTCTTTTGGGCGTCTTCGTCCGCGGGGGAGGATCTTCGTCAGTTCGACGAACAGCAACCGCACCTCCATCGGTTGCTGCTTTTAGTTTTCCGGATATGGGCTGACGGACCGGCCCCGGGCTGGGCCAGTGTATGGTCGGCGTTGCGGCGACAGGTAGCGGCCAGGTGACGGCGAACGGGACGGTCGTCGAGGGCTCCTCTGAGTAGCGGCGAAGTAGTTGGCGATGTCACGAGAGCGTTCACCTTCCCTCGGGCGCTGTGCGTTGACGGCAAAGCCTCGCAATCCCAGGTCGCGGCATGGGCATCGGCGGTACACATGGCCGGCTTCGCCGCAGTGGTAGCAGAGCGGGCGGTGGTCGGGGGCGCGCCAAATGTCCGTCTTCCTCGCGTAGGTGCGCTGGCCGACGGGTGGTCGTGCTGGCGGTGGCGGACGACGAAATTGCGGCGTTACAGGGCCCTGGCGCGGCCGCGGAGGGGGACCTTGACGGCGTGCGATGGCGGCGTAAGTAATCGCATCTGGCTGGGGCTGCGGTAATTGTGGTTGCACCTCGGGAACTCCAAGCGATCGGTGCACCTCTTCTTTCATGATGTCGACGATAGAGGCCACGTGAGGCTGCGACAATGGCAAGACCTTGCGCAGTTCTTCGCGCACAATGGCCCTGATGGTCTCGCACAGATCGTCCGTGGCCAGTGATTGAATTCCGGCGTAGCTTGTTGGCTTAATGCGACGGTCGAATTGCCGGTTCCGCAATTCCAGTGTCTTCTCGATGCTCGTCGCTTCACGAAGGAACTCGTCGATGGTCTTCGGTGGGCTTCTTACCATTCCGGCGAAAAGTTCCTCCTTTACACCACGCATCAGTAGGTGGACTTTCTTCTCCTCAGACATTTCTGGGTCGGCGTGGCGGAAAAGACGGCTCATTTCCTCAGTGAAGATAGCGATAGCCTCATTCGGCAGCTGCGCTCTGGTCTGCAGTAGAGCTTGGGCTCGCTTTTTTCGCACGACGCTTGTAAATGTTTGAAGGAAGCCGCTTCGGAAGAGGTCCCACGTCGTCAAGGTGGCTTCTCGATTCTCAAACCACGTCCTGGCGGCGTCCTCCAATGCGAAATAGACATGTCGTAGCTTGTCGTCGCTTGCCCAGCTGTTAAACGTAGCGACCCTCTCATACGTTTCCAGCCAGCTTTCCGGGTCCTCAAATGTGGAACCGCGGAACATCGATGGTTCCCTGGGCTGCTGCAGCACGATGGGGGACGCTGGGGCTGCCATTGGGGTTGCCTTTGTCACAATCTCCTTGGTCTTCTCTGGTAGAAGTCCGTGCTCCGGGGGCAGCGGTTGAAGACGGCGGCTTGCTCGATGGTCCGGGACTACGTTGGTGTTCTCTTTGCGGTCCAGGCTTGGATCACGGCTTGTCGGGGTCGTCCGGTACATGAACAAAAAGCACCTCCACCAGATGTCACGTGGTGGTGACGTTGAAAAGCACAGTAGCAATACTGTGAAGGACAAAACTAACTTTTATTGGGCGAACCTGCGCCCACAAAAACTGGCTACACTTATAGCACAACGATAGCGGCGAACACTGTCGGCGATCGTCGAAAATCTGATCAGCGGGTCCAGCGCGTCGGCTTTTATACAGCAGTCATCGAATGTTGCAGACTAATCGTTGGGACCCGTGTGCCTTCCACAAAGTTCTACACCATTCGCGTCATGCGATGAAATCAGATAACGCAAGGTTCGGCGACAACAGACAGCGGATAGAAGCATCGATAACTTCCCAGAAACTTCGGATACATGCAGGCGCGTCCCGCGCTGTGTGATAAGATTTGTTAGGCGGTGAAACGTGGTCGCCCGATAAATATAAGTACACATGTCAATATTCACCAGTAATTTTCACTCCTAAGCCTCTCTAGTCTAGAAGTTGAATACTCCTAAGCATGCAATGAACAGCACCAGACAGGTCATGTCTCCTTGCCCGACCCCGTTCTTGATAGGTGATTTTCTACTTTTGTTGTGGAGAACCAAAGTATATTTACTTACAGTAAAGCTGGGCGAGTCCGTGCAGATAGTAAAGTTGTACCGACTTGCCCAGCTAGCTACCAAGAACTAAAGTAACTGTGGAATCTTTGCAGATATTTCTCAAGACATTTACGTATGCCTCCTGGACTCCTTGATTATGCAATGCCTCCATGACTTCTCGTATCTACTGAATCAAATGCCTTTTCATAATCTGTGAACGCCATATAGAGAAGTTGACTGTACTCCACAGATTTCTAGATTACCTGATTGATGACATGGTTGCAATCCAATGTAGAATATCCTTAACTGAAGCCAGCCTGTTCTCTTGGTTGATTGAAGTCAAGTTTTGCGCTGATTCTATTGGAAATTATCTTGGTGAATATTTTTTACAATACTGAAAGCAATCTAATGGACCTATTAAAGTTAAAGTTAAATTAAAAGGATGTTTTTTGTTATTATAAAGTAGCACATTCCCCACGGCAATTACCCAGTTATGCTGCTTGAAGAGCGGCATTCACTTACTGGCACATACATAGTGACCCAAATTTGTGTCAAAGAAGTTCAGTGAAGAGCAGCACAGACCGACTGGCACATAACACAGTGCTCCAAGTCAGTGTAGAAGAGATTCATTGAAGTGCAGTACATACCCACGTTACATACTCAGTCCCACATCCCCAGTGACCCATGTCAGTGTCAGAGAGGTTCTTTGAAGAGTGGTTCATACAGTGCTACACACCAAGTGACCCAAGTTTGTTCGATGGTTGGTTTCAAAACCAGTTCCCTTAGCACAGCAGCCCGACACGCTACCCATTTGACCATGCGACTACCCAGAGACCCAAATTTGCAGGAAAATGGTGATCAGATGGACAAACGAACAGCTAGCTAATGCTAATTTTTTTTAATGCTAATCGCATCGAAAAGAGATATGTGAGTGCTACAAATTCAGTAGCTTTCTAAGTAGCCCTGGCACAAGACCAGCTGACTTTGTACTGAATGTCTGTTTCAGGGACCTCAATAATGCTCTGAAGAGTTTGATCTACGAGACCAGCCTGGTCCAGTCTAGTGCTTGTAATAACACCTGGCCATCTCTCGCACTGCCTCCTGAGCACACCACGAGGACCCATGTCATGTGCAGCTCTGGTGGTTTCTATGGGTATTGACTGCATTCCCCAGTGGCCTAATGATCTATCAGCATGATTTTCTCAGTTGGTTGAGACTCCCATGCCCGAATTCCTTGGCTTAAGGCTAGTCTACTGGTCTGGTGCCCTCTGCTGGTGCAGCCTTCAGATAGGCTACAGAGGCCATCACGTCACCATGTTCCATGATCAATGCTACTGACAGAGTCAAGCTTGTGCCAGCCCGATACCCACAAAAACTGCAGGATGTGGCAAAGTACTACTTACAATTATGAAGAATGGTAAAAAGAAGGACACCGACCACTGAATGAATACAAGAAAAGACGTTTCGGCTCCCCTGACGGGAGCCTTGTTCACAATGAAATCAATGGCGTGCGATACAATGTTTATATGGTTTTAAAATATGATGTAAGCAGCGCGTGTAGATGGGGGGGAGGGTTCCGTCATTCCGGTTGAGGGTGTTATCTGTCATTTGGATTAGGAGAGATTCCAAGTGGTGTCTTGACGTCAAATCTCTTTCTTTTTCTAATATCTTCGCGTTATCCCAATCAATCCTGTGGTCCAAGTCATCTGCATGCTCTGCCAAGGCGTTTGAGGCGACTTTTTTCTTTTTTACATCGTTGATATGCTGCTTCAACCGCTGCTCGAAATTTCCTGTCTCGCCGATATATACGCAGTCGCAGTCTTCACATGGAATCCCGTAGACGATGCCAGGAAATTTAGTCTTTGGAAGCTTGTCTTTCACGTTTACCAGCCGGTGGCGTAATTTTTGGGACGGTACGTGAGCTACCTGGACGTCATAGCCGCGTAGAACGCGGGCTAAGCCCTCGCTCACACCGGGCACATACGGTATGGGGGCGCGTTTTCTTGGGAGCACACAGTCAGGCCTTGGGGGCTGAGACAGATGGGGTTCCACCGAGTTCACAAACGACTTCGGGTAGCCACATGCCGAGAGATTACGGTGGACCTCTTGTAGGTCGGCAGCACGGCTTTGTGGCGTTGTGCAGATACGCTTGGTTCTGCCGACAAGAGAGGCTACTACCGATCTCTTCTGGTTTATCGGGTGCACTGAATTAAAATGCAGATACCTGCCTGTGTGTGTGCTCTTTCTGTACACGGTGAATGCCAGATTGCGCCTGTCACGCTTTACGAGGACGTCCACAAAAGGAAGCTCGCCATCTTTTTCTTCCTCGACTGTGAATTGTAAGGACGCTTCAATACTGTTCAAATGTGACAAAAATGAAGGAATTTGTTCTCGCTGAATTATGCAGAACACATCGTCTACGTAACGTAGGAAGACTCTGGGCGGCGAGTAGAAAGAGGCGAGTGCTCGATGCTCAAGCCATTCCATAGTTAAATTTGCAGTGGTTACCGAAATGGATGCGCCCATCGGTGTCCCGTGCACTTGCCTGTAGAAGGTGCCTTCAAAAGTGAAGTAGGTGTTCTCCAGGCAGAACAGGAGGAGCCTCTTCAAGTCAGGAACGTCGATGGGCGTCCTTTCTGGTAGGGTAGGGTCATCGTCCAGAATGGCGGTGCAAGTTTCCACGGCGAGTCGAATAGGAACGCTTGTAAAAAGCGACACGACGTCGAACGAGACAAGCGCTTCTTGATCGTCGAGAGTAAAATGACGAATCTTGTTTATGAAGTCTTCAGAATGGTGAACGTGCGTGCTGCCTCTACCAACGAGAGGGGAAAGAACCTTATGAAGGTATTTCGACAGTTTATGAAGCGGAGAGCGAGTAAAATCAACAATAGGTCGCATCGGCACGTTAGGTTTATGTATTTTTGGCAAACCGTAGAGCGCCGGCGCCGAACCGTTAGTGCACGCGGCTATGACGTCCAGGTAGCTCACGTACCGTCCCCCAAAAAAAAAAAAAAAAAAAAATTACGCCACCGGCTGGTAAACGTGAAAGACAAGCTTCCAAAGACTAAATTTCCTGGCATCGTCTACGGGATTCCATGTGAAGACTGCGACTGCGTATATATCGGCGAGACAGGAAATTTCGAGCAGCGGTTGAAGCAGCATATCAACGATGTAAAAAAGAAAAAAGTCGCCTCAAACGCCTTGGCAGAGCATGCAGATGACTTGGACCACAGGATTGATTGGGATAACGCGAAGATATTAGAAAAAGAAAGAGATTTGACGTCAAGACACCACTTGGAATCTCTCCTAATCCAAATGACAGATAACACCCTCAACCGGAATGACGGAACCCTCCCCCCCATCTACACGCGCTGCTTACATCATATTTTAAAACCATATAAACATTGTATCGCACGCCATTGATTTCATTGTGAACAAGGCTCCCGTCAGGGGAGCCGAAACGTCTTTTCTTGTATTCATTCAGTGGTCGGTGTCCTTCTTTTTACCATTCTTCATGATGCCTCCCGACCAGACGGGCTTCCGTCAAAACCTCGACTTCATTACTTACAATTAAAAAAGATAAGACCAAACTCTGATGCCTTTTGTCTCATGATACTGTTTGATGCACCACGTTGTTCTGCTGTCTAGCAGAATGTAGATTGTGTAGCGTGTAGACACCTGAGCTGCAGTACTGTTTGGCTGATCCTGGGCTCACTTATTTTAATGACAGCCAGTTTCCAAAAGACATGCTAGGCATTTGAATGTACATTTCTATTAATGTTTGTTCAGTAATTTGCATGAACACAAAAGAAAAGTGTGCAGTTTTATCATAAGAGTGCAACACATTCCTTCACACAAAAAATTTATTTCTTGACAGGGAAGACAACGATATCAGGGTTATTTAAAAAGCAATGAGACTAGCTGCTTACAGAAAAATTCTGAAGTACCTGCAAGCCTCTGTGATAGTACATCTTTAAAATTACATTGCATGCATGTGTAAACAGACCTTCGATTTCAGTCTGCAATGCATGTTCATGTACATTCAAATTTTCAATGTACATTTTGTACAATGGCTGCTCCAATAAGTACTAGATGTGTGCAATCCATGTACGTGGTACACAATTTGAGGAAGGGCCTCTAGATACTCTCAAAACACACAAATGCTTGTGGTCGTTCCACTTTTAAAAACGAGTGATGATATGAACACAGCATATGCATCTAGGAACTTCAAGTGATTGGAGATGTGTAAAAAATGGGAATGTTTAAACAACCTGGCTGAGCATAGTGAAAATAAAAAGTATTGATGAAGAAATTCAAAATTTATAAGCTAGAAATTTCAAATGATTTTAAATATAAGACTGGCTTCACCAACCATTGCGGTCAGATGTTTATGAGTGCCCTCAAGTTCACCCAGAAAGGCAGAAGGGTGTATTAATGCTGAACTGTGTATAGTTTCACATGAGAGTGCTATAGCTGCAAACACAAAAGGGACACCTATATACCTGAGCAGGAGTTTTCCCATGGGCTTCAGCAATGGCCTTGATTGCAGGCTCTTCCATGAGAAGTGGGTCTCCTGGCTTTGCCCTATGAAATGCACACATGAAATGTTAATGCCCATAAAGATACTCATCAGCAAAATTTTCTGTAGTGAAGAAATATAATTTAGTAAATATTCTGTCATATTTTTGGGGCCTATCAAACATTTAACAAATTAGAATAGATATTTGTTAGAATATACAGAGATTGCCTCGGCCATCAAGAAGTGCTTTGGAAGTTCCGCACATGTACAATGCTCAAGGAATAAGAAAAGACAGGAAAACTTCAAGAAGAACACTCCATATATGCAATTACTTGAGATTACCATGTCATGTGCCTATGAATCTGGTCAGTAAGGGTGATGCGGACGCTAATATAAGTGTGTCAGCAAAAATTATGTTGATGTCACACAAACAGCAGACGGTAGAAATGAAAGTATGGGCATTCCCTAGCCCTAAATTGATGTGTTTCATTCTGTAAGCACTGTACCCATAGGCTTCACAACTAGCTTGCATAGAATGCAATCTTCTTAATATAACGCTGTTTATTATGATGAGCTTTGCCTACTGCACCAAATACTAAAGGCATGTAAAATTATCTCGGATATAACCATATGTTGAAATTGTTGGATTTCACAGCAAAGCTGTTTGTGGCTAGGGTTCCGTGCAATTTTTGTGTTTGTCAACAAATCTGTGTGAGAAAAAAATATCATCAGCAATGGCTCATGCCACTGCTCGCATGTTTGTCATCTTCTACCACAGCTGGCTTGTTGGCACCCTTCGATGTAACCACAGCAACACACTCGTGCCACTGCTCACTCGTTTGTCGCCGTCTTCTTCCACAGTTGGCTCCATTAGAACTCATCATGCCAGCGTTCCCATACTGCCCCTCCCTCTGCGAAGGCGCTGACGGCACTGGCCCAATGCCAGTCGGTGCGGTGATTTTGGTCTCAAATTCTTTGCCACAATATATCGCTCGCACCTTCGTCGTTGTTGTCTTCTCCACAGCTGGCTCCGATGCCGCTCATCATGCTAGCATTCCCATACTGCCCCTCTGTCACAAAGTGCGTGCCCATGTCCATCTCGACATGGCTGCCATTGCCGCCACAGTCGCAACGCCACTTACACGGCAGTAGGGAGGAAAGTTCCCTATTGTTCCTTAGCTCGCGGGACCGGTTGGTCACGTGGGTCGCCAGAGCTTTATGAAGGACGAGCTAGCGGCGGCGAGCGGGCAGAGTAGTTTGGAAGATGGAGCAGCGTGGTCCTGCACCGAGGAGAGACAGTTGAAGATGTGGTTGGCAGGCTGAAACCCCCAAGCCGGAGTCTTCGCCGGTAGATCGACAGACGGTGCAAGTCCGTCAAAATCTGTGGCATTGAGGTACCAGCAGCCCAATATTTCATCAGATTGGCATCTTGGCGAGCACGCCACAGATAAGCCTAGTTATCCAACCTGCTCTCAGAACTTTCAAGCAGACTTTTTTAATCGCGTTTCATCTTTCATTTAATTATTCGTGTGTTTATTTTTGTATGTTCTGTTGGTGTAGTGTTTGCCGCGTTTATTGTCGTGTGCATTTTTCATTTACGCCACATATTTTTTTATTATTTCACGAGTGTTGTAAATTTCCACGTGGTGGACTTTGTGTCGCGCGTTGCGTCAGAGTGTGTTGTGTGTGACCCGCACACTTTACGCAAAGCTTTGCATCATCTGCTTGTAGTTTGCTTATATTTTTTTCATTATGTCTCTGGCCTGATTTTATTTTATTAAACCAAGTTTGCTTTTATGCCACCTCCCGTCCTATGCCTCTGGTCCATGGTCGATCAGGCATGGACCTTATCGCCGGTCAGCAGTCAAACCATCCATAAATGCACGCGGGGTGGGTTTGTTGCCGTCCCATCACCTCCGTTTTGGAGAGTGCAAGTAATCCCAACCCAATCTTTGATACCCTACCTCTGTGAAGGCATGGACCGCACACTACGAGTCGGTGCAGTGGTTTTGGTCTCAAATTCTTTGCCTCAATATATTGCAAAATGAAAACGCGAAGACATATAACAAATGTATATGTCTATATATATAGCATGAATGATTGTGGAATGTATAAATATAAATGTGTGTGCGTACCTTTTGTCACGATGACCACCGATCAAGACAATAAATGTGTTTGTACCTTTGTTCGAAATTCTGTGCCACCTCTTTGTTGTGTGCTACACAGCTTTGCTGATCATCCGCCTTCACAGAGTGGAATGGCTCATTATTTTTTCTACCTTACTCAACACTGCTACATGTGTACTGCATTATAGTATATGATCAGCATAAAGTGTAGAAGGTACAACAGCACAACAGCCAAGAAACATGGCAGAAAGTTTTATGAGTAGTCATTTCTTAAAAATAAAATGCTACATTAAGAGTTTACAGTTTAAGTTATATTTGTTCATAGCATGCCTTGGCATGTAAGGAACACGACATGTTTCAGACCTTGTTTACACACTGATGTCACAAAGATGCAGTGCCCACTATTGTGATATGTCTGAAGAAGGCGATGGCGACAGACTGCTGGGATCCTGTGCCATGAGCATGAGCAAAAAAAGTAGATGTTCTGCAGGAACTTGTCCCAACTACATGTCTTTTGTCGCTGATCTAGTTTTGGTTTCCCCACACCCTAAACAAATAGTTTCCTAGGCAGAATAAGTTATATTGCCAGTGCTCTAGTTCTGGGTTCACCATGACCCTAAACAAATAGTTTCCTAGGCAGAGTGTGTTATATTGCCTACCACTATTGACCTGTCCTGGAAAATGCTATACCTTTGGAAGGTATTTTTCCACTCTTATGGAAAATGGCCACTGGTATGGTAGCTCTCCTATATATGATAAGCATATTTATGACTGTAAAGGAGCTCCCAATTTAGCACATACCTAATAATGACCAGCAACACTATTACATAGTACAGTTTATACAGCTTGAAACTGTCAAAGGCTGTCGAAAAAGACAAAACAAGGGAGAACATCAAAGCAATCCTTACATCTGTTTGTCATTTATCAGAAGTTTTTCATGACCAGTGTCTCCTTAATGTTTGGGCAGCATCATTTCATAATTTATAATATATTAAATACAATGAAACATGACTTATGCCAGCACATCTAACTGTGGCAATTTGTCAAGATGCATTCGTAAACCGATTTGCCAAATGAATTTATAAAGGCAACAACACAAATATATCAAGCAAATTAAAATTGTTAACTGGCGACGCACTGTACTATCCACTTTCGTCATAGAACAACAATTCATTTATCAAATATACAGTAAAAGCTAGTGGTATATATGAGTAGAGAGCCCCAGCATGATGAAATACAGATGACCCTGATTGCTGGCACTGTCTTGGGTAACGTACTCAGAAATGCATACAAGAATGCACAGCAGAACAGTACAAGTTGTACAAATGTTTTCCTTCACTGAATGCAGGCACTTAATGTGGCGAAAGCTCCTCTGGCAATAGTGCGTGCTTTTGTTTGTTCTTGAGCATTAACTTTGTGCAAATAAAAACAATCCCTCACACAATTGCACAATTCAGATTACCATGGGCGATCAGGGGAACCCAAGGGGCTGTAGGCAGTAACAGCGATGTTGTGCTTTTTGCAGAACTCAATCAGTTCACTCTGATTCAAGTAGGGATGGCACTCAATCTAGAAATGCACAAGAATAATCACAATAAGTGAAAGAAGAGCTTTAGAAAGCTAAACAATCCACAAAGTCCAAAGTAGCTTAAATGCATGCATAAATGCACCATATAACTATCTCAGGACTTGTGGTTTTTAAAAAAAGTCAGGCTAAATTACTCACGATTACATCAGGGAAGATCAATGAAAACCACTCAGTTTGTTGCATTAATTTAGACTTCTCTGTACCTTTATCAAATGTGCACAGGTTGCAGTGTGCATGACTGAAGCAGACTCCAGGGCACCTCTAGAGCAACCCTGGGGCCCTATAACGTAAAACTATTCCAATATATTTTTATTCCAACCTCCCAACGTCAAATTTGCGTAACCACAGACGCAAGCATTGGGCAGTCACCCCTACGGTTGTCTTAACAGACCAATCAAGCGCTTTCCTCGTTCATAGCAGGTCACTTTTGTTTGCTTGAAAAAAGAATAACATTGCCTGCACTGAGCTGCTTGTCTTATCTAATTGGCTGACAAGAGGCGAGGAGCACGTTCAAGCGGAGAGGGATTCGATGGGGCCGACCCACTGCACTGAAAATCGATAACCAGATAAAGAGGATGATGCTGGCGTCAGTGATTAGTCCGCTTTCTCTTACTTAGCTTGCGGCGACTCGTCGACAATCGTGGCGGCATGCAATGGAAGCTTAAGAATGACGCTAAAACGGATCCTCAGCAAAGAAGAGTGGGCAGAACGAGGTCGTAAATGTGCCAAAAAGTGCTCGAAAGCATTACATGGCCATGCAAAAAGCTTTATTATATGCAATTAAACCCATGCTCTCCCGCAGGTGCGAGTAGCCAGTCCCTGAGCGATCGGCAGCAGCCATCTTTTATTCCTTTTGGAACGGGGCAGCCTGCAGCTATTCAGAAAAAAATTCAGTTTTGTTTGGCAGAATAATGCATCTTTAACGTGCACACGTCACTTTGACGCGGTGAGTTTTTGCGGTTTTGTGACGTCGCACAAATGGCAGGTGAAGTGGGTGCATCCCAAAAACTTTTGAGCAATATCCGAGGGCTAATGGCAAAAAGGCGCCGAATCAGAAATAATGATTTTTCTTTTGTTCGGTCAAACCATGCATGATCGGTGTGTACATGTCATATCATATGGGGAGCTATCGCAGTTTTCACGATGTCGTGTGACAGACAGGTGAAGTGGGGGTGGTCCAAAAAAGATTTTGACCAATCGCAGAGGGCTACAGAATTGGAATAGAAAAGTTTGGAATAGTTTTATGTTATAGTGCCCCTGGTGCTCCAATGCTTTGACTATGAGGGACGCTGTCTGGAGCTTCTTTAGACAACTAAGAGTGCTGTTAAAGCACCTTCATGGGGCCCAGCAACAACAGATCTGTGCACGTAGGGTGGTCTGTGTACTCTGACAAAGGCGTCTGGCCACCTGCATTTTAGCCTACAGCACGGGCACATTGTGCTGTAGAATGCATTTGCACCCTTTACCACAGGTCACTGGGTTGAGAATTTTTTATTATCAGCAAGAGTCTGATTGGCAGGCCACTGCTAGTTGTACTGTGTACAGTTGATTTAACCAAAGATGGAGGAGATATCATGCTTGAAAAGCTTGTGGCCCTTAAATTTATACAAAATGCCTCACGACCTCAAAGGTCCCAGAGAACTGGAAGAGTGCCAACATTATACTAATCCACAAAAAGGGAGACGTTAAAGAATTGAAAAATTATAGACCCATTAGCTTACTTCCATACTGTATGAGATATTCCCCAAGATAACTTCCAATAGAATAAGGGTGTAGTGCGGGACGCGAGCGCGGCTGAAAATCAGCAGAAAGAAGCGAGTGATGAGTCCCTGAAGAACAAGCAACAACTGACTTTATTTTTGTGTTCGTTCAGCGTCTACGGCTCGGTTGCACACCCTCGCACCACTTCCCTTTCCCACACACTCTGCAATATTTTATAGAGTCAAAAGGGGAAAGGGTGTCCGGCTGCTGCTGTGCGACCGTGAGGCCACCACATCACTTCCCCTCCTAGTGAGTTAGCGAACGTTCATAGGACGATTTAAATTGTTCACGAGTCCATATGACGGGGTGCCCTGGAGACTCGTCCACTGCGTGTTGTTGTGACTTGGCGTGGTTGGACAAGTAGAGCCTTGGAGGGTGGTGTCAGAGATTACGGCACATGTGAAACGATGTCTGCTTCTTCAATGTGCGCTGGCTTCAGTCGATCAAGTGATACCACTTCGTGACGACCGCGCACGTCGATAGTGAACTGCTTCTCACCTCGACGCAGCACTCGGAATGGCCCGTTATATGGTGGTTGGAGTGGCCGATGAACTGCGTCGTGGCGCACAAACATGTATGTGCACGAAGCAAGTTCTGACGGTACGTACACCGCGCGTGGCGCTGCCCGTCGCGGTGACGTAGTGCGAAGGTTTTCCATTATGTCTCGTAGCCTAGGTGCGTAGGCTGCGGTGGCTGTACAACCGTCTTGTGGGCTGCCCGTGAAGAATTCTCCTGGAAGACGCAATGTCGTTCCGTACACCAGTTCGGCCGCGCTGCTGCCGATGTCAGTCTTGACAGCTGTCCGGATTCCCAAGAGGATGAGTGGTAGTGCCTTCATCCAGTTGTGCTCTTCTGTTGCGGCGAGCGCAGACTTGAGCTGGTGGTGGAAACGCTCCACCGTGCTGTTGCTAATCGGGTGGTAGGCGGTTGTTCTGATGCGAGATGCACCAATGAAATGCATAATGCTGGCGAAAAGTGATGATTCGAACTGCCTTCCACAGTCCGTTGTTATTATAGATGGTGCACCGAAACGAGCAACCCAGTGGTGCAAGAAGGTGCGGGCAACCGTGTCAGCTGTGATATCCGCTATAGGTATGGCCTCCGCCCAGCACGTGAATCTGTCAATGCACGTCAGTAAATAGGCATTCTCTTGGCAAGGCGGCAGAGGTCCGACAATGTCGAGGTGTACATGGTCGAAACGCGCGTCTGGAGGCGCGAACGTTGCCAACGGGGTCACAGTATGTCGATGAATTTTGGCACGCTGACACGGTATGCATCCTTGCCCAGCAACGCACGTCTCGGTTGATACCTGGCCAGATGAACCTTGCTGTGAGCAACTTTTGTATAGCTTTGATTCCTGGATGCGACAGCTTGTGAACAGAAAGGAAAATGCGGCGACGTAGATTGGCAGGCACGAAGGGGCGTGGATTGCCCGTGGAGGTGTCGCAGCGAATCTGGTCGCCTGATCCCGGAATCTGCATCCACTGTAGCTTAAGGGCCGTTTTTGTTGTTAGGAGGCTTTTTAGCTCTTCGTCTTCTCTTTGGGCTGCCGCCAGCACGTCGAAATTAACTCCTTCTAGAGTGTTGACGATGTTTATAGCGCTCCGCGACAGGGTGTCGGCAACAATGTTGTCGCTCACTTTTACGTGGAGAATGTCTGTCGTGAACTCTGAGATGTATGCCAGTTGCCGAAGTTCATGGGCCGTGTACGTGCCACCGTCCGAACGCATAGAGCGGAGAGCATAGGTCAGTGGCTTATGGTCAGTTAAAATGAAGAACTCGACGCCTTCCAAGAAATGCTGGAAGTTGCGTTTACTCGAGTAGACGGCCAGCAGTTCGCGCCCGAAGGTGCTGTAGCGGTGCTCAGTAGGCGTCAGCCTCCTTGAGAAGAATGCAGTCCGGTACCATGTGCCGTCGCTCAGCTGTTGCAACACAGCGCCAATGGCTATGTCTGAGGCATTGACCATTAAACACTGGGGAATTCCTGGCCGTGGGTATGCCAGGAAAGCCGCATTTGCCAAGGCCTGCTTGCTTTGGTTGAAAGCCCTTTTCGCTTCTTCCCACCAAGGCAGGTCATTCGAAGATCCTTGCGTTGCCTTGAGCAGTCCGTGAAGCGGTTGTATGATATGGGCGCATTTAGGCACAAAGCGGCGGTATAAGTTTAGCAATCCGAGAAATTCACGCACTTGGCGCTGTGTGGTTGGCAGTGCAAAATCTTGTATGGCCTGCACTTCAGATGGGTGTGGCCGTACTCCCGAGCTCGAAATTATGTGGCCCAGAAATGATAACTCAGGCACGCCAAGTTCACTCTTGGCCACATTGACGACAATGCCGTGCTCAGATAGGTGCTCTTCATGTTCTTCTGGAGTGGTGCTCGCAATACGCAAGTCGTCCAGGTAGGCGTGACAAAAATTGAGGCCCCATAGAACACCATCGATAAACCTTTGGAACGTTTGACCCGCGTTGTGAAGGCCGAATGGCATGCGCAGGAATTCTAATAGACCAAAGAATGTAGCGATAGCAGTCTTGGGGACGTCTTCTGGCGACGCAGGTATTTGGTGGTATGCCCGCACGAGATCAATTTTTGAAAAAAGTTTGGCCCCATGCAGACCTGCCAGTATGTCGTGAATATGTGGCACGGGGTACCTGTCAGGCGCTGCGACACTGTTCAGCGCTCGATAGTCCCTGCAAGGACGCCAGTCACCCGATGATCGCTTAGGAACCATGTGGAGGGGAGATGCCCAAGGACTGGAAGAAGGTTGGATGATACCCAACTCCAACATATGGTCGAATTCCTGTCATGCCACCACCAGTTTCTCAGGCGACAATCGACGTGGTCGAGCGTGAACCAGTGGTCCAGTAGTAGTAATTTAGTGAAACACGTGTTTTACTGGGGATCCCACCTGGCGCTGGTGTGTCAGGTCAGAAAATTCGCTCAGTATGGAAGTGAAACGAACAGGGCCTGCTGGCTTGATCAGCGTAGGGCTGAGCGGCGTACGTCTTGAAGGCTTGCCTTTTACATCACTTTGTGACACAGGGTCCTGTAACCTTCGGTTACGCAAGTCGACTAACAGTCCGAAGTGGCGCAGAAAATCCGCCCAGAGAATGGCGAATTGCACGTCTGCTACTATGAAAATCCATCGTAGCGTTCTCTGCAGGCCCAGACTGACAGGGAGTGGTTTCCATACGTGGCGATGGCCGTGTTGTTGACTGCTTGCAAATGCGATGTGTTCGCGAGCGATGCTGGAAGTACGCTCACTTCGGCGCCTGTGTCGACAAGGAAGTGGAAACCGCTGCTGTGGTCGGTTAGGAAAAGGACTGATGAGCGCTGTTCTTGCATGGCAGAAACGCTGGTCGCCCTCAGCGCTTGCCCGGGGCGTTTCCCGAGAACTCGCAGGGTGGTACGCATTTGTGTGCAGCGTTGCCGAACTTGCGATGGTACCAACATAGTTTTTGGCGTTTCATAGGCGACTGCGGAGCACTCTGACTGGTTGACCATGACGCGGTATGGAGGGCGGCCACGGAATACATGAGACGCGAGATTTCGTTCTTCATCTCTTGAAGCTGCTCATGTGGAGACGGTTCGCTTGTGACGGCCGCGACATATGTGGGAGCTACCGCCATGATCTTGTCGGCTAACTCGGCCAGCTTGGATAGATCGTTCTCATTTGAGGCAGTCATGACCATTCTGATGTTCGGGGGGATTTTCTGTAGAAATATTTCTCGGAACAGCAGGCTGTCAAGACCATCCACTTTGCTGCCCAATAATTGCTGCATATGACACAGCAGCTGGCTTGGCGTCCTGTTGCCGAGGTTGGCTTCATGGAGAAGCTGTTGTAGCCGTTGGCTTTCGGGGGGCGTGATCCTGCGAATGAGTGTTGCCTTCAACGCATTGTAAACATTCCCTGCTGGTGGGGAAAGTAGCAGGTCTCGAATTTCGCTAGCGGTTGATGGGGGCAGACCGCTCACCACATAATGGTATTTCGTGGAATCTGCTGTGATGCGCCATGCAGCAAACTGTGATTCTACCTGAATGAACCCCAATGCAGGGTCCGCAGTCCAAAACGGAGGCAATTTGACGTCGACACCGGAGAGTGTCGGAATTTCGGTGCCTTGAAGTGTGTCCATAGCACTTGCTGCTCGTCCGGGTCGCCAATGTAGTGTGGGACGCGAGCGCGGCTGGAAATCAGCAGAAAGAAGCGAGTGATGCATCCCTGAAGAACAAGCAACAACTGACTATTTTTGTGTTCGTTCAGCCTCTACGGCTCGGTTGCACTCCCTTGCACCGCTTCCCTTTCCCACACACTCCGTGATATTTTATCGAGTCAAAAGGGGAAAGGGTGTCTGGCTGCTGCTGTGCAACCGTGAGGCCGCCACAAGGGCAACATTTGACTTCAGTCAACCAAGAGAACAGGCTGGATTCAGGAAGGGATACTCTACAACGGATCATAGCCATGTCATCATCAGGTAATCGAGAAATCTGCAGAGTACAATCAACCTCTCTATATGGCTTTCATAGATTATGAAAATGCATTTGTTTCAATAGGGATACCAACAGTCATTGAGGCATTACGTAATCAAGGAGCACAGGAGGCATACGTGAATATCTTCAAAAATATCTTCAAAGATTCCACAGCTACCCTTGATTCTCCACAAGAAAACCGGAAAGATACCTATAAAGAAACGGGTCAGGCAAGGAGACACAATCTCTCCAATGCTATTCATTGCATGCTTGGAAGAAGTATTCAAGCAATTAAACTGCAAAGGCTTAGGAGTGAGGATCAATGGTGAATATTTCAGCAGCCTTTAGCTTGTAGATGACATTGTCCTGTTCAACACTGGGGACAAACTGCAACAAATGATTGAGGACCTTAACAAAGAAAGTAAGAGCGGTGTTGAGCATTATTATGCACAAGAAAAAGATAAAAGCCTGTCAGGGGAACAAGAGTTGAGGATCACCCGTCAACCTAGAGTCTGAAGGAGTACACTGACCTACGTCAATTACTCACAGGGGACCCTGATCACGAGAAGAAAATTTACAGAATAAAAATGGGTTGGAGTGCATATGGCAGGCATTGCCAGATACTGACTGGGAGCTTACCACTATCATCGGAAAAAAAAAGAAAGAGAGAGAGGTGCACAGTCACTGCATTCTACCGGTGCTAACATATGGGGCAGGAACTTGGAGGTTGACAAAGAAGCTTGAAAACAAGTTAAGGACTACGCAAAGAGCGATGGAATGAAGACTGTTAGGCGTAATTGAGACAGGAAGAGAGCGGTGTGGATCAGACAGCAAACAGGAAAAGCCGATATTTGGATTGACATTAAGTGAAAAAAATGGACCTGGGCAGGCCATGTAATGCGTAGGATAGATAACTGGTGGACCATTAGAGTTACAGAATGGGTGCCAAGAGATGGGAAGTGCAGTTGAAGACGGCAGAAAACTAAGCGGGGTGATGAAATTGGGAAATTCGCAGGTGCACGTTGGAATCAGTTGGTGCAGGACAGGGGTAATTGGAGATCACAGGGAGAGGCCTTTGCCCTGCAGTGGACAGTAGGCTGATGATGATGTGCAGCAAAGATTCAAGCATTGATCTACGCTGGAATCTATGTGAAGTGTCAAGGAATGACTTCACTTTAAAGCTTGGCAACCACTGAGGCTAGGATGATGTAAAGAATAAAAAGAGCCATGAAAGCCAGTTTCAGAACAAAAAGCACTTGCAATAGTGGCCTGCCTATCTACATGCTCAAAGTAAGTTATCTCAACCAGTGGCTCATGGTAGATGGTGCAAGCAAAGTTGTGAACTTGCAAGCATGTTTAGGTCTGTACTGAGCTTGAAGGCTTCACACTGTAGAAGTAGGTACTTCACTTGCACATTGTACATGCCTGGATGACACTAATTACATGGAAACAATTACCTTAATAGTGATGGCCCAGCCTGTTTAGGATTTTGAGCAATTTTTGGAGCAGGAAAAATGTCGTTCTGGAGCGGTTTAGGTGCAGCCTCACCAGCATTTTGGAGCAGTTTTCGAGCAGAAAAATTTGTCTTTTTGGAACACTTGGAGTAGTTCAGCAGTAATCTGTAGCCATTTGGCGAAGCTTGTTATTACTGTGCAATTAGTAAGTGTTGCTCAACAGTGAAGTGAGACACAAAGCCAACAGCGACCAATTAAGCTGCACGGACGGTGTACTATGCACGGTATGTTGCAAGTACTTTTATTTGGGTAGGTAAGGAACGTAATTCTGTAAACAACTAAATTTTGTGGGCCAACGAGAACAAAGATTTGTGCCTGAGCGCAAGACGGACATAAAATTACAAATGTGTTAACAGTCAAACTTCAACATAATGAATGTTGATTTAACAAACTATTTTCATTTACCAATCTTAGTTGCACTGAAAACAGTGTACTTATTTCCCACAATTTAACAAAGTAACTTCGTGACGCAGTTACAATTTAATAAAGTTTTCGACCATTTCAATCATGTACTTGGAGCCTGCATGGTTAGTAAATCTAGCAAAAAAAACTATGTCAGATGAGGCAAAAAGTTATTTCAAATGTTCTTCTGTATGAAAAGATTGAGGGGCTAAACCGCTGTCAAAGCACTAGCGCTGGGATGCGGTAGGCGGGAAACACCATTGCGCCATTCATTCTGTTGGTAAATAACTTGGAGAAACATGAGAGCTGATGATTCCTTCTGTGCAGAAGGGATGGGGAGGGAGTGAACGCGCGGTAACGTGATCAAGCACGCGTTGGTAGGGGGTGGGGAGGACTGCCACAAGTCTAGTGTTGGTGGTCGCGTTATCTCCAATTTCCGAGACATGGTACGAAGCGCTCATCAGCGTTGTGACTGCAAGTTTGTGGTCATCGAGTGAAATCTGTTAATGTCTGCCTGAGCGGCGTGACACTAATAAAACTACAAACCTTACTTTGTATAGTCCCTTTGCCACCGTCATCAACTATCTTTTTTTTATGGTTCAGGACCAATATCCATATCTTTTTACACTTTTGTTTTTAATTTGTGGGCACCGGATGCAGGCACTAAGCGTGGCCAGCTATGGCGTCTTATGATTTACGGGGCCATGCGCCGCCACATAGGCAAATCTCGTACGCTGTCAGCCATGTCGATGCACTGCTCTTGGTGCGATCTGCACTGCACGCGCTGGTGCTCATAACAGGGCTATGATGGCCCGTCATTCTTGCAATTTGTTTATAAGTGCTTACTAACAAGATATTATCCACCCAGAATGCTCTGGGAATTTGTGAAGCTCATTTTAATGCTGAAACTTGAAAACCTCGAATTAACGAAATTCACGATTTAACTAAGTTTTTTTGCTGCAAGTACAACTTCATTATATTGAGGTTTGACTGTAAAACAATTTGTGCTGTCAGGCACAAAACAAAAAGCGATGGCAAATGTCTCATGTGCATTCCAAATGACAGATGTGCTGTAGTATGCTAAAGCATACTACAGCACATCAAAATGTGTTAAACCCAATAACAATGCTAGAAGCTTGACAGGGGACTATGCATCTATGAACGGTGCCAAGATGATAGGCCTCTGTATGGTGTTTTGTAAAGACAGTGATGGCAGTGGAGAACAACAACGTTCGTGCCATCCTGTACACTCGCTTTTGTTGTGAGGCAGTTTGTCTGCTTCCCATGCGTCACGTGGCCTCTGCGAAGAGATACAAGTCGATTCGGTGCAAAACCATAACTTTTGTCGCCGATACCCGACTGACCTTTCAAAGCACTACCGATTAGGCCTAACAGCTAAGGCAGTGTGCCATGGCGAAAAATTGGCTGTTGGCCGATGTGACCAGCAAGGTTTCCACAAGCCGTTGTGGAAACCTTGCCGCTAGCATGTTCGTATGAGTGGCTAACTGGCCATTAGTTCCAAGATCATGCATCCACGTTTTTGACAACCATCGAAACCTGCAACTACTGCAATCGTGCATAGAAGTTCACAGATTGGCAGGAAGTTCTAAACTGTATGTGCAAATGCATGAATCTGCATGCATGAACACAGATGTGCGATACGATCTGCGTGCCTTCCAGTGGCTAATGAGTTGGTGCTGCTTTCGTCGCGGTTCCCTTTGTCAGTGCCAGGTATAGGAATTGTTTCAACTGGAGTTAATGACCCAGACGACCCTTGAACCAAGACAGGCGAGCCTCGTAATGATATTGTGGTTGCATGAGGTAAGAACTCCAGAATTAAATTTTCTTTTGTCTATAAACCAACTGAGTACCGGGGTAACACTGCATGCAATGTATCGATCTCCACTGAGTATTTCATTAAACACAGTAGAACCTCGTTGATACGTTCCCGTTGCGTACATTTTCCCGGCACCAATGTTTGCAATCGAGAACACAAAAAAATGACCCAATAGAGTTACGCTCATGTTTTACCGGTTAATCTGTCCCCGGAACATGATTTTTTGGCATCAACGTTCAGTATGTCGCCAAATTGCGATTGTATGATACGTTTTCCGCCTGCTAGAGCCCGTGTAAACAAGAAAATTCGCGAGGCGCACGCGATCGAGAACAATAGCTGCCTGACCGCAATACTCGCCCGCTCGTCTCACGTGAAAGCGCCGGCGCGCACTCAGTTTCTCATTTCAGTACCACCAAATCTCTGGTCGGGTCGTCGCATGTGGCATTCACAGCTATCACCACCAATCCCACTGTGATAAACACCTTCACCTATCTGTTTCACAGCGCGTGGTGCCGTCGGAAGCGTAGCGCGCTTTTAATATGTGATAACCGAAATGCGGTGCCATGCCTGCTGCAGACTGCGATCATATACGCTCTCCAGCCTCTAGACCCCATGCGAACAAAAAAACGGGCGAGGTGTGCGCGATCAAGAACAGTATATAGCTGCCTGTCTCACGTGAAAATGATGGCGTGCACAGTTTCTTATTTCGGTACCAGCGAATCTCCAGCCTCATCGCACGCCGTGTTCACAGCTATCGCCGCCAAACCTATTGCGATAAGCATCTTCACCTATCCGATTTATAGCGCGTGGCGCGTAGTGCATTGTGCCATTGGTAGCGTACCGCATGCTTTTATGCGATAATACAAACACGCCGCCATTCTCTGCTGCTGCAGGCGGCGTGATGTGGGCATCTCGTTTCGCTTTGGCGGCATCCAGCATCGCCCGCCAGCTCGATTTCGTTTCGGTTTCCCGTCACGCTCTTAAAACACCACGCAATAGGAAAACAACAAAACGCGCCTCTGGGCGCTGGGAGCACCGCCAGCTCGACGCGTCTTGTTCCACAACTATCCTCACGATGCTTCGCATTACGTAGATGTCAACACTAGTTGAGTCTCAAATTTTTTAGTTCCTTAAGATCGTACGTTTTCCCAAAATGTATGAATGAGGCTCTACTGTATATGAAAACTAGTGTAGTAGAGAATGGAGTCATGAATAGAATTATTTTGAATGTTCACAAATTGATTCGTATAGTTGATGCATCCCTACTGAAAACATTACATTGTCGTGAAAATGCAAAAATACCGCACTTCTGCCCAGTTGGCACAAATGGTACTTGAGTGGGCGCAGGCAGGAGCAGGCAAGTCTAATAGTAGCAAAATGGTGTAAATGGTGCATTTGGACCATCATTGCCTTAATCAAAACCACTTATTATTGGATCCAATAAGGTGAGATTATTGTATCTGTGTTGTCTCGGACATGAAGCTCTGTAGAAGGCACAACTCTGCCCCAGGTGTTTCAGTGAACACACCTTCAAATCTTTCTATAACCCACCTTAAGCCAAAATGCAATTAAAGACAGAAAAAAAAGGAAGATTAAAGAAAAGGAAAACAAGGAAAAAGAAGGCGCAGTAGAGGAAAAAAAGATTTCTTTTGGCAAACGAATACTTGTAGCTGTACACGTAAAAAAGTAGGCAGTAACTGCAACTAGTTCTTTAAAATAGCTTAAGTTAACCAACTTTTATATTAACGTAGCACACATGTAATTGTGGAACGGAAGACGGTGGGCGCTCAAAGCATGTCCATTTAATAGCAGTGCTGAAACCAGGTTTAGTTCTGGGATATGCACCCCAAAAATGTTCCAAATACACTTGCATTTCATATAGGTAGCATCTTTCTACGGTGCCTACAGCCTTCCTTATGCACTGAGAGAAGAAGCTACAAGGAACACCGATATTTTTGTCACAGGTATGAAGATGAATGTCAAATTTAAAAAAAATATTATCTTTGGAAAATAAGTAAGTGCTGTAATCTAAGGATTCCTACTAAATGGAGATTTCTTAAGCCTTTGCTGCTTTAAATTTTAAGTTTTGGTTTCCATGATGTATTTTAAGTGCACGAACCTGCAGGATTGCAGGTTTTATCTTGGCTGCTTCTAGGAGACGAAGGAGCTGGTCTTTGTTGAAGTTGCAGACCCCAATGCTCTTTGCTAGCCCTTTTTCCACGCATTCTTCCAAGGCCTGTACAAAAACATGACAGTAGAAAGAAAAAGGTAAATAAGGACCATTATGTAGAGCTGAACAGCTCTGATGATCGAGCTTCTAAACTTACCTCCCAAGTTTCAAGGAAGTCCACATCACTAAAGATGAAATCTCCATTTTCATTACGAGGAAACATATCACCACCTTCCTGCACGGAACAGCAGTAGCACCAGTCACCAACAAATATGCCCTTAGACAACACTGCCACAAATGTAATGAAGCCATCTAGAAGCCTTGCAATATGTGACCTCTGACAGAATAAGCAAGGAATTGAGGAAAATAGCTGATGCCATTGCAAGCTATCACACAAGCAAAAGAGTTCCAAGACCATAGAAGGTTCAGTTCCAGCAGGAAACTGCTTGCAGGGAAGTAGGTAATTATTGCTGGAAGTTACTTTCGAAAATGTTAGCAATTACAATAACCATTGGCTCGATGCCATATTGCTGTTGTTTCCTTTTCCATAGCAGTTACCAAGTGGAGGAAGTCCCTCTATGGAGGGTTTAGGCCAGGACAGCCTTAACGTCTGCCATCACTTAGAGATGGTGTAACACATCCAAAGACCATGTGACACGGCTAAAGTTCTGCTCATGTATCTGCAGTGGATGCTCACCATATGATTTGGACATGCCCCAGAATCGAGACTAATGGTGAAAAAACACTTAGAACCGTCCAACTATGCACTGACCGACATAAAAAGAAAGCAGGATGTCTTGTGGACAATAAGTTTAAGTCTCTTGCAGTAAGTGGCTGAAATGGGTTTGCACAGTTTTGTCAAATTCGCTCCATTTACTATTCTTTGCAACAACCCTTGCAAATTGGTAGGAGAGAAAAAACGAAAAGGGTCAATGCCTACTTAGGTTGCAACTTTTATATAGATGCAAAACACCTTGAGTGGGGATTAAACTTATAGCACATCACTGCAAGAACATGGTACTCTTTGTGCCGTGATGGGTGCTGCAAACACTTTCAAATATTCCAAGATAAAGGATACACATATTTTCTCAAATAGAAATGCATGAGAAATGACCATACAAGGAGCTGAATAGCAATAGCATTTTGCTAAGCTGTGATTTGTTCTATGTGTAATGCTAGCAACAAAGACAGACCATCACAAAACAAACATTTCATACACAAAATGTGCAGAAACTATCTCAAATTCCTATAACCACAGGAGGCTTTTTTCACTCTCACCTGGTAGCCCATTGGCCAGTGCATGAGATAGAGGTCAAAGTACTCCAGGCGCAGCTTTTTCAGCGACACCTCACAGCACTCAAACACTTTGCTCCTGCTGTGGTAAGTGTTCCAGCACTGAAATGTTGCAACATTTTTCATTTAGTGCAGTGACTACTCTGATCATACAGAGCCTGCAGTGTGTTGTTTAGAGTAATGACTAAAGAAAATATATCAGTTTATGATGACTGTTGCATACCATCCTACACACAGCCTTGCTTGTTTTCAACTTTCTGCAGGATACCTAAAGACAACACTAAGTTGGGCCCACTTATAACGCACCTGGTTGTCATGCAGATTTTGTTTGTTACATTCATGTGTTTGCTGAAATTGTACCTCCTAAAATAAGGCGATTAATGTGTCAAAAATTTATTCTGGAAAAAAAGAAAGAGGGACTTCAGCGTTAACTATATTACCGCGGTTTTTAAGTTCTTTACTGTAGACAAAGGCTGGCAATCAGTGACAGCCAGCTCCACATTTTTGTTCTATCATTACCGATTTCTCTATCCCTAAATTTCCTGAAGAAAACCAATGTCTGTGCGTGCAGCTTTGAGGCATCAATGCCTTCATTTGCATGGGGTCAATTAGTGACTCAACAGCTTCAGAAAACCACTCAAAGGGGTCCTGCAACATTTTCTTATGTGATACATAAATCACATATATGGTAGTAGAGTCAACTGCTGGTGTAAAACAATACCGATCCACTGATATCAAAGCTGAGCAAGGCAACATACAGACGGGCAGAGATCCATTACATTACCGTCCCGTCAATACAACTGCGTCATTAGTCTCCAATCCACTATAAATGAAAAGTTGTTGCAAGGCTTCCACAAGAAGGGCTTCTTATATATTACCATAAATTGCTTTTCTGAGGCATTTCCTTGTTAGTTCAGCATTCATGTTGCACAAAAGCTCTTATCTTTGAGGGTTGATAGCCAATACTATTGCTGATTTCAACAAACCATGCTTCCCAGAAAAATTATTTCCTTCTGTATCTTTAAAATGGTGATGTTTGTTTAGAGCGCCAATGTTATAATTATTACTTTACATTAGGTGATAATTATTGACTTTAGAGCCAGTAATTATTGAATTTACAGCCAATATTTATTACTCATTTGCAAAGACTATGCCACACTTGGAGCATGAAACTACAGAGCTTAACTTATTTGACTTGAAGCCCATTCGCATGAATTTCAGCAAAAACAAGTGTCCTTGAAGGAACTACAGGTGTTAAACGTGGGCCTTAATAGTTTGCTTTGTGCTAAGGCTCAACCACATGGTTAGAAGCTGATGCTACCTCCACATCATAAGATGATGCACAGAAGGCAATGCCAGGATGTGCTGACTGTGTGGCAGTTTGCCTGCTAACTTTCTCATTGCTTTTGCAGGGATGTCAATGAAAAGCATGAGCACCAATGTGCCATGCGCTAACTGGTGGGCAGTGAGAACTAAGGTTGGAGCATCATGGCAGAATGTCAATCTTCTTGATGAGTGAAGAATGTGCTTGTTACACCACTGCCCTCATGTAGATCACAATATAGCAGCAGTACTGCCAATTTCATGACCACATGTTTGTTATGAATGGGGTCGTTATACATCATGATAACATGTATTTAATGAGTGCAGAAAATGTATAAGCCATTACTTACTTTTGGATCTCGAGGGAATTTTAATTTTATTACCGGCCATTTACATCAGGTTCTCACAGAATGTTGATAGTATAAAAGGTTGCAATGCCGTTGCCCAAAAATAGCCATAAACTAGTCATTTATTGAGTGTCTAGGAAAGCAAGCTTAGTGGGATCAGCTATACAAGTCAGCAATACTAGCAGTGATTCCTACATGCCCAATATATTTTGTTTATACAGTGTGCCCCTACTATCGCGCACCAAGATTTAAAAATCTGCAAATGCCACATAGCTGAAGAGAACCAAGGTAATGCGTCATTGCTTGGGGATACGCAAGAGTTTGTTTGCATTCTGCCTAATTGCACTTGAAATGCACTTAATAAACTTCTCAAATATTATAATTAGATGAAAAGTGTCAATGAGAAAATTGTAGAGCAAAATGAAAAACTCCCGATACAGCTTTCTGCTGCTCAATACGTGCTACATATAAGTGTGTTCTGAGCGTGAAAGAATCCTGCAAATACATGCAAAATGCCTCGAGTGGCCAGTCGCATGGCAATTTTGCGTGTATTTGTGGGCTTCTTTCACCCGGAAAAACTTATGTAGCATGTATTGAGCAACAGAAAGCTGTATTGAGAGTTTTTCATGTTGCTCTACAGTTTCGTCACTGACACTTTTCATCTAATTATATTTGAGAAGTCAATTGACTAATTAATAGCAATTATGTAATTAAGCAGAATGCAAAAAGTACTTAGTATCTCCAAACGACAGCAAACAACATTACCTTGGTTCTGTCCAGCTATGTGGCATTTGCATATTTTTAAATCTTGGTGCGTGATAGTTGGGACATTCTGTATATAAGTTGTTGCTTTTGCAAGACTGGTGGCAAATGAAAGCCAGCTCTGGTTTCACTCTGGTCCCCCCCCCCCCCCCCATTCCACTATTACATTCAATTTCCATCTCATTCCACTAAAAAATAGGACCATTGTGGAATAATAACATGAAACTATTAAAACTGCGATGTTCAATTTGATCTATTGTGTGTTTAGGTGCCCACTGAGAGACGACTCAGTTCACAGTGAATATAGAAATTCTTGTCTACTACATAGATTTACAAGCACACAGGGGGCCAGATAGCCAAAATTATTCCACAACACTATGACATCTCTTGCAACCCCAGCATAGTTTTATTACCCCATCAGTATGCTGAAGAACACTTACACATTGAACAATTAAATTTCTTCTTTCAAAATGCATATGGCAAGCCTCACTAAAGGCTGACCTTTTTTGCAGTATTGGTACTTTTTAGTATTTGACATTGCTGCACCCATGAGAGCTGTTCTCGTATGGCCATAAACCCCAATGAATGTTTTTGAGGACTCATTGCAATTCATAGACCACAGGTAGGGGTCTACGAGTTTTCTAGCAGTAGAGGATACATAACTTTCATTTAAATCACAATGATTGCATAATTTTTTATATTCTTTCATCCTTGTTCAAGCTCTTATTTTCTTATATGATAGCGCTGATGTGCCCATCCCCACCCTAAGAACTGCACACACTGTGCACTCTTTTATCACTACTTCTCACAAACTTGCTTTCACAAATAAAAGAGTACTGCTTCTCAATTTTACTCTGCATAATACATGGCAGTACCATCCATTATGGACTAACTTTTTTAAAGAGATTAGGAACTCAAAAATTATTCACACACTAGCCATGAAATTTCGTATAGATATTCAAGCAGTACGTACCTTCCCAGTGATCCAAAGGTCTTTCCTTTCCACAGTGCCATCCTTAATTTTGTCTTCAATTGCTCTTCCAACTTCTTCTTCATTCTGGTATGCAAATGCGCAGTCAATGTGCCGGTACCCTGCATCAATGGCAATCTTGACAGCCTCATACACCTGACCTACTTGAGACTGTTGAATGAAAAGAATACAGCACATCAGTTTAGTTGCAAGGCAATATGCATATGGTGTTTGGAAAAATAGCAAATGTGCCCAGCACTATAACACCAGAGCTGTAAACAAAACAGATGTTGACTGGTTAACAAGGTCTTTTAAATATATTTGAAATGCACCGTCTCACCTCTGCACACACATTCACCATCCCCCCAAGAGAAAACTAGCAAGACTATGTCCAGTGGTCTCTACTTATCCTCAGCAGGATACATGCTTCACCCATGAGCATTTACACATTTAAAGAAAGCTTGCAACTCCAAGTCCCAATGGTTCATGCCAATAGGCAAATGTGTGGTATAAAGCTAATCCCCTTGTGGGAGACCTTTACTTTTTTCTTTTTGCCATGGTGATATGGATGCTAGGATACTTAACTAATAAAATAATTTTTATTTTGCTCTCCCAGTAAAGTAAAGGAAAATTAAAATATTTAGTCACCTTGATGGCCTTACAGGCAGGTTCTACATTTACTGCAAGAAACAGAGCAGCAGGACACGAGAGAGATTAGCTCTATAATATAATGGAGAAGCAGGTCCGACGTATACTCCTCTAGCTTGCTACTATTGCCGGGGGGCACCACAATGATCATACGAACACGTAACATGCTAGAGGTGGCCCTTGTGCAATTGTCATGTCTTGGCTGCCATACTCACCTTTAGCAAAATGTTCCAAACAACCTCAAATTTATGTTTCTCTTTGACAGTGTGTGGGCTGTCATGACATCGATGTATTTGCCGCAACAGCAGAGCAAAACAAGTCAATGTTGCACTAATTAGCTTATTGCTCAGTAGTGAAAGAGCACTATTTAAATGTGCACAACATAATACTGATTGCATACACAGTTATGTAAATAAAGGAGTGGGAATGAGGCACTTTAGCAGCATTAAAGTCATGGTTTGCTTGATTGCATGAAAGGCTATAACTTATTCACAGTATATGGTTCACTCATTTTTTTTCTTTCCATTCAAATGTGAAGGTATTCATTTGCAAATTAATCAACAATTTTTAGAATCTGAATGGTTTCCAGATGGGTAAGCAAGTTGAATGAGTGAATTATAATTCTCCGAGCTTGGTAATATGTATGCATTCAGGAGCTAATAAACAGTACCAAATCTGAAACTTCTCAATGTGGAACAGCTAAGTTTGCTTGAAGCCAGCTGCTGTCCCACATTTACACTGCAGACTTCAAACAGTTGTGTGTGCATGGGATCATAAACTGCGGCACAGTTGCAGCACAAGGCACTGCAGGAAATTTTCCATGTTCATATGACAAAAATATGGAAGAGTCTCAGCAAATGTTGGCAATATCCCCCCCCTCAGTGACATGCTCCTCTTATGTCAACCTCCACTTCCTGCGCCATAGAGAGTAGCACATAGATATATGGTCCCCACAACACTACATTTCTCACTCCTTGATTTACGGGGTCGTTAGATCAGCTGAGAATAAAAGATTAAATGTGGTATCTAGTTTGCCAAACCATCGCCTTGAAATCTGCTGCACAAATATGCTTTATTTAAAAGCAAAAGTAGAGAATGATATCAAACTCCAATATACACATCACGATGCCTTTCATATAAACACCAGCTTCATGCTCCCCTTCTGCAACACATATAACGACAGCACAAACTGTGCCACCTTGTAATGAAATAATACTTTGGATCACATCAATTTTCTATCGTACCTAGATAAATATTATAGCCATGTTTTATTCCCTTGCACCTCTTTTTGTAAATTTGTTACATGTAAATTTTGTTTGTACTTCTAATTGGGCCTTAGTGTTTTTACCATTAATAATTATCCATTAATCCCCATTAGTCCTTATCTTTTTCAAAGGGACATAAGGAGAAGGCCTAAATCAATTTAGACTGATAAATAATGCCTTGGAAACTAACTTTCTTTGGTGGAAAGCTGCAGGTTATTAATGGAGAGAATAAAGGTCAAACCACAGTTATTTAATGCTAACAAAAAGTATTAGAGTGGTAAAGCTTTTGAATTTTGAACCCGAATCATGTCATTATGTTGGTCTGCCACTGCAAATTTCACAGCACTTTTCTATATTGGGCCCCTTTTGTGAAGTCCACAAAAGTTGTCAGGTTTAGTTTCTGCTTAGACCATCAGAACAGTGTCAACAGCAGGGGCCTATTTAAAGTCCACAGCAGAACTCCCGCACAAAGGCTTCTCCCAGCAATCTTTAATTACCCTATGTCGCATCAGCCAACTTCAATATATGCCTGAAAACTATCAAACCTAATCATGCCAATTAATGTTCAGCTGCCCTCAGCTATGTTTTCCTTCTCTCGGCACTCATTCTGTTAAATGGAAAGAAAACCAGTGTGCTTACTCTATGCATTCACATGACCTACCCAACTACACTTCCTCTTATTCTCAACTAGAATATCAACTACCTGTGTTTACTCTTTAATCCATGCTGCTCGCCTCTAGTCTAATGCTATGCCTATAATTTTCTGTTCTATCAATGTACCCCTCTTTTTATTGTTTAGCAGTCAACTACTAGTGCATACTAAATGCTATGAAAATCTACGATATCGAAAGAAGCTGGTGTTGAAAAATTAAAGGGAAGCTGAGCTGAACAAAAAGTGAGGTTTCAGTGAATTAATATAGCTTTTTCACACCCTGAACATGAAAGTCCTAATTTAACAGGCCACAAGTTGCCGCAAGTTGCTTTATTTTAGCAAAAACAAGCAGCAGCGCCTGCGGGAAACGCTACAGGCCGGTTAATGGGATCTGTTCGCGAAGACAATCATGACGTCATCCTCGGTATTGGCGAGGCACATGATTAGATTAGAGCACTCGCGTGAATACTGTGTTGACGTCATCATCACGCCCAGTCTTTCTCCGCTACACCAGGCACGCAAAAATTTAAACAGCGATTGTGGAGCTGCTACTCGCACAATCAAGAAAATAACTTTAGGAGTTGAATTAAACAGTGGCAGCCTTCCAAACCACCATAAATCTTCCGATTCTAAAACCTCTTCAGCTTCCCTTTTAAGTGACGTGGTTCCACAGATGCTGCACCTCTCCTCATGAAACACTGCTTCTTAAAATAGTTTTTCTGTTCTTGTACATTCACAAAGAAGACAAGGGCAGTGAGCATGCTGTTTGAAGAATTGGCATGTACAGATATAGCAACAAGAATTCCACAGTGTGGTGGTGTAACAGACATAAATGCATAAATTTTAACTATGTCCGCATGGCCATAATTCAGGTAGGGTGGTAGAGAAGCCAACTTTGTTGTGGAAATTCCATGCAGTGCTTGTATGTGCAGCTTGTGGCAAGTGTGCCAGAGAAAGCTGCCCATTGATCACACATATTGCACAAACAACCCTGTACCACAACAAATTCCAAGGTTTTATGTGCCAAAAACCATGATATGATTATGAGGCATGCCATGTGGCATACCACCTGGGGTTCTTTACTCAATGCACAGTACACAGGAGTTTTTGCATTTTGCCCCCATCAAAATGAAGCCGCTGCGGCCAGGACTGACCTTATACCCTCGGGCTTAGCAGCACAATGACAAAGCCACTACGCCAGCCATCACAGTGGGTTATGACATCTTTTAAGAGAAGGTAGTAGTATAAGGGGAGACTCTCACTCAATGGATGTGGAAAACCACCTGTGTGTGACATGTGCCGTTTTCTGCACACCTATAAGCATGCAGGAGGCCATGCAGGTTGAGTGTAAGTCGCCTCTAAATGAACTGAAAGGTTGCAGCTTTTTTTCTAGTTGAAGGAACTAATGCAGCGGCTGTAGTGCACGCAGTGAATTATGATTTTTAACTTGATAGCAATGTAACGTAAACACAGTGAACGAATGTGATATGTTTTAGTTGGTTATTCATTTTTTTATGGAACAACTCTGCCCCCTTCTGCATTCAAAATTTAATTAAAATGTATTCTGGCATTTCACCTTGCTAGGTATACATTTCCAAAAGCATGATGAGAAATACATGCTCTATATGATGCATATGAGGTACCCTTATGAAAAATACATTTTAAACTAGAGGCATACAGGCCATGTGGCCACATCCATTAGCTTATACCTTTCACTGCCTTACATGTTTAACCTAGCCAAAATAAACTAAAAAGGCAAAAGGGTACAAAGAGTCTCGTTTTGACAGCACTACTAAGAGCCTACTAAAACGTTTAAGAAAGTCAAGCGCGTATCAGCACTTCATATTAGCATGCTCGTAAGTTGTACGACAATGTTAATACAATCAAGACACGACGTTTAAAAAGTGATAAGTCAGTCATGCATGTTTGGCATATACGTATGACAATTTCATAAAATCAATTGGCAGGTGTTTTACACACAGAATATGGCATGTGTGTATGTTAGCAATGCTGCGATAATTTATATGGCAGTTTCGGCAATTGCAAAATAAGGTTATCCGCGACTTCGCATACCATTTAAAAAGCGCGCCATTTCTTCAAGACATGTTTTGTACCTTCCAAGTTCCAAGGCCGATTGCAGGAATCTTGTGTCCCGATGAAAGAGTCACGAGGGGAACATTGCTTGCCATGTCGCCGCGTAGATTACAAAAGTGCGTCTGCCAATGGGCTGGTTCCGGCACCGACGAACCTATCTGTCGAAAGTGATGGCGCTTGTTGGTAGGCGGAACACGGCATTAAGTGCATGCAACAAGAAAACATTGATTCGGTGTGGCCAAATATTCTACCGGACGCAAAAGCAAAAAAGAAAGACACCCACCAATACGAACTCTACAGAGGCGCTTCCTTTTTACTGCGAACCGCGACGTAAACCAGCGGGCGTACACAAGCACTCCGAAGTTCGCCGGCAGCAATCAACTGTCGAGACTAGCAAGCGCTACTTGCCAGCGTGGTTGGCGTGGTTGTGCGTAACGCTTTTCATGAGCAGCTGTAACCACTGTTGCTTTGCGTTACCCTAATTTTTTTGTTCTGATCGCTCGGTTGGCTAGGTGATTTTCGCCACTTCACCAAAAGACAGATAAGCTAAAGAGAGAGCGAGAGAGAATGGAAGAGGGAAGTGCTAGGGAAATACCAATGGAAATACTTTCGTGTGCCGTCCCTAAGTACCTAGAGAAGCAGTGCAAGTAGTTTGGGCAACAACCGCGCAGCGAAGGCGAAACTAGCGAAACCCAGCGATTTGTATGTGGTGAAAAGTACACATTACTCAAGTTCTGTGCGTTTACCTGTCTCGGATCAGGGGAAAAAAAGTAAATCTATTTTGTGCGTATGGAATCCCTTTTAGAAAACGTTATGAAGGGCCGTTGCAAAGCGCAGCCCGACTACTACGAGATACTTGGGTGCGACGAAATCTCTTCGGTACGTTGTCTCGCGGCATTTCTCTAAACAGTTGCGCTGTTGTGCCATCATTCTGTGGCGACTAAGTACCTTTAGCGACCTTAGAGTTCACATTACTGCTACGTAGTACTGGTAAGTACATCTGTAAAGGCTGTCAACTGCTTTCAATCGATAAGCCGCGCAAGGTCGTCGAGAGATCAACAAGTGGCTGATAGGAACTTCTTTAGCCTCTTTCCTTTCGCTTTATCTAGCTCATATGTCTGCTCGAACTGATGCTTGCGTTTGAAGGCGGTGGTAGCATGCGCGCCAACTCAAATTAATAATTTTTGTTTTTATTGTGTGGATTGACTGTAACGAACATGGCAAAAAAAGAAAAAAATCCAAATGTGAACGTGCACAGTCGACGTTTGAACACAGACAGTTCATGAACAGAAAAGCGATGCGTGAAATGTGCCAGCATATATTTGAAAAATCGGTACGCATATCGGCCAGGGTATGTTACCTTAGAACAACGAAAAGGTGTGAAAGGGACGTTGGGGACGTGTTTACGATTCTCTGGCCTGCGTGCACAAATAAAGCTACATCTAGCTACTAATTAACGTCCGGATGCAATTGACTGTCATATGTATACGTTCATTTTGCTGCATTAATTGTGAATGTAGTAATTTGTTCTAGCGAACTGGAATTGCATACTTAAGATGGGCTAGACCATAAAAAAAAAAAAAGAATTATGCATACGGAATAACTTATGAGGTACACCCCCGTTTGCTTTTGTAATCTTGTAAAAACAGTCAAACATTTAAATTTGCTGGTGGTAAATTAAGGGTAAAGCTTTTCCCATATCTACACTTGTCACGCTTCGTAAATTTAGTCATCCACAACAGCCGTAAAAGAAACTATTTGTAAGATGACAAGTAAAACAATATAATAGCTTTGCATGAATGTAGAGGGTATGCAAAATTGTTTACATTGATCAGGAATTGGCCTAATTCAGAGTATTTTCGCCTCATTGCAGGATGAACAACTCCTCTGTGAGTACAAGGTAAAAGCGCTTAAATTCCACCCAGACAAGAACCCAGGCGACCCTGAAGCAGGTACACATTTATTATCTGGAGGCAAATGATATGCCTGCAGAATACATTAGTAAAATTTTGTATAGTGCCACGGAAATACAGTGTGCACCATAGTTTGCTTTCATTACAGTTCCATTTCGTTTGCTGTCACTTGATAAGAGCATGTGTGCTGCTGGCTCTGTGACTGAATCTCCAAGCAAGTCTTGAAATCAAACACTGCAACCTGTGATACAGTACATTTTGAAAGTGACTTGGCTAGTTAGAATTTGGCCCATTGGTATTGTGTTACAGCACATTGTGAGAGGGATGCGACAGTAATAAAGTACAAAATGGCAAAGAAGGGCCGGTGGTTGCTTGTTGGAAGCAGCGACTGCATTTTGAAATTTCAGGTGGCTAGAAAATACAATTCTTATGCAGTTTTTGCTGTCTAGTTTGGGCAAGCAGAGTAAGTTCGTGCATCATGTCACATGAAGCATTGTTTTTATGATTATATGTAATCTAACAGATAGTGAAAAACCTTAACGAAGTTGTATTTGTGCTCAAGAGCATCATGAAATTGAAAATCTTGTCAAGTTGAGGTTTCGATATACAAATTTGAAGTTTTTATATCTGACCTATCAGCTACTACGTTTTCCAGGAGTACTGTTAAATAATATTTCAGTGCAAGTTTAGATGATAATTACACAACTGAAATATAGACAGCCACAAAAACTATCAAAGCAGCACTGCTGCTGCTGCCATATACGAGCATGAGGCCTTCACTATGGTATGGTTAGGTACAATTAATGTTCAAAACAACAATTTAAGGTGATGTAAACCATGATAATACCAGACTGACGCATTTTTGCATGTGAAAATTTGCCATGCAGCAGCAAGCCAGCACACTGAGTCCCACTGAGCACTCAGAGCAGTTGATCTTGTGACTGCTGTGCTAATAAACCCCCTCCCCCCTCTGCCTTTTTTTACACACATACAAACGCATAAAAAGAGAAAAATGCAAACTAGTAGTATTCTGCAGATATGTGGTGAAGTTGGCAAGTTGGCACCATGCCAATGCCTAGGCACATAAATTGCATGAACACTATGGTTAAACTTAATTACAGTTCATTGGCGATGAAAGTTGATCAGATAGGCGTGCTGGGCAAAGCTTGGCTCCACATCACTGTTCTCAAAGAAGCTCACATTATATTTTGCTTGTTATCAATTAATCATCATCATCACCACCATCATCATGAGCCTATTTTATGCCCACTGCAGGACGAAGGTCTCTTCCTGCGATCTTCAATTACCCCTGTCCTACGCCAACCGATTCCAACTAGCGTGTGTGAATTTCTTAATTTCATCACCCTACCTGGGCTTCTCCTGTCCTCGACTGTGCTTCCCTTCTCTTGGCACCCATTCTGTAACCCTAATGGTCCACCGGTTATCTAACCTGCGTATTACATGACCTGCCCAGCTCCATTTTTTTCCTAATGTCAATTAGAATATCAGCTATACCCATTTGCTCTCTGATCCAAGCCGCTTTCTTTCTGTCTCAACGTTATGCCTAGCATTCTTCGTTCCATCACTCTTTGCGCAGTCCTTGTTTTTGAGCTTATGAGAATGAATGTAATGTGCCAGCTGCAAGTACTGAGAAGGTGCCAGACTAGCAGATGCTACGGTTAAGTGTTTTACTCGCTTCTTCCAAATGGGCCCTTCATGCACATACTGCCAAATTTTTATTTATTTGTTTATTTATTTAACCATACTGCAGGCCAATTCTTTGGCCCTAGCAGGAGGGGCATTTTCGGAATGACAAACAATAAACAGCAATAAATTCGAAAACAAGCAAAAGGAGCAAAGTAACAACACTAATACAATGGAGAAGCAATTTCCTACAAAAAAAAAAAAAGAAGAAAAATTGCAGTGCGCAAAGGTTTTGTGAAACTGAAACAAGCAAATCATTTCTGCAGAAGCCCACAACGTGGAGAAACTAGTTCATGAAAGGGAAAAATTATTGTCCACCTGACTGTAGCATGAAGCTAAAAAAAAAAAAAAAAAATACAGGTTTTTTAGAAAGTTTTGCAGTTGCAAAAAAAAACTAGAAAAAATCCCAGACCCATGACAAATTTTTCTTCAACTGCGAACCTTTCTGAGTAACCCATGTGAGCTTCCTTTATAACTTCTTGGATGACAATTTTTCCCTTTCTTAAATGAAACTGTAATACAGAATTGCTTTGCTATACCTTTCTGTGAAAAGATGTGCAGTCTTGCATGAAAGCCTGCTAATAGAATTTTTTAAAAACTTTTATAAATGAATTCTTAAACAAAATTAAGGTTCAACTGTATTTGTAACTGGTGGTTCAGTGAAAGTGCACCTCTGTCTCTTTGCAACCAGCCCAGCAATTCCAGAACATTCAAGAAGCACGTGATGTCCTGTTAGACCCTGAAAAACGAAAAAAATATGACAAGTGGAGAAAGTCGGGCCTCAGCATGCCATTTCAGCAGTATGTCAACCTTAATGTTACGGTATGTTTTTATCTGTTGTCTGTATTGTTGTAACTACCTGATTGGTCTAATTGGTTTATCTCTATAACTGGAATGTTGAATTGGATATGTTGTGTTTACTTTCTGCTTCCACTTGCCACATAGTATGGAAAAAATTGTGTGTTTAACAAACTTTGTAGGAAATGTTCCAACAAAAGTGACTGTGCAGCTCTTGACAGTTTTCTCTAAAATTGAATTATCAATTGAGTGTCTTTTAAACATATACACATTTCAAATTGTAACCTCTACATTTTATGGCAAGAAATAATTTTTGTTGATAAGATCAAGGAACCAAGCAGTTCAGTCATTAGCAAGATTAGTCATGGTCTGCTCTTTTGTGCTTTTTGCTGTGCAAACACTGCAAAATAATCAGCACTGTTCACATGTTCCTTTTGCAACCTTGCTGCATTGCACATTTATAAAAAAATGTACAACATTGAGAAAACATTAACCAACTACAATTTTTACATGAAGAGGGCTTTCATTTAAATACCTACATATGCTGCAGGGCAAGCTGTTTGAATGTTTGGGGTGTTTCTACGAAGACTTTAAGTAATATTTAAGACTAGCCATTCTGAAATAAATGGGCATTTCTGTCAAAGGTGGCGACCATGGATTGATGAGTGATACATAGTAGTTAGCTGCAAATTAAAAAAAAAAATCCATGAATTGAGTTTGAAATCTTTAGTTTCAGTAGGGCGCATTGTAATTGGGAAATTGAAGCAAGCTGTCCATACAAGCGATGTCAACTTTTGTATCTGGAAAATTGCACTTACCCGTGGAACTGTGTTACGACAAATTTTGGCTGTCAGAGCATGTGAAACTGAAACTGGGATGCTGCAGCAAGTGCAAAGCCATCCTCTTGAGGTGATGTTCTGCTTATGTCACCCAGCAGCGGGCAGCCAGTGCGCTGCGGCTCCGTGCTCCAAGCTGTTGCAGCCCACCGGCTGCCCACTGCTGGGTGATGCAAGCTGAATGTTGCCTCGAGGAGTGCGGCTTTGAGCTTGCTGCAGCCTCCCAGTTTTGTTTTTGCGCACTGTGATAGCTGAAACCGGCCGTTCCACAATTCCGTGGGTAATCACATTTTTCTAGATCCAAAAGTTGATGCAGCTTGTGCGGAGAGCTCACTACAATTTCCCAGTTACAATAAGCCTACTGAAATTAAAAGAGTCAAAGTCAATTAACGATTTTTGTTAATTAGCAACTAATTACAATGCATAACCATCACTCCATGGTGGCCACCACTGATAGCATGTCGCCGAAGAAACCATCCTTTCATTTCAAAATGGGTATTTTTATATAGTACTTAAGGTATTCCTAGAAACACCCGGTACATACAGGGTGTTTTGTTTTATCGTTAACAAAATTAACAATTAACGTTAACAAACAGTGCATCTTTACAGCAAGTTTGACAGTGCTTATCTCAAAGCTGGTGCTAGTTCCAAATTTGTTCCAAATAAATGTGCCTTGCGAAATTACTGGGTTCAATTTGTGTCTTGCAATATGTGCACTTATACAATTCGTGAAATTTTTTTAATTATTCAGTTATTTGTACTGATTTCCAGTGTGATTAACTTATACCTCTTCTAGTATACCAGCTCAGTAAAGATTTGTGCTAAGTGCCATAGGCAATCTCTAAAAATTGTTTAATGTTGAACCAAAATACAGTAAAACCTCGTTAAACTGTACTCACTTAAACAGTCATCATCATCATCATCAGCCTGGTTACGCCTACTACAGGGCAAAGGCCTCTCCCATACTTCTCCAACTACCCCGGTCACGTACTAATTGTGGCCATGTTGTCCCTGCAAACTTAATCTCATCCGCCCACCGAACTTTTTGCCGCCTTCTGCTACGCTTCCCTTCCCTTGGAATCCATTCTGTAACTCTTAATGACCATCGGTTATCTTCCCTCCTCATTACGTGTCCTGCCCATGCCCATTTCTTTTTCTTGATTTCAACTAAGATATCATTAACTCGCGTCTGTTCCCTCACCCAATCTGCTTTTTTCTTATCCATTAACGTTACACCTATTATTCTTCTTTCCATAGCTCGTTGCGTCGTCCTCAATTTAAGTAGAACCCTTTTCGTAAGCCTCCAGGTTTCTGCCCCGTACGTGAGTACTGGTAAGACACAACTGTTATAAACTTTTCTCTTGAGCGATAATGGCAACCTGCTGTTCATGATCTGAAAATGCCTGCCAAACGCACCCCAGCCCATTCTTATTCTTCTGATTATTTCAGTCTTATGATCCGGATCCGCAGTCACTACCTGTCCTAAGTAGATGTATTCCCTCACCACTTCCAGTGCCTCACTACCTATCGTAAACTGCTGTTCTCTTCCGAGACTGTTAAACATTACTTTAGTTTTCTGCAGATTAATTTTTAGACCTACCCTTCGGCTTTGCCTCTCCAGGTCAGTGAGCATGCATTGCAGTTGGTCCCCTGAGTTACTAAGCAAGGCAATATCATCAGCGAATCGTAAGTTACTAAGGTATTCTCCATTAACTCTTATCCCCAATTCACCCCAATCCAGGTCTCTGAATACCTCCTGTAAACACGCTGTGAATAGCATTGGAGAGATCGTATCTCCCTGCCTGACGCCTTTCTTTATTGGGATTTTGTTGCTTTCTTTATGGAGGACTACGGTGGCTGTGGAGCCGCTATAGATATCTTTCAGTATTTTTACATACGGCTCGTCTACACCCTGATTTCGCAATGCCTCCATGACTGCTGAGGTTTCGACTGAATCAAACGCTTTCTCGTAATCAATGAAAGCTATATATAAAGGTTGGTTATATTCCGCACATTTTTCTATCACCTGATTGATAGTGTGAATATGGTCTATTGTTGAGTAGCCTTTACGGAATCCTGCCTGGTCCTTTGGTTGACGGAAGTCTAAGGTGTTCCTGATTCTATTTGCAATTACCTTAGTAAATACTTTGTAGGCAACGGACAGTAAGCTGATCGGTCTATAATTTTTCAAGTCTTTGGAGTCCCCTTTCTTATGGATTAGGATTATGTTAGCGTTTTTCCAAGATTCCGGTACGCTCGAAGTCATGAGGCATTGCGTATACAGGGTGGCCAGTTTCTCTAGAACAATCTGCCCACCATCCTTCAACAAATCTGCTGTTACCTGATCCTCCCCAGCTGCTTTCCTCATTCGCATAGCTCCCAAGGCTTTCTTTACTTCTTCTGGCATTACCTGTGGGATGTCGAATTCCTCTAGACCATCCTGTCTTCCATTATCATCGTGGGTGCCATTGGTACTGTATAAATCTCTATAGAACTCCTCAGCCACTTGAACTATCTCATCCATATTAGTAATGATATTGCCGGCTTTGTCTCTTAACGCATACATCTGATTCTTGCCAATGCCTAGTTTCTTCTTCACTGCTTTTAGGCTTCCTCCGTCCCTGAGAGCATTATCAAACTACTTAAACAGTAGTTTCGTTTTAAAAGTAGTCAAGTCAAATCCCCGACTCAGTGGCCATGGAACATAATGTGTTTTTTGTATCCGCATAAACTGTACCAGCTTTTTGCGTACGTGTTGGTTACCACGTAGTGTTTCCACTTTTCGTCGCACAAGCACGGCGGTGCGTCGTCTCCATCGGGCGGCCCGGCAGAACAAGCCTCAGAGATCGGAACAACGGCCTGCAAGTGCCCTGTGCGTTTGTGCGTGAAGCCACATCAACATCAACATCATTTCGGCGCCGTGCCAGAGAGCATTGTCCCAGGGATGAATCTCCGCATGGCTGCCATTGGCTGTTTTCGAGCAGATGCTCTTTCGACGCTAGTGCCAAGGTTCCCTTCAGTTACGGCCCTAACAGGAGGGCGATGCTCTAGCAAAATGGCGGCACACACGATTGTTTACGTTGTCATGGCAACAGGAACAGCAACGGCGAGGCGCCTCCTACCCCTAGCGTTTTTTTTTTCTTTTTGTTTTTATTATGCCGACCCGCTCCGCTCCCATTCCCCCATGCCGCGCGCGCCACTTACTTTTCTTTTGTTTTTGCCTGTATGCAGCGCGTTCTGTATTTAATTTTTTTTATTGCGCGCACGCTACCACGCAACACGAGCCAGCTCGCAAGCAATGCCAATGCGCGCGCTACGCCGTGCATTGGCATTACTTATACCAGCATGTGCCGGGGCATAAAAAAATTCCACTTCCAACACAACACATCTTTGGTCTCGCGTTATTGACTTCGTTTCCGAAAACAAAAATTTTTCTTTTAACGTGATGTGATGCACGTTCAAAAAATGAACAAAAGTGCAAGGGAAACGGGTTTCCGCTCCGCCCTTCTCATAGGTGGCGCCAATTACATCTGCCACCGAAGCCGGGGAGCTTCCCAGGCCGGGAATTGTGGCATCGTGCAAGCGGGGACTCGCGTCATGCTGAAGCTCGGATAAAAAAGACGCCGGGTGCTCAGCATAGAAGAAAAATTAGACATCATTCGTGCTATCAAACGTGACACAATGAAGTCGGTGCTGGCACGCGACAGGGACCTGCTGTTGACTACGGTGTGTGGCATTTGGAACGCGACGAAGTTGCTCGGCAGCGCTGCTGCGACCGCGAAGAGATGTCGGCTACGAGGTTAAACTTTTCACCATCGTTGCCGAAGTGTCGACTAGGGACAGTGATGAGGACGACATGGAAAGCGACAGCACGGGCGATTCAGGCCCGACAGTGGCAGAGGCTGCATGTTACGTCAGCCTCGTGAATGCAATCGTCGCGACGAGAAAAGCACCCTGCAAGGAAAAAGGTGCCCCATAACTTCTGCAGGGCTACCGCATGCATGCACGGAGAATACATAATGCCAACGAGGAATCTGCCATGCGAGTGTTTGCCGAGAAGAGGGGACTGGCTGAAAAGCTGGCACGCATCTTCAGTAAGTTTGAGGCCGCTGTCATCGCTGATAGGCCGCGGCGGCATCAAACGAAAGTAACACTTTTGTCGTGCGAAGTGAATAAATACTGCATGTTCTTTTCCCCTTTCATTGCACTCTCTGAGTTCTGTGTTCCGTTTTTAACTGGTAAGTGGGTGCGATCTTGTGCTATTTCGGTTAAACAGTACTACCGCTGAGTACGTACTTTTTCCGAGCTCCGGCCAACTACAGTTTAACGAGGTTTCACTATACTGTATATATATATATATATATATATATATATATATATATATATATATATATATATATATATATACACACACACACACACACACATGCACACAGGTTGTCCCACATAACTTGAGACAGTTTTAAAAATGAAAGGCACTCCGGATGCGAGTCGAACTGAATGCATAATGTTGGCACTGGCCTAGAGTTGCTCAGGCTATTTTTTTATTTTCCCCTTAACTAACGGATTAGTTATGTTTAATTAATCAGCTGTTTAAGTATTGGCTGCAGACGCGAAGTGTGATATGCAAAGTTGTAGAGCACCTTGAGAAACCTCTCAATAAATTGTTTCCAACACGATATACATGTATCTCACGTGTTTCTTGTTTCTGCGTTCCAAAGAAAGCCCGCAAAATATAAAAAAATACCATGTGACGGGGCGCTTGCGCACTGTTACTGTGCTGCTCTCAAGCGTGCGATGCATGAACAAGGTCGGCTGCAGCGAGACTGGCCCGTGACAGGGTGTTTTGATTGGCGTAGGTATCGGGGCATGTGGCTCTTATCGCATGACGGTGCAAATTCATGCTGCTGGCTGAGTATTGCCGAAGCAATGAAGCATCTAAGGCCACGAAAAAGAAAAGACGAAAGTTGCATTTTAATTCTGCTTGAAAGAAGGAAAGGGCGAAGCGCGTGGGAACGATGGAAGGCGATGATGGCTGCTACAATTTTGCCTTTTTACACAAATGACCTTTAAGTAGTTCTTGAATTGAACGATGGTGCTACAACTTTAAACCTTAGGGCTCGAATAACAGCGCATAAATCACATGGGAACAAAACTAATGGTAAAAAAAAAACCTTGGCTATATTCAAAGATTACGCATGTCCTCTTCAGGCGATGACTCTTTTCGCACTGGTCCCATCTGCTCTACTTCTCACACTTACTGTCTGCCAGATGTTCTTTTTTGATCTCACATCCCGCATGTGCGCATCGCTTCATGGTTGCAGTATCGGGTGGCCGCATCTGGCTTCAGACTTGCGCACCGTGACCGACGCGTCAGTCCCTGAGAGTGTGTGCCCGCAGGCTGTTCCAGTTTACCGGATGTAGATCATACCTTATGCACCTCCTTTGAACCAATCCCAGCGAACTGCAATATATCCAGTGCTCCTCAGGCGCTCGTATCCCTGCATGTTCTCCACAGCAACACTATTTGGCTATGACCAACGTTGAGCAGCAGATATGGCTTACTCCAATGAGAAAAGAGCGGATATGGTTTCGGCTCTAGGTGCGTCAAGTGGACATAGAAGGCGCGCAGTTGAGCTATTTCAACGCTGGCATCCAGGTACGCGTCCGAGCTCAACGACGATTGTTCGTGCATATGAAACGCTTAGACAGACTGGGACGTTTACGAAGAAACAGTATAAATTTTCAATCCTGGGCAAGGATGTGGAGACAGATATTCTGTCAAAATTTTCTTCAGGCTCACATGCAAGCGTTCGTATAGTGGGTGCTGAAGCTGGAGTGTCAAAGTCTTCAGCAAGAGTACTTAAAGTGACTCTTAAACGATTTTGACGATTTTGTACAAACGTACTGAGTCGTTAGAGTAGGACCTTCTCATGATTAATTGACGCATCTAGGTGATCCGCGTAAAGCGTGTAATTTATTATAAGGTATTAAAAATTTATGTCGCTGCCGATTGCAGCACACTGCTCAGCTGAATTTTCAGTCGCTCCTACACATTTGACGTAAGTTGCCCTAATGATGTCAGTAGGGCGAGCTATCCGATTGGCTACCCAGGGTGCGTCATCAATAATTTTTCCAACATTATTGTGATCAAATATTGTTCGTAATAGTTCGAATGGTAGTTAATTTGTTTTTATAAAAAGAAAGTAACATGAAGAGAATGCACCATAACAATGTTTCAGTACACTTAAGCACTTCCGGCACACAGCAAGTGTTGTCTGCTTGTGTTATAACGTGCTCCGTCTTGACGAGAGCTCCGTGGTCAGTGTCGGTCTGTCTTTTTTTTTCGTGAGCACCATGAATCGCTTCTGTTGCGCTGTGGGCTGCAAATGTAGCGACTGGCAATATGTCAAGCTGCGACATCGTGTGCTTCGGCAAAGCAGCAGACGAGCGGAGTGGCTGCAGCGCATCTGACTATCGGTATCCGATCGGCGCCAGGATTTGCATGTTTGCGGCTGCTACTTTACACCGGAGGATTACTACCACAATAGCGTTTCGCGAGTCCGGTATTCGGGTAAACGCAAGCGAGGGGACAGGGCCCGGCCGCTTCACTGTGCCATTTCACGGGATGAGCAGAAGCGCAAATGTGAATGATATGCACGATGCAGTCACCTGGTGGCACAGAGCTCAACCAAACACAGTAGCAGTAATGAAGTGTATTCTTCGCTGCTGGTGTAAATTTTTCGCAGGAGCCTAATCATTAACATGCTGTTTTTGTAAATGTTTAAAATGTTTTACACTTAGTTAGAACAATATTAGTTCTTTGTTTGGCTGGTTAAGCTCTGCGCCAAGAGGTGGTTGAACTGTGCAGATCGATCATGCCGCTGATGTACATCTATGCTAATAAAGTTGCTTCATCGGCTTGAGTTTATGCCTCCACCCATTCATCAAAATGCCCAGCTCGCCTGTGGTTACCGCAATACCAGACACATTCGGCGCTGCGACAGAATGCTCGCAACGCACGCTGCTTTGATAGCTCTCGCTTGGAGTCGACTGCCAAGCAGCTCGCGGAAAAGTTGGAGAGGCTTTGCGCACTTGCTCCTAGACAACCGGAAGTAGACGACGCAACGTGCCGTCATGACACAGTGCCAGTGAAGGCAGAGCTTAGCCCCGATCACTCGGCAAACGAGTTGAGGAGAAAATGCATGGCTATGGATGAGGGTAACTTGTAATTGTCTGTAGCTCTCTCAATATGAGACACTTCATACAAATTGTGGTGCAAATGACTAACTTTAGCTGTACCCTACATGTCTACAAAATTTGTCTGAACCGTTTCAGGGGCCCTTTAAGAATAGGCAACTTCATCCGTACCACGTGCAGTTGCACCAGATGTTGGAGCCCCGCGATTTCCAGAAACGAAAGGACTTAGCAGACTGGATTATAATCAAGAAGAAAGAGGACCCAGGCTTTGTCAACAAAATACTGTGGACCGATGAAGCTACCTTCTCACGTAATGCCCAAGTGAACATCCACAATTCTCACTATTGGAGTGACGAAAAGCCTCACTGGGTTTTGAAGATGCATCACCAATATCAGTGGTTGGTTAATGTGTGGAGTGAAATTTACGGTGGCACTATCATTGGCCCAGTGTTTTTTGATAACACGCTTACAGGTGCAAGATACATCGACATCCTTGATGGAGCGCTTGAGGATTTTCTTTGCAAAGTTCCATTGGCTAGGATCATGGATATTTGGTACCAGCATGACGGTGCTCCCGTGCTCGGCAGCAGCAAAGCTTTTCTTTCTGTGGGGCTACGTCAAGGATCAAGTATACCAGACACCAACCACAGTATCAGAGAACCTAGAAGAACTAACTAAAACAAGTCTGCAACTCCATCCCTGATACCATGATCAAGAACGCCTCGGAAAATGTGCCTATGAGATGCCAAATGTGCATTGCAGCAGATGGTGACCTCTTTGAACACGCATTATAATCAAAGGGCGCTTTTTGGATTGAAGGTCACTGGAAAATGATTCTGGCCCAAACGCCGCCTCCCCACTCAACCCCTTTATACTCCGTCATCAGACTGCCAGCTCTTGCCTATTTCAAGCATAAAAAAAATAAAGCTATGTTCTTGTTCTCTTTCGTCGCCTTAGACACTTTATCGCTTCGGCACCGCTCGGCCAGCAGCACGCATTTGCGCCATCATGCGATAAAAGCCGCATGCCCAGATACCTACACCAGTCATAACGCCCTGTCGCGGGCCAGTCTCGCTGCAGCTGACCTTGTTCATGCATCGCACGCTTGAGAGCAGTACAGTAACAGTGCGCAAGCGGCCCGTCACGTGGTATTTTTTAATATTTCGCGGGCTTTCTTTGGAACGTGGAAAAAAGAACCACGTGAGATGTATTGTGTTGGAAACAATTGATTGAGAGGTTTTTCAAGGTGCTCTACAACATTGCGTATCACACTTCGAGTCTGCAGCCAATACTTAAACAGTTGATTAATTAAGCATAACTAATCTGTTAGTTAAGAGGAAAATAAAAAGTAGCCCGAGTAACTTTAGGCCAGTGCCAACATTATGCATTCAGTTCAACTTGCGTCTGGAGTGCCTTCCAATTTCAAAACTTTGGCTCAAGTTATGTGGGACAACCTGTATATTAAAACCATTAGTTATGCTGCTCAACTGACAATTACTTGCACATATATTTTGTTCATTCATCCCATGTTTTTGTTAATTGAGAAATTAAATTGCTGCACTGTAAATTGCCTTCAATAGCTGCAAAGCTCTAAATCTGTAAGGCTAATTAAAAAAAAGTAATGAAAAGTGATGAATGGATTGCCTCTTCTCACGTTATTCATGAAAGAATTTTACTTACCTTTTGGTGGGCAGGTTGTATCATGTCAGGTTAAGAGAAAGAGGTGAGAAGGTGCACCAGCCTGTGCTAAATATATGTGGGAAGATTTTCATACCACTTTGCAGATTGCTGTTCCAAGACTAATTCATTACAGTAGGTGTACCAGCCTTTGTAAAACCAAGGTTTTGTTGATCTGCTCTTGGTGTTACATGTGGCTCATAGTAATCATTGTATGCATTCATCATTGAATTTAAAGTGCTCCTCGAGTGTTTTTTTTTTTTTTGAGATGGTGCTGATTATGATTCAGATCAGTTTTTAATGTTGTGTGATGACAGACGTAAAAGGAGTTGTGTGCTCTGTAGTTATTCAGCTGAAAATTTTCAGCATACACATTAGTTAACAGTTCCTCTGATTCGAAATTTTGGCACATAACCTTACCCATTTCACCAGTCATCTGCCGTGGTTGTGTAGTGACCATGGCATTGTGCTGCTAAGCCTGAGGGCGCTGGATCAAATCCTGGCCACCACTGCCACATTTCGATGGGGACGAAACGCAAAAACATCCATGTACCACGCATTGGGTGCACATTAAAGAACCTCGGGTGGTCGAAATTAATCTGGAGTCCCCCACTATGGCATGCCTCATAGTCATGTCATGGTTTTGGCATGTAAAACCCTTAATTTAATTTTTAATTTTGCCACTCTACCAGTGTGAAATATTGCAGCCAATACCAAGCACTCACAGCATGCATGAAGAGAAAACATGCATATACTGTAGCCTGTTTTCATGAAAATTGGTAGCACTTTTACCATGGTTACAGCACAGTTTCCTACAAAAATCACTGGAAGGAACTCTGGTGCTATAGAGTCCTACAATGCCTACAGGAGCTGCAAGTATGGTGGATCAGCCAACATAGGAATGATGGCCAGTACTTGAATTTCCCCCAGCTTCTGGCTTCAAACGGCTTTGTGGCTTTGCAATAAATTGATTCTTTTGAACAACATATTGCATTATAAATGCAACTATTCTCACATATCATTCATGTGCACAGAGACTAATTGCCTTGCTGCATTTATAAAACTATGAGTACTTGAAAATTTAGAAAAATAATGCGTAATAAATCATGTCACAAGAATGATTGAAACTACAAGCATGAAGTATTAGACAAATCCATCAACTAACCATAACTCCCGTGGTAGCTGAATGATTGCAGTGCCTGAGTTCCCTCTAGTGATTTTTGTAGGAAACTGTGGATTGTAAACAAGCAAGTGTAGCGAGCCCAGAGGTTAGTTAAAACAGGAACAAAAGTGGTCCTTTTTAGCAGTTCAAATGAACCTAGACTAAACGCTGACAAAATGAGGCTGGCGTCCATGCTCCAAGTCGCTGCAGAAACGCCACTGGATTCTCTGACATGTCCATCTCTTTCAAGTGCTGACCTCCAACTATGGTCTGTTATGGTGCACATGCACTGCATGCTCTCCCTTAGTCAATAAGCCCCCCAATTCGGTAGGCTTACCGTCAGAATGTCTCCACCAATGTGTGCAGGAAGGGCTACAGAATAATGGCAAGCTGGGAGAGTTGGTGCTGGTTCATTTTTGAAAAGGCACCTAGAATGAAAGACAAAGTAAAGATGGAAGACAGGGCACTTGTGCTGACTGCAACTGAGCATCTACTGCAACATGCAAGCGAGTATACAGCAGTAATATCAGAAAAAACTGTGTGCAAGTGTCACCTGGATGTCACTCCTTGCTCCCTCCCTCTTTGGAAAATGGATAAAAATTGTAAAAACGTGACTTAATTTAGGTATATCTTCACATGACTAACAGCTTAAATTCACTCTGATGCATCACTACAGAGACATGGCTGACCTCCTCTACTGTGCGCATGCTATAAAGTTCTGTGGATTTTTTTGTGTGGTTCAGATTAACCTGGAACTTTTAAATCTATTTATGTTGCAACCTACAGAAGTCATCAGTGTACCATACAAGCTACTATATATTCAAGTTGGAGTGCATTGGTCACTTTTATGATTAAATGTTTTGTAGCATAGTCACTTGCCCACACGTGCTGGCACAAGTGTGTGTAAATATCGCTATTAAAGAAAAAGTCAAATCTATAGGTGTAGATATTTGTTAGAACAAATTGTATAAAAGAAAAGATGCAGTTGAGCATACTTATTGAACTTTTGTGCTTCATTGATTGCATGAATGCTACAATGCTTAATGTGATACTTTTACACCCTTTAAAATTACTGTTTTACTTGAATATTTTTGTCAGTCTCTACACTGGGTTACCAAAAAGACTAAGGAACCAATGCTGATGGATTGCTGTCATCAGGCACCTATGCAAATGCGTAAGTAGCATTATTTGATATATTGTGTTGTGTGGCACTACTGATTTAAATTGCCAAACCGACTGCAGCCATGTTGTGCTCAGTCTGCCATGTGTGCAGACAAGTTCATCTTGGTGATATGCATTTCCCAGTACTGTAATGCTAGCTTTAACATTTTGCCATGTCACAGCAGTTGTGCAAAATGCACTGCAACAAACAATTTTTTGGAAATCTACTTTGTTTGGGAATAAAATCGGCTTGTTTTATTGCTTATGGGCAAGTTTTACAGGCATTTTTATACTTCCACATCTTGTTTCCTGTCAAATTTACCATTGTGGAGTCTTTTAAACACTTTTGTTACCATACAGTGCATAATGACTCGTGAGCATAGTTTTTTTATCTGCACATATGGTAAAACTAAATGAAACATCAAGAGATCTCAAATACTGTTTCATTAGTTGAGGTTTCATGTACTGGTGAAATATACAAAAAGGTGCAGAGACTAATTTAGTTATGAGTTCATGGGTACTGTCAGCTTAGCTGTAATATGAACATTCTCACTTTAAAGGGACACTGAAGAAAAAACTAAATCAATAATGAGTGATAAACTTGAGAACCTTATTTTTATAAATTTCACGGCAATAGGTAGAACAGTAAATGTATGTAAAACTTCCATTTGTTGAATTTCCTGCTGAAACTACAGTGCCAGTATGTCTGTGTGAAGTCTTAGATTTCAAGGTGCCATCTCATATTTGGGTGGTTGTGGCTTAGTAAACATTTTTGAAGATTGCCTAGTTTAGTCTTTGGCTCTTTTAGACCACTATGTAGTCCATCTGTACTGATCAGAAATTAACTATGGGCTCGATCAGACGCTGTCAGAATTCATGACATCATGTCTAGCTGTGTGGGAACTTCACCCATGTAATTGTTAGCATCATCCATATTTCATTTTTTTTCTTTTCTGGCTTATTCAGGCTCCTCTCATGATAAGAGTGGCTTATTTGGTATTGTAGAAGGCTAAGTTACTAATGCAGCTCGGATATTTGTCTTTTTAGTTTCCCTTTAACATCATCATCATGATAATTTATTTTGCTCTTAAAGGCCCTTTATAGGGCAATAAATAAAGGGGGGGGGGGGAGAACCAATGACAAAAAGGACACGTCATAAAATGACTGCAATGACCAGCAGAACAGCAGCCATTTTCCAGATATAGAATATGAAGTGAGTTCAACCGAAAAGAACATTTTCACCATTGAAATTGTGAGTTGTAACAAGTATTGGGAGAAACAGACAGAAACAGACATTGCATAATGGGGGGGGAGGAAGAAAGGGAAACAGAAAAATTTAAAAAACGAGAACAGTGATTAACAGTAATTAGCAGATTGACAGTCAATGACAAAATTAAGTACAAAGCAAGTACAATTAAGAACAAAATTAGAATTGTTATCTTCACTTGTCAGTGTACGTGTCAATAGCAGTATAGTAACAAAAGTTGAACACAAGACATACAAGATCTGAACAAAAGGTTTTGTCTTAAGGATCAAACAAAAAGTGCTGTTAAAGACTCCTTAAATTTTGCTGGATTACTCTCAAGAACAGCAGTTTCAAGCTGGTGAAAATATTTGTACAATCACTTCTATAGTTACTAGTTAACCATAATACGTACTACCATTGAATAGTAGTTAGGAAATGCCTCTTAACAGCCCATGATGATGGCATTCTAATGCTTCATTGAGAATTTCATAACATGCTGCTTTAAAGGGGTCGTGAACGACCCCTTGGGCTTCGTGAAAAGGCATAGCCTGCAGATAGCATACGCTGATATGAACACCTCAGCAAAGTATTGCAGTCATACGCAGTGCATGGAGCTAGCTAGCGGAATGCAAAGTCGCCTTTCTCTCAGATGCTTTCTTTTCAACAGAAGCCTGCTCCTCACTGTTTTCTGGACGCTTTGTTTCGTAGTGCAGCGGATTCCCATATGCGGTTGCTTTTGGCCAGCAACTGACATCAATCGAGAAGGGTGCTTGATCAGTCTGCTTTTTCCTACTGTTACTGTGTATATTTATTGACGAAGTTTAATAAACAGGCTGAAGTAAGCGAAAATCTGCTTTCGAATTTCAATAATAATTACGTACTTCCCGAAGAAGCTCACTGTCGTCTGCTCACGCTCGGCCGCGGCTGCCTGTGTAGCAATTAAGCTTTGGCTACCCTGCTTATCGGTGTCGTAGCCATCGGGTCTCGCTAATTTTGACTAGTTTTGAACTCTCAACTAGCCTTGAACCCCGCAAAACTTAAGGCCAGACCACACACACCACATGCATGATTGCTAGCGTGCGCTAACTCCTGGCTGCTCCTGGTTAGATGCCTTGGCAGACTTATTGATAGCACATGCAAGTTGGATGTGGCTATTATTCGACGGTCAAGCTGGTGAAGGACAAAGCTAGTCTGCACCACATAGCATGGTCCAGACGAGCATATGAGCACAAGCATGCACTCAAGCCCTGTCGTGCACAAAGCAAGTGCTTTGTGGACGACACTTGCAAATGTATTAACAAAATTTCTAACCATATAATGGAGCTGCTTATTTGACTGTTGCACATGAGAAAAATCTCCCAAGTACATAACTGTAGTTTAGTTCTGATTCTAAATAGCATCATATAAAACAGCTAGAGCAAAGGTAGCAACATACTTTTGCTTTAACGTTTATTGACAGTCTGTTTCAGTTAGCGGTCTCTGTCACGAGTGCCAGCACGTGAAGTGAAAGATGTGCATCTGCACACCCAAGGAAACATTTTATTGTGCCTTTGGCCACAAGATAGTGCTCTGTGCTTGTGTGTGGAAGATCTTTAACCCTATCTGTGTTTTGGATGAGCTGGGTTCGTTCATGCGTTTCTGGTAAAAGCTGCCAAGGATGAGCTATGCTCGTTGATGGTACTTTTCACTTTCTGCCAATGCCATGGCCGAGCTAGTTTCGTCTTAGTGCTGGTGGATGGTAGCACACAATTTGTGGGGCAGCGCAAGCAGGAGTGAGTTTATTTTGGCAGAGAAAGTAAAAGAAGCTGGCAACTGGCACTTTTAAAGATGGTTCCATAGGAAGCTCAAGCTTTGTTGGATTCTTTGTGAAAAAGAAAAGCTGACTTCAGCAATGAATTGAGCTATTTCAAAGATGAAGTGTACTGCTCTTTGAGTGAAGAAGACACAGCGATCCTTAATGCACTGAGCTCGTGTTCCAAGAGCAGTGCTTCTGGAAATTTTGACATCACAAGACAGCAGTGCAAATTCGACGTAAACAAAGCCCCTGCATGCCCGCTTCACTTCCAATTTTTGGCATTTCTAGTTTAGACGTTTCATGTGGAGGATACAGGTGACCCAGTGGAGTATTTACAAGTGTACTCTGTAGGCGAACATCAATTTCATGTTCTCTTTTTGTACCTACCACATGGTATATGGTATAGTGCTGTAAAGCTTCAGTATTGCAATAATGGGTGAGATTGTCATTAAGTAAACACTTAAGATGTCTGCAATGTTTTTCATAAGAAATTATGCCGTAATGGAGTGAATTGGCCACTTTTGTAATTAAATGTTTTGTAGCATAGTCACTTGCCAATTTGGACATTTTTTGTAAAAATTTGTGATAGTGCGGCATGGAATGGGTTATACTTGTTCATTAGTTTCTCTATTTTGATGTATGCTACAGGCCCTGAGTAGCAACTACTGGTACTGGGTTTGAGAAACATGGGGCCTAGGCAGTGCATTAACTGATAAAAAATAAGGGAAGTGTAGAGCAGGAAGAGAACATGTCAGAATAGTACTTTTTTTCCATCTTTTATTGATACTTGTGCAATATGTACTTCTTTGTGTACTGCAGGTGTGGATGATTCAAGTGATGCTTTGTCAAGTTGGAGGAGCAAGGAACCTGCTGATGAATTGCTGAGAAAATTCAGAAATTATGAGATCTGATTTATCCTGAAGATTGATTGCTGCTTTGATGCAGTAAAGGTCACATTATGTGCTGTGAATGTAAATATATGTCATATTAAAAAAGTGATCGTGTCAGAATTTAATGAAAATAGCTGCAAGTCTCAATTCACTTTGCTCGACACCACACCACCTACTGCAGCTTGAACACAGACACCTAATGCAGGTTGACAATGATGTTTGTTCTGAGTTCAGGTTGGCTAACATTTATTTCTCAGTGGTTGTATATGTACTATATTTTGCCTAGAGTTAGCTGATGAAACTCTCAATTGCTGTCTATATTCAAAAATAACTTTTATATCACCATAAACAGGGGTTTTAATTTTTGGAAAACTGCGAACTCAGTGGAGACTGGTCAAACCATTCCTGCATTTTTTACGAGCCCATTGTTCTCTCTTTGCTTCTGTCATGTTCCTCACTTTGTTCTCTCAACACTCCACATTCCAAGACCTTAAACTCTAGCCCTCCTGGAGTGGTACAGGACAATGTTCCCAATGAAGCTAGGCTCAGTTGTCTTCCCAGGAATCTCTTTCTAAACTCACTGGAGAATTCTTTGCTGTCTTCACGATCATGTATGAACCGTTAAATTGGCACTTGGAGCCACTGAGTACTTCCTTTCTTAAATTAAAAATTAAATTATGGGGCTTTACGTGCCAAAACCACTTTCTGATTATGAGGCACGCCGTAGTGGGGGACTCCAGAAATTTCGACCACCTGGGGTTCTTTAACGTGCACCTAAATCTAAGTACACGGGTGTTTTCGCATTTCGCCCCCATCGAAATGCGGCCGCCGTGGCCGGGATTCGATCTCGCGACCTCGTGCTCAGCAGCCTAACACCATAGCCACTGAGCAACCACGGCGGGTGACTTCCTTTCTTGATGATTAAATTAATGGGTTCAATATTGCAGGCAACCTGCAATAGCACCCATTTTCTGTAATTCCTCTTTTGTCATATAGTTATATATATATATACTTTGTTGTTCAGCTGTCTCCTGAAGAGAAATGAGACCATGATGATTCCTCACTAGTGACCTGCTGGGAGCCAAGGGTCTCTTCCATGTGCAGAGTATAAACTGCAACCCAAGCCATCTGTGTTGTAGGTCACTTTGGCTTGGGTTGCACCAGTGACCTACCAGAGAAATAAGAGTATACATCCAAACACATTTTTAGGTCGAGAATCCACCATTTTACGAGTGTGCTGACTCCTTGGTGGTATGGTGTCCAAAAAATTTTAATACATCTGATACCTCTTGTTCTGCCTATATTTTGCTGCGTAATGCATGTTTTTTATCAAAGACCAAAATTTGTTGTCTTTAACAGATCTCGTTCCATGAGGGGCAATCCCAATTGGCATCCTATCTTTTTGCTTTTAGTTTTTGCCATACTTATAGTACTATCCTCAGTCACTATAAGAAAAACCTATGTCTTTTGCACTCCTTTCCCCTTCTTTTTACTTCAGTGAAGCTGAGGTTGATTGCTTCAAGTGTTGCCTTATGTAGGAATGACAATTTCTTTTACATTGAGTGTGTATTTGGCTTTGAACGTTTGACATGGGTGGCAAGTACAGACATACTTTTACACTTGTATTGTTTCTTCCCATGTAAAATGCTGGTTTATCATTCTAAACGTCGTCCAAAATTCAGCATGCCCACCTGATTTGAGGCTGTCATAGTAGAGAGACAAAATTCTTGGTTGGCATGTCTCTGGTACGTAGAACTTCTTGCTCTGCAGTTGTATTTCCTCTACGCCTTCCCAGATATCATTGGCACACAGTTTTTTGCTATCTGGTGGTGGCAAAAGGTGCCTTGACAGTGCATCAGTCTTTGCGAGCTTGTTGCCAGGTCGATGTGCCACTTAAATGTGAATTACCACAATTCTCTGATCCACCTTGCAATTCTGCCTTTGAGTTGCAAGTGATTCACAAGTTGAGTAAAAGCCTGGTTGTCACTAAAAATGTTGAATTGTCAACCTTCAAGTTATGTTCTGAAATACCCGATGGCCATCACCGCTATGAGAACATTCTCTTTCCTATTTATTATAGCATAGTTTTCTTGTTCTGCAAGGGTGCTTGAATAATAACCTGTAGCCTTGAACTGGTGCCCTAGTGACTGTTGCCACGCAGGTGAAGGACTGCTCCCATTTATGTAGAGTGACGTGTCTATGCAGAAGTCAAAAGGCTTCTTAAGCCACAAGACCACTCAGCTCAAAGGTGAATAGTTTCTCTTTCACCTATGCTACCCTCCCCACAGGTACTTTTTCCTTTTTGCTGTGCACTTCTCTAAAAGCCACACGGACACTAGGCGAGTACCATGTGTAGTGTTGGCACCCTTGTTTGAAAATACTATCAACTTCAGTTTATCAGTACTCCATGCTTTTTGGCTACATACTTTTGTTTTTGTCAGTACTCCACGCTTTTTGGCTACATACATACTTGTTTTGCACTGCATGCACAGTGCAAAACAAGTTACATGAGGTGAAATCAGTTAATTGCACATGACAACCAAGTGAGACAACAAGGAAGTGAGGGCATGTGACTACATGGCTGCTCAGTTGCTGGTGTGCCAACTGACAGATGAGAATTGATGCTCTCGTGTATGGACCAAGTGACTGCATTTATCCTGGTGAAGTCGCATTCATGACCCTGTTGGCATCACATGTGAAGAAGGGAGCAGAAAAGCCTGGAGAGGAGCACTCTATTGTTTCTATAACTACCTGAGGTGGTTTCGGAGCCGTTAAACTCCAGGGGTATTAAGACAGTCAGAAGATATGACTTTGTCAAGCTCTTTAGAAGTTTGCTCGTAATCTTCACTCCACGCAAATGGAACACCTATCAAGACAGACGGAAGATAAGACTTTGTCAAGCTCTGTACGATTTTGCTCATAATCTTCTATCCATATGAATGGAGCATGTTTCTTTCTTAGAGATGTCCTTATTGAGTAAGGTATGAAGGCCTTGGAAGTGCTGGGAAAGCAAGGAAAACTCACAAAGAATCCAAGGCTTAGGAGCAAAATTTTCAATAACATTACGAACTTGGCTTTGGTACTTTTTGTGACATCAAAGACTCTGCCTGAAAAGAACACGAACCGCTTGCTCTTCCTTCCATTAACCTTCAAGTTGGCTATGCTTGGTGCATCTGGAGCATGCAATAAATGCTTTTCACATTTGTATTCCTCTGCATTAATATCACCTACTGTATTTATCTTTCCCTGATGCCTATCCTACTACCTGACAGAGCAAGCCAGCTATCTGCTTCATTATACTATTACCTGGCTAACTAAATTTCTTCCTATTACTTTTAACTGGAATATAATCTTTTTGGAGATTCAACTGTGCCAATGAAGACAGTACAGCTGGGCATAATGTAAAGCAACAAATATTTCTCGCAAAGTAAAAACAGAAGACAAGTAGTGACAAAACATCTCGTAAATTGTAATCCATACAAGTTTGGATTACAACCTGTGAAACTGCTTATTTCCTACTAGTAACAACTCACTGGGACCGCTTGTTCTGCTGGCGTTTAGACAGCAGTGTAGATAGACAGGTAGTGGGGAGAATCCCACTAGGCAATTGACTGAATAGCCGTTGGTTACAAACCAGGCAGTGCAATCCAGAAATGCTCCGGTAATGAGAGCAGGGTAGGAAATTTCAGGTCCCAGACTTGGCAAGCATATTTATTTTCCTGTCTTTCATGCTTATAAATGATTTTTATTACCTGCTGTGCAGTCCTTATTAGCTTCCTTTTAAGTTCTTTTATCGTCGAAGTTTCAGCACAATTAGTTTTTACCGACAGAATAATGTTTTACATGCTTTTCTTCTGGTGGATGCAAGCAAGCTAATATTCATGATGTGGGATTGTCTACCAAATAGACTCAAAGTGGTGTTTATTGCAGACTCAATTCTCATTACCCGAGTCCCCGTGTCTAATGGCCTAGGCAAAAGTACTCGTACACTGTTTCAAAAGGCTGGTTACGAATCATAGCTCTTGCTTCCTTGCAAACCCAGCGTAGAACAGGATGGAAAGCTGGGCTACATTGATAGGTTTAATACTGTCAGTGCAATACACTGTGACACAGTACATGAAGAAAAAAAGACAAGTGGCGTATCACAGGGCTTAACGGATGGGCATGAATCAAATGTACTCAAAAGTGCACATGATCTTGATTCAGTGACACATCAGATAAAGAAACACTGGAAAAAAACAATGATTAAGCACCATTAAATCTCATTACATTATAAATTGCTCCAGTAAAATTCAGTTAAGACATGACTTGTATGCGTGTTTGTGTACTAGGTTGCACTTTGTTGTGCTAACAGTATTAATCCTAGCCTTATATTGTCTTGCAAGACATCTCCAGTCTCTCCCCTCTCCCGTACCCTTCTTGCCTCCTACACCCCAAAGCAGTAGGAAAGCGTCCTTTGCGACGGGGCCAGCGAGGCCGAAGACATGTTTTAATCATCTCCAGCATTACTAAACTGGATAACACCATCTGAAAGGTGCAGGTTGTCGAGATGTCCCTTTGATCTTTAACCTGTTTACATCTCAGTCTAGCGCTTTGAATATTTTGCTCCCCACACTTTCAAGCATGCAATACAGAACAGTGAAGAGATTGTCTCATATTACTCTTTACCATAATTTGAACATTTGGAATAGGTCTACAAAAATTTTAAAATAAATAAAAAGGAAGGAAATCAATAAACAACAGGAAGAATAGTTATGTGCTACACACGTTACAAAGTTCGAAGTCTGCACATATGTGCACCCACTGCATGGAGGTTGAAAAATGCCAATGCATGAAGTTGGCCAGCTAGCAGTGTGCCTAATCAACTTCGCAGACAGCTCAGTACTTTTGGCAGAGCACTGACAAACACTGTGATAGTGTGTGTAATTAATTGCTGCAATACCATGGAATGAGCTGATCTGTTGCAACACAGCAAATTTTCTAGTAGCGGGTGCCAAGCTATGACATCGCATTACTACTTAAATTTTGTAATGAAATGCATTAAGGTAGATTATAGATACCACAGCTTCTGACAGCAACCTTTAAAGGGACACTAAAGAGACTGATTTGAGCTGTGTTAGTCAATTACCCTTCCACAATACCAAAAATTGTGCGTGGCTCTGCTATTGCAAACACCAGAGACCAGCAGAGCTGGGCGAAGGCCAGTAAAGTAGTGCCAAACTGCACACTTAGCCTAACTTCGTGTGCACCGTGTTCTTAATATTTAGTTTGCGTTGAAGCGAGAGGCAGCACGAAGGGCAATTTTCTCGCTGCTGCTGCCTTCCTCGCTCACGCCAGTGTTTTGACTGCAAGTGCACACGGTCATCGAGTGAGATATGTTCATATTTGCCTGTGCATGTGTGACATCATGCTAGTTAATTTAGTTTGTAAACAAATGTTTACAAGTTTATACGGCCGATAAAACTACTATTCTTACTTCATATAGCTGTCTAATCATTTGCTATCGAATCAATATTTCATTTCTCGTGTGAAACTGCGACATTTTCTTGATGCTGGCATCTGACAAAAGGTGCCGAGGGCTACATAGGAGCAGAGACAAGGACATGCGAGAAATCACCCCTTTTTCATTTCCTAGAAAATATGGAAGGGTGTGCATGCATGTGTCCAATGGCCACAGTCTATGGGCCACCAGGCTTCATGCAACTTCACCACTTGCATTGCACAAGGTGGAAGAAAAGTGGGGTTATAAAAGCTGTGGGAGAGAGAAAGCAATTTATTACGCAAGACTGTTAAGTCCCTTGCCGCACGCATTAATGACAGATCAGGAATGTTTTCTTGCGTTTTTTTAGTGTTTAAAAAGTGTTTAGTGCTCCTTTAACATGGTCAACAAGAAAGCTGGTGTTCACAATCCAGTTTTCTGGATTTGGTTCTTATTGTATTCTGGTTTCTCACTGTAGAAAACTGCTGTTTCCCTTCACTAGCAGCAGTTTTCAATGAATGAATGAAGAGTAGTTGGCTGGTTCGCTGACTTAGCTAGCTGCCTTGGGGTAAAGCAGGGCAGGGCAGGGCAGGGCAAAGCTGCACTGGTCCTCTGCAAACTGCACTGACAGATGCAGTTTTCCACCTCAAAGCAACACTTGGGCTGTGAGAGATGTACGAGAGCAGAAAGTTCTGGGTTCATTTTGACGACCTGGGGTGCACTGAAATTTTAGTACGGAAGTGTTTCAGCATTCTAAACCCACTGGAATGTGATTGCTGTGGCCAGGGACCCTACCTGCAATCTTGCACTCGATAGTAGAATGCAACAGCTGCTGAGCCACTGTGGCAGATAAGTGCGAAGTTTTAGCATGTGTGGCATCACGAGATTCTACTCCAGTGTTATGCTAGTTGTAAACATGCATTAATGGCAAGAGTGAGATATCAATCACCTGGATAGGTTAGTCCAAATGAACACTTATGTTGGCAAGCGCATTTTATTGGTGCAATACATCACAACAATGTCCTGCACAGAGCACTGGAACAGCAACAACAACAGCATAGTGTATACAAAGAAGGCAAATTGTGAGGGCATTTTATGTGCAATTATTCAGCCATTAACATTATTGTACATGTTCCAAAAGAAAATGTTTACATATTTAAAAAGATGCATGTGTAGAATAAGTAATAATGGCAATACAACTATACACAAAATGAGGAACTTCCAGGATTGGACAAAAATCTGGACAGATGGCAAAAGTCACAATGAAAAGACTTGTAAACTAGGTGAACAGTTTGAACTAGCATTCTAGCCATACACATTCTTCTGACTGCATATGCTTGGAACTTGTTATTGAACTGAAATACTGTTCTGCATGAAATGATGTCCAGTGCACATAACACATGTAGCAATCATTGTGTTGCAAAAGATGCCTAAAAGTGGGTACAATATCGACACTCCTTCTTGCTCATAAGAAAAGCTCGTAACCTGGCTTCTTTACTTGGAACTAAGCTCCCTGACTTGTGTGCACACTCAACATTAAAGATATGCATAGCAACAATAAGATTTACTGCATAGCAAGCAAAGCAGCCTTCAGGCATCCAAGTTGAATGTATAAGCCTTGTCTACTGATGCATACTGCCAATCAAGCATGGACCACCTCCCTCCCCCTCTTAAACACAACTGCTAGTAAGAGTACTACATCAGGGATATCCATGCAGTAGGGTAGACAGGACTTAAGAGGGCATACGTAGGTATATGATACCCATCTATTTTTGTAATGCCTGAAAACTAGTCGTGACCCTTGAGTGCAGTGTAAACAAACTGCAACAGAGTATAAACTGCATGATGCAAGTGCGAAGTAAAAGCGAAAGACTGGCTCGATTAGACCGGCATTCACAAAAGCAAGTCTGGCCCCCCAACCTCCCAACACTAAATTCATACTAAAATACACCGTCAAAATCAGCCGAGTTTCTTGTACTCATCAAGCCATTTCGTGGACTATACACTTCGATGTCAGGCAGTGATATTGCAGCTAGGAAAATGCTATGGAGAAGCGGTATAACATACAGTGCCCATATGTGTTGTGCGTACAACACTTACTACATGACAAAATCAAGCCAATCTAGGATTAACATCGGACTACCTGAGAATGGTAAGGAAATAAGCCATTCTTTTTCTTAACTGTACCCTGCATGGCAGGTATTGAGATGGCGGCTTCTCTGTAAATAGTGGAAGCCAGCCTCAGGTCCAGGGAAGTGCTCTGCTCATTAGTGTGACAAGTAGTCTGGCAGATCATGACACTTTGGATAACAGTACTTTCAAAGGGAAGCCACGCTGAACAAAGACAAGGCAGATGGAATTCTAAGCACACATGACCAGATGAGGGCTTTTCTAGTTTATTTAGTGGTCATTTTCTTCAACAGCTCACTGCACTCTTTCTCCAGCTTGGCAATGTTTGCATCGACCCTGCAGTGAAAAGAGAATTACAAAATGCATTTTCAGCCATGCTGATCATAAGAATTTAGCATGAAAAGTAGATTTAATGCTGAAGCGTGCTTTAACATTAAAGGGGGTACCTGGTTCTTGGAGACAAAAATATACTAAAAAACCTATTTTGCATTTGTTATTTTTGTAATCTACATATCATGATGCACTGAGTAAAAAAAACAACAAAAAAAACCACAACCAACCTAAGCTAGCTTAAGATGACAGGTTGTTGATGGGGAGGAAAAAAAGAAAAAAGTTTTTATCTTACAAGATGCTCAGTTTTGCCCATGAAAGCATTGAAAATGACCCATTTGCCATTCACCATTCTAAAATCATTTATCATAGCCACACCATATTGGTCTTGTTTGAAATAGCACCTTTTCCAGCTTGCTTTACTGCCAAATTTTTTGCACTCGGGAGAATAAAATGTTTTTCTCACATTGCGATATGTTTTTTTTTTCTTTAGTTTTCTAAAATAACTATTTTTGGTCATCAGCAATGTTCCAAGAGGTGTAGTTACTCTCCTAATCATCCGATTTTAATACCTTTTTTATCTGATAGCTAGGCTTCCAAGGAGTGGAGTAAGCCTATAATGCCATGTTACTGTGCCCTGAAACATTTTGTAAGTTTTACAAATTATGAAAGAAAAAGAATTCATATACCAAATTTCAACTTCGAAATTTTGTAAGGTTGGATTGAATAGGATGTAGAAACATGAAACGCTTATTGCACTCCTTGAGTATTCAAGCATATATTCATGCAAACTTTAACTTGCTTACTGTAAAACATTTTTTGGTAATCACCTTAAAAATCTGGAACAGAAACAATTGTATAATATTTTCTTCATTATGTAGAGAAAAGCTAGCTGCATACTTACAACTAGCACATTAAATTATCTATTACCTGTAAATTTCATTCTTCCAGTAGCAATTGCACAAAAACTCTTAAGCGCATGAAGAATAAAAAAAAGTGGCTGCACAAGTGCACCAGGCGCTCAAGAACGCCTTTATCGTGGAGTGAATACAAAGCCTACCTAAAGTCACATTGCATTGCCCTACGCACAGCAAAGGGTAAGTACTTTTCTAACGACCATCCACAATTACTCAAAAACAATCCATCAAAGTTTTGGAAAACAATAAGCCCTAGTGAAGAGAGTAACCGCATTCTTTTACACGATGATAACGCAATAGCTCTTTCTGAGAGTGAGTGTGCAACGGTTTTCAATTCCCTTTTCACATCCGTGATCACAAGTGAGGATAGCTCAAATGTTCCCTTTGTACCTGATTTCGATTGCGATTAAAAGGCACTGATAAACATCACGGTCAAGGGCATTACTTTGCTAATAAACAACCTTAAAGTGTCGTCTTCTTCTGGCATTGACGGAATAAATTCTATGATATTAAATAATACCACTTCTGTTTCAAGCGTCATCCTGGTTCATATATTCAGGCAGTCCTTAATGTCTGGTATGCCGACTGGAAGATAGCAAAAGTTATACCAATTTACAAAAATGGAAGTAAAAACTTGAGTGAAAATTACAGGCCCATCTCGCTTACCTGCATTTGCTGCAAAATGCTCGAACATGTCATCGCTCCGCATATTTATAACTATCTCGAATCTAACAGTTTCTGTAATCAACACTGTTTTAGAAAAGGCTTTTCGTGCGAGACACAGCTACTCGAATTTACAACAGATGCCCACCTTAACATGAATCACTACTTATAGACTGACTGCTTATTCCTTGACTTTTCCAAAGCATTTGATTGTGTTGCACATTGCCGCCTTATATCGAAATTATTTGCGTTAAAATTAGACTCTTGTACATTGTCATGGCTACGTAACTTTCTATCTAATTGAGAGCAATTTACCTCTGTTAATGACTTCTATTCCCCTAAATCTAACGTTACTTCTGGTCTGCCACAAGGAGGCGTCCTTGGGCCTCTGTTGTTTCTAATCTATATAAATGATCTGCCTAACAACATATCGTCTTGCATACGAATATTCGCCAATGATTGTGTAATCTATTGTCCAGTAACCAAAAGTGATGATCATATAGCGCTCCAAGAAGACCTAGAGATAGTGAACCAGTGGTGTGCTACATGGCTCATGACACTAAACATGTCAAAATGTAAAACAATGTCTTTCACCCGTAAATCTGTTAATTTGCAGTTTATCTACCACATTAACAATAGTATTATATTCCAAACTGCACAATATAAGTATCTTGGCACACACTTTACATCTAACCTATCATGGTCCAAGTACATTACGTGTGTCTCTGCCAATGCATCCAAATCATTAGGTTTTTTTGCACCGGAGCTTGCACAGTGTTCCATGTGCCTTGCGTAAAATGGCTTACTTAACGTTTGTGCGACCCCAGCTTGAGTACGTGTCTCCCATTTGGTCGCCACAGCAGCAATACCTAATTGGAGCACTGGAAATCATTCAGAATAGGGCAAGTTGTTTCATCACTCATAATTACAGCACCCAGTCTAGCATAACGCAGATCAAAGCCGAACTATCGTTGCAGTTGTTGAGTACTCGCCGTGACATTGCATTGCTATCATTATTCCATAAATTCATTCACTTTGACGAATTATCCCTACCATGTTTGAAACACCACGTCTTCAAATTGCGTAGATTGCACAATGATTTCAGCTATGTCCGCATATATGGAACGACACAAGCATTTAATGACACAAGCCTTCCGGATAGCATTGCTTCGCTCAGAAATCATGATGCCTCTTGCAGTAATTTGGTCAAACATTTTTCTCCACACTGTGCGTAGGGTTGAGTTAGTACATGGGTACTTATCAATCACATTACATTTACATTTTCAATGCATTGGCAAGCGTTATGCCATGTGTTTGTTTCTAGTTTTCTTTTTAACATTACACAGTGCATCACGTCTCAACGTAAAGTATCTTGCTGCTTTTATGCAATACTTCTTGCTGTTTTTACGCAATGCTTATCCGTTCATTCTTTTTCTTTCTTTCTTCTTTGTTTTTGACATCTTTCTGTACATATGTAAATTTCATTGTTTTGTGCCAATATTTGAATACATTTATGCATCGATATCTTTTTACCGATTGTATCTTGCGATAAACTGTGCCATATGCCCCCCTCACGCTATGCTTCTTCGTAGGCCTGTGAGGTCTTTCTAAATAATAATAATAAAAAAATTTCATGAAAGCTTTGCTCGAGGCCCAGGTACCCCCTTAAATGTACTTTTATTGATCAAATAAAATAGTTCAAGCTTCTAGAGATATTTACCATGCAATTACATAGTGTTATACACCATTCAGATCCAATATGGAGATGAAATAAAAAGAAAAGCAGTTATAACATAAAGAAGGACCAGAAAAAGAAGCACACAAAAATCTGGCAGTCAGCCTAAGAATAGAGTGACACTGCCTAATACAGATAATGCCACATGTGGCGAGCTTGTCAGACAAAAGTTACAATTAAACAACTGCCATGATAACATAGCTTATTGGTTTCAGTAGCAATGCTCATAAATTCCATATTGTACATGCAATGACAATGAGCTATCTGAAGCCTTGCACTACTACCACAACGACAAGCCTGCAGCACAAATGTCTACAATTGAACTAATCAATGTTGTACTATTTATAGAAATGTTCATTAAATAACAGTGGGTGTCAGTGGGTGTCATTGGCTTTCATACACTCAATTTAATCCAACATGCAATTGCCTGTATAAAGAGAAAGCCACAAAGGCTTAAAAGCAATGCAGTAAGCTCCCTTCAAGATGAGCATAAAATGATCTTGGAAATCAATTTACCTTATCAGAAGTTCACTAAATTGTTTATCAGACAATTCAGTGTAACATAGTCTTAAATCAAGTCAACTATACTGAAAACTAACAACTGGAGTTACATGAGAGATAGCCAGTCAGCACCAGCAATCCCTTTAAATTCCTATCAGCAGTGGTTTATAAGGACTTAAAGAATTGTGTATGGTGAGTGGCACGATGAGCAAACACTCATGCTATCAGGTGTTTATGGGAAGTTCGCTGTTCATATTGAAATACTGCAATAGAGTAAAATAAAAAGACACAATGAAGGCGAAAAAAACAAAACAAAAGAAAACAAATCTGAAGCTTTTCTGTTCCATTAGCAGACCTGCATAATTGTGACTCCACAGCTAGTACAACCACCTGTTTTGGCCCCCGAAAGTGACCAACTGAAAAACTTGCCAAAAGCTTACAATGCAGTCTCCAATACATTACCCAGTACACAGAGCCTTTATTCATTGTTTGGCATGTCTGTAGTAGCACCCTCTCTCCCTCCTCATTCCCAGCACTGCATCTCAAGAAAGTAGCATTTACTGTAGTAGTCAAAATCAGATGCAGGAAGACTATGTTCAGCTGTGCTCTACATTTGTGCTTGCAGCCATTAGTAAGTATAGAACCTAATAGAGGCTCTCTCCTGACAGTGAAAGCGTAGTCTTCATTCCTCTCTGAAGCACACCAAGACAGTTGAGAAAACAAGTGACTGGAGGCATTAACACACTGTTGCTCAACGCTTAAGTGGCAGAGAATGTGTGCATAGCTGACCATGCACCATGGCAAAGTATAGTAGGGTTCTGTTGTATTTTTCTGGAAATCTCCTGTGACAACTGGGGTGCCTTCATTCACGAACGCAAGATACTATACAGCTGAAACTCGATTTAACGATGTGATGACCATGCTCAAATTATTTCGGTAAATTGGGAAGTTAGGAAAATCGAGTAAGGAATATTTCTGTTCTTCGATATCCAAAATTGTAACGCAGCGACACCCAAAAGGTACCGCGGCACTGTATTTGCCGCTAACCCATGCCTGCACATGTAAAAAGTCTGCGAGGACGGCCCAACTACCGCTGCCCCTAGCGTCATCTGGTATGTAAGAAATGCTAGCGACTGTCGAATCCGTTGTTCCGTGCATGGGAATGGCATGCAGCCTCGTCAAAATAAAGTCAGGGCCGTGACTAGGGTGCCTAGATGTTTTAACTTGATAGCGTTAGAGTGCAAGCTCAAAGAAAAACCCGTCTAGGTCAAAATTAGAAAGAAATCACAGCTTTCTTTTGACTCATTTATTTCTGGAAAAACTTCATTAAATCGAGTTTAATGCAAGCTAGTTTCATTAATTCAGGTTGATGAGAACATTGAACCTCACGGGTACTTGCCGGGCAATAGAAATTTCTTCATTAGATCGGGAACTTCGTAAAATTGGGTTTTGTTAATAGAGTTTCAACTGTATTATGTCACCATTCGAGTCACCATTGGGGTCAGGTGCGTGCATGCTGACCAGTCAAGCTTGAATTATCTGGCGAGGGCTAATTTAACAGTCGAAACAGCTGGCCTTCAACAATGTGACATATGGTATGCTTGAGTGAGGAGAATCAAGGGAAATAAGAAGCTTCATATTTAGTAACAACAATATGAAGCCTTCATTGTCTGTGGTCTTTATATGGATACACTAGTATACACAATTATCAACACACTAGTATATTCTAGTAGCAACACATCAAAACAGATTGCTCCTTTACTTATGCCCTTAGAACAAAGAGGACCTTGCTGGAGCAAATTCTCACTGCTTTTATACCGTTTAGTTGTAAAGAAAAATGTTGAGATGACTTACAATTCGAACACAGTCTCAGCTTCAATGCACTGTGCTCTGCTCTCTTTTAACTGTTCATCCATCTGCTGACATAAAGCATTCCAGGAAGCACAGTCACCAGCAGAAGGTGGGATTTGGTCCTGAACAGAAGGCACAACTGGCTGTACACGTGTCTGAAAATCAATAGTATGAAATTTCAGAATGTGTATCACAAAAGGTAAGAGGGTGTCGTTTTGAAAATGCCAATGAGGTCCTTTTAAAATTCTTTTGATTTTTCCAGCTTCTTGTGTAGCATCAATTAATTAGAAAGACTTAATTAGTTGGATGTTCCACTAAAGCACACTTGCATGCATGCAGGCAAACAAACAAACAAACAAACAAACAAACAAACAAACAAACAAACAAACAAACAAACCAATACATACTGTAAACACCAACAAGTTTTGGCATTTCTCTGGCAAGTTCAGGATATTTCCTCCAGCAACCATGGGGAGAAAGCTGTGTTTGTGTATTAACGAATCAATGCAACGCTGGGATGATAGCATGTTTAAGGCAGACTGTGCTTTTAGTAATGATACGCTGGTGTTATAAAAATACGATGAACGAATGAACCTTGCTGCCATATTCTGAATTCTTTTGAGTGAATTGATAAGGGAAGTTTGACATGATACGTATTTATGCTTCGGATGTACGAGTGTCTTTAATGCTAGTAGTTTAACATCATGCAGTGCATGACGCAGATGGCGTTTTAGGAATCCCAATGTTTGGTTAGCAGAGGTGGTAATGCGCGCGTTACATGAGCAGACCAGTTTAAGTCACTTGAAAGGGTGAAGCCGAGGTATATAAATGTGTCCACTTTTTCTAAGGTAGTATTAGTAATACTATACGGTGAGTATAAGGGCTGATGGCAGCGAGTGAAGCACATTACTTTACATTCATTGGGGTTAAGGGTCATTAATCAGTCGTTGCACCAGTCTTGCACTTTGTTAACGTCATTTTGTAAATACTGTGGTCAGAGTTGTTAGTAATTATGCGATAGATCACACAATCTTCAGCAAATATACGGATTTGAGAGGAAAGATGAAAAGGAAGGTCGTTAATATAAATAAGAAAAAGTATGGGGCCTAGAATGCTACCTTGTGGGACGCCAGATGTTACAGGGAGGGGTGCGAAGTGTAATTATTGACATGCACTGACTGTGATTGGTTAGTGAGAAATTCAGTAATCAAATTTAAGATGTCGGGGTGCAGGTTCAGCTCGTAGAGCTTAAGTAATAGGCATTGGTGGGGTAACTTGTCGAATTCTTTAGCATAATCCAGAAAAATAGCATTGATTTGGGTGTTACCATCGAGGTTAATGTGCAAGTCATGGACGAACATAGCAAGTTGCGTTTCACATGACAGACCCTAAGGAAGCCATGTTGGGATGGGTGAAAGAACTTGTTAGTGTAACGAAAGCGCATGATTTGGGTGCAAATGACATGCTCCATTACCTTGCAGGGTCAGCTAATTAGGGAAATCGGTCGGTAGTTAGGAGCAGAGTTTTTATTACCCGATTTGTAGATTGGAACGACCTGTCCTTTCTTCCAGGCGACAGGGATGCTACAGGAGGAGAAGGACTGAGGGAAGATTAATCTGAAGTATGCTGTGCATATGTGCTTAGTATTTTTTAACAGTTTAGGGTTGATGCCATCCACCCTTTATGACGATGAGAGTTTTAGCTTTTCAATTCAGGCAGGCCACGGACAAGTTTCTCATAAAATGGAGTGCCTTCTCATTTTACATTTGAGCCACCATATTTTAATGCGAAGCATTACACATATAGGAAGCTCTTCGCAAGGTCACGCAATGTCATTTTCAATATTTGGTTCCACTAAAAAATCTATTTTCAGCTCACAAATCTAGCAAAACAATGTTACAGCCTTAAACTATACCTAATAATGTCTATAATACTAAAACGTCATGAGGATATATGCAGTAACTAATGAAATTTAAAATAACTCAATTTCTTGGTTTTGTGAGGAGTGTGAAGTGGTAAGCCCAAGTGTACAAAAGAAACCTGTCGCACAGCTTCGATTTCATGGTCACATGATTTCAGATTCAAGAGAAATTACGCAACATTTTAACACACGTTTATAGCGTGTTCTCACGAGCTATCATGTATCCATCCATGGTTTCTGCTTCAACATAGTGTCATGCGGTAGTGACGGTGAAGAAAGCAGTAAAACTGAATCGCGAAACTAATGTTTTATTGGGCGAACCTGTGCTTTCAAAAACAGGCTACACTCAAAGCACAACGATAGCGGAGAACACAGTCGGCGATCGCCGAAAATCTCATCTGCCGGTCAGGCAAGTTAGCTTTTATACATAAGTCATCGAAGGTTCCAGAGTAATTGGTGGTACCCGGGCGTCTTCCAGAAAGTTCTACACAATTCGCGGCACACATGCAATCAGATTACACAAGCTTCGGTGATAACAGAACCATCGATAAGATTTGAGAAACTTGTGATACATGCGGGCATGTCCCGCACTGAGCGATAACATTTCTTAGACGGTGAAAAGTGCTCACCCGTAAGAGATACGCAAGTCCACGTGTCAATACCCCCCTCTCAAAAAACATCATCCCGATGCTACAAACATAACAAGGAGCAGAACAGAAAAGGACACTTAATAAACAAAAGTAACAAAACAACAACAACAAAAAAAGTCCAAAGTAACACAGTAAAAAAAAAACCAAAGCTTATGCAAAGTCCCAAAGTTTGCTAGTGCTGGTAGAATGGCTTAAGTCACACAACATGGACTATTTCAGGTCATGAGCAGCGCCGCTGTTCCAGCGAAATGCCATCTGACATGACCTCATAGTCGAGTGTGCCAATGCATCGGGTGGTCTTGTAGGGTCCGAAATAGCGGCGTAAAAGCTTCTCACCGAGTTCTCATCGGCACATCGGGGTCCAAACTGAAACACAGTCGCCGGGCTGGTACTCGACGTAACGTCGTCGAAGGTTGTAGTGTTGGCTGTCAGTCCTCCCCTGGTTCTTGATCCGCAGGTGGGCGAGCTGTCGGGTTTCTTCGGCGCACTGGAGATGGGCGGCAACGTCAAAGTTCTCTTGGTCAGTGACGTGTGGCAACATGGCATCGAGGGTCGTCGTAGGGTTCTTGCCGTAAACCAGCTTGAACAGCGTGATGTCTTGTTTCTTGCACCACCGTGTTGTAAGCGAAGGTTACATACAGCAGGACTGCATCCCACGTCTTGTGCTTGACGTCAACGTACATTGTTAGCATGTTGGCGAGGGTCTTGTTCAGGCACTCCGTAAGACCATTTGTCTGTGGGTGGTACGCAGTTGTCCTTCTGTGGCTTGTCTGGTTGTATTGCAGAATGGCTTGGGTGAGCTCTGCTGTAAAGGCCGTTCCTCTGTCGGCAATGAGGACTTCTGGGCACCATGTCGCAGCAGAATGTTTTCGACAAAGAATTTTGCCACTTCGGCTGCGCTACCTTTTAGCAGAGCTTTAGCTTCAGTGAAGCAGGTCAGGTAGTCCGTCGCCACAACAATCCCAACAAATCCATCCTGATCTGCTGAAATGGTCGGCAAGGAGGTTCGATCGGTTGTAGTAATCCCGCTGGCCTTGTCGATGGTGTCTTGCGTTGCTGACAGTCTCGGCATGTCTTGATGTAATGACCCATGTCGGCAGTCAGGCGTGGCCACTAATACCTTTTTTGTATTGATAGCATCCGGAAGAATCGAGGTGCCCAGCGGTCGGATTGTCATGTAGGGCGTGCAGTAGTTCTGGAAAGTGTTGAGGGAACAACAAGGTAGTTGACATGGACTGATGAGAAGGTCTTCTTGTTGAGTAGGTTGTTTTGAAATGAAAACGAACACAATCCTCACTTAAATGCTTTAGAGACAACATCAGTGTTCCCTTCCAAATACTCGACGAGGCCTTTTATCTGCGGGTCTGCTCGTTGCTGTTCACCAAAGTCTTCCGTGCTTATTATTCCAAGGAAGGGATTGTCATGCTCATCATCTTTCGGCGGAGGGTCGATTGGGGCGCGCGATAGGCAGTCGGCATCAGAGCGTTTTCATCCGGACTTGTAGATTACAGTGATGTCATATTCTTGCAGTCCGAGGCTCCATCACACCAGGCATCCTGAAGGGTCCTTTAAGTTCGCTAGCAAACACAACACGTGATGGTCGCTGACAACTTTGAATATAGGTGAGGGAAGAATTTTGTTGTAGCCCAAACGATGGCAAGGCATTCCTTTTCGGTCGTAGAATTATTGCCTTTCGCTCTTGATAGCGACGGGCTAGTGAAAGCTATCGTTCAAGTTCGTCTTTCCTCTGGACTAGGACACCAAGGCCTAGGCTACCGGCGTCTGTGTGGATTTCTGTATCGGCGTCCTCGTTGAAGTGCGCAAGTACTGGTGGCGACTGCATGCGTCGTTTGAGTTCTTGAAATGCATCGGCCTGCAGTGCTTCCCACTAGAACGCGACATTAGATTTAGTTAGATGTGTCAGCGGCTCAACGATGCATGAAAAGTCCTTAACAAAGCGCCTGTAGTAGGCACATATGCCAAGGAATCTACGAAGTGCCTTCTTGTCGATAGGCTGCAGGAACTTTGCGATGGCAGCTGTCCTCTGTGGGTGGGGGCGGACTCCAGACTTGTTGATGACGTGGCCTAGGAACAGAATCTTATCGTAAGTGAAGCAGCACTTTTCTGGCTTCAGAGTGAGCCCTGATGACTTGATGCCCTCTAGTACTGTCGCAAGCCACCTAAGGTGATCGTCGAAATTCCCGGCGAAGGTGGTGACGCCATCTAAGTAGACAAGACAGGTCTGCCACTTCAACCCTGCTAACACCGTATCCATCACGCAATGGAACGTTGCCGGTACCGAGCACAGACCGAATGGCATGACCTTGAACTTGTAGAGGCCGTCTGGCGTGATGAAGGCGTTTTATTCTCGATCCCTCTGGTCGACTTCCATTTGCCAGTAGCCAGTCTTGAGAGCCATTGAAGAGAAGTATTTTGCGTTGCAGAGCCGATCCAATGCATCGTCTATCTGCGGGAGGGGGGTATACATCGTTCTTCGTGATCTTGTTCAGTCGGCGGTGATCGACACAGAAACAGAAGGTTCTGTTCTTTTTCTTCACCAAGACCACAGAATATGCCCAAGGGCTTTTCGACAGCTGGATGATACCATTGAACAGCATTTCGTTGACTTGTTGCCTTATAGCTTCATGTTCTTGTGTTGAAACTCAGTAAGGGCTCTGGCGGAGTGGTCAAGCGCACTCTTAGGTTATTATGCGATGCTTCTTTGCAATTGGTGTTCGTTGGATCCTTGATGACGTCGAAAACCAGTTGTTGTATTGTTGGAGAAGACTTCTGAGCTGTTGCTGCTTACTCAGGGGGAGACTTAGATTTATGTTGAAGTCTGGTTCGGAAACTGTGGCCTTCGGGGTAGATGCGGCAGAATACAAGAGGACAAACGCATTGCTGGTTTCCACAATTTCCTTGAGGGATGCTATCGTCGTGTCCTTGTTGACGTGCTTGAACTCCTGGCTGAAGTTGGTCAGCATCACCTTTGGGTTTCCTCCATGCAGTCGAGCGATCCCTCTTGCGACGTAGATTTCACGATTGAGCAGTAGGCGCTGATCGCCCTTGATGACGCATTCCACGTCTGCGGGTGTTTCGGTGCCAACGGAAATGACAATGCTGGAGCGAGGTGGGATGTTCACTTGATCTTCTAGCACACTCAAGGCGTGGTGACTACGAAGGTTCTCTGACGGTATCGCTTGATCTTCAGATAGCATTATCAACTTCGACTTTAGGTCGATGATTGCACTGTGTTGGTTCAAGAAGTTAATGCCGAGAAGGACATCTCGTGAACACTGTTGGAGGATAACGAAGGTAGCAGGGTAATTACAGTCATGAACGGTAATTCTTGCTGTGCAGATTCCAGTCGGTGTTATTAGGTGTTCTCCAGCTGTCCGAATTTAGGGGCCTTCCCATGCAGTCTTAACTTTCTTCAACTGGGTGGCGATCGGTCCACTCATGACGGAGTAGTCGGCTCCCGTGTCTATTAAAGTGGTGACTGTGTGGCCATCGAGAAGCATGTCGAGGTCAGTGGTGAATTTCTTGCTATATTATTCCGTACGTTGCGAGCAACTGGAAAATTACCAGATGACTGCAAGACAGCCCGAATCGTTCCTGTATTTAACAACGGAGACCGCCTTGTACAAATTAGCGCCCTGTTTCTATAATATCGTCTTGTAAATTAACTGAACATTTCATCACTCAACAAATTAACTAGTTTCTCAAGAAAAACTCAACTTTAACACGTCACCACCATGGTTTCAGAAAAGGATGCTCAATGGTAAGCCAGCTAATCATGCTAATTCACTCATTAGTTTCTTCTCTTGACATTGACATGATTCTTCTAGATTTTAGCATAGCATTCGACCATGTACCTTATGATCCACTCATAACAAGATTTCAAAATTCCATGCTTCCGCGTATTATTATACACTGGATTACTGATTACTTTAGCAATCGTAAACAGTATGTTGCGATTGACGGCCGACAGTCGGACTGTCTACCGATGACATCGGGAGTACCGCAAGGTAGTATACTCTGACCATTACTTTTCCTTTTGTACATTAATGATCTTGAAAATGCAGTTGACTCAAACATGAACATCAAACTATCTGCCGATGATTGTGTTTTGTACAAAGATATAACTTCCCATAACAATCAATTTAAACAACATTTCAGAGTGGTGCGACATGTGGGGAATGCTTCTAAATAAGGAAAAAACGTGTTATTTTATGAATTGCACATAGGAAAAGAAAACCCATAATGCACATTTATAAGCTAGGTTCGTCAGATTTACAAGAGGTGACTAACTACAAATACTTGGGAGTCACCATTACTAACAATCTATCAAGGAACATTTATATTGACAACATATGTGCATCAGCCTTTTCTTAACACTGTCTACTCCGACCCAAATTAAGAAATGCTCCGGCTAGTGTAAAACTTTACTACACATCCTTCAGTTGGCCAATATTTGAGTATGCATGTATTACAGAGAAAAGCCATTCAATTTATTTTCCCTAAATTTTTGCAGTGGGATTTTCCCACGGAACTTATGGTAACAAATGGTATACAATTACTAGCTTTATGAAGAAAGAAATTGCACGTTGACTTTCTTTCAGCACTTATTAGTAATACGTAGCTGGCTTGCCTGCGAGATGTTCATAACTAGAAGCACGCTCAGCAGCATTCAAATGGACATTGGACCACCCCCAATAACAAGTTAATTATTGAACCATCAATATATATTAAACCGTTAACAAATAGACACACCCGGCACCACCAACCTCACACTTTAACCCCACATTTTGCACATACTGAGGTGGTCAATTATTCATTTTTGCAACGAACTATTAATGATTGGAACTTGATGCCATCCCCAATTGTACCTACAATTGATTGACATGTGCCACTTTTTTGTTGTGTCTATTCAAATGCTTTGGTACACATCCTGCTTGCACTTGTGCAAGATCCGCAGTACTGTATAAATAAAAAATAAATAAAAACAAGCTAACTTAGGAGTTCAAAATAGCTAATACGTATTGTCATGTGGTGGTGACGTTGAAGAACACAGTAGCAATACTGTGAAAGACAAAACTAACTTTTATTGGGTGAACTTGTGCCCACAAAAACAGGCTACACTTATAGCACAACGATAGCGGCGAACACGGTCGGCGATCGTCGAAAATCTGATCAGCGGGTCAAGCGCGTCGGCTTTTGTAGAGCAGTCGTCGAATGTTCCAGAATAATCGTTCGGACCCGCGTGCCTTCCACAAAGTTCTACACCATTCGCGTCAGCCGATGAAATCAGATAACACAAGGTTCGGCGACAACAGACAGCGGATAGAAACATCGATAACTTTCCAGAAACTTCGGATACATGCAGGCGCGTCCCGCACTGTGCGATAACATTTGTCAGGCGGCGAAACGTGGTCGCCCGATAAAGATAAGTACACGTGTCAATACCCCCCTCTTAAAAAGCATCGACCTGATGCTGCAAACAAACGAAAGTAATAAACAAAAGCACTCGTACCAAAGAAAAGAACAAAAATGACGAAGTTCGTCAGCGTCCGTAAAAGGGTTTAAGGCGCACCACGTGGACCACTTCCAAGTTAACACCGAATTTCATGCAAAACCATGCATGTCTATACTTCACTGCAACATCAGAAGCCTGAATAGAAACAAAGATTTATTGTGCGCATTTTTAGCGCAGCATCAGTTTTCTTACGACATCATTGCGCTCTCGGAAACATGGCTAAGAAACAGCGAACACATTCCGATTTCCGGTTATCATTTTCTATCTAACCCAAGACAGACTTCATCCTGTGGTGGAGGTGTTGCCTTATATGTTAGACAAGAACTAACACTCATCGAAATGCCTCAATTGCTTATAAGTAATGATAACATTGAATCACTTTTTATCGCAATACCTACAGGCATGGTCATAGGCGTAGTCTATCGACCACCCAGTTCAATTTTAAAACAGTTTTACAGTGTTCTGGAAACCATTCTTTCCGGTTTGACCGATAGAAACTTTAACTCTGTAGTTATAACCGAGGACTTCAACATAGACACTTACGGAGACCTAAATGCCGATTATTCTTTGTTATTACAATCATACAATTACAAGAACACAATCTGTCAACCCACAAGAATTACAGCAACCTCAGCCACAATCATCGACCATATTCTATGCAATCATAATAATATTCTCGCAGGTGTATACAATACGAGTATAACAGATCACTCTCCTGTCTTCGCATTGATACCTAATGATGGAAGCATTACTAGGAACGAACTAAATCCACGCACAGGTCGAATAAATTACTCGCTGCTTCGTGATAAAATTAAGAAGATAAATTTCTCTGACGTACTCACTGCAGACAACAATACCGAATGTGACAAGCTACTGAAAACCCTCTCCCGTGTCATCTCTGAATGCACAACAACCAATCATCACAGGTACGAGCAGCCGTTGTGTCCATGGATGACTAAGACTATATTAAGCGCCATTAAGGAAAGAGACACTTGGTATCAGAAATGGAAACAGCAAAGACATAATATGTACTATTTACAGCAGTTTCGTAGCTCCTGCAATTTTGTCGTTGCAATCATTCATAACAGGAAGAAAGAGTTTAACGCGCAACTGATCCGTAAGGCTCAGGGTAATTCTAGAAAGATGTGGGACATTATTAACAATGTAATTAGTGCACCTGTGAAAAGGCATATTGCTCCTGACCGAATTGACACCGAAAAAGTTGATGAGTTTAACACATACTTTACCAACGTTGGGCCAGTTCTAGCTGACTGTATAACTCATCAGACATGTGATGTTAATTACCCGTTATTATGCTGCACATTTTGCCTTAAACCAATAGAAGATACTCTAGTACAAAATATATTAACCGATATGAATGCTAACAAGGCGGCTGGTCACGATGGCATTACTGTCAAAGTTTTAAAAGATAACGTTGACCTCCTCTGCCCTGTTCTTACAACCATATTCAATCTTAATATCGCACGCGGTACATACCCTGAAACTCTAAAGATTGCTAAAGTATCTCCTATATATAAATGTGGTGATAATAATGACCCTGGAAGTTATCGACCAATTTCTGTTTTGAGTGTTATTAATACAGTGTTTGAGAAGGTTATTTCTATTCAATTGAAAGAGTACCTGAGCACAAACAACATATTAAATGAATCTCAGCATGGTTTCAGAACCAGTCGCTCTACGTCCTCAGCAGTACTAGAGTTGTCGCAGCATATAAACGAAGCACTCCATAATAATGAATTAGCCTTAGTAATATTTCTAGACCTCAAGAAGGCTTTCGATACAGTTATTCATTCCATACTACTAAAGAAACTTGAATACTACGGTTTCAGTGCCAGTACTTTCAACTTATTTTCTAATTACTTAACCAACCGACAGCAGTTTGTTAAAATTACTAATTTTACGTCTTCGTGTTCTTTTGTTAAAACTGGTGTGCCACAGGGGTCTGTCCTAGGACCAATTTTATTTTCTTTGTATGTCAACGATTTTCCTTCAATTCTCACATCTGCCAAAGCTGTCATGTACGCAGACGATACTGCACTAGTGTTTACAGGCAAAACACTTCATGAAGTAATACAGATTGCTAATAAAGAACTAATCTGTGTTTCATCATGGTTTGGAGCAAATAAACTTACACTCAACAAAGCTAAAACTCACTACATGATTTTTCATTCTAGGCATAGTCATGTTAACAGTGCACCTCTGCAAATATATCTTGATAATAGCATTCTGGAGAAGGTGAACACAATTAAATATCTCGGCGTGACACTAGACAGTAGTTTAAACTGGAAACCACACATTGATAATGTATGTTCGAAGCTAGCGTCAGCGTGTTATGGGCTCTTAAAGGCGAGGGCATGCTTCGATATTTCGGTACTGAAAATAATCTACTTTTCTCTCTTTCATTGTCATATGACATACTGTTGCGAATCATGGTCGTCCACATTTAAAACATATTTGGATCCAATTTTGCACTTACAAAAGAGAGCGGTGCGGATAATGACGTTTTCTAGTCCATTTGAATCCAGCAGTCATTTATTTTGCAGGTTGAAAATACTTCCCTTTACCCTAACCTCCGAAATGAAAGTTGCTATTTTAGTGAATAACATAATATGTCGCAATCACTCATTGTCGTTTAGTATATTTGCGATTCCTACACGAAATACTAGACACACCATTAACATAAATTTCAATTTACCAGTTACCCGAAACACATATGGTCAAAGACTAATTCAGTATCATGGTACAAAGATATGGAACACCTTACCAATAGAAGTGAAGAGTGCCAGTAACTTTTTATTTTCCATAAAAGGATTATATCTCTCAAAAATTAGTTAAGAATGTTGCTTTGTCTTTGTGGCGATGTTTTTTCAGTAATACTATTCTATTGTTGCACTGATGTATGTTTTCTTTTTTTTCCTCTTGTTTCTCATCCTGTGCAATTATGTATAATCAATACGCATTTGTTCATCACTGTCCTGATCGCCGCAGCACAAACGCATGTATACCACATGGACCCACACTAGCCTTGGCTATGGGCCCAACAGTTGTTTGCTTATGTTGATGTACAAATTTATGATGAAATAAATAATGTCTAAAATGTCTAATGTCAGATCGTGCGCGGCGCCGCTGTGAATGCGAAATGCCGTCTGGCAAGACCTCATAGTCCAGAGCGCCAATACGTCGGATGACCTTGTAGGGTCCGAAATAGCGTCGGAGTAGTTTCTCACTGAGTCCTCGTCAGCGTATCGGGGTTCAAACCCAAACACGGTCGCCAGGCTGGTACTCGACGAAGCGTCGTCGGAGGTTGTAGTGTCGGCTGTTGGTCCGCTGCTGGCTCTTGATTCGCAGGCGGGCGAGCTGTCGGGCTTCTTCGGCGCGCTGGAGATAGCTAGCGACGTCAACATTCTCTTCGTCAGTTACGTGCGGCAGCATGGCGTCGAGCGTCGTCGTCGGGTTCCTGCCGTAAACCAGCTTAAACGGCGTGATCTGTGTTGTTTCTTGCACCGCCGTGTTGTACGCAAAGGTTACGTACGGCAGGACTGCGTCCCATGTCTTGTGCTCCACGTCAACGTACATTGCTAGCATGTCGGCGAGGGTCTTGTTGAGGCGCTCCGTGAGACCATTCGTCTGCGGGTGGTAGGCAGTTGTCCTCCTGTGGCTTGTCTGGCTGTATTGCAGAATGGCTTGGGTGAGCTCTGCTGTAAAAGCCGTTCCTCTGTCAGTGATGAGGACTTCTGGAGCACCATGTCGCAGCAGGATGTTCTCGACGAAAAATTTCGCCACTTCGGCTGCGCTGCCTTTCGGTAGAGCTTTAGTTTCAGCGAAGCGGGTGAGATAGTCCGTCGCCACGACGATCCACTTATTTCCGGAAGCTGATGCCGGAAACGGTCCCAACAAGTCCATCCCGATCTGCTGAAAAGGTCGGTAAGGAGGCTTGATCGGCTGTAGTAATCCCGCTGGCCTTGTCGGTGGTGTCTTGCGTCGCTGACAGTCGCGGCATGTCTTGACGTAACGGGCGACATCGGCAGTTAGGCGCGGCCAGTAATACCTTTCTTGTATCCTCGATAGCGTCCGGGAGAAACCGAGATGCCCAGCGGTCGGATCGTCATGTAGGGCGTGCAATACTTCTGGACGCAGCGCCGACGGAACAACAAGAAGGTAGTTGGCGCGGACTGGTGAGAAGTTCTTCTTGACGAGTAGGTTGTTTTGAAGCATGAACGAAGATAATCCACGCTTAAATGTCCTTGGGACAACGTCGGTGTGCCCTTCCAAATACTCGACTAGGGCTTTTAGCTCCGGGTCTTCTCGTTGCTGTTCGGCGAAGTCTTCTGCGCTTATTATTCCAAGGAAGGCGTCATCATTCTCGTCATCTTGCGGCGGGAGATCGATGGGGGCGCGTGATAAGCAGTCGGCATCTGAGTGTTTTCGTCCGGACTTGTATGTTACAGTGATGTCGTATTCTTGTAGCCTGAGGCTCCACCGTGCCAGCCGTCCTCAAGGGTCCTTTAAGTTAGCTAGCCAACACAACCCGTGATGGTCGCTGACCACTTTGAATGGCCTGCCATATAGGTAAGGGCGAAATTTCGCTGTGGCTCAAACGATGGCGAGGCATTCCTTTTGGGATGTAGAATAATTGCCTTCCGCTTTTGACAACGATCGGCTAGCGTAAGCCATCACGTGTTCATGTTTATCTTTTCTCTGGACTAGGACGGCACCGAGGCCTAGACTACTGGCATCAGTGTGTATTTCGGTATCGGCGTGCTCGTCGAAGTGCGCAAGTACGGGAGGCGACTGCATGCGTCGTTTGAGTTCTTGAAATACATCGGCCTGCGGCGTTTCCCACTTGAACTCGACGTCACATTTAGTTAGCTATGTCAGCGGCTCAGCGATGCGTGAAAAGTCCTTGACAAATCGCCTGTAGTAGGCACACATGCCAAGAAATCTACGCACTGCCTTCTTGTCGGTGGGCTGCGGGAACTTTGTGATGGCAGCTGTTTTCTGCGGGTCGGGGCGTACTCCGGATTTGCTGATGACGTGGCCTAGGAACAGAAGCTCATCGTAAGCGAAGCGGCACTTTTCCGGCTTCAGAGTGAGCCCTGATGATTTGATGGCCTCTAATACTGTCGCAAGCCGCCTAAGGTGGTTGTCGAAACTTTCGGCGAAGACAACGACGTCATCCAAGTAAACAAGACACGTCTGCCACTTCAATCCTGCTAACACCGTGTCCATGACGCGCTGAAACGTTGCAGGCGCCGAGCACAGCCCGAATGGCATGACCTTGAACTCATAGAGGCCGTCTGGCATGATGAATGCGGTCTTTTTGCGATCTCTCTCATCGACTTCTATTTGCCAGTAGCCAGACTTGAGGTCCATCGACGAGAAGTATTTAGCGTTGCAGAGCCGATCCAGTGCGTCGTCTATCCGCGGAAGGGGGTATACGTCCTTCTTCGTGATCTTGTTCAGTCGATTCGACGCAGAAACGTAGGGTTCCGTCCTTTTTCTTCACGAGGACAACAGGAGATGCCCACGGGCTTTTCGACGGCTGGATGACGTTGTCGTGCAGCATTTCGTCGACTTGTTGCCTAATAGCTTCACGTTCTCGCGTCGAAACTCGGTAAGGGCTCTGGCGGAGTGGTCGAGCGCACTCTTCGGTTATGATGCGATGCTTTGCAACTGGTGTTTGTGGAATCCTCGATGACGTCGAAAAGCAGTCTTTGTATCGACGGAGAAGACTTCTGAGCTGTTGCTGCTTGCTCATGGGGAGACTTGGATTCACGTCGAAATCTGGTTCGGGGACTATGGTCGGTCAGCGGGGTAGATGCGGCAGAATCTGAGAGAACAAAGGCATTGCTCGTTTCCAGAATTTCCTCGATGTACGCGATTGTCGTGCCCTTGCTGATGTGCTTGAACTCTTGGCTGAAGTTGGTTAGCATCACTTCCACTTTCCCTCCGTGGAGTCGAGCGATCCCTCTCGCGACGCAAATTTCACGGTCGAGTAGTAAATGCTGGTCGCCCTCGATGACGCCCTCTACGTCAGCGGGTGTTTCGGTGCCGACAGAAATAACAATGCTGGAGCGCGGCGGGATGCTCACTTGATCTTCGAGCACACTCAAGGCGCGGTGACCACGAAAGCTCTCCGATGGTATCGCTTGATCTTGCGAAAGCGTTATCGATTTCGACTTCAGGTCGATGATTGCGCCGTGTTGGTTCAGGAAGTCCATGCCAAGAATGACGTCTCGTGAACACTGTTGGAGGATAACGAAGGTGGCAGGGTAAGTCCGGTCATGAATGGTAATTCTTGCCGTGCAGATTCCAGTCGGCGTAATGAGGTGTCCTCCAGCGGTACGAATTTGGGGGCCCTCCCATGCAGTCTTAACCTTCTTCAATTAATCGGCGATGTGTCCACTCATTACGGAGTAATTGGCCCCTGTGTCGACTAAGGCAGTGACTGCGTGGCCGTCGAGAAGCACGTCGAGGTCGGTGGTTCTTTGTCTGGCATTGCAGTTGGGTCTTGGCGTCGGATCACGACTGCGTCGTGTTGAACTGAAGCTGGTACGTCGCGTCGTCAAGTCGTCTTTCGTCGGTGTAGTCTTGGCTTCCCGACTTCGTCAGGACGGCGGCGTGTCGTCATTTGGTCGTCGAGATGGTTTCTTCGTCGTCTTCGTCGGCGGCGGAGGATCTTCGTCAGTTCGACGAACAGCAACCACACCTCCACCGGTTGCTGCTTTTAGTTTTCCAGATATGGGCTCGCAGAGCGTCCCCGCGCTGGGCCGGTGTATGGTCGGCGCTGCGGCGACAGGTAGCGGCCTGGTGATGGCGAACGCGACGGTCGTCAAGAGCTCCATTGAGTAGCGGCGAGGTAGTCGGCGATGTCACGTGGGCGCTCTCCAAGCTGTGGACGCGGCGCGTTGACGGCGAACCCTCTCAGTCCCAAGTCGCGGTATGGGCATCGGCGATACACATGGCCGGCTTCTCCGCAGTGATAGCAGAGCGGGCTGCGGTCGGGGGCTCGCCAAATGTCCGTCTTCCTCGCGTAGGTGCGCTGGGCGATGGGTGGGCGTGCTGGCGGCGGCGGCGGCGGCGGCGGACGACGGAATTGCGGAGTTACAGGGCCCTGGCGCAGTCGCGGAGGGGGGCCCTGTAACGCCTGGCTGGGGCTGCGGTAACTGAGGTTGCACCTCAGGAACTCTAAGCGATCGCTGAACCTCATCTTTCACGATGTCGGCGATCGAGGCCACTTGAGGCGGCGACGAAGGCAGGACCTTGCGCAGTTCTTCGCGCACAATGGCCCTGATGGTTTCTTGCAGGTCGTCGGAACCCAGTCCTTGGATGGCGTACTGCGGGCTGAGCCCCTCGCGGTTGTATTGCCGGGTGCGCATCTCCAGAGTTTTCTCGATCGTCGATGCCTCTGCAGAAAACTCAGCTACGGTCTTTGGCGAGTTACGAATAAGTCCGGCGAAAAGTTCTTGCTTGACGCCCCGCATCAGGAAGCGTACTTTTTTCTCCTCCGACATTTCTGGGTCAGCGTGCCGGAAAAGACGGGCCATCTCCTCCGTGAAGATCACGATCGTCTCGTTTGGCAGCTGCACTCTGGTTTCGAGAAGTGCTTGGGCTCGCTCTTTTCGCACGACGCTTGTAAACGTTTGCAAGAAGCCGCTTCGAAAGAGGTCCCACGTCGTTAAGGTGGCTTCTCGATTCTCGAACCAGGTCCTGGCGGCGTCTTCCAATGCGAAATAGACATGCCGCAGCTTGTCGTCACTGTCCCAACTGTTAAACGCAGCGACCCTCTCATACGTCTCCAGCCAGCTTTCCGGGTCCTCAAATGTGGAACCGCGGAACGTCGGTGGCTCCCTGGGCTGCTGCAGCATGACGGGGGACGCTGGGGCTGCCATTGGGGTTGCCTTTGTCACAATCTTCTTGGTCTTCTCTGGTAGAAGTCCGTGCTCCGGGGGCAGCGGTTGAAGACGGCGGCTTGCTCGATGGTCCGGGACTACGTTGGTGTTCTCTTTGCGGTCCGGGCTTGGATCACGGCTTGTCGGGGTCGTCCGGTACATGAACAAAAAGCACCTCCACCAGATGTCACGTGGTGGTGACGTTGAAGAACACAGTAGCAATACTGTGAAAGACAAAACTAACTTTTATTGGGCGAACCTGTGCCCACAAAAACAGGCTACACTTATAGCACAACGATAGCGGCGAACACGGTCGGCGATTGTCGAAAATCTGATCAGCGGGTCAAGCGCGTCGGCTTTTATAGAGCAGTCGTCGAATGTTCCAGACTAATCTTTCGGACCCGCGTGCCTTCCACAAAGTTCTACACCATTCGCGTCAGCCGATGAAATCAGATAACACAAGGTTCGGCGACAACAGACAGCGGATAGAAACATCGATAACTTTCCAGAAACTTCGGATACATGCAGGCGCGTCCCGCATTGTGCGATAACATTTGTCAGGCGGCGAAACGTGGTCGCCCGATAAAGATAAGTACACGTGTCAGTATTATCTATGTAGTAACGGTTCACTTAAGATGAGTCACGTGGTCATACAATTTGTGGCTCCTGGGTCCTCTGGGCCCGAAGGCCACATCACCCATAGCTAAGTCCAAGGCTCTCCCCTTTCCACATGCTAGAGGCACTGCTACTGCACAACTGGTGTGCACCTGGCACGGAGGTGCATCAGGGTGTCTATCAAGTTGACATTTCCAAATTCCCCGAGTTTTCCAGGTTTTCCCTGAGTGCCTTTGCAAAATTGTCTGAGTGCCAGAGAACTTTGTTTTATGTCAAGACAGGCTGACACCATGTCTCCCGGTGGTGCCACTCTCTAGTATGTTAAAAAAAAAAAGAACTACTTAATCCAGTTTGAATAGTAAGGAGTAGTGTTTATTTCATTAAAAAAAAAAAAACAGAACGGAGGGGTTAGCAAAATGCACAGCGAAAAAAAAAAATATTTGAAAAAAAAAAAGAAATGGTAAAACCAACTGTCGAAATTCCCAAATACGAATAAAAAGGGGATCCATCCACAAGCAAACATTTTCGAAGATGAGCTATTTCTATCAAATGATAGCAAGCTCATTGATCTGAGACCAGAAGTTGGTCACAAGAGTGATTCTCTTGTGACCAAGAAAATCACTAATAACGCCGCCTGTCGGCGGCGTTACCAGCGCAACACTCACGCCATCTCTCGTACTGCACCTCAACCACTCCGACCGCCGCGGGCGCCAGGCCACGCGAGCCGTGCGGGAAAACCAACATATCAGGGGATGCGTGAGAGTCGCGCATCCCCACAACATACACACAAACAAAGGAATGCAGGGGTCGAGCGAAGCAGATTATGACAGCACGCACGCAGAAACAAGCACGGTCAGGCACGGTTGCGGAGACTGCAACGGAACGGAACACCAGTGCTGATGTCACTACTCCGCAGTTTCCAGTCTCCGCTCGCATCGTCAGCAGCAGCGCGCGGCACTCGGCGGGGGGCGGAGCGACAGCGCAATTTTAACCGTAGATTACGTCGCTCCTAAGCGAAAAATCCCGCCCAAAATTTTACCTGCATGCTTTATAAGGTTCCCACATCCGTATGTGAGCGTCTTATTGAATTCGACAGACTCTTTCAGCTTCCCTTTAAGTGTAGTGAGAAAATGAGGAATTGTCATTGTGCATTCTCTTTCTTTTACTTTCTTCTTACAGAAACAAATTAACTAACATTGCACCTATTACGAACAACATTTGTTCACCATAAAGTTAGAAAAATTATCGATGACGTGCCCTGGGCAGCCAATCGAATAGCTCGCCCTACTGGCGTCATTAGGGCAACTTGCGTCAAATGGTCAGGGGCGGCTAAAATTCAGCTGAGTTATGTGCTACAATTGGTAGCGATGTACGTTTTTAAAACCTTATAATAAATTACAGGCTTTATGCGGAGCACTTAGATGCATCAATTAATAATCAGAAGGACCTACCCTAACGACTCGGTACGTGGTACAATATCGTTAAAATTGTTTCGGGGTCCCTTTAATTTGTGTGCAATTAATTTGTGTAATTTTGTGTGCGATGCTAGATTTTGCTTAATATTACTCTAAATAATAAAACAAACTGTAGTTGTGCATTGGTTTAAGCACAACTAGATAACGTTCTTTTTCCTTTTTTTTTGCATTTTATAAATAAATTAGGGCACTGGACCCTGGCAGAGTGGTACACTTGCAACTTAAAGGATGTGACCTACGACATATATCTAAAATTTAAATTTCCTTAGGTACAGTTGACCGATTCCTTAAAAATACTGCACGAGCATCGACTGGCTGGTAGGTCAGCGCCTTGTAACGGCGTGAAGTGACAAGATCAGCAAGAGTAGTGCATGTGCACCAAGTACACTTGAAGTGCAACTTTCGTCTGCCAGGCTCTTCCCGCTAGCATGATACAGCCCCTGGCACGATTAACTCAGTGCAAGCTTCCCGGCTTATCAGAGATAGCAAGAGCGTGCCCCCCTGGCTTGTGTCATTTTGTTTCTTGTTTTTAGCATGCGCTGCTGTAGTGCGCATGCAATGCAACTGTATCATATGGACAAGAAAGAGTAGCACAAGAGTTTTCAAACTGGTTTCAAGCATGGCACAAGCATTCGACCCACTCTAAGATGTGTTGCCTATATGCCAAATGTGATAATGCCGATATTGTCATGTATATATTACTTTCACCAGGCCGCAGCATTCTTTAGTAGTTGCCTGGCAGTAAGAAGAATGCCACCTCGCATATCGAAATAATAGAGACTCCGTGTAGTAGAATTGTTGGAGGCCGGCAATTTGCAGAGAAAAATAACTGAAATAGTCAGCATAAGATGTGCAATAGATAATAGAATAATACAGGTGTTTCGTGACAAAGGCTGCATTGGTGACACAACTCAATGTTTGAACTGAAAAACAACAGAGGAGCAGGATATGACCATTGTTGCTGTAGCCACAGTGGGATCCTTTCCTCACTGTGGGACAAGTGAAGGATATTGACGGATAGGACATTAGTGACGATCTTGTGTTACAATGACTCCGTGAAATAGGATTGAGGAAAAGAACTGCGGCCCAAAATCCATTGCTCACGGCAGGCAGCAAGGCGAAAAGGCTGCAGTTTGCAGAGGATCAGCTACAGTGGACAGTGGATGATTGGAGCAGAGTAGCATTTACAGATGAGTCAACTTTCTGCACAGAATCGAAGCAGAAAGTCTACTGTCAAGCTCTTGCGAGGTATGTTGTTAGCTATTCAGCATTTGTAGGGGAAGGGGCTGAACCTTACAACATAAAAGGTCTCAATTTTCCCTTTTGTAGATATGACCTCGCTACACCCAGGACTTGAAGACAAGTAGTTGTCACAGCATCAACGTCTGGGGTGTGGTCACAAAGTGGACGCATCTACTGAATTCCAGGTCGATTTTGCTCCTACACCTACACTGACATCACTGACCACCAGCTTCTGTCACAGATGGTCGATGATCACTTTATGGATGGCTAATTTTACCTCCAGCAGGGCCTTTTAAAGGTCCATACTGCCCGCACTGTGAAGGCCCATCTTCAGAAAACAGTGGTTAATACACTGCCCTGGCAACTGCGGGGAGCTGTGTAACATTATAGAAAATGTCTGGGGCATAATGAAGAGAAATCTTTCAAGGATGGGTCTGCACAAAGTGACACCCGATCTACTCTGGGAAGCTGTGCAGGCGCATTGCGGGACCCTAAAATGCGATGCCTACTGCAGCGTATGGCTGCTGCTGTTCAGTTGGAGGGATATTTACAGCATTACTAAATGCATTTTTTTTTATAAGCCATGATATTTTTTCTGTATGCTAGTGCAAGTTAGCAAACATAAAAGTTTGAAGAATCGACACCGTAGTCTACTAAGCCACAACAAATGGCTGCAACAATGTGTTTTTAAACAAGTGCACCAAGGAATTTGCTAGAATTACAAAAATAAAAGCATTAAACTCAGACAAATATGCTGCATCAAGAATTTCTCATTTTTTATGCATCTTGTTCTTTATCTTAAGTGCATGTGGACTAGAGCGGTATATGTTAAAAAAGGTGCGTCCAGGTTCACGTGCACTTGCTATCTCCAATAAACAGGGAAGCTTCTACTGAGTTAATCATGCCAGGGGCTGTGTCGTGCTGGTGGGAAGAGCTTAGCAGACGAAACTAGTGCTTCAAGTAAATTTGGTGTGCATGCGTTACTCTTGCTGATGCTGTCGTTTTGCGCTGTTACAAGGCACCGAGCCACTGGACAGTCGATGCTCGCGTGGTACTGTTAAATAATCGGTCAACTGTATGTTTAAGTACAGCTGCTCAACTACTAGAAAGTGCCATGAGCTGGCCGTTGAATGGAATGAGTACCAGATGCACTGACCTATACTGCACTTTACAAACTCTGTACAGTGCAGTGAAAACTAAGGGTTGTGTCAGCAAACCAAAACAGAGAACCAGGAGAAAGGCTCCACCTGATGGCCTTCAGCGCGACACCAATTGGATGGAAGCATCACTGAAGTAATCCTCCCTCTTCTGGAACCCATAGCTGGCTCTGATTTTTGATTGATTGATATGAGCTCTAGCCTTCGCTGCGCTGCACGGAGTTAGTGAGATGGAGTATGGTATATTTCGAACATCTGCCCTGAACATTTGTATTCCATCTCACTACAATATGCTAGTATTTATGAACGGACATTGTAACTGTTGTACACATTTAACCTTAATACAAGTTTAATGTCGTGGAACATCAAAGTGAGCATTGGCTTCAAAGTGCTGGCAACACATCTAATAAATTTTAAACAATATTTTTGCTATTGTCTAACTAGATTTTTAAGGAATGTGAAGGAATTCATCCCATTACTGAAGGAGTGGCGAACTGATTCATGCAATTGGAAATCCCAAGCTACATTGGGGCTATGAAAGAGATTATAGTGCACAGGCTCCAGTTTATATTTGGTGATCAGGGGTTCAGCAACATGAACCTAAATCAAATTACAAAATGAGTTAGGCACACAATTATTATTTAGGAAAGGGCAGAAAAACAACAACCGGTAGTTAAAAGAAAAAAGTTAGAGTTTGTAACCAGCACGATGTGCGGCACAGTAAAGGAGTGCAGGCAGCAGTGAAAACACTTTCTGGCTTGCTGTTGTAGTGTTCTTTTACGTTTTCACTTACCTTTCCAGTGACTTTTGTGTGCACATTAACATGGCTAGGGCTAATTCCACAAGTGGGTACTAGGGAAATGGCCTTTTGGCCCTGCTTAAGCTTACCATGTATGATATGCACTCTTCCCTGTAGGCTCGAGTTATTCCATATGTTGTGTGTGCAGAGTGTCAAGGAACAGGCCTTTGCTTCCCTCTCCTATAGTGTCGAAGGTGTGTTGTGCACAGTAATTAACAGCACCACATACAAGCCATCAAAAAGTCATCAGAAAAGGGGATAATTCCTCAGCTTTTTTGCCATACAGTTTACGGCCGCTATCGAAAGGCTTACAAGCCAGGGGGTCCAAATGTACTGTATTCACAAGCTTGTATGCATCCACAGAAGAAAGATAGCAAAAAACACATGCTAATCTTTTTTGATACTATGAGCAAGCATGATATATCTAAATGCTTGCAACTATATACAAAATGAGTCAACAATTTGTTTACAGCTGTTTATAGATAAGCATGAAAGTGTGTAATTGATGTAGTGACATATTCTAGAAACAAAAACTTTTATGAAACAATGCAAGCTTCTGACAACACCAGTGAAACCTCTAACATACACCTAAAAAAATGTAGCCTTGCAGATGTAATTGTGTGCTTACAGTTTCTGATCGAAGCAGGTTCCAGATAGACTGCTGGCGCTGCTGCTGCTCAGTAGACAGGGCTTGGCTAATAGATACTATACGGTCAGACAACTTGCAGACACAATGATGCAAGTTACCAAGCTCGTGAAAGACTCCTAGCATGCTTCTGCAAAATAAGAATAGACAAGACACTTACAAATGTGCTTGGCAAGGTGATCTAGGTAAGTCAGTTACATAGCTACACTATGCTATGCATGTAAGCATTACAAACGCAGCAAATGTTGGTGCGCACAACAAGAGAAGCAAGTAATTACGGTCAAGACAAGACAATGCCTAATGGAATTGTCTTGGCAGTTCCACAATGATTGCAGTAGAACTGCTTTTAGAGTAAAATGACTTAGGTTCCACTGCATGAAGACCACAGCACTTCACCTGAACCTGTGCTGCCCAACAACATTTACATTAAACTCAACTTCTTTCTGATAAGATTTTGCATGTACTTTGAAAAAAGAAGGCAACAGAAAGGATGTGTTGACAGCCTTCAGAGCCCTTGAATGAATAAGAATACACTTAAAAACAAATTTAAAATTCAGATAATTGATACTTAGTAGTATTACAGGCACACAGCAGTAACGGTAGGAGACAGAAGTTTATTAAACAAACACACCATCATTTCTTTTTCTTCCCTAAAGAACGAAATTGGGTCTCGTTATTGTTAAGAGTACCCCTGCAGACACACCTAATATTAATTTACTTGTGCGTGTGCATCTGTCTATACACCCTGTTTTTCTATGTTTCTGGCCACAGATTAAAAGAAGGCAGCTATTGTGGATAGTGCAATTGCACCACTTCAGCTGGGTTACATGAAAAGGTGGATATTACTTGCAAGATAAATAAATAACTTGCAGTTAGCTAACTTACAACCTTAAACTATTTAACATAAAATACTGTATTTTATAGTCTTAGTTGTAGAAATTTCTATATTTAGTTTGTCACATGTTGAATTATAGAAGTGAAACCAGCCAGTGCTCTAAGCTTATAAATTTACTAAGAATTCTGAGACTAGCACAATTTCTGAGATATCTGTCCTCTAAAATTGCACAATATACACTGGTATTAAAGCATCATTAATGAATCACCCTATCTCACGTTTTCACATCATCTGCAATTTATAAACTCTGGGGTGCCTAGAACGCTGCCTTTGTAATGCACTTCAAATTTTAACAATGCTTGCATTCACATCATTAGTCAGACCAAGAGTTCAGCATGTGCCATCAGTCTGGAAGCCACATCAAATAGTATATTGTACAGCAGAGGCCATTGAATCAGGATGGAGCTGCGCAGCCAGATCAATTCATTCTTATACAATATCAGTGCCTTATCTCTAAAGCAGAATCCAGGCCATCAACTTTTGTCTTTAAACAGTCACATTAATGCTCTAACCCTATTTCACAAGTTCTTTAATGGTTCTTTTGAATGCATAAGATATGTTGCACCCAGGGTTCATATTGTTATGTATAAAGAGGCATGGGAACAACCACAGGCACATTTGTAAGAGCATAAGCCTGTAGCACTGCCCAGAACAAACAACCTGCGTAAGGTTGTAATGCCATCATCCTCATAGTCTTTTCAAGCATGACAGGCCTGCTCTTGGTCAATGAAATAAATGCTCCATAGCATTACCCCTGGCGGCAGAAGCACAGTCCCGGAGCTCTAAAGGGAGCCATCGGAAGCACAATAGTCTGCGTACATGTGAGTAATATGTGCATAACTGTTAGTGGCTGTTGACATTTCTAGCATGTCGGTGTGTCTTCTTTCGTAAGTAAGTAATTGTGTGTGAGGTGTGTGTGCCCAATGCGTAGTCGGCATAAAACTACTTCGATGAACCGCTCCTGATGATAGCATGACTTCCACTCGCCAACTATGGGTTTCGTGAGATGTAGCTTGTTGTAGGCACAACGGTCCCATTCGCGTTGCCATTTTACCGTTAAGGCTTTTCTAATTGCACAGATGCTATCTTTATATGGGAGTGTTGTGTTTGTAATGTCTTTGTGCGCTGCCATCAATGCATATCTATCAGCTGCTTCGTTACCCGGTATACCAACATGGCTTGGGATCCAGCAGAAACGAATTGACCTCCCGTATTCTTTAAAAGCCACTATGTTTAAAATGTCTCCAATCAGGGGTTCACACTCAGATTTCAGATGTAGAGCCTTCAGTGTGCTTAAAGAATCTGTGTATATGACTGCATTTTTGTATTTATCAGAGATACTCTTTTTAACAACAACCCATACAGCGAAAACTTTGGCCATGAAAACAGAGGCGTGTTGTGGCAATCGAATACTTTTTTCCCAATTTTCCGTTACGATCCCCACACCCGCAAGTTCTTTCATTTTAGAGCCATCAGTGTAGAATTCTATGTGATTTTGATATTTCTCCTGAAGAGCACGAAATTCTTGTGTAATGTGCTCGCGTGGGGTGTCTTTCTTCTTTAAATGTGTCAATGTCCAGTCACATAACGGTTCAAAATCGTACCACGGGGGCAAACGCTGTGGCTTTCTGGCAACCTGGAGGACTTTGCAAGGAATGTCATAATCCCGAACATATTCCTCATATTGCAGGACAAGTGGTTTAAGCATGTTCGGTTTATTTGTATAGTGTAGGCGTGAGTTGCATTGTGTGAGGATGTTGTAGCATATGTGTTGCGGTGATGACTGAATTCTGAGTGCATAGGAAAAAGTGAGTAATGCTCTGCGCTGCTGTAAGGAGGGTTCATTACACTCGACGTATAAACTTTGAGTAGGTAAGGTTCTGTAGGCACCACTTGCCAATCGCAGTCCAAGGTTATGTACTGGATCAAGTCGTCGTATGTAGGACTGTCTGGCTGAGCTGTAAACAATGGAGCCATAGTCTAAAAGGCTACTAACAAGAGACAGGTAAATACGTAAAAGACACATTCGGTCGGAACCCCAGTGCTTATGAGATAAAACTTTCAGGATATTCAATGCTTTATTTGCCTTAATCCTTAGTGTTTTAATGTGGGCTAGGAAGTTTAGTTTTTTGTCAAAGATTACTCCCAAGAATTTATATTCTTGTTTTCTTGGCAGCGCGACATCATTCAATTTTACATCCGGGTCTAAGTACAACCCTTGTTTTTGCGAAAAAAGCACTGTAAAAGTTTTCTGAATAGAGAAGCGGAAGCCATTTTTCTCAGCCCACTCCATTAGTTTATTTATTGCTATCTGGAGCTGCCTTTCACATGTTCGTAAGTTTGAGGCGTGGCACGCTATTTGCAGATCATCGACGTATATGGAGTGCATAACAGAGGTGGGAATGACTTTGCTGACAGAGTTCATTTTTACTATAAAGAGTGTTGTTCTAAGTACGCAACATTGTGACACGCCGTTTTCTTGTATAAATGTGCGCAAGAGCACAGTGCCTAGATGGATTTGGAATGTTCCGTTGGACATAAAATCAGCGAGACAGTTTAGCATTTTGCCACAGATTCCTAACGTGGTGAGGTCACGTAAGATTCCAAACCTCCACGTGGTGCCATACGCTTTTTCTAAATCGAAGAACGAATGCTTCACGTATTTCGTGTTCAAGTCTGACGAGGTGGTCTGTCGTTGAACAGCCTTTTTTATAGCTGCACTGGTGAAAATCAATGGAGTTCCGTGTATCAAGTGTGAAAGTTAATCTCGCATTTACGACACTTTCGTACGATTTCCCCAAACAGCTTGTCAGGGCAATGGGTCGAAAGCTGCTTGGGGATGTGGGGGATTTACCTGTTTTTAAAAAAGGCACAACTATTGTGTTTTTCGAACTCTTTGGCATGCTTCCAGATTCAAATACTTTGTTAAAAAATTTAAGGAGAGCATCTACGGATGCTTGGGACAGGTGTGCAAGCATGGAATAAGGGATTCGGTCAGGACCTACAGCAGTTTTTTTGCCAGCACAGAGGACCCCGTTAAGTTCTCGTACCGTGAATGGAGCGTTGTATTCATCCCTTGACATACAAGCAGTTGGTAGCTTCTCCTTTTCTGCCGACAGTTTGTATTTTAAAACGTGTTTGAATAATTAGCCGAGCTAGAGATGTTATAAAAATGTTCCCCAAGTATATTCGCTTGTTCTTGTAGTGTTGTCTGAGTGCCTGAAGGTGTAAGTATGGGTATCGTGTATGATGAATAGTCCCTCTTAAACTTCCTGACCTGTTCCCACATCTTTTTGGATGTGACGGTGCTATTAATTGTAGATATATATTTCTGCCAAGACAATTTTTCCGTTTGTCTTCGAATGTATCGAGTTTTGCTTCGGCTTGTTTGAAATTTAGAAAGTTATGTGTTGGGTATCTGCGTAAGATTCCCCAGGCCTTATTTTGCTGCTTTTTTGCTACAGTGCATTCATGTGTCCACCAAGGATTCAGCTTTTTCCAAACAATGCCAGAAGATTGTGGAATGGCCGTTTCAGCTGCAGAAATAATACAGTTAGTAAATTTTTCATTCATTTCGTCAATGCCTAAGTCTGTTAAAGTAAGCTCCTCCAGCCTGGACTTTCTGTGAAAACAGACCAGTCTGCCATTTCAAGTTTCCGATGGCGCGGTTTCCGAGATATAATGGGTAGCGTTGAGGTGAGGTTGATTATAGCAGGTAGATGATCACTGCCATGTGAAGTCTCCAGTACAGCCCATTTAAAATCAGTAAAAATGTCGGGAGAGCAAAATGCTAAATCAATGCAGCTAAAAGTATGTGAACTCGGTGAAAAATGAGTTGGCGCACCTGAATTTAAAAGACAGATGTTATTTGTCAAAATAAAATTTTCGAGAAGTTGTCCTCTTTGGTCATTCTTATCGCTGCCCCAAAGAGTGCAGTGAGCATTAAAGTCTCCGACTAAAACAAAAGGCTCCGGCAGCTGGCCAATTAAATTTTCCATGTCTCAAATTGTGAAATGGGTATGGGGAGGGATGTACAACGAACATATGGTGGCAGCCTTTAAAGATAAAACAGTGACAGCTACTGCATCAAACCCAGTATTTAATAATACGTTCCGTGTAGGGATGCTGCCTTGGACAACAATAGCGACACCTCCTGATAGACGGCTGGAGTGCTCGCAGTCCTTTCTTAGGACAGTAAAACCTTTAAGAAAATGTGTATGTTTGGGTCCCAGGTTCGTTTCTTGAAGGCAGAATGCAACTGGTGAGAACTTATTTATGATGTCTTTGATATCACCTAGATTGTGAATTAGTCCTCTGCAATTAAAATGAATGATGAAAGCCATCTTATTAGAATTGAAAGAAAAAAAAATATTACTTATGTGTGTGAGCTTACAAATTGTAGGTGACATGTATTTAAAAGCTGATTACTCTTATGAAGGGCGGTAACCGTTCAGGTTACCTTTCCCTTTCTCAGCGAAGGTATAATATGCTTCTCCTTCTGTGAGTGCTCCAAGGAGCGCGGGTCTTTTGGCGTCAATGACGCCGGGGTTTTAGGATCGACCTCCATCACCTTTTCCGAGGCACTGGATGATCGAGAGCCAGGCGCCGAGACGTGCGTCTCGGGTCGTGGGGTATGCTTCAACTTTGGGCCCTGCGGCACGGTTGTCTGCGGGCCCGTCTTCGTTGTTGATGGAGCAGCACTGGCTGCAGCCACCAAGGGGGCGGTTGGAGTTTCTACAGGAGTACCGGACGTGGAGCCTGTAGATTCCTGAGACCGGTGTGGCGCTGCCCCCTGCCGCGTCACAATGGCATAGCTTACTTGAGGTAAGTGCACTAGCCTTTTCCTCGCTTCATAGAATGAAATCTTTTCCTTTACAGTTATGGCAATTATTTCTTTTTCTCTTTTCCAGCAAGGGCAGCTCCGCGAGTAAGCTGGATGATCGCCCTTGCAATTGACACATTGTGTGGGAGCATTGCAGTTGTGAGATGGATGGTCGTTGGCACTACGCTTACGCATGTTTCCTTTCCTCTGCATGGTTGTGATGCATGGCCGAACCTCTGGCACTTGAAGCACCGCCTCGGGTTCGGTATGTATGGTCGGACATTGATTTTCAGGTAGCCTGCGTCGAGTGAGCTTGGCACAGTACTGGAACCAAATGTGAGTACTACGTGTTTTGTGGGGATCTGTTGGTCGTTTCGTCGACGTGTTATCCTTTGTACCTTGATTACATTTTGTTCCTGGAATCCCTCAAGGAGCTCTTCGTCACTGAGGTTAAAGAAATCTTTTTCTGATATTACTCCTCTGCTGGTGTTGAGCGAGCGATGTGGGGAAATTGTGACATTAATGTCACCGATACTTGTCAGTTCACTGGTTTTTTCGATTTGTTCTTTCTTTGTTAGCTCGAGGAGGAGGTCTCCGCTTGCCATCTTTGATGCTTTGTAGCCTGATCCAATCGTGTTTGATAGGCATTTGGATACTAAGAAAGGCGATAGTTTTCTAATAGTTGTGTTGCCTTCACTATGAAGGACATGGAACTTTGGGAAGGTGTCATGGTTTGGTTTCAATTCTAACTGAAATGTTGGTTCGGTGCGCCCTCGTTTTTGAGGGCGATCTTGGAGGGGGGGGAAAGCGTTTGCCATTAAACATTGGAAAATTCGGCGGCGATGGTAGCCACCCACCAACGAGCCCAACTAGGGAACGCTACTAGGTTGGGAATGATACCTGCAGATGCCAGCCATGCATCGTCACTATAACCTAATATATATATACCCAAGACTGGATATATTACACACGGTTAACCCTTGCCACCAGGAAATACGGAAGTAATAAGAAGTGAAGAGAAGACAGGAAAGATGGAAAAGTGGCAGAGGAAGACGAAGATTGGAGAGGAGGACAGGAAAAGGCGACTGCCAATTTCCTCCAGGTGGGTCAGTCTGGAGGTGCCGTCTATGTGAAGCCGAGGCCGAAGAGGTGTGTTGCCTCCGCCAGGGGGCCTTAAAGGTCCAAACACCCAGCATCGGCTCAACCCCCAGGATCCCCCTTTCCCCAGACACGGCTAAGCCACGCACGGCTACACGCGGGAGGGTCCAACCCTCGTGTGTTCGGGTACGTGGTGTCGCAACACACCAAACGCCTGCTGATGCAGATGCCCCTGCGGGGCATACTTGCTAGTGGAGGTGGCAGATCGTGGGAGTGTAGTGTTCAGAGGTAATGTCGCCTCTCATCTGTACAATAGGTAGAAAGGTGAAAATCTAGCTTTATCATGACGAGATGAGTTATACGCAAAAGTTACGTAGGGAAGAGCAAGGTCCTAATCATGGTGGCCCGGCGATAGATGCATAGCGAGCATGACTGTAAGAGCATGGTTCAAGCATTCCATGAGCCAGTTGGTCTACAGATGGTCAGTCTGTGTTGAGAACAGGAACGCAGGATGTCAGCAATGACTTGAGAGAGAAAGTTACAGCCACAGTTAGTGAGCAATTGTCTTGGGGCATTGTGAAGCAATATAATGTCACATACAAAAAGTCCGCAACGTCAGTTGCACAATTGGTCGGCACAACTGGTCAGCAGAGCTCGGGTAATTACGTAGCATGCAGCATAATCAGTAGCCACGGCTATTCATTTGAAAAGGGCCAAGGTGGTTTAGTAAAACGCGAAAGAAGGGTTCTATGGGTGTGTGGATTGATTGAAAGTGACCAGCAGATAGTAGCGGAGGGGGGGGGGGGGATGCTATGTTGGCATGATTTGCAAGTGGCCACGTAATGTCGGACTGAGCGTACAAGGCCTGGCCAAAAGAAACGATGCCAGACATGCTCGTAGGTTCGAGATGGTATCCAGCAGTAGGCTCATTATGAAGTTCGGTGAGGACACTCAGTCGTAAGGGTCTAGGCATGACAATAAGGAGGTGAGGTCTGTCAAGTTGAAAATTGCGACGGTATAGGACAGCCTCCTGAAGTACAAATATATGGACAGAGGTGTCATTAGGCAATTATTCCAGGTGACCGATGATTTCTCGCCAAAAAAAAGTCACGGTTTTGTTTTTCACCAATGTGAAGCAGGTCTGACACAGAAAAAATAGAGTGGTTGGTGTCCTCATCAGCATTCTTGGGGTTGTAGACCAGATACAGGGACAAGCAATCTGCACCTTGGTGCAGGTGACCAGATTTGTAGACGACCAAATATGAAAATTCTTGTAGGCATAGGGCCCAGTGACCAAGCTGTTTGAAAGGATTTTTGAGAGAGGACAGCCAGCACAGTGTGTGCTGGCTGACACCCGATATTGGCGCTGATGAATAGGAAGTGCATCGCCAGTATTTATGAGATGAGTCACACGAGGGGTGCGATTGTGCAAGCATCTCACTTTCTGAACATTCGCTTTGCCTCCTACGTCACTGAGTAGGCAGTGCTCAATTGACGTTGGCGAATCACGAGAGCCCAAGCGAACGTTCGGAAGGCGAGATGCTTGTGCGATCTCGCCCCAGTAGCTTGGCCCTAGAGATGGCTGCTGATATAGAAAATGTTGAGTTAGGAAAGCAGAATGTGGTGGGCATCTTCAGTCTGCTGAGGTGTTAAGTCAGATGTGATCATCGACTTAATAGCGCTTCCAGGGCAAGCTGATGAACTGCTTATGAGCCGATGAACAGGGGGAAGTGGCCACCATGAAAGCTTACACTTCATGTTCATTGAAGGTGCAAAGCAGGGCTACTGAGACGCCTCGTGGCAGCACTTGCGGTGTCAAGCTTGTGGGGCTTTGGGCTAACGTGCCCGGACCCGGCTAGCTAAGGTCTAAGGAGACACGTAGCTCGTCCCCACTCCGCAGCGCACGCAAAGGGGCGCCGCGGCGGGTTCGCTGACCCACCGGCAAGGCGTAGAGACGACTCCAGCCGTGGCACCAACGAATGGGGGTTTATTCTCTGTTATGTACAAAATGTGTGTACAATACAGGAATACGGCACTGGGGTGGCAGTCGCAGACTATGGTTGAAAGCTCCCAGGAAGTCTGCTCCGCCACACTGGCTCTCCTGAGCAGGTTCGCCACACAAGAAGGGGGCCGCCTTGCTCAGAGGGGCGCAGGACCAAGTGGGTCCGCACGTCAGACAGCCAAGAGCACCGAAAGTCAATCTGTCTGGGCGAAAGCGCCCGCGCACCTCCGATCCTGAAGGAGAGAGAAGCTGAAGAGAGGGCGAGAGGGGCCCACTCCTCAGGCACTGTTCTTACGCGCGGCGCACGGCGTAACGTGAGCCGCGCGCGCAAGCAGCAGGCTCCGCGTCGCGCCGGCGCCACCGGCCGCGGGGAATGTACGCTATCCAAAATAAGGCTTGGAACTGCGTGTCCCCAGCAATCGCGCAGGCGAATGGCCCGATTCGCGCGTGACCAGGAGACAGGGGTCCAAAAGGGGTCCCCACAAGCTCAAATTAACAACAAGAAGGCAGGTGCAGTTCACCACTATAGACAGAATGGTATGGGGTACTGTGATACCGTAAGTGAGGAAGATGTCAGCAATGGGCGTAAAAAACATAGCTGCCTCCAGTTCCTGACGGCGACAATGTGAAATCGATGAAATCGACACAAGTTGATGCCTGCGATGGCAAGCGAGCATACTCGGCAAAACAGAGGTAACTCAGAGGTAGGTCAGCAGGGTCCAGAAGGGGAAATCAAGACAGAGAGTACTGGCCAAATGGTCAATAAAAGCAGAGTGCGCGGCGAGGAAGTTGAGGCCTAGGATCACGTCATGCGGGAATCGGTCAAGGTGAATAGAACAAATAGGGGTATCACCAATTCTGCCGGACAGAATTGGTGATGCAAACATGAGCGGTGAACATTACGACAGTAGCTGTTCTGCCATTGGTGACACGGACAACCCGAGTCATTGCAGGTGTCAAAATTTTCTTGATCTTGCGGCGAAAATAAGCACTCATGATGGAAAGGTGCACCCCAGTGTCCACAAGTGCAGTGACTTGTACACCGTCGATCTGTACAATTCAAGAGGTTCCATTTGGTAAGGATCATCAATAAAGGATTCTCGGCCGGTTGAAGCAATGCGGCGCCACCTCTAGGAGCTGAATTGGTTAGTTTGCAGTCTGGGAGAGTTGTAGAAAGGTTGGGGAGGATGGTTGGTGGGGCTGGGGGGAGCAAGACTGGCAGCATTGGGTTGAAGGCAAGCGGGAGTAGCAGGGCTCAGCCACATGTTCTTGAAGGGGAATGTAGTCAGGCTGGGCACATACAAACTATAGCAGCCAGATGCCATCAAACTAACTGGGAAAAGTTGTCTGTGATGTAAACTCCAGTAACTTCAGCAGTGGTGAGAGATGTGACTGACACGGTGACACAAAAAACATATAGGCTTGTCATAGGGAGTTCACCTGCGGACGGTTGTGGGTCAAGGTGAAGTCGCAAAATGTGGCTGGACATCAGAGCAAGGAGCTGAGAAAACAGAGAAGATACCCAAGTTAGTGATCTCCTGTCGGATGACGGCTTGGACAAGGGGTATCGGAACTGAAGGTAGGCTGAAGGACTTAGGTTCCAGGGTTTTTAGAGCGGCTACTTCAAGTTCACGCCAGACAATATGCCCAACATTGTCGCAGGTGCTGGCTGGGTGAAAAAGATCATTATATGATGATGTCGGTGTGGTATTTGGCAGGCGCTGGAACTGATGTGCGATGCGTTAGCTCTGCACATCACCAAGTGGCGGCTTTCTTTAATGACAGCATCAACAGTTGAAATGTCGGTAAACAACAGAAAACTGAAGCCATCGTTGGCAATACCGTTAAGGATGTGTGCAACTTTGTCCGCCTCAGCCATGCTTTCGTTGGCTTGTACGACGTCTTGTACATAAATAACATATGGCTTTGTTAACATCTACATGCGAGTGGATAATTTCTTCTTGGCAGCGTGCTGCCAACCAAAGGGATTCCAAAATAAGTCTTGGATCTTCTGTTTGAAGCTGTCCCAGCTTGTGAGTTCGTGTTTATAGGTTGGAAACCATACTCGAGGCATTCCGCTAAGCTAAAAGATAATGTTCGCAAGCATGATAGTAGGGTCCCGCCTGTTGTTGGTGCTGGTGCGTTTGTAGAGGTTCAACCAGTCATCGACGTGTGTAGCATCAAGGTCTGAAAAGATGCCAGGATCTTTGGGGGTGCAAAGTGTGACGAAAGTTGTGGTAAGCAGGGCGGCTGGTGTGGTCAAGGTTGATCCACCCGAGGACATGGCGAAAACCTCAAAGGAGCGTTGGTTGTGGAGCTCTGTCACAAGGACAGGGACCGCAAACCTCCATCAAATATTTTATGCAGAAAGAGACACGAGAATGGCTATATACGAGTATATTTTCAAGCACATAAGCATGTAGCATATGCATTTATGCACTCAAGATATCATGCTTGAAACGGTTGTGGCCCTTTATATGCAATGCCTCACTAGTTCAAGTGAACCAGAGAGCTGGAAGAATGTCAACATTATAGTAATCCATAAGAAGGGAGACGTTAAACAATTGAAGAATTATGGCCCAGTAGCTTGCTTTCAGTATTGTATAAAATATTCATCAAGATAATTTCCAATAGAATCAGGGCAACATTTGACTTCAATCAACCAGAGAAAAAGCTGGCTTCAGGAAGGGATATTCTACATTAGATCACATCCATGCAATCAATCAGGTAATTGAGAAATCTGTGGAGTATGATCAACCTCTCTATATGGCTTTTATAGATTATGAAAAGGCATTTGATTCAGTAGAGATACCAGCAGTCATAGAAGCATTGCACAATCAAGGAGTACAGGAGGAATATATGAATATTTTGGCAAATATCTGCAAAGATTCCACAGCTACCTTGGTTCTCCACCAGGAAAGTAGAAAGTTACCTATCAATAAAGGGGTGAGGCAAGGAGATGCAATCTTTCCAATGCTATTCACTGCATGCTTAGAAGAAGTATTCAAGCTATTAGACTGGGAAGGCTAAGGAGTGAGTATCTACGGCGAATATCTCGGCAACCTTCGGTTTTCAGATGACATTGTCCAGTTCAGCAACAGTGGGGACGAATTACAACAAATGATTAAGGACCTCAGCCGAGAAAGTGTAAGAGTGGGGTTGAAGATTAATATACACAATGTTCAATAATGTTCAATAGCCTGGCAAGGAACAAGCATTCAGGATCGCTAGTCAGCTTCTAGAGACTGTAAAGGAGTATCTTTATCTAGGTCAATTACTCTGAGGAGACCCTGATCGATGAGAAGGAAGTTTACAAAAGAATGAGAATAAAAATGGGTTGGAGCGCATACGACAGGCATTACCGAATCCTGACTGGGAGCTTACCACTGTCGTTAAAATGAAAACTGTACAATCATTGCACTCTACCAGTGCTAAAATAGGGAGCAGGAACTTGGAGCTTAACAAAGAAGCTCGAGAACAACAGAACTGCTCGTTGGCCTAGTTGGTGCTTGCTAAAAGATATGTTTTTTGCCGCAAGTAAAAACACACACAAAAGGAAGACACATAGAAGCTGCATAGCCTCCCATGCTGTATTCTATGTGTCTTCCTTTTGTGTGTGTTCTAACTTGCGGCAAAAAACATGTCTCGAGAACAAGTTGAGGACCGCGTAAAGAGCACTGGAACGAAAAATTTTAGGGGTAACGGTAAGAGACAGGAAGAGAGTGGTGTGGATCAGATAGCAAATGGGGACAGCCAATATTCTAGTTGACATTAAAAGGAAAAAATGGAACCGGGCAGGCCATGTAATGGCATAGGGTGGATAACCAGTGGAGCATTAGTGTTAAAGAATGGGTACCAAGGGAAGGGAAGTACAGTTGAGGACAGCAGAAAAACTAGGTGGGGTGAAGAAATTAGCAAATTTGCAGGTGCAATTAGGAATCAGCTAGCGCAGGACAGGGGTAATTGGAGATTGCAGGGAGAAGCCTTCGTCCTGCAGTGGACTTAAATATAAGCTGATGATGATGATGAAGCATGAAGCACTGCCTAGAACGAACAGACTCTGCAAGGTTATAATGTCATCCTCCTCGTTTTTTTCAATCACGATAGGTCTGCTCTTGGTCAATGAAATTGTTCTGTAACAATATATCTGATTGAATCAGGCTGTAGGCATACTCCACAAGTTGCTGCACTAGGTGCTCACACACATCACCAAGTCCCTGCTTCTCCATGCAGCTTCAGAATGTAACGGCCTTTCCAACAAAGTAACTTTCATAACCTGCCTGTCTATCTTCTCAGGATCTTCACTGAACTATCCCTAGTGTACCTTTTATCCTTTTTAAACATTGTACCTTCCTTTATGTAACACAATTTTAGAGGGACCTTTAATGAGACATTGAAGGCAAATGTTAAATCAATCTCTACTGTTAGACTACCCTCCTTGAAAACTCGTAGTGTTTGCTTTTTTATGCCAAGAGATGATTTGCTTGCCAAGGAAATAGTGACTGAAAGGGCTGCACATTTCCTTCGCCATTCATTCTAAAAAATAAAATAAATTCTGCGATTTTACGTGACAAAACCAGCATATGACTAAGAGGTGCGCTGTAGCGAGACTCGACATTACTTTTGATCACCTGGAATCTCGTGTACTCAATGCATGGTACATGAGGGTTTTATGCATTTCAACCTCCATTAAAATGCGGCCACCGTGGCCGGAAATGGAACCCATGACCTCGTGCTGCAATTCAAACTGCTCGAGACATATGTACGAATAGAGTTTCTTAATGGGGCACCAGTAATTCCAGAGGTTAATCTGCTGGGTGCTGCTGCCTGCATTTGAGTCAGATGCCTATGCTGACTTGACACCACATTTTTACAAGTATTACAAGCAGAGTGGTATGAAGAGGTGTTATCAGTAAATTCTTCTATAGAAAATTCCAATGAAACTGGCCAATGTGCTTTTTCTTTTTTATGTTTAAAGAAAAAGCATAATTTTGTATTATTACTGGTTGACTATAATTTACCATGTCAAGTCAATGAAGCTGGTCCCTGACATTTTTCACAGTGGTGGTGCCAATCCTGTTTTATATTTATGGGAGTTCATTTCTTGGTAAAAGTAATGCCTTCGACACCTTGGAGGCACTATTAACTTTAGCATGGCTTGATATTTACATTTACTGTCCCTTTAAAACAATGGAAAAGGAAGGGAAGGTTACTGTGTTCTCAAGTGACAAACCTCATATAAGGGCTGACATGCTTCAGTACACGCTCCTGTTCTTGGTCAAGTTCCCGAATAGTTTCGCACATATTCGTGCAGGTGTTGGACACACTGTCATAATCTGCAATGACAGTAAAGGTCATATGAGCACTAGCTTGTGTTGCACGGTTTGCTTGATGTCACAGATGAACTTCATAATTCAGCAACTGCACAAGCTTTACAAGCAACCATTACTGAAGGCAGAAAAGAAGTGTAATTTGCGATAAGCACAAACAAGGTCTTCCATCATAATTGAGATCAAAAACTGCATTAACACGTTCATACACACACATGCATGCCTTTTTGACAATGGTAATGTTAAAGATGCCAATTTCATTTTAACCCTTCCAGTAGCGACAAAATAAGCAACAACAAAAAAAAAAGCATTTTAGAAGAAACCTTGAACAACTTTAATTAACATATATTCGTTAAACACTTTTAAAAACCACATTTACAAAAATATTGTTACATGCTTCACTTGCACAACAGTAAGTTTAAGCATTTAGCTTAGCACAATTATTATACAAGGTTCAGTGTTTTCATTTTTTTTTTACAAAATCTTACTTGTCTTCTCTTTTTTTCTTGGTTTTAAGCAGACACAGTTTCAGGAATATTTCTTGGAAACTATCAATTGAAGTCATAGCGCTGGAATGACACAGACAGGAATGACGACAGCATGTGCGCCACGACGACAGGACGCCACGAAAACAGGATGTGGACATAGCACACGCCCTGTTGTCTTTCCTCTCCGTGTCACTCTAGCTCTGACTTCAATTGATGTAATGAACCAACTAGCCCAAAAATCTGCATTACTGGGAACTATACTGCGTGAATAACAATGAATTGTTGACCTTTTTCTAGAGGAGCTCGGAGGGGCAAGTTTTGCTATGTAATGGCTCCTGTCAGCATAATTTTATCAACATAAAATTGCTGTGGTGGTAACTAATGCAAACATGGTCAGATGGAAGCATGTAGACCATGACATCATGATGCATGTGCAACCATTATACAGGGTGATCATCTTTAACTTTTATGGAATTTTTAAAATTTGCCTGTGGCAGATAGCATAATTCTTGTCCTTGAGCTGGATTATTCGAAGAGAGAGACATTACTAGCACGAGAAATTGAAACACATATTAAACTAAGTAACGAAAATTTCCTAATGACCTTCTTATTTATTTACTTTATGGCACATAATGCAATTTACGAATTGCAGCTTGTGAGCTTGCAAGATGTATCCACTTGAAATGAATTTCCAGGATGACACTAGTTTTGAGATCTTATTTCCCAAAGTGTGGAATTAAATACGTGGATATTGCAGTTATGTTTGTGCTTCAATGCATAAAATAGCATTTTGTTAAAAAAGTAAGTGGAACAACAGTGCATTTTTACGGCAAGTTTGACGCCGCATATCTCCAAACTGGCGTCACTCCGGAAATTCATTCCAAGTACGCCTTGCAAACTCACTGGCTACAATTAGTAAATTGTCATATGTGTCATAAAGTAATTAATTCAAAATATAATTACTGTATTTTTGTTAATTAGTTGTATACAGGCTATCATGTGTTTTGATTTCTAATGCCAGTAATGTCTGCCTTTCTGAATAATCCAGCTCAAGGACTAGAATTATGTTATCTGCAAAAGGCTATTTTTAAAAATTTCATAAAACTTAAACATGATCAGCCTGTATGTACTTGCCATGCAACTCAGTGGCTGCTCTTAAAATGTGGTAACGTAAGCTTTCAAGTGGCAACATGATTAATAAAGTAAGGAGTCATGCTTAACTGTTACATTGTAGATAAGGTGTGATCGCTATCACTGCAAGGTGCAATATATCACTCTTATTCTTTTGCCAGTAGGCTGCAAGTGGTAGGGTCAGTGGATTGTGTGTACATGTGGGTGCACGCACATGCACGCACACACAAACACACACACACACACACACACACACACACACACACGGGACACAACACTGATGCAAACCGAGTGCAGCTGGAGTGTCCATATAATTGACATTACAATAATGAAAGGGGGGACGGGCTAGTGTGACTGGTGATGCAAATATGATGTGGGCTTTTGTCTCCGATATAAGGAAAGGGAAAATTGTCATTTATGGACGCTAGTCAAGGTAATGAGAGAGAGAGAGAGAGAGAGAGAGAGAGAGAGAGAGAGAGAGAGAGAGAGAGATGAACTTTAATTCACAAACGGTTATTTGTCTGACCTGTCATTGCTGGTAAGAGCTGCTCTTTCCACAGCAGAGAAAGGCTTGCTCCTATTCCTTGAGCAGCACATCGAGCAATGGGAGAGAGCATCTCTCTGCTGCAGGAAGAGCAGCTCACCACCTAGTAACATTTCATTGGCTTCTGTCTGCGATCACTAAACCTTCAAAAAGAATTCTTGCAGCACCCCCTGCATGGTGCTTTACAACTTCAAGTGTAGAATGAAAATTTCCCATGGGGCATGGTGGAATTTCCATTGGGCCCTTTAACATCACAAAAATCCTTCAGAGCATTTCCCAAGCCTGTTCCAGTGCATTATTCCCCGTGTGTAGCACTAGTGTTGCATAAATAGGAGTGCTAGTTATACATGATGGTTTGAATTGCTGGCTCAACGGTAGCACATTTGCCAGCATTACTTGCTCTGTTTCATTTACAATAAAGTCAATGTGCATGTTGTTTACGGTGAAACCACTTAAAAAAAATAATGCTCTTAGTGCAACAACGAAATAGTACCACCATCATTCCACTGCATCAAAATCGACATCTTATCATACAGGTATGAGCTATCAGGAGCTCATGCCTGTCTATGAAACACATTCCTGAGCAACTCTATGATCATGCACAAAATGCACTCAGCACAAGTTCCAACAAAACTGCACAGTTTCTGCTTTTTCTTGCTTGCTGTTATTGCATTTATTATTCGATACATGTACAAGCACAGGTATGGAAGTCAAAAGTAGCAGCTCCTCCCTTTCAGCTATATTCTCTCTAGATGTTAGGTTGAATGTGCCATCACTGCCCTTAAGGGTAATTAGGTCTAAACCTTGTTCACTTGAGGCAGGACCACAACAAAACTTTGAATAAACTGATACGAAGGAGCAACTTATAATGAACAAGAGCTTTCTATATATGTAATTCAGGATTGTATAAATATGAAAACTTCATTATAAGTCTAATAGTACTGAACTACTTAACCTAGCATTTTCAGACAACCATTGAGCAGAAATGGCATAGCACAGCACATGTGATAAGCTAAATTTGGTAAGACCTAGAACTTAAGAGCATGAGCATGGGAAAAAAAAAGAAGAAAAAAAAAAAGCAGACTTCTATTTATATCAATACTGGATTTCTTCGGCGTGCAAAATATTTCAGTTTGAGCTAGCTGGTTGTTCATATTCTAAATGATAAAGAGTGGCACAAGACGAGGACAAGACAAACTGACAGGATGTATGCCAACAACCAACTGAAGCTCACCCATAAAACATTCACTGTTAAAGTACACCAAGCCACCACACTTTCAAGCAATAATGAAATGAAGCAAAAAAGAATACAAGCCATCTAAACAGAACTTTACCAAGGGCATGAGGAAATAGGCAAGATAAGAAGAAAGCAACCTCCAACAGAGATTCAAAGTCAACAGTTCCTCCTCAAGAAGGGACAAAAAATGTACATTTGTTCCTTTACTTGATATAACGAGTATGTATAGGTTTTAAAAATTGTGTTGTATGTTGAATTATACACTAGAAACATTTATGCAGGGCTGCTGTCACTACGCAGGTCTATGAAAGCAATTTTTCAAATCAAGACTTCTTTTTTTCTAGACATAATGACTGCACATACTCAAAAAAAAAAAAAAAAAAAAAACACCAAGAAAAAAAAAAGGAACAAGAGGGAAGGGGAGGTGGAGAGATAATTACACAAGTTCAACTTTGTGCTAACAAAGTGCAACATCTTAAAAAGCAAAAAAGCAATTGCCCTTGTTTTCTTCTTCGTAAAGCTCAGAAAAAAAAAAAAAACTAAATCTAGCATTAAAACTAAGCCATGAAAAGTAATGTGAAGCCAACAAACAAAGACACCAAGGACAATACAGGGAAAATTACTTGTACTTACTAACTGAATTAAAGAAATGATAAATTAATGGAAATGAAAGTGGATGAAAGCACAACTTGCCGCCTGTGGGGAACGATCCCACGTCTTGGCATTACACGCCAACAAACAGACACCAAGGACAACACAGGGGAAATTACTTGTACTTACTAATTAAAGAAATGATAAATTAATGAAAATGAAAGTGGATGAAAAAACAACTTGCCTCAGGTGGGAAACGATCCCACGTCTTCACATTACGCTCATAATGCGAAGACGTGGGATCGTTCCTCACCTGAAGCAAGTTGTTTTTTCATCCACTTTCATTTCCATTAATTTATCATTTATTTCAGTTATTAAGTACAAGTATTTTCCCCTGTGTTGTCCTTGGTGTCTTTGTTTGTTGGCTTCTCATGATATGATTAATAAAAATCGGGCCCCTCGGTTAACCACCTTTCTTTTCGAAAAGTAATGTGTGCATTCCTTTTTTTTTTCTATTCATACATAAGAAGTGATTTATACAACATACCTCTTTTCTGTTTGCCTTTCTCGTAAAGTTGCAACATTCGAGCCATTCTGGTGAAAGAAAAAAAAAACAATTTTTCTTTCCTGAACAAGGAAATACAAAAAGTAGAAGAAATGAGAATGCTTCTCATAAATGCAAGCTCACATGTCATCAAGAATTTCCAATGGTGTACGCTGTCCATATGGGGTCCTCTGGCTCTCCTCAAGAATGGTGCACAGCTTGTTGAATTTGTTGAAGCAGTACTCAACTTTTTTACGCTTGAAAAAGAAAGGCCAGACTGTAACAACAATGCCCCAGTACAAGCTGACCATTGTACAATATCAAAGCACTTTTGCTAGAAACTTGGCCACAATTTAACACATAAATAAATTGAACAATTCTGTGCTCTGATCACATGATGGTGACACAGCGATCAAGCACACTGCTTACAAATCCTTTTATATTCCTGCTAGAGGCCTTGGTTGGAATACTTTCAGTCAGCCACCATACTGTCCACAATGACCGTCACTTCAGTGTTTGTTTCTTGAATGCAGATGGCACCTCAAGCATATGTTTTAAGGGAGAGACAAAAGAGAAGTCATGACTTGCGTGGAAGACCAGCTACTGGTCTATACAGAAAGCCTGTGGCCACCCTCTTCCCCTCTCCCAAAGTAGAAACACTCCAGCACTTGCAACATCACTGGCAGCAAGAAACTTTCAAACTGACATCACAATGCACTTTGTCATTGGACAGAGCGTTGCAATTTTGAGTGTGTCGCTCAAGATTCATATCTCCTTCTTGATACAGGTGGGGATACACAATGGCAAGTGTAACAGTAGTGACAATGTGTTCATAGCAGTGCTGTGACTCTTCTTGGTTGCCAGTGGTTGGTCGCCAATAAATCTTGGTCATAAAATCGAAGAAGGCTTGTTAAAATGGCATTTTTAGAATGACAAAAAGCTGAGCTAGTTGGTGAGGATTCATAATGCAATAAAGGCGTTCATGTTGTCCACTTCTCTTGTGTCCATGTCTGCATGCCTTACCCCTTTTTTGCATTAAAATGGCAGTTGGCATGAGTGCTAGGAAGAATAACAAGACAATTAACGGGCCACCGGTGGTTACCGAATGCCAAGATAGACACCCTAATGCAGCTGAATGTTAGAACAAAAAGTTTTAAAGACCATCTCAGTAAACTTGGTTGCAGTAAAATACATCTTGCAGACAAAATGAATTACCTCGAGAACAAAGGTAGGCAGTTTGATCAAACTGTTTATAGCACAAATGAACCTGTTCCTTGTGATGAATTTTGTAGTGTGCAAAGAGCAATGTCTCATCAAACAAGTAAAGGTATGCATGGTATTATTTTATCAATATTTTAAAGACTAAATTATATAAGAACAAAAAGAAGCACCAAGACAAGTACAATTCCAACATTAAGGACATAAAACTGAAGTAAAAGAAATTTTACAAACACAAAATCAGATGTTTCTGTAAGAACCTTCAATGCACACAAAAAACTTGGGGAAAACTACAGGCATAACTGCAAAAATCATGAACAGGTTACACTAGTCATGGCAAGATCAGTCAAAAATGTGCTTGGAAATGTGAAAAGAATGCCAAGGTTCCCACGATAAAAACCAGAGCGATTTAAGGAACCACTGAGACAATATAAAATGTTGTGAATATTTATCGTCACTAACACAGATATCTAAAGCAAGTCAAATGAAATTGACGATCTGAAAGCATTTATTCTGGAGTACTACCCCACTATACCACTCCCTAAAATGTGGTCTTGCCCTAGCATGCCAGTATAGATGTGCTGGGATTCTTAACTAATTATATGTCATAGCACCTTCATGATAAAAAAAATAAAAATAAAAATATCAGATTTGGAATTTTAATTCTGTGAGTAAAGTGTATAAAAATAAATTATTGGGTTTTACATGCCAAAACCACTTTCTGATTATGAGGCACACCGTAGTGGAGGACTCCGGAAATTTTGACCACCTAGGGTTCTTTAACGTGCACCTAAATCTAAGTACATGGGTGTTTTCGCATTTCGCCCACATCGAAATGCGGCCGCCGTGGCCGGGATTCAATCCTGCGACCTCGTGCTCAGCAGCCTAACACAATAGCCACTGAGCAACCACGGCAGGTTGTGAGTAAAGTGTGGAATGCACTTGACTGTGGACAGGCAACTCTTACACAGCCAACACAGAGGTGCTGCTAGACATACGAGGTGTGACACAAAAGAAATGAGACTAAGTGTGTAGCTTAAAAAAAGAGTGGAGTTGGCAATAACTGTTTTGCTGACATAATCCCACACACCTCCTCTATTCATGCGTCCAGTTTCGACGGAATCGATCACGCCAGTTGGGAGTGCTGCGTCATTGAGTGAACATGTGCAACTGCATTATGCCGGAAAAATGTCTCTGTAAAAACTGAACAGCGAATCAACATCAAGTTTCTTGTGAAACATAAGAAATCAGCCACGGAAGCATTTCAAATAATAACCGAGGCTTATGGAGATGTAACTTTTTCTCGTGCACGTGTGTTTTAATGTCATAAGCGGTTTTCAGGGGGAAGGGACAGTGTGGAAGATGATGAACGTGCTGGGTGCCCAAGGTCAGCGATTACAGTCCAAAACATTGCCAAAGTTCGTGATGTGATCAGTGGTGACCGATGATTAAATGTTTGTGCAGTGGCGGAGTTGGTTCACTTGGATAGGGAAGCTATTTGACGCATTTTAATGGACGAATTACATATGAGGAAGATTTGTGCGAAGGTTGTTCCAAAAGTTCTCTCCATTGACTAAAAACAGTGCCGTAAAGACGTGTGTGTGGACATGTAGAACACATTGCAAACGAGCCAAATTTGTTGGAATCTGTTGCAACATGTGATGAACCATGTATTTTTACCTATTACTCAGAAAGTAAGTGCCAGTCAATGCAGTGGAAGTCTCCAGGATCCCCAAAACCCCCCAAAAAAGCACGCATGTCAAAATCAAAATTCGAGGCAATGTTAATTGTCTTCTTCGACATTAATGGAATTGTAATGATTGAGTGGGTTCCCAGTGGTCAGACGGTTAATCAACACTACTACATTGAAGTACTAAAAAGACTTCGTGAAAAAATTGGGAAAAAAAGGTCACAGTTGTGGAGTGATGGATGGCTGTTGCATCAGGACAATGCACCCGCTCACACGGCCCTATCTGTCAAGCAGTTTCTGACCAGCAAAAACATTACTGTGATGGGGCATCCTCCTGAGTCTCCTGATTTGGCTCCATGCGACTTTGTTTTACTTCTTAAAGTTAAATCTTGCTTAAAGGGAACCCATTTTACCTCAGTTGAAGAGGCTCAGGCAAAAACGAAGAATCTCCTGAAGGGCCTTTCAAAAACCTCGTTCCAGACCGGTTACCAGCAATGGCAGCACCGAATGCAGAAGTGTGTGAATGCTGAAGGTGACTACTTTGAAGGTGATAATGTCACAGAGAACTGATTCAGTAAGTACAATAAGTTATTGGACCAGTCTCGGTTTTTTTGTGTCACACCTCGTAGTTCTCAGCATAAGGAATATATCACTCTTTTCCTTCCAAGTCCCTCTTTCCAAAAGCAGAGCAGCAGGTCAGAGTAAGCTGGCACGGGCTAATCTTTCTGCCTTTCTGCAGGTGAACCCCCTCTAAAACAATTCATGAGACACCATAGGTAACACTGATGTCTAACAATATCTTGGATTTCACTTTTATAAGCAACAATGTTAGAGATTAAATATTAATCAAACTTTCATTACGTTCGGGAGGAGGATGACAAGCTCTCCGCAAAAATTTTTCACAGCACATACAGTAGATAAGCAATCATTTTCCCATAAACTGGACTTTTTACATCTAAGACACTAGTTAAATAAGAAGCAATGCATCTAGAAGAGCACACAAACCCTGTAATTACTGGTACAAATTAGCATCCACACTTGTTTTCCCCCCAGAATACATGAAAGCTTGGAAGGAAGTTACACAAACAAGTATGAATGGTAATTAACACATTAATATTGAAGATGTGGGCCAAATAATACCTCTCATAATTAATTTTAAAACTATGTAACTTACAGAAATAGTACCATGTGATAATTATAATGTACTATAGACTTACTGGGTACTTAAGGCAGTATCCTTTCAAGCTCTTCTCACTGAATATGGGGCAAAGGCATGCTCTGCTTCAAGTCTGTTTAATTTAAAATCAAACCGACATACCTGGTTGTAAACATCACTGAGCAGCTCATCACAAACACACCATTGTTTAAGCAAGCTGCCTGTATCAGTCGAAGATCCACCTGTAGAAACATCAGAAAAGCACACTAAACTTGATATGGAGCACTGAAGCGATCTATAATATGTCTAAAAGTGCCACAGTAGGATATATAATATTCATTATGCAGTGTCAATTGCACAAGCAATATAAACAATAGAAAATTATTTAGTCACTTATCACAGACACTGTGGTGGTGGAGCCAGAACTGTTTATAATAGCACTGGCAAAAGAAAGAGAACACAGTGCTAGATATGGATCATTAATCAGCATCGGTCAAGTTCTCCGAGTGCAACCACTTGCCGATGCATTCCAATTATGGTGCGCCAGCGTGCATCAATCATGCTAGCGCACCCGCCAGACAGGCTGGCTATACCATCCTCGTGTGTCGAACCAATGCCTCCTTTACTAGATGCCTGCTGCCTCGCTAGTCTTCCCATTGGAGCAGAGGTTCCCGTAGTTCAGGGTAGTCGCGGAGAGACGGTGCTCGCAGCCAACCCACTTTCTGTTGCGGAGGAAGTGACGATTACTAGGCTGGCGCGCGCTCGACCAATGGCTTGACGAGAGACTGCGGGTCCAGCCTCCGGGATCGCAAAAGACGCCGTTAAAATCTCGGAGGCAGGGCCGCGTTATTTAGGTTTGCAGCGGCCACCGCAGCTAGCGCTCGCAGCCGACCCGGGTGGGGAAGAGTAAAGAGGAAAGGGGCAGGAACCAGCTTCTCGGCTCACGCGGCAGGCATCTAGTAAAGGAGGCATTGGTCGAACATGGAGATTTTGTCTCCCCTCGTGTGTGACGCTTCCTGAAAGTGTACAGTGGAATCTCGTTGATACGATTCTCACGGGCACCGAAAATAAAAACGTATTATCCAAAAATCGTATTATCCAAAACGGACTCCAAAAGATCGCGAATAATACATACTTGGCACAGAACTTGCTTTTATTAAAGCACTTTAAAATAATCCGTCACTTTGCGCTGCACTTTTTGCTTTTCGAGGTCCTGCAGCAAGCTTTTCTGGAACTCGTAAAAACGAGTAGCAGTTTCCTCGCTGAGCTCCGCAGACGCGACAAAGCCACGAAGCCCGTCCAAAGCTTCGAGAGCACCGTCAGTATTTAATGGCCGACGATCGCTGCTGCAATCTCCGGCGTCTTGGTTGTCATTGTCGTCGCTCTCCTCTTCAGCGGTAACATCTGCAATGATGTCTTGGACGGTGCGCAATTCACATGTCGCCTGTTGGTCGTCCGCCGATACAAACTCTTCCGGAGACGCGTCGACATTGAGGTCACCCCAGTCCGGGATGTCAATCTCTGCGCCGTCATCTCCATTTTCCTCAGTATCGCCAGGTGCACAAAAAAAGCCACACTTCTTGAAGCAGTTGGCGATGGTGTCAGGTTTGACGCGATCCCATGACATCGCCAGAAAATGGATGGCATCAAGAAGATCCACCTTCAAGCTGGCATCTTTCCAGTCAATCTTGGCCAAAAAGCGCCTGATCAACAAGCTCCTAAAGTGAAATTTCATGTTTCTAATGATTCCTGCATTTAGGGGCTGCAAGTGGCTGGTGCAGTTGGGCGGCAGGAAAATTACTTTTACGTTTTGCAGCCACGAAGTATCGACAGGGTGCGCGGCACAATTGTCGAGAACCAGAAGAATTCTACGGTTCGCGGGGAACTCTGTGTGAGGAACTCTGTGAAAAGGGCTCCGGTCATCCATGCCTTCTTATTCGCTTTATAAATGACAGGAAGGCGTGGGTTACGCGAAAAGCAGCGTGGCTTCCAGTATTTGCCAATGACAGTAGGCTTGAGCTTCTCGGTTCCATCAGCGTTGCAGCACAACAATACGGTGACTCTTTCTTTGCTTTTTTTTCCGCCTTGACACGTCTCACCTTTTATGCTGAGACTTTTCTCGGGCTGAAGATTGATGAACAACCCAGCTTCATCTGCGTTGAACACGTCCCTTGGCTGGTACTGAGCAATCACCGCCGGCCGAGTCGAAAGCCAGTTGGAGACCTGATCTTGGTCGGCAGACTTCCCTTCGCCGGAAACGGTTTTATACGACAGGCCATGCCGTGTTTTAAAACGATGGAGCCACCCGCGCGAAGCTTTAAAATCTTCGATGCCCAACGAGAGTGCTATCTCATCAGCTCTCTCGCGAACAACTGTCCCGTCCACGTTCACGCCCGCCGCCCTTACTTCCCTGAACCATGCCAGAAGAACCTCTTCCATCTTGCCATGCTGGGCGCCCCTTGTTTGCTTCACGCCGGCGCCGGAGACTTGAATGTTCTTCTGAATTTCTTCTCGCTTGCCGACGATCGTGTCCAGCGTGGAGACAGGCAAACAAAGTTCGCGTGCCAGGTCGACACGTTTCTTCTGCGGATTTTCGTCGACTTTTGCTAGGACGTCGAGTTTTTCTTTCAGTGATAACGCTTTACGCTTTCTAGACATGGTGAAGCGCACGGGTGAAACGCGGCACCAAAACAGAAGAAACGATAAGGGCGAAGTGCAAGCTGAACGCTCGAAACACCAAAATGGCAACGAGAAATGGCAAGCACAAAGCCAACAAAGCCTACAGCATCGTCAATGCATGCGCCAATCACTGCTTCTTGGTCACGTGATTTTACCGTGAGTACTATGTCTTAGGATAGATGGCGCTAAAAACCTTCGGTGCGTTTGGTGTGCGAGCTTGCGAAAATTGCTCCCAGAGGCCGCCACACTGCTGCAGGCGCTGTGCAGAAGCACGGCCGGACTCTAGCCGAGCCGAGCCAGGCCAAGCCTCGAGCATACAAAGCGCGCGTCGCCGCGTCTTTAGTCCGCCGTGCCTGTCGTTTCGCTCGATGTTAATTTCAGTAGCTCTGCCCACCCGCTTCAAAGGACTGGCTCTGATGTTATCATCATACAGAAGACGTTTCCGGGATCGTATTATCCAAACCGACGTGGAAATACGATCGTATTAGCCGTACAAAAATGCATTTACCTCTATAGGGCATCGGCCGGGAACGAAAAAAAAAACGTATTATGCCGAAAAACGTATTTAGCCGAATCGTATCAACGAGATTTCACTGTACATGGAGGTTGGCACGTTTCGAGGTAGTTGACCTTAGTCCCGAGAAAAGCTGCTTTCCAGCACTGGAAGGTCGTTTAAGGATGACCAGGTGGGGAGGCAATGCCGGATGGATGCGGCCACTGGAGGGTAGAGCCCATTGCCCCATTGGCCGAGCATGGCGCCACTTGCACGGGCCCTACGATTGGATGAAAATGACGACACCTGCACGGGCTCAGTGATTGGCTGAAAGTGACATGACCCCAAGAGACTGAAGGGGTTATGTCACTGGCTGCAGCATACGATTTGCTGCTGGCCGCCAATGACTTTTTACTGTTATTTTACTTGTTTCTAAGTCTTGTACGTAATGTAAATAAACCATCCATTCTCAAAGTGCACCTCAACGTCGGCCAACTCCCACACTCAACGGAAAGATCAAATAACAGGTACCTAAAATAAATTGCAATGGTTCAAATTTTGAGGAATGAACAGTCCATAGTGTCAAAGCAAACTAATTTGTTCTGGTTGGTCTTTAGCTCTAGAGGTAAAAAAAAAAAAAGCTAAAGTGGAATGGCAACTGAAAATGCTAGGTCAATTTGTACACAAAGCAGCTAAGCAACCAGTACTATGATGAAAACTGAGCCACTGATATGTGCCAAACCAGGTACAGACATTGACTATTAATCTGGATTGGCTAGGGTAGCCACTAGGTGGAGCCTGGAATGCTATCAGAACCACGGCTCAGTAAAACTCTGCAGCTATCCACAGAATTTATTCCTTTTGACTATCAGCCACTGTGCAGAATAACAATACAGCAGAGTAAAAAATCACTGTAACTTGGTCCTGAAATATCTTTAAATGAAGTTGAAAAAATGACTTTGGCATGAACGGGCATACATGAGTACGGAAATCTGCTCCTAAAAGAATTTCCCAAGATTTCTTTGCCTCAGCAGAGCTATGATGAATAAAATATGATCCTCAAAGCTTTTCTTCTCTCTTCATTCTTCATAGAATGCACCCATTGTTGTGTCACTCTGCTAGACTTTCCTTTTAACTTCTCGCATGACCTACAATTTGACAGTGCTTGTTCAACTCATCTCTGCCACTCTGCCAGCACTGGCTTGCATGTGGATGTTGATTTTGCTGCTCCCTTTCGCCGTTCCTTTCACACTAAAACTGTGTAGCATAGTGAAAGCTAAAGCTTGCTGCAATAAAAGAAGACAGAGAGCTCCTACTGCAGTAGAGCAGCCGATGCAGAAATCCATGACCTTGTTCACTTCTCACGAGATTAAAATGGTGCTTTTAAATACGCAGAATAACATCAGTGCACCTTGAAGAATGCTATTGGCATTCATAATTATGTAGTTACCTGCCAACAAAGCTTGTCAATACTTGTCCTACTGTGCTGAACGTCTGATTATCACGGTATCATTCAGAATTACACACACATTTCATGACAGGTTGTATTGCTATGGTTTGCCTTTCTGTTCTTTTGCATTCACTTTCTATGCTTTCTGTGACACACTATGCCACCTTGCTCACTGTTTGTCAGCTGGAAATCACTGGTCAATATGTGGAAAGGAGCGTGGCATAACTGGCCAATAAGCTGCCATGCTGTGCACAATGTACATAAAATATGGCAGGTATTTAAGTATGCAAGGATGGGCAAGCAGCCATTTCAGTGAAATTGAGGGTGTTATGCTACATCACAAAGGTGTACAATTTGGCTCATATGTTGGAGATAAATGTGACCTAGCAAACCAAGGGGTTTATCTACTATGTCCAAAATCAACTTCTTAATGAGTTTGCTTGTGAAAATTGGGTTCAATGATCATTCATATTAATGACAGCAGTACAACTCACCTGAAAAGATGCATAATAACTTTCAGCATGGGAATGATTTATAGTTTGACTAACAGACTCTCATAACCTGAAGTAAAACCTCCGTGGCTTTGACTGACCTTTGCTTTTCTTCCAATCCTGTAGGTATTCCACATCTGTAGTATAGCTAAAAAAGAATGACAGAAGAGTGATTTAAATTTTGCATGGTTTTTAGGCTTGGTGAAAAAAAGACTTTAGGCTGTTAGCAACATTCATATGCAAATATAAGCAAACTAGAAAGTTGCATGTCAAGGCAGTGTAAAAATGATATTGGGTAGGGAGGAGGGGGGGAGTGGTAATAAAAAGGATATATATATATATACAGTCTAAAAGAAATGGTAATCCTGACAAAATTGCAGAGTTCAATGATGCCAAGAAGGAACTTCGCCAGAAACTAACATCTGCCAAGGATTTCTACCATGCTGTTACTTTGCCAAAATTAATGAAAACAAACACTCGTATGTTCTGGAAATCGATAATGCCAAGTAACATAACAACTAACAGTTTAGTTGTTAAGGACGTTGCAGTTTCAGATTCACTCACGATTGCTTCCGCTTTTAACTTCTATTTTCATTCCGTGTTCACACAGGATAACTCTTCACTTCCACCTTTTAGCTGCGACTCATACCCTCCTATTGAAGACATCGTCGTCTCTAGTTCAGGTGTTCTGAACATGATCCTCCATTTAGATACTAAAAAGAGCTGCGGCCCAGATGACATACCCAATTCCTTCCTCGTTCGCTACTCCCTTTGGACAAGCAGATACCTCTCCGTTATCTTCTGTAAATCATTATCCACCTCCACTGTTCCCTAATCCTGGAAGCTTGCTACGGTCATTCCGATATACAAATCCGGTAACGCTCAACTTCTGCAGAACTACAGACCCATATCATTAACTGCCCACTCATGCAAGTTACTGGAACATATAATTTTTTAAACACATCACGAAATTTCTTGAAAGCCACAATATCCTCTCCAATTACCAACATGGTCTCCGTCGCGGATATAGCACCACTACCCAACTAATCGAATTCACGCACGATACTTGTAAGTCATTGGATTTAGGCGGACAGATTGACGGCATTTTTTGTTGACTTATCCAAAGCTTTCGACACCGTCCCACACCCAAAACTCCTCTACAAGCTTAACTCCATTCTAAATAACCCTTCTCTGGTTGGTTGGATACATAGCTTCCTAACCCAGCGTTCTCAGTCTGTGCACTTTAACGGCTCTATTTCCTCTCCTGTCGGTGTTTCATCCAGCGTCCCACAAGGTTCCGTTTTAGGCCCGCTTCTTTTCTTATTATATATTAATGACTTGCCGCATTGCGTGTTCCGTTAATATTCGTCTTTACACTGATGATTGCGTCCTCTATCACAGTATTAACACACCAATGGATCATGATTTACTTAATGACTCCTTTGCAAAATTTTGTAGGTGGTGCAAGGAATGGCAAATGAACATTAATTTCACTAAAACTGTTTCCATGTCCTTCTCCAGACGCCCATCTCCATCACTTTTCACGTACACTTTCCATGGTCAAGATTTAAAAAGAGTAACCGAATTTAAATACCTTGGTCTTCATTTCACCCATGACATGTCATGGTTGAAACACATTGACATCATATGTAACAAAGCTTTTAGACATCTCGGTTACCTCTATCGTTCACTGCGTAAGGCTCCAAAGGATACCAAACTGATGACGTATAAAACATTTATCCGCTCCATTCTTGATTATGACTGCATCATATGGAATCCTCATAAAAAAATCCGATATTAAAAAGTTAGAATCAGTCCAAAAGAAATCAGTGCGCTTCATTTTTTCGCAACTATAGCCGAGATTTTTTCCCCTTCTTCCCATTATACAGCTACAGGTCTTACAGTTCTTTCATCTCGCCGCCGCTTAGAATGCATGAAATTTTTTACACACGCTGATTCATTCTGAGCGCCTTGTCACACTAAATAATTATTTGAACTTTAGTCTACCTTCTATCACTAGGAGTTCTCACAATCTCAACCTTATCCCTTTCTTTTGCCGAACGGAGATGTTCAAGCACAGCTTCTTTCCATTGGCCATTGAACTCTGGAATTCACTACCTGGAAGCATCCGCTCTTTACCTACGCAAGAATTTTTGAAAACATTTACATATACTTGATATTCATATTTTTTGTGCCTGTATCTCGTTTTCTTGTTTTCCTTTTTTTTTTTTCTTCACTGCCCACACCTGCAATAGCCTCACCGAGGCTGCAGTATGTATAAATAAATAAATAAATAAATAAATAAATATATATATATATATATCAAGAGAGAGAGAGAGAGAGAGAGACTTGAAGAGACAACTTTCTACCATTTGAATAATGCCTGTTTTATTAGTTCAAGCATGTAAGGTCAACTGTGCTCAGCAGCTATCATTAAGAAACATAGGAAACTAAATATGTTAATTTTGCACTAATGATATGCATTCCTATATTTTGTTCCACATTCAGGGTACCGGACAACTGAACCTAAGCACTGATGTCATCCTTAAGATTGGCATAGCTCAAGAATAATGCAGCACAGTGATGAAGCACTATTGGGTGTATTAAGCATGTAGCTGGTACAGTAAGAAAAGCCTGACCTCTCTCCAGCATGCTTATGTGAGTGCACATGCATGCAGACACTACACTGAATGAAACTCAAAAGAGTGTCCTAAAGGCTTGCGCATTGATTGACTGATTGAAAAAGTCGCAGTTTCACCCAAAAGACAAAGCGTCGATTGCGATAGCAAATTAGTAGACTGCTATACGAAGTAAGGATACTAGTTTTATTGGCCACGTAAACTTGTAAACATTTGCGCACTAACTAAATTAACAAGCATGATGTCATGCACGCACAAGTAAACATGAACACATCTCACTTGATGAACGCAGAAGCTCACTATCACAATGCTGGAGTGAAGCTCAGCAGAAGAAGGGAGTGAATTTACCTCTTTGTGCTACCTCTTGCCTCAACATGAACTAAGCGGTGGGAACACAGCGCACACGAAGCTAGGCCGTCAGTGCACCTACACGCAGACCCTGTCCCCATCACAGATAGCTTTCAAGTATGGTGGCTGTGCCATATGCAACAGCCACCATCGTCGGCTCGCCCTTGTAAGCTTTCTCGCACATACCGCATACGGCACACGGGGACGATGTTATCACCCTTGGACTTTATACGGAATATCAAGGCAATGGCGACAGCGATGACTACGGCAGATGTGCGCCCAGAGTGTTCATATAATTGCTATCGTAATAATAGGCCCAAAGCAACATCTAGGCTATGAGAGATGCCATTGGTACAAGAGTGCTGTTTTCTAAATAAGCAAAGTATGAGAGCATGAATGCAAGTATAGTAAAAAGGCAGCAACAGCACACTCATACAACACAAGGCTATCACAAATAATTTCAAGTAAAAAAAAAAAGAAACTGAAAATTTTCGAAAAATAATTTCAGTGCACTTAAGAGTATAATCGTGAACTTGCACTTCATTAGACAGTGTGATCATCAGCTTTTAGATTCAAGTTCTACTAAGGCCTGGTCTTGGCCATAGGCACGAACACAGAAGTGATAAACTGGTACAGGCATACACAAATGAAGTGCCAGGTGGCAGTTAATTTATTACAATGAAAAAAAGGAGCAGGCTGAGAACCAAATCCCTGCAAATTGAAAAGTTGCTTAAGCTGTAAATGACAGCCAACCATGAACGACGAACAGGCAGCAATCTGTTAAAAACATGCTTCAAGAAATGTCACACTTTTCCTTGACAATTTTCTCTCCAGAGTTTTCACTTCTTTCCCTTACCATATTTACTTGTTGCTTCTCAGCATTCAGCTGAGAAGCAATGCCACCAAGGACAAAGTGACTTGCCTTTCATGCACAACTTTCATCATTGCTGTGAGCTTGTTCACGTCGACATGAATGCTTGACAATGCCTTCTGCAGTGCAGGAATCTCTGAGCTCAAGTGCGCCCTGTTGAAAAAGCATGTTATATATTCAGTACCTCTCTAATGTAAAGAAGTCCTTTGCTGCTAGCAGTCACTGCTGAGACATGGTACAAGGACCTGCAGTCAAAACTGCATTTGACAACTCATTCTACGAAAATGTTCTAGCTGATTGCCTTAATCCTACATCACAAAGCTGCATCTGAGCTACAAGGGAACGCAGTAGGATTTTACTGCATTTTAACCACCTGGCATTCTTGCAATCTAAGCACTTTGAAGTTCTTGCATTCTGCTTGCCTTCAGAATGTTAGTAATAACAGGATTCTTGTGCTGCTGAAGACTTCAAAGCTTTCACACACTTAAAGGGCCCCTCACCAGGCCCCATAGCAAATTTGTGTCAAACGCTGGAAGTTGTTAAGTGTCGTCCTCTGGGGAGCATTCTGACGCAAAATTTTTTTTAAAACCGGCTCATTAATAGCCGAGATAGAAATATATAAGTGCCGTGAACCGTTGATTTCAGAAGGCGAGCTCCAATGCATTGCGAAACAATCTCTCCACTAGACCCATCTAGCCTCCGCAAGCGAAATTCCTTCCCTGTGTGCTCCCATACCAGACCTCGAGGATCGCGTGACGCATACGTCATGGGCCCTGCCTTCATTTTTTTTTCTCCTCACCTTTTTTTCCTCTTTTTTTTTTTTTCCCGGTACTGCACACGTTAGCTGATGGCATTGCGCACGAGCTGTTGTGATGTCTCGTTTCATGCAACGCACGATTTTGCACACTGTGCATAAGGACACATGACGGTATAATTCAATGCTACACGAATACTGAGGATACAAGCGCATTGCAGAGCATGATCACACACCGGAACACGGTAGAAAATGGCATTGTTTCGGTACCTGCGCACATGACTGCATGACCATGAGAACAAGCAGATGAAGCGGAAGTACATCTCTCTTGCTTCGGTGTGAAGTAAAACAAAAAACACACAGACATTCCGTTTGTGTGTTTTATTATTTCTCTAAACTTCAATTCGTCTATTCAAGCAACAGATCACATAAATAACAGATGTTGCCTTGAATAATTCTCGAAGTCACGTGTCACCACGAGCAATGTCACTCTGTGGACACGAGTACGTAGGCGCAGGGACACGAGCACGTCACCGCCTGGCTTGGAGCGTGGTCGGCACGAGGGAAAGAGAAAACAGCATTCGGATTGAAATTTCAGACCTTTCCGCGGCGCGTAGCGATGTAATTCTTTGCAAACACGATCGTTAGCGCACATTGTATGCTCTGCGCTTGTCAGCTCAAAATGGCCAGACCTGGTGAGGGGCCCTCTAAGGAGTCTGTAAATACTGTTTTTTTGTAGTTTCAATCTGTTAATGTGTTTTACCACTGACAGTACTGCATAGGCCTTAGAAGTAAAGATATTTCTTTGGGGGTACATTACGTCAGATTCCGAGAAGGATGGACTGACAGCTGCAAAAGACATGCCAGCATGTGACTTTGAAATGTTGGTGTAAAATTCAGGGCAAGGGTACTTCAACTGAAGTTCCAAAATATACATTCGAATGTGTGCCTCTGGAACGTTTTTTGTGACATTGACTAATGATGCGCCACATTCTACTGGCATGGCCACGGTGGTAGCAGCTTCACTGGAGACATTGGGCGGTGTTCAATAAGTGATAAATCTATTTTTTCGCGAAGCATCCACACGCATGTAGTGAAAAAGGCTGTCTCACTGTGGGTTGGTTATACAAAAAAACAGTGCACATCCAATTGTTAATAGTTAAGTAACAAGGATGTTCATGGCTGGCATGTACTTTGAGGAAATATGTGAAGCTGATGTATGTTCTTTGCAGATGGAGTGAACATTTGTTCAATTATACATATAAACTTCGTATTGGACTTGAAAGGCACCTGTGGCCAGGCAGATGCCCAAATGGCGAACGGGATCCAGCATCTTGAAGGCATTCGGAGTAGCAGACTGATGAACTTTGGCACCGCAGTCCAAGCGTGCACGTAGGAGGCTCTTGTACACGTTAGTGAGCCACTTCCTGTCACCACCCCATGCAGTATATGAGAGAATCCTAAGAATGTTCCACTGTTTTTAGGCACCTGTTCCCAAGACACCCGATGTGGGGTATGAAGGACAGTTTTGAGCCAACTATGATGCCTATAAACTTGCGCTCCGCGCTCTGACATATGCACTGTCCATGCGGCTTGCCGCTGGGCTCAGGTACCAGGCCCCTCTTCTTTGTAAAAGGGGTGCAGTTTTTCTGAAGATTCAGCCTAAAACCACTCTCATTAGCCCACTTTGACACTCTGCACTGACCAAACTGAAGGTGTCACTCACAGACAGTGAGGCCACACGACTCAACCCCAATTGCACATCAACGTATACGGAGCAAAAGAAACTCCGTAAAATTGATGACCATAAGGAATTCACCCCTCCAATAAAAAGGGCCCTGCATAAAACATACTCATTCGAAGATGAAATATAACTTTGCAAGTATTAAATTTAACGCAAAACTTCCAATAAGAAAGTTATAGACTGCTCTAGGAAGCATCTAATTAAGCAGCTTCGAACTTCTTACTTATTATGTAATAACTTTTTTTGTGTCCTAAAGAAAGCCAGTGAAATATATATAAAAAAAAGCATGTGACATGTCCACTTGCGCACTGCCATTGCAGTACTCTCAAACGTGTCACGTATGAACGAATAGTGCATGCTGCCACTTAGAAAAGTGACAGGGCAGCGATGGAGGTGTTGACTGCACAATTTACGCCAGTGATGTGCTTTCTTCGTGGTGGTTCATGATAGCGATAAGCAGATCAGGCAGCACACCAGGTTAAATGCACTGTTTCTTCAAACATGGCACGTTTGAGAGCACTGCAATCGTGGCGCACAAGTGGGCATGTCACGTGCCTTTCTTTAATATTTTACGGGCTTTCTTTATGATGCAGAAAAATTATTATTTAACAAGTTGGAAGGTGGAAGCTACTGAATTAGATGTTTCTTAGAATGCTTTACAACTTTCTCATTGCAAGTTTTGCCCTTCAGTTAATACTTGCGTAGTTGGTTAATTATTTTCGAGTGTTTGTGCAATTCAGTAGAATACACAAAATACTGTAACTTGCTCCATACAATAGCCAAGAACACTCATTTGGTCACGCCCTTCTAAGGTCTTTCAGCATATTTTCTAAACCTTGGGAAAGTTAGCTGGGGCACGCTGCACATAAATTCTCACATAGTAGAAGACCTAGAAAAAGTAAACTAATGATGTTCAACAAAGGAACCAATTTTGTGCTTATGCTCACTGCCGCATAAGTGTTATGTCCATGTCAAATGGGCACCCTTAAACTTGTTTTAACTCTCACCTTTATTTCGAGGAACATGCACTTAGTGTCACCCTTCTGCTAAGAAAGTTTAATGGAGCTACTGATGAAGGGAGTTCGGCAATATCCCTCGGAGGCTGAAGCAAGTAATCTCATTCCCACAGTGCTCGACATATAAGTGACATGTTAATTTTAATTTGTCTTTAATTCACTCTTGCTTGTAAGTGTAACGATTCCGGCTCCATTACAGAACAGTTCAAGCAATGCTTGATCACACTTATGCTTACTGCTTCCCTATACTCTCGATCCAGAGTGCCCATCAAGTGTACAAACAGATCCATCCTTCTCTTGCTTAGTGTGAGTGTGTCTCGTTGTGCTTTGTAAGTATGCACAAAATGACTGGGAACAAAATGTTGTGGTCAGGCCACACTCTTACAGCAAGAACAGCAAAAATCAGGGCCTGTGCCACAGTATTACAAAAATACCCAGGTAAGCATTAGGTTGCCAGCATCACTGTATGGGTCGCATGCTTATTGAGTGCATTTTACTTTCCGCTAAAAATTTTTACAATAATTTTTCACTGAGACAACTTTCAGTAAAATAGTGTTAGGAACAATTAGACCTGAAATTTTTGTGCGCGTACATAAACCAAACAGTGCCTAAAGTGCCTCTGGCAGCTTTTGTGAAAAACTCGCTAGTGACATGACTACAACTCCATTGTTGTCGAACTCCTCTAGGAGGTCTCTTGCTCTATAAGTTGAAGGGAGCTCACGAGCACCTACGTAACACAAGTATTAGACTGAAGTTTTTTACTTTAAATTTGGTCTCTATTCTCCTTTGTCATTTCCACAAAAACACTATTTTAACATACTCCAAATGCTGCCAACACTGCCTATATCTACAAAGTCTTACTAGTACTTGCAATTGTCTCCCAGACACATGAATGCATGACATGGCTTTGCAAGACTGCTTCAGTATATGTGACATCACTATGGAAAATATGCTACTGTATGCATTTGGGTTGCACCTAACTGGTGAGCATACAAAGCTGTCAGGTTCTTCATCCCTCTTTATTCAAGACAATTTACATTCAAAATTGTCTTAGGTGACATGGCAAACAGGTCAGACCTGTGTGCTATGCTGTGCTGTGCTGTGCTGTGGTGCAGGCTTACCACACACCCTCTGTGTTTCCACCAAGCAGTTTTCCCTTACTCAGATGATTGGCAAAAGTCAATGATGTTGGCTTCAAATAGATTCCACTCACTTTTAAATTCTAAATTACATTAACTGGGCTACAGATTTTCTCCTTCAAGCTAACCTAAATGGGGGAAAGCAGCATTTCATGTTTAAAGCAATATGCCAGCCAAGCCTTTAAATGTGTTACCATTATTAAATGCGGGTTTACAATTCTTCAAGAACCACTGCAGTTTCTTCTAATGAAGTTGTACTTGAGTTTAAATTCAAACCTTAGCAACTGTTACATTATTCCACAGTTGAGCATTTGGTTCTTGTACAGTACCTGGAAGGCAGGGGAAAAATAAGAAAGAATAATGCTCACTGGAAGCTGCGGAAGGCACGTGGAACATTCTGAAATGTGTGCACTGACTGGCGCACAGTGTAAGTTGCCAAAGCCCACTCCCGCCTGATCTCAATACTCTTCAAGTAGGTGCGACTGTCTGAGAGCCGAGTTGTGCACTCTTGTAACTGTTGAAGCCAAAGCGACTCTTCATCCTTGTCGGTATGGCCAGAAGTGTCAATAAGGTAAAGCATCACCTCTCCAGCTTCCTGCACAGAGTAAAAAATGCAAAAAAAAGGAAGAAAAAAAGGAAAAATAAAAGTGAGGGGCGGGAATAATGAAAAAGCCGGGAATGGGCATAACGAAAAATTTACAGTTTAATAAACAAGAGAGAGAGAGAGAGAGAGAAAACTGTTTGAAGAAATTAGCATCCTGCAAATTTGATAAATGTAGTGCATTAGATGTCTTCAGTTCTGAATCCTAGAGCACCCAATTAAATGATGAGCAACATCTTAGCTTAACCTCAATGCCACTACATTGCACAAGTTTGAAGGCCTCTCATAATATTTTAGAATCCTATGACATAGAACCAATTTGCAATTTCAAGATCTGACAGAATGCTGCGAGGCCAGGTTGATGTAATGCAACAGAAAAGTATAGAACCAACTATGAGGTACAAAAACAACTGAGTTTCAAAAGCCTTGCTCGCTCTGAATACGAATGCTCAAACAATTTGTTATACATTTGAACACATGACACAGAAAAAACATGCAGAGGGACAAGAGAATCACCATCATTCCAACTTAATGCACCTGATATGTGCTTTGATACAAGGAACTCCACATGAATGTACTGTATTCTCTATTTCAATTGCATAATACATTTATTGGGTGACTTAGCACTTCAAGGAGAGACTAAAGACACTGATGCCAAATATTAAGTCGAGCTATATTGACAGATTAATGCTTGAAAATGTCTATTACAGAGAACAGTACTTCAGTAAACAACTGAGGTAAATGTAAAACAGGATTTGAGACTACCAGAAAATACCAGTACTAGCCCGCTGATGTTACGACGCCTCACTATAAGTCTGTCACTAGTACTTAACCACTAACAATAAAAAGATCCTTGCATCATATTATACGAACAAGGAAAATGCTGCTTGCCCAATTCTATTTGTTTCTTATATATATATATATATATATATATATATATATATATATATATATATATATATATTACTGCGACAAAGATGGTCAAAAGGCTTTGTTCTTGCTCGACCCTGCACTGCCTGCACTCATGTTGTGGTAGTTTCGGCATTGCATAGTGCTGCACCACCTCTGCTGGTTTGCAAAGCTCATACTAACTGCAAGCAGCAGTAAATGCAGCATCCATGTGATGACCTTGCTCAGTTTCTGGTTGCACATTCCCGTTTTATGCAAGAAACCGTAGTGTCAGCTATTGGGTGCTGTTTCACTCACTGATGGCCATAAAGGAGGGTGATGATGTATGCGGTGTCAGACTGCCTTGCTCGAGACGGGTGATTTGAATTGCGCTAGAGTAATGCAGGCCCTTTCCACTGAGATTTTATCTGGATCCACGTCTATTCTTGGCATGAAGGAAGTGCTGCAAGGCTTTCTGAATGTTATTTTAGCAGTCCACATTTACTTGATATTTGCCTTTGATGTCCTTCTAAATTAAAGCATGCGACTGTGTATCATTTTCTCATTTTGTGGCAATGCAGTGCGGGTAAAATAATTTTTTTTTTGTCTTTAGGTCCCCAGTCTCTTAATATCAATACAGCTGCAGTTGGCACAAATTATAACAGAGATTGACACATATATTTTTGTGTAAGAGCTGCTAAATTCAGACCTAAATATTTCAGGAAAAACAAAAAAAAATTCTGTGTCAGCCGCACTCCCTTTTTCATAAGAGTGCACCTTGCCTAGTGTGGACGTGCAGCAGTATCACTTTGTGGTATTGATGCAGTACATAGAAGCGTGTAGGTGTCCTCTTTGGTTGTAACTAAAGTTGATAATCTTTTGGTGGAAAGCTCATAGACTTAACTGTTGGTGTCATCACAAAATTTTTTTTTTCCTAGCACCCCACGGTGTGTGCCGTCACACTTTCTGGCCATGCAGCCATTCTACAAACAACATCGGATTTTTCGGACTCCCTAGGAATCGCAAATATGTTTGAAAAAACAAATGCATGCCTTTTAGTCCTCAAGAGCTGAAATCGCTACAGCCACCTCCAAAATAGCTCTAAAGGCCTGCCAGTATGCTTGTTAAGTGTCTCAGTACTCATACCGTGACAGGAGACAGTGGGTGCGTGTGTACGATTAAGGAACACATACTATGTCCCATGACAGTGGCCTCTTTCCACTCATGGCATGCTTCACCGCAATTAATAGCATATGCTTGACCGCGTAACATTGCTGTATTGCGGCGAAGCTGACTTTTGGTACCGGTACTTCGCAATACTTCTTGGATCGTTGCCATGCTTTCGGCCGTTCGAAGTCACCGGTGAGGGTGATGAAGGCACAGTCGCTGCCATAGCTGACAGAGGCAAATCCTTTCAATGAAAAAATTCACCGACGATTACGATACTCCCTAATGCGAAATTTGAGCACAGTTCTACACATGCTTTCATTTCGCAATATATTGGCTGGCACAGACGATCTGTCTCGTGCGGCACACTGCAAATGGAGCTAGGTGTGCTGTAACTGCCTCGATAGCAAGATCCAGTGTGTGGGTGACGCATGGGCACAATTCACAGTAGCCGCTGCCGCCAGACTTCCCAGAGGACGCGTGCTTCTCTGGAGCCATCTTGTAACCATCGTCGCCGCACTATGCTTTTCTTGTCATGCGTTCGCCATACATTCCTCCGCTTTCCGCCTCATGGTTCCTCTGCACTATCCTATCCACTTTCCCCCTCACGTCTTTCATCTTTTGCTGTGCTCGTTCGCTCGGTTACACAGCTGCCTATGCCGTAGGAACGGGTGACTAAGAGCTGCGCTTTAAAACAGGGCACCGAACAGCTGGAAGCTTGGTGGCAAACGTCGAAGCAGCTAAGCCTAGCATTGTAGAGCACACAATGGCCACGGTGGTTATAGTTGTCTACAGTTGCCAGCAGATCGGTGAGTGAAGAGTGCTGGTTTCAGGCTGTGAGATAATCAAAATGGCGGCGGTGGTGGTCTTGATCAGTGCCATTATGAATCACCACAGCAAAAAAGTATGAAAAATCCATCATCAAGGGGCTTCAGCATCTGAAATTTCGGACATCCTTATACAGTAACGTGGGGCATGTGACCGTGCTGCGAAGGGATCCGAATTATCAGTAAAACTGTGATTTGGGCGAGTCGGTAATTTTTCATTTCAATATATAGCACACAAAAACCAGGACAGCTAGCAAGAACGGCACACATCACCAGCACTAGTGGGGTTTGTCATGATTCCAATCCATCCTAGTCTTTTGTGTGATGTTATATATCGAAATGAGTTATCAGACATGTACAAAAATCATTCATTCCCTCTAACACAGCTGTGCATTGTCATGTATGCATATGAGGCTTTTTGTGCTTTTTGTGTACGAAGATGTTAAACTGCAGCATCCCATACATGTTTGCATAATTACCTGAGCAAATTTTCATCGAGCAACCTTACGCGTAATGCGGCATCGAAGCCTGCAACTGAGGAACGCTTCACCTTTTAACAGCACCATATCCACACGGAACAGAGGCGCATCGGTCTCCTGTTTGGTTGTTTCTGCAAATATCAACTCTAAGCAATGGCAAAATTCGTATCCCAGCGCCCCAGAGTTTGTCCTGTAGCACTGCATGTATGTGTTCGTGCAACGCATGTATGTCGTGTTACCCACAGGCTTTGCACTTCATAAGTACTGTATGCGCTTGTGCTGTGAGCTTTTATTGCTCCCATGCTGGCTGAAATGTGCGAGGGCATTATTGTTTTAAGCGAAAACTCCCATTTTTTTTTTTCATTGTGCAAACTTGCATTTGAGCCTGAGGATGGCTTTTTCTTGAAAACGCATTTTTGAAATGGATGAGACTCCAGATGGTCTAGCTCCGCAGTTACGTGCCACTGACAACAAATGGGGTGGCAAATGAAGCTAAAATAAAGGCCTCCCAAGGTTGTTGCACATAGCAGCAGGCATTATAGTTTTCTACCCACAAACCCACAATAGCTCGCCTCAAACTTACAGGGGGCAAAAAAGAACTGCTGCCCTTACATGAGAACATATAGTATACCATGAAATAATTCTTCTGGTAACTTGTTCTCAATGTTTGCCAATCAAAATGGCCATCCCTTAACAATGTTACCACTAGTTAATATTCATGCTCTAAAAATAAAATATGTACTGCTCATTGCAACACTAAGCTGATGAGGCTCTGCCACAGAAAATCTTTCAAGAAGGAAATTCAGAGCAGAAGTGGTCATGGTGAGGCATGCCCTATCAGTATGCAGCACAGTGCAGTTTTTACTATACCAAATGTGCAAGAGCTCAGTATGGTACAATCTTAAGGGGAACACTTAACTAGTAATAAAGTCAATATAACTCCAATATGTTTTTCAAGTTCATCCTAGAGAGTGAGAAAAGTTGTGCTTCCAATGACATGTTAGGCACACATCTATGCATAAAAAGTAAACTTCAGACACTTTGTAACAAGTATACTTATATTGAAGTATTAAGCGAGTGTTCACTTTCAGACTGACATACAGTGTGTCCATATTATTACACATAGTTTTAAAAAGATACAACTACAGTTAAACAGAAATAACAGTTTGAAACACTCAGGTTTGATATACAGGCTGAGTTGTGAATATGCCAGTGCAGTTATTCGACACCTTTGCCCCATGAGTAATAGTAAGGAGATGAGACGAAGGATTTTTTTCCCAAACCTGGAATCGCTTGCAGTTGTCTTTAATGTACTTGATGTCTGCGACTCTTCCACTTTCAGTGAGTAACAGCTGGTCGGCAGCCTCTACTCCCGTGTCATTCTTCAAGGCTTGTGACAAGCAGTCCATGATGGAATCTTCACTCTTCAATGCAACTGATACCACTGACATTTTAGCAATGCAGAACACATGCACTGTCTGGAAAGAAACAATTTTTGAACAAGCTTACATATAGCTTTTAATAAAGCCATGGGCTTGGACATCTTGAGTCAACAAATGTTGTAATAGGACATTTATTCAGTGACTCACATGCACAAAACATCACTGCACAGAACATCATGGGTAGCCCAGAAGACTATGCAGCAAAAGAACAAACCTTTCCCATTACAGCCTGCTCATGTTGTGGATGGTGCAAAACCTGTAGCGGAACTTTGCCAACTTTACAGAAGCTGGTGATGCTGACAAATAAAACATATGCGCAACCATATTAGTTAAGAGTGTAGACTTGCTGAGAAAAAGTAAAACAATGAAAGCCACCGACGAAAAGTTGGCCACCACAGCACTCGCATCTCCCAGAAGGCCCACAGAGGCTAAGTGCATGCCAGTGTGTGCATAAGTACAAAAGGAAGTGTGCAAGTGATTGTGGATCAACTTGTTTACCATACTTCAAACGTACATAGCTATATTTCATCACAGCTTTTGAAAATTATTGCGGGAAATAGTTCCTCAGGCAGTGACTCACAGGTGTCACTTGAGAGCAATGTTTTATTGCGATAGCAATTATATGGACACCCTAGGCAAATTTCTGCTGTCGCCGTGATGTTCCGTGTAAAGTCCAAGGGTGATAACACCATCGCCATGTGTCCTACGCTGTATGTGCGAATGAAAGCGTGCGAAGGGAGCCGACGCTTGCGGCTCAATCTCGCCCTTACTTTAAAAGGGAGAAAAGTGAGGAGGGAGCATGCCGTCTTCCGCCGCGCATGAGGCACCCAACACTGCGGGGCACCAAGGGGAGGGGAGGGAGGGGGGCGGAGGCATTATGCTCTGGCTGCAACTGTGCATATAGCGGCTGAGTGCAGTTGCATGGCTGAATCTTAAGAGCGATCTGCATTGGGGGCACAGTCTAGGTGAGTCGGCGGCTTGTAGCTTTGTGCAGGCTGTGCGTTCTTGGCGCTCAGTTTGCGCTAAGTGATAGACAGCATGAAGGTCCCTTCGCTCACTGCTGTTGCGGCCACGTTTCCTCACACCAGCATTTTGACAGCGAGTGTCCATGGTCATCAAGCGTGATATGCACACGCTTACTGTGTGCGCTGACACCATGCTTGTTAATTCAGTTAGCAAGTGAATATTTACAAGTTGATACGGCTGATAAAAGTACTATACTTACTTCGTACAGCTGTCTGCTAATTTGCTATCACAATCGATGCTTTGCCTTTTCGGCGAAACTGCAACTTTTTCGACTCATCATCATCATCATCATCATCATCAGCCTAGCTACACCCACTGCAGGGCCAAAAGCCTCTCCCATACTTCTCCAACTAACCCGGTCATGTGCTAATTGTGGCCATGTTGTCCCTGAAAACTCCTTAATCTCATCTGTCCACCTAACTTTCTGCCACCCCCTGCTATGCTTCCATTCTCTTGGAATCCAGTCCGTAACTCTTAATGACCACCGGTTATCTTCCCTCCTCATTACATGCCATGTCCACTTCTTTTTCTTGATTTCAACTAAGATGTCATTAACTCGCGTTTGTTCCCTCACCCAATCTGCTCTCTTCTTATCCCCCTTAACGTTACACCCATCATTTTTCTTTCCGTAGCTCGTTGTGTCGTCCTCAATTTAAGTAGAACCCTTTTCGTAACCCTCCAGGTTTCTGCCCCGTAGGTGAGTACAGCTGTTATACACTTTTCTCTTGAGGGATAATGGCAACCTGCTGTTCATGATTTGAGAATGCCTACCAAACGCACCCCAGCCCAATCTTATTCTTCTGATTATTTCAGTCTCATGATCCGGATCCGCGGTCACTACCTGCCCTAAGTAGATATATTCCCTTACCACTTTCAGCGCCTCACTACCTATTGTAAACTGCTGTTTTCTTCCGAGACTGTTAAACATTACTTTAGTTTTCTGCAGATTAATTTTTAGACCGACCCTTCTGCTTTGCATGTCCAGGTCAGTGAGCATGCATTGCAATTGGTCCCCTGAGTTACTAAGCAAGGCAATATCATCAGCGAATTGCAAGTTACTAAGGTAGTCTCCATTAACTCTTACCCCCCAATCCTTCCCAAAGGTCTCTGAATACCTCCTGTAAACAAGCTGTGAATAGCATTGGAGAGATCGCATCTCCCTGCCTGATGCCCTTCTTTATTGGGATTTTGTTGCTTTCTTTATGGAGGACTACGGTGGCTGTGGAGCCGCTATAGATATCTTTCAGTATTTTTACATAAGGCTTGTCTACACCCTGATTCAGTAATGCCTGCATAACTGCTGAGGTTTCGACTGAATCAAATGCTTTCTCATAATCAATGAAAGCTATAAATAAGGGTTGGTTGTATTCCCCACATTTCTCTATCGCCTAATTGATAGTGTGAATATGGTCTATTGTTGAAAAGCCTTTACGAGATCCTCCCTGGTCCTTTGGTTGACGGAAGTCTAAGTTGTTCCTGATTCTATTTGCGATTAACTTAGTAAATACTTTGTAGACAACAGTCTGCAAATCTGATCGGTCTATAATTTTTCAAGTCTTTGACGTCCCATTTCTTATGGATTAAGATTATGTTGGCATTCTTCCAAGATTCCGGTACGCTCGAGGTCATGAGGCATTGCGTATACAGGGTGGCCAGTTTTTCTAGAACAATGTGCCCACCATCCTTCAACAAATCTGCTGTTACCTGATCCTCCCCAGCTGCCTTCCCCCTTTGCACAGCTCCCAAAGCTTTCTTTACTTCTACCGGCGTTACTTGTGGGATGTCAAATTCCTCTAGACTATTCCCTATTCCATTATCTTCGTGGGTGCCACTGGTACTGCATAAATCTCTATAGAACTCCTCAGCCACTTGAACTATCTTATCCATATTAGTAATGATATCGCCGGTTTTGTCTCTCAACGCATACACCTGATTCTTGCCTATTCTTAGTTTCTTCACTGCTTTTAGGCTTCCTCCGTTCCTGAGAGCATGTTCAATTCTATCCATATTACACTTCCTTATGTCTGCTATCTTACGCTTGTTGATTAACTTGGAAAGTTCTGCCAGTTCTGTTCTAGCTGTGGGGTTAGAGGCTTTCATACATTGGCATTTCTTAATCAGATCTTTCGTCTCCTGCGATAGCTTACTGGTATCCTGTCTAACGGAGTTACCACCGACTTCTATTGCACACTCCTTAATGATGCCCATAAGATTGTCGTTCATTGCTTCAACACTAAGGTCCTCTTCCTGAGTTAAAGCCGAATACCTGTTCTGTAGCTTGATCTGCAATTCCTCTATTTTCCCTCTTACTGCTAACTCATTGATCGGCTTCTTATGTACCAGTTTCTTCCGTTTCCTCCTCAAGTATAGGCTAATTCAATATCTTAACATCCTATGGTCACTGCAGCGCATCTTGCCGAGCATGTCCACACCTTGTATGATGCCAGGGTTAGTGCAGAGTATGAAGTCTATTTCATTTCTAGTCTCGCCATTCGGGCTCCTCCACGTCCACTTTCGGTTATCCCGCTTGCGGAAGAAGGTATTCATTATCCGCATATTATTCTGTTCTGCAAACTCTATTAATAACTCTCCCCTGCTATTCCTATAACCTATGCCATATTGCCCCACTGACTTGTCTCCAGCCTGCTTCTTGCCTACCCTGGCATTGAAGTCGCCTATCAGTATAGTGTATTTTGTTTTGACTTTACCCATCGCCGATTCCACGTCTTCATAGAAGCTTTCGACTTCGTGGTCATCATGACTGGATGTAGGGGTGTAGACCTATACGACCTTCAATTTGTTCCTCTTATTAAGTTTTACAACAAGACCTGCCACCCTCTCGTCAATGCTACAGAATTCCTGTATGTTACCAGCTATATCCTTATTAATCAGGAATCCGACTCCTAGTTCTTGTCTCTCCGCTGAGCCTCGGTAGCACAAGACGAGCCCACTTTTTAGCTCTGTATATGCTTCTTTTGTCCTCGTAACCTCACTAAGCCCTATTATATCCCATTTACTGCCTGTTAATTCCTCCAATAGCACTGCTAGACTCGCCTCACTACATAACGTTCTAGCATTAAACGTTGCCAGGTTCAGATTCCAATGGCGGCCTGTCTGGACCCAGAGATTCGTAGCAACCTCTGCTGCGTCACATGTCTGACCGCCGCCGTGGTCAGTTGCTTCGCAGATGCTGGGGATTGAGGGCCGGGGTTTGATTGGTGTGTTCAGATAGGAGGTTGTGGCCAACTACTGCACCAGGGTGGCCAATCCTGCTCTGGTGAGGGAGTGCGTTACTGGTTCTGGTCACTGGGATCAGGTCGAACTCCAGGCCTGTTTATGCAATTTTATCAACAAGTGGATGTTTTTTTTTAGTCCAGTGGAAAATTGCACGGCGCCGGGACTTGAACCACGGTCCTCTTGCACACGAGGCGGATGGTCTACCTCTACGCCATCGCTGCATCGCTGACTGAATGCTGCTTAAAGCTCTTTGGGTATGGGGTACTGTGATTTTCTCTCTCGCTCACACACACATACCACACACAGCTAGGACTGTCAGTTGCGACACTACATTCATCCATGTTCCACAGCATGCAAGGGCCACCATCCCAATGAAGTGCAAGTAAGGCTCCCAAATAAAGTCAGCAAAAATTGGCTTATTAAATTAAGAGAGGTTGCAGCCAGCGAAGGGGGATCCTTGTTCTTCTATCTAAACCCCCCTTCATGCTTAGACCCCAAGGAGCATTTGAAAAGAAAAGATCCAGAGCAAGAAGAGGCTGAAGAAGGTGATCACAACTCCTCGACCTCCTCTACCAGAAAACCTTCCCAGAGCTTGTCAGGCTCAAATACATAAGGCCAGGTCTGGCTTCACACTGACCCACCAATATCCGCATAAGTTCTGAAATCTGCATGAGTTTCCTTTGCAAGTCTGCGCAACTTTTAGGTGAATGTCCACTTTCCCTTTCATAAATCTTCCTTCACCTTGCCCATTTCCACTGAACGAGAGGAATTTGCGACTCGTATGTGCCAAACGTCACTCCACAGAACATCATGGATAGCCCAGAAGAATATGCAGCAAATGAAAAGGTATATCGCATTCCTGTGATTTCAATTAATTCACTCTTGCCCTACCATCTGCTAGCTCCTCGTTTGCTCAGTCAGTAGAGTGACTGCGTCAGTAGAATGAATGCCCTGGAAAGGTAATGGTGCCAGACTCGTTCCTCGCACCAAGTCAAATTTTGCTTTCGTCAACTGCAAGACTTTTAAAACAAAGCTTTCTTTGCAAACTCTCCTAGACTTTCCTGACCGTGGCTGCTGGCTGGGTGCTGCTAATGTCTTGCCAAAATAGCTTGCATGCAGGACAGCACTAATTATTAAATTCTGTGGTTTTACGTGACAAAACTACAATATTGTTAAGCTAGAGCAACAGCAAGAATGGAAGAAAAGGAGCACGAAGGGGGTTTCTTTGGAGTGGCTCGGTGCCAGCGCGGCAACCCTTTTCCCCTATTCATCAATTCATCTTTAAATAAACGCACCCCATCGTAACAGTTTTAGTGGAGGTGCTGGGTAAAACAATGAAACCACCTAAGAACGACAACGAACCGACTGCAGAGGCACAATCCATGGAGCTTCACCAAAGTCACCGAATTGCCGGTCTGCCACCAGAGATAGCTTACAAGGGCAACCTGCCACACCTTCTCCCAGCGTCCCATGGCAGCTCTACATCAAGCCATAAACCTTCATCAGAAAAGCTGGGGAAGACGTGGATGGCTCAGTTCCTACCAAATGAGTGAGTCGGTTCAATGGCTGGAATGCCAAAACCCAGCTTAACAATGTTGCCGTTTTCCTCAAGGGAACCATGTCTGTGTGGCTTGAAAACCACGAATTAAGCTTGACAATGTGGGAGAAGTTTGTAGCCGAAATCAAGAAATGCTCCAGAGATCTGCCAGCTAAAAAGAAGCATGCAGAGCAAACACTAATGCAGCGAGCTCAAGTTCCCAGTGAAACCTGCACAACGTATATCGAGGAAGTGCTCAAGTTGTGCAAGGCCCTGCATCCCGAAATGACAGAAGAGGACAAAGTTGGTCATCTTTTAAAAGGGATTGCCAAGTATGTGTACCAGTTCCTAATCGAAAAAGACGGTCTGGAGTCCGTAAGTGACGTCGTTCAGAACTGCCGCAGATTTGAAGCCCTGAAAGTTCGGCGTATCACACCGAAGTTCGGCCACCTGGCCACCATAACTAACATCACCGTTGTTGACATGGTCCCAGCTCCATCCGACCTCACGTCAGTTATTCAGCAAGCGGTGCGTGAAGAGATTGACTGATGTGAGGCAATTTCCCTCTCGACTGCTAGGGTTCGAGAGCCTTTTTCTTCATGCAACTTTGGCGAGCCGTACATCACCTCTGCCTCCGTAGAACGCCTACAACTTCGCGCCTTGTCCAAGAGTGCCGAACCCTACTTGAATGCGCATCCCAGTTACCAGTTCTATTACAGCTACTCACGCAGACCGCCTTAAGTTTCTTTAGAGTGTGACGGCTGTGCCAGTTATCATCCTACTGCTGACAATTTCAGCGTGTCCTGTGAGTGCCCCATCTGCTTCCAATGCGGCATTCACGGCCATGTCACCCGATTTTGCCCTCATTGCCATTGCACGTCGGCACCATCCTATAAGCAACCGCATACTTTTTATTGGCATAGCAACCAGCCTGGTGACAGGACACGCTGGCCCTCCAACTCTGATAGCAGTATAGTACGAACGACCAGGCAAATTACTGTAGCGACTCACCAGCTTCTGTGCTGAGCTTGATGCCACCGCATTCACTCCAGCGCATATCTCCATCTCCGCGACGATGACTCATGTCACTACCGCCGGGAAACCACGCGGTGCGACCAATGGAGGTGAGGTTCCCAGTTATCTTCAGCTACAAGCCCCTATGCCTCAACCAGTCACCATATGTCATAATAAGATTCGTGTTTTAGTGGACAATGTTACTACGTTGATCTTAGTGGACACAGGAGCGAGAGTCTTCGTAATCAGCCTGAATTTCAAAACCTGACAAGGTTGTAAAGTGATGTTTTACTGGGGTAACACTAATATATTTCGTGATGTGTGTGGAGAGTTGCTCCAACCTATTAGTGTGTACACCGTGAACGTTTATTTTTCTGATAACACGTATCAGTACAAGTTTGCAGTGCTTGCTAAATCCATTCACAACATAATTCTTGGCCTTGATTGCCTACAACAGTGCAGTGCCTCTGTTGAGTGCGGTGCCGGCAAGCTTTTCCTCTCTCCTCTTGCTGACCTGCTACCTGTTCACACACTCTTGCCGTCATTAAGCATTTGAGGGTCAATGACGTAAATATGTGGTGCCGCGAACAGTCCGAAATGGTCGATGCAGTATATTTACGGCGCCGTCTGTACGTTTAAAAAGCAAGCCAATTTCCAAACTTTTTCTTTTCTGTCATGTGCTGCCACTATGTGAGAATACAGGAAATTTTTTTCACGCGCCTCCCTGTCTCGATTTTCATTGCATGGTTTGTTTTAGCGCTAGTTTGCTCCAGCGTGTCTATATACTACCACTCGTGTATTGGCGTGTCCGCGTGCGGGTGGCACTTTGGGTTTTGTGCCGCGGGCGGTTTCGGCTTCTTACGCTTGCAAAACCTCGCTCAAAGGGCGACCACTTCTTTCTCGCTCATTTAGTGCTCACAGGAGTGCGTATAGAAAGGATGCTGCCATGCATGCATTTCCGTTTCCTTACTTTTTTTGGAGACTCGCGAAAGCTAATTGCCCTAGCTGGTTGGCGATAAGATGAAGATTAGCGGAAGTTTGTCACACGTTGTGCTTTATTGACGGGAACACAACCAAACAGTTTTCTTGAGTGCGCGCACCTATGCAGTTCGATTACGCTATGGACGTACATATTAGTGTAAGAGCAGGAACATTTGAGACCTGCGAAATATTCTTGTGTGCGGATTTTCAAAGCCTTGAACTATGTGCATAAAAATGCATCAAACTTTTAATTCTGATAAGTTTATTTCCTTTTTATTGTTGTTATTCATGAATGAAGAATACACATATACCAACGCAAAATATTTTTTTTTCACTTAACAGTAACCCTAGAAAAATTAAGGTAAATTTTTTTCGAAACAAGTCCCTAAGAAGAATTGGAATCTGCAATTTAAAAAAATCGACCCTGGGCGGTCGCATATGGCGTAAAAAATCGACCCTCAAAGGGCTAAAGATGCCTTCTTACTGGCACATTCCTTATCCAGAGTTCGAGTTGCTGCTTGTAGTGCTGACCCCGATAGATTTGATGCTATTGTTGAGCTTGTGCCTTTAATCGTTGCGAGAAGTGTGCTCGTACCTCGAAGCGTCCTCTCTGTGGTCTGCAGAACAACTGCACTGTGGGTGTCAAATTTATCCTCCCAGTCTGTTATGCTACCCAGCTGTATGCGAACTGAACTTTTGAAGCGGATACTAGTCTCAACATAGATACTATAACTGATAACACATCGCATCAAGCCCGAGCGCATGAGGCTGGCCGCAGTGTCCCTGAAAACTTGTTGCTGTTTCTAAAAATGATCCACAAGTCACTGTCTTCAGAGAAGCGTCAAGCCCTAGTCAGCATCTTTAGCAAGCATAATTCATTGTTTGATTTCGCTCAGAACACTAACAAAGTTTGTGTTCCAACTACGTTGGCTCACCCCAGGATCGACAAAGAGTTCGCACCGCATGTCTACATCAGAGCGCAAGATCATTGCTCAACAGATCAACAACATGTTAGCCAAGGGTGTTATCTAAGATTCCTCTAGCCCTTGGGCTGTGCCGGTCATCCTCATGAAAAAGAAAGATGGGTCCTGGAGGTTTTGCATCGACTACCGGTGTCTCAAGTCTGTGATGAAAAAGGATGTGTATCCACTTCCTCGTATCGATGATATTATCAACGGTTTTCATTCAACATCCTACTTTTCATCTTTGGACTTCCGATTGGGCTACTGGCAAATACCCATGCATTCAGACGACAAAGCGAAAACCACTTTTGTGACACCAGATGGCTTGTTTGAATTCAACACCATGCTGCTTGGTTTGTGCAACGCGCCTGCGACATTCGAGAAGTTTATGGACATGGTACTGCTGTTGCAATCAGCCAGCGGGGGTAGTAACCTACTAGCATCTCCTGCACCATTGCAACGAATCGCTTCGCGAAGCTAAGAATGCGTCCCCCTCGGACAAACCTGCGGCGTCAGCAAGGCGAGACACATCTGGTGGATTGAGTGTTGTTTGTTGGTTCACTGTGGCCATCACGGACGACAGGAGTAAGTTATTCCTGGAAAAGGGTGTTCTAAGCGTTTCTTCACGGACTCCGGTAACCGCCAAGGTCGTTTGACAGATGCTCCAGCTAACTGCTGGGTCATCCCAGGAATCAAGACGTGCCAGTTTGAGTGAACTGTGACAATCCCTGTCTATGAAGCTCCCCTCCTTTCTGTGTGTTCAGTTAACAAAGGTGCCAAAGTGATTGCGTGCACCCTTGCCCTTAAATGCGCATTCTTCGGCAACTTTGGGCACTCCTATTGGACGAGGAGGGGGGAGGCAGATTTCCCTGGCCTAGAGATCTAGGGTGGACAGAGGGGATTTAAGCAGACTTTTCGGCTCCTCAGTGTGTTTCAATTAAGTCTTGCTAGACTGATGAGACGTAACGTTCTCCACTCCTCATGTAGATATTGTAGATAAACCCACTCCTTTTTCTCGATGAGAACACGTTCCTCCCTTCAACAACATCCTTCACGTGGATGAGTCGGACGATGGCATGGGCCAGCCCCTACCCCTTTTGACACACCCGACCCAAACTCTTACGCTGCACGTCCTGAAATGGGAGATTACCTTATGTTACCTTGACAACATCAATATTTTTGGTCACACTTTTGCAGAGCACAATCACAGACTTGACACTGTTTTGACCTGCCTTGAACATGCTGCCCTTACCCTCATCCTCATCCTTCAACTTACTTTAAGTCCACTGCAGGACGAAAGCCTCTCCCTCCAATCTCCAATTACCCCTGTGCTGCACCAACCAATTCCAACTTGTGGCTGCGAATTTCTTAATTTCATCACCTCACCTAGTTTTTTGCTGTCCTCGACTGTGTTTCCCTTCTCTTGGAACCCATTCTGTAAACCTAATGGTCCACCTGTTATCTAACCTACGCATTACATGACCTGCCAAGCTCCATTTCTTTCTCTTAATGTCAATTAGAATATCGGCTATGCCCGTTTTCTCTCTGATCTCCACTCCTCTCTTTCTGTCTCTTAACGTTACGCCTATCATTCTTCGTTCCATCGCTCTTTATGTGGTCCCTAACTTGTTTTCGAGCTTCTTTGTCAGTCTCCAAGTTTCTGCCCCATATGTTAGCACTGCTAGAATGCGCTGATTGTACACTTTTCTTTTTAGTGATAATGGTAAGCTTCCAGTAAGGATCTGAGTAAGTCTGTCGTATGCGCTCCAACCCAATTTTATTCTTCTGTAAATATTTTTGTTTTTGAAGTTGAAGTTGAATTTATTTTCATCAGTACGTACAAACAGTAGTACAAACAGGTGAAGTATAATTACACAATCGGAGGTGCCGAAGTAAAAACTGTCCTTCCTTTCCTTCTCATGATCAGGGTCCCCTGTGAGTAATTAACCTAGGTAAACATATTCCTTTGCAGACTCTAGGGGCTGACTGGTGATCCTGAACTCTTGTTCCCTTGCCCGGCTATTCATCATTATCTTTGTCTTCTGGATATTAATCTTCAACCCCACTCTTACACTTCGTATGCACTGTACTTTAGATGTTTAGCTCACATTGAAGCAAGAGAGCACAAAGGTCAATTTGCTTGCTGCTGCTGCCATGCTTATCTTGCTTAATTTGTTATAGCAGTCAATGCTTTGCCTTTCAGGCGGAACTGCGACTGTTTTGTTTGTTTTTTACTTTGGACGTTCGTCACTCACTCTTTGCAATAAAGCTGTTAGACATTGTGACGAAAGTTTCGGGAGTGAAGCATTTCGGATATTACGGACTTCGGATAAGACTAATGTTTTTTGTCGGATTATCAGGGTTCGTTGTAATGAGAGTGGGCTGTATACTTTTTTATCGTGCCAACGCCAACTACCTCTTTGAGAAGATTGCCATGTGTTGGTGTTGATTCTGATGATTTCCATACTATGGCACATACCAACAATGGGGGATAGGCTAAGAAGGCGGTACATTTAAAATGAATAAGATGAAACGGAGAAGTACAAATCAATATAATAGTTGTCACGTTGCATAGCAAGGATGTGCGAGAGCACATATCACGCCAGTTTCCTTTACGCCAAAGAGGCAGGAATGAAATGGGCAAATTTACATCATTATATTAACCACTTCATGAAATCTTCACTTCATATAGATTCCAAAATGTGCACTGGATGCGCATAATTTTTTTAGAGAAACCTGTGTGTTTCTTATGTAGCTTCATGCTTTCAGATGGACGCAAATATTCATTTTGAAAGTTCCTCTTGGAGGTTCCTGCAGAACACTTTTCCGTAGGCAAATTGTTTTCTGTGCTTGGCTGCCACCATGTTTTCAATAAAGGATGCTCTTTACCCATAGTAAGCAAGAACAGTAATTCTTGTGTTAGATATGATTTATTAAAAAAGATAAAAATACTTGTTATTCTCATTCGTAGCTTTTATTAAACCATTTGTGTTCAACTCCAAGCATGAATGAAGTAACATAGGCTTTATAAACGTATTAAGATATTGAGATTTGTACAAATAAAGCCAATTTACCAAGTCAAATGAGGGTAAGAGCTGCCTGTATTTTGAGTAGTCACCAGTGTGACAGTTAACTACAGCACCGATATAAGAAAACAAATTAAAATTGAACAACTTTCTATATGCCATTCATTTGCATAATATAGAAGCATTACTGTATCGATATTTTGAACTTGGTGCCCACACAGTCGGACCCAGATATATAGAATTATTGTCTATAACAAACAGCTGTAAAATCCCCTTGAATATGTTTGGATAAAATTGTTATTTTATATATTGAATTATTGATATATGTATCGCTATTTCGCAATCCCCTTCAAGTTCTATATATCCTGGTTCAACTCTACTATGGCACTTGTAAAGCTATACCATTGGTATTGCTACAATTGGCTAATGGGAGCAGTGACCTTCGAGCATCCCTTGCTTTCGCAGAGACCACTATTTGATGCAAGGGGCCAACATCTTCCATGGGAATGGCATCAACATCAGGTTCCCAGATTGCCATGTGGCTGCGCCTTATGCAGGGGCAATTGTGCAACATTGGCAGTGGAGTACGGCGGAATGGTGCGATGTCATGGGAGCGATTATGTGAACAATTCAACGATTACGATTGGCTGAGACACAGCCATCAGATTCCCCAGCCTAACCACCTAGCGAAGATGACCGTTTTGAAAGCGGACACTTATGATGCAGTGTGTGTCCTGGCATGTCCTGATGTGCTCTCCGAAAAGATCTACAGTGGACTCTCTTTAAATGAAACCTCAAAGGTCCGGGGAAACTGGTGCAGTTTATCAGGAGTTCCATTTACTGAGAGACAAAGCTGAATACAATTGCATGGATACTAAACCAACCAACCATGAGGATGGTGTTTCATTTAAGAGGCAGTTTCGTTTAAGCAATTTCCGTTTATTGAGATTCTAGTGTAGTCTGCTCTGACCTGTCGCTCATGCTACGAGAATGATGTACTGTGCTCCATGCTCTGGCCAGTATGAGTATCCCTTGTTCTGTAAATAAGTTTGCCTCTTCTATGTAAATAAACAGCCTGTTCCATTTCCCCAACCTCTCGACCTTGTACTCTTCACAAAAGAAGCAACCCTTGCCCGCGAAGCCTCCATGTGCAACTCCGGTGGTGTAGGCTAGCTACCTGTTACAAGGTGCGCTGGCGGCATAGGCTAGAGAGCGACCCTCAGTTGATGCCAGACTCGGAGGCCACGACCCCCGAATCCTACAGTATGTGCCATTGTTTTTTTCCGTGTACGTTTGAAAGGGCAAAGATAACATACTGCAAACAAGACCAGAAAAAATGATTAAATAAGCAAAAAACGTACTGGTTGTGCAAGCAGCTTCCCGAGAATTTCAAATACTGTTAAACCATGATGGCGACTCCTCTGATCTGGCTTTGTCTCAAGTAAAACTTGAAGCCACTCCTCAATATCCTTCTTGAAAACACTGTACCATTAAAGAAATAGAACACAAATGAGCCACAAGACAACCAATTTGACACAAATTGTAATGTTTGAAAAGTGCTACGACATATCAGTCCCATAAGTATGATAAGTACCATAGAAAGCAACAAAGAAAATATATACAGTAAGTGAAGAAAGCAAAGATCCACAAAGCTGACTCTGTACTGCCAATAGCAGTACGGAATCACCTTTGTGTTACAATCATAGCCACACGACACCTTGGAAATTGCCTGTTTCTCAGAGCGGACAACACAGTAGCCTCAAAATTAGAAAATGTTCAGTCTGAAACGAGTCGATTTTTTAGTTTATGGCATTACTGCTTCCAGATGAATACTACAGTAGACTTTCGTTATTTCAACCCTGAATTCGAGCTGTACTGGTTACCACAAGTGTGCCTGACCACAATAGGGCCCTAATTGCAAACCCAATGGCTACAACACCTGTCTTCGTAATGCTAAGGGAGTGAATGCATCGAAGAAACATTATCTATCGCTGAATATGGCATTTTGAGCTTGCACTCAGTAAACGTTCAAGTGAAAATAGCAGCTTACAATTGAGTGATTACCGCACTTACCCAATTCTAAAGCGTGCCTTTTTTTAAAAGATTGGTCAGAAAATTGTTTGCATGGTGCAATTGGATATGAAACCAAAACTGTGTCTGCAGCATGTTCAAAACACTACTGTCAGAGCCAGCCTCATCTCACTGCCATCGCAGGATGGAGACAGAACAAGTTCTCACGTAGGATGGCGACAATGACGTGCTGCTTTAAGTACACGATTACAAAAGCTCATTACAAGTTATTTTACGTGCTAAGCTAGCAGCAACAAGTTGCATTACATGTTTTTGGCATTCCGGAGAATTCGATGCATTGGAGGACAAACTAGTGAAGTGGTTAGTCCAGGCATGGGCCACCATTCCATTTGCCCTCATTACGGAGCTGTTTGATAAACAGAGAATATCAAAAGTGCAATGGACCATATGGAGGACTTGTGGTCCGTAGGCAGCGATAAAGTGCCACCTATAAGCGATGAAGATGGACATTAAAAGTACAAATAAATTTCTATTCTGTGAAGGTAAACTTCACTGGTTTCATCGTTTTCTGATTGCCAGAATCAGAGGTATACAAATTTTTTTTTGGTAAAAAATGGGGTAACATTGCATTTTTATTTTGTTTAGGAGCTATAATGTCATTTTTACCTGAAATTTTGCACTCTGAACACTTGAAAAAGGGGTGTACATTAGATTTGGGGGTGTGTTAGAATCAGGAAAATACTGCAAAATGGAGTGGTGGTTTCTTTATGCATTTTTTCTGCTCTTCTTTAGTTTGTCTAGCCAGATAACTTGGTCATTTTCATCGGTCCTGTCAGGGTGGAATTAAGGGTAGTTGACTGTGCACAATTACTAAGAACTGCAGCCATGCATGTTCTGTTATGCACCACTTATATAGCCAAATGTGGTGATGTATCAATGGTTAAAAAATAAAGAAGATTTAACAATAAAAAATTTGTATAGAATGAGATTTGTAGACTGAGCGTGAGCAAGTAAAATATCCCAAATACCACTGCTTCACAGATCATGTTCTTAAGCAATGTTTATTATGCTGTGCAATAAACTGCTATGTAGATGTCTGTGATTGCAGTACAGTAACTGATGCAACATGTTTTGCTGAAAAGCAGCATGAACCCCAAAGTACTGCCTAGGCAACTCTTATATTTTGCAGGTGTTGTAATGGCAACCACCCTAAGCAACAGAGCTAGTGGACTGTCCACCACAAACCATCTGCAATCAGCAAATCCTATTGTGCAGTTTTCACTGCAGCAGAATTTTACTACTAGTGCTTATGACACACTTCCACATATTACTGGTAGCCACTTTAGCCCAAAGTATTTGTTTCTATTAACATATCCAGCAGATTTTCTAAGCACCATAGCTGTCAATCAAGAACCACTCACCTGGTCAAGCAAGTTTCAACAGGAAGGGTCTTCCAATAACAACGCTCTCCATTAGGTGCTATGTCTCCTCGAATATCGCCACTCTTCTTATTATGCACTAAAGGAATCCTGGGACAGGGAATTGGCACAAGAAGTAAAGCAAATACACTGTGGCAGTGCAGCCATTACATGAAGCAGATGCACACCACGTTAGCCCCAACCCACAGCAGTTACCACCAATAGGAAAGACAGATCCACGTTTATGTATTGGAACAGAAGCTACACAATACCAACAAAAATGTGCATATGGCAATTGCTGCAGGCACTTCCACAATCCAAGTGCACCTACCACTGTGCAGGGGAAGCTGTTGGAGAAAATGGCCGCTGTCCTACGATGACTTCATACGCAAGGATGCCCAGGCTCCAAAGATCCACTGCCCTGGTGTAGGGTTTCTTCTCGAAGAGCTCAGGTGCCTGATTAAAAAGAGAGAGAGAGAGAGAGAAAGAGTTCACTGGTAAACGTCTTCATTTTAAATGTCACTTATGACATTAGCTACCTTGACACAAGATTGTGGAACTGGTTTAATGTATGCTTTACAAGCAAACCACATAAAGACAGGCATAGATGCATGGAACATGATGACAAGATTACCATTAGTAAAACAAGTTTATTTCAAGAAAGCACGAATAACCTATACCACAGTAAAAGCTTACTGAACCAGAGTGGAAGGAGAAAAATTACTTTGTTATAACCATTGTACACTTTCAAGGGCAACACTGCCCACCTAGATGGAAGTGGAGAGCGCCACCAACAGGTATTCTGAAGCAGATACAAAAGTCTGCCAAGCGCATCTGAAGGAAAACAAAAAAAAGAGAAGCGCATGACATAAACAGTTCATTTTCGCTGCTTGCACTACATGCTGCATCATGTGACCGTGGCTGTGATGAACAGTTGCACATGTGCAGTCAATTTAATAGGTTGATTTACCACCCTTGTGTTCTTAGCTATGGTTCGGTTTCTCAGCATTCTGTTAGCATGCTGACAGATCACTGCAAGCCTTTGCAGTTATGGGAATGACCAAGTGTATTTTGGAGCAGATTTTGGAGCAGGTAAAATGACTATTTGTAGCAGTGCCTTTAGTTTAGTAGCAGGTTCCCAAAACAAGAAAACAGAGGACAAAAGCTGTGTTTATTGCATTTATTACAGATATAACACAAATTTAAATATTGACTATACTCCATCTCACAAGTAACCTGCAGCACTGCCGAGTTGCGAGGTGTATGCAGGAAATCTCCTTGTGCAGCAAAATATAGCTCCGGGCATCATTGTCTGATTATTGGCAGGATTAGACAGTTTTATTTTTGCTCGGTACATGATGTGCTACATGTCAGGCCCTTTGCACATGTACGTCGTATACCACGAATTACAGTGGCAGTTACCGTTGGTAACTGTAACAGCCACCCTAATCATGATCACATAGCCCATACAGCCGAGACCACCCACTTCGATCTGGATTTGCACTTGTAATACTAGCTCTCCGCCCTGACAGCAAGGAATAAATGGTAAAATATGTCATCTTAGTCTCATCTCATGGTAAGGGTAAACATTAAGTATGTTTTGTCATTATTATTGAGATCACCCGTTTGGTCTGACTCTGCTGGGTCTACAGAGGCAAACTGGGCTGTAAGAGTGGCTTGATGTTTAGTTTTAGCAGATGGTGTCACATCATTAATCTTGGTGATGCCTTGATGATGCAAAACATTATAAAAACCCAATTGTTCATTGCATCATTAGTTTACTATGCCACTCTGGTGTGCTACGGGATGATGGTGGTGAGCAAGTGTCAGACAGATGGCGAGCAGACGATGTGGCATGGGTGAACCATTATAAGGGTGTTCACCCTTACTACTGGCTAAGGAGGCAGCAAAGAACTGCCGAGAAAGTGGTGTACGCAAAGCAGGTGGTGTGCGCACTCAGCTGGGTGGACAGCGGTACACAGCCATAGCAGGGCTAGCGGAGGAGACGCAAGCTCACCTGCTCCCTTAGCGTGCACTTGTTTACAGTACTGCGCACTCACCTCCACCCCACCCCCCCCCCCCCTACATTTTGTACACTTTATCACATGACCTCCAAGATTGGGCACGTATCAAGCCGCCATCCTTCTTGGCTCACCCTCAGATGCCTTTCCCTAGTACACACAGCATATGGCATGGTGTACGATAGGACCTTATCATACTTGAACTTTACACGGAATGTTATGGCGATATCGACGGCAAAAGTTCACCTGGAGTGTCTATATAATTGCCAATGCAATAAAACACAAAAACTGATTTGCATGCACTATTACTTCTGCTATGCCAGGGCTGCCCATTGCAGTGGCTTAGCGGCTATGGCATCGTGCTGCTAAGCAAGAGGTCACGGGTTCAGTTTCCATCCACCACGGCCGCTTTTTGATCGGGGCGAAATGCGAAAATACTTGTGTACTTATATTTAAGGTGCACATTAGAGAACCCAAAGTGGCCAAATTAATCCAGAGTCCCCTTCTATGGCATGACTCACAATCATATTGTAGTTCTGGTACATAAAATACCAGATTTAATTTAGTATGAAGGCCTCAAAAAGGGTATCATGCATTCCCTTTCGAAGCAGTAAAAGCTACTATATCGAACAAAATCATAAAATGAAAAAATAACTAGCACAAGAAGACACCAACGATCCAGAATGGGCTGAGCGCACACAACTAGGTGCTACAGAACTTCCTCCTAAACTATGCACAACCTGCAAATTGGATTGGATGAATGACAGGAGTTGCGATGGCACTACAGTCGAACCTACTTATAACGATACTATATTTAACAATATATCGGATATAACAGTGAGCAGCCAATGCACAGTCTATTTTGTATGTGTTCTATAAAACAAACAGCTTACTACAATGCTGCCATGCCACATTATCCATTATAAGAATTAAATCTGGCTACTGGGTGCGTGCTGGTACGTTGAAAGAAAAGAGAGAGCAAAATCCTTGCAACAACAAAAAAAGGAAGAGATAGAAAAAGAAATCCAAGCCACTTTGCCATACCTGCCTTTGTGCTGCACATCCCAGAAAAACAGAAAAACGAGAGCCTTTTCATCACATCCGCATCTATGTAGCGCACATCGCACAGCATGCCTTTGTGTATGCAGTACAGCACGCCCTTATCCTGTCTCACTTACACCCTCGCGCCGACGTTGGAGGAGTGGAAGGGAGATGGAAGAGGGATGACGAAGGCATGGTGTGCGGGGTGTGTGTCACAAAGGCAAGTGTGGCCAGATTTAATTGTTATAGCCAATAATACGGCATGGGAACATTGTAGTAAGCAAGCAGTTAATTTCACCATAGAACACAGACAAAAGTTCACAATGCCACAGCTGGTCATTGTTACATCCGGGTATTATAGTTAAAACCAGTAATGCTACAAGTGGGTTCGACTGCACTTGTTTCTAATTAAAATGTTTGAATGCTTGTCCCTTCTGCTTTTCTTCCTGCAACCTGGTTATAACAATTATCTTTTCTTCCTGCAACCTGGTTATAACAATTATATTGATTATAACAATGACATTTTCTTGGCACTTGGATACTGTTATAAGTGGGCTCGACTGTAGCACGCCATGCGCACATAATATAAATCGCCAACCCAGCAGTTCTGAAGTGCCTTATGAGGCGAGTTGCTAGCAGTACTGCGCACCACCAGATTTAGGTCTAATCAGCACGAAAGAGTCAGTAAGCTTTCATTCTGAATTAAAAGAAGCTCCTTATATGCATTTCTAGGAATTTTCAATTTTGCTAAATGTAATTTTGAATGCATGGGATTTTATAAGCATGTTAAGGAGAATTATGATCGCTTTGTTATTTATCAGCATTAATACATTTTGTTGCAACAAAAGTTGACAGTGTCCCATGATGTGCACATACAGTGAAAAACAAATCTTGAGGTTTTGACAATTCAAAGTTAGTGCTCATCTTCCTTGCAACAACATCCACCTTAACATTGTTTGCTTGTCAACATGCAGTTCCCAGCTTGGACAACTTGCCATACTTGTATAAAACTAGACTCATTGCATTTCCATGCAGGAAAAGTGAAGCAATACCCCTGCATGTAACCTGAAATGCACAGTGAACCAGAAATGAACTGCCACAATGTCCTTTTCTTTCTTTTTATATACAGTGGCAGGCTGTTAGGGTTCTCTAAGTCCTCCCTTAAAGAAATAAATAAAACAAAATAAATAAATCAACTGCAAAGAAGGAGAACTGGAGGGCCATTGCGGGATGCCAATGCCATTGAAGAGATGCTGATTTCTGCTAAAGGAATGCACCTCTCACCTGTTCATAGCAGGGTCCTGAGATAAGTGGCATTCCTGTGCAATCAGCGGCAAAAAACAGCAAGAGTTGCAAGCATTCTGCCATGCGGGTGTGTCTGAGCACAGGGCAACCTAGACTCGACAACTGCCTCAGATATGGCTGAAGGCAGAAGAGATGTTGCAAGCCAATGACATGCTTTACATGACGCTATTTCAAGCATCTTTATTTAAGCATGAATGGCAGCAGTGATGATTTTGGCAAGTGACAGAATGTTTGGGCAAAATTTTACCTTTCTTTACATATTTGTGCTGCTACGTCAGGGTTGAATTCACAATAATCTACTATACATGGTCCTACAAAAGCCATAATTTCCACAATGCAATGAGCCTGTGCTTGGCTACGACATGCGAAATCAATATTAAAAACTCATTACACAATTACACAAGCCTACCAATAGATAAGGTAGAAACAATAGCCCAAAGTTCCGAAAGCACATAAAAAGCAACAGCAGGCCACCCAGAATGCTGATAGTGTCTGAAATCAACATGGCTCTCCATTCTGATTTGGAACTGTCTACATCAGATTTGTTAAAAGCATGGAATTTTCTGTAAATAAGTGCATTTAGTACCAAATAAAAAGCATACGTCCAGGAGCTGGTCTGGCCCTGCCTAAAGGAGCTTGGTACACCACACAATGTAATTAGCAGCCAATTCACTGCTCTGCATAGTTAACACCTAAGTGGAGATCCTTTGTCAGTTTAACATGGCTAAGGAACCTTCTCAACCAAAGAAAAATAGAATTATAAAGTGCACTATAACACCAGAATTGTAATGAGTTTAATACAGGTGAATCGTAAGGCATTAGAAAAAGGATGCAGAAATAACTACGCAAGTCTTGTTTCTATGGTCATCCCTTGTCTAATGCACTGGGAAACATCTGTCATGCAAGACCAACGAGCCAGAATTTCCATCTAAGAGTTTCATACAGGGTCCATTATGAAAGTAATGCGCATTTTCTGGGAAAAATAGATTTATTGACCAGACCTGTACAAATGGTTGACATTCTTCAAAATACTCTCCCTCTGCATCAATACACTTGCGGAGACACGTCTGCCCCACCCGGAAGGCACCCTGAAAGTCCTAGACGGGAATGTCTCTCAGGAATGCTGTAACATGCTTTTGCATGTTATCCACGGTCTCCCGATGCTTTCCTTTCAGCGCTCTTTTCAGTCGGGGAAACAAAAAAAAAGCCGCACGGAGCCAAGTTGGGACTACAAGGGGGATGGGGGACCACCAGGGTGTTGCTCCAGGCCGGGAAGTTGGTAACGATGAAGGATGTGTGGCTGGGGCATTGTCATGATGGAGCTTGACCGTGTCTTTGATGTCAGCCCTCACGAGCGCGACCCGGCGTTTCAATCTCTTGAGCTACTCTAGGTAAAAGACTGAGTTAACAGTTTCTCCCTGCGGTAAAAGCTCAAAATGGACGATTCCTCGGTTGTCAAAGAAGACATTAAGCATCGTTTTGATGCGAGACTTGCTCATTCACGCTTTATTGGGGCGGGGGGATGATTTTGTGTGCCACTCGCTGCTCTGCCTTTTCGATTCTGGGTCGTACTCGAACATCCAGGATTCGGCTCCGGTTATGACAGAGTTAAGAAAGTATGGCTAATTTTGAATTAAATCCAACAATTCTTTACAGTGCAAGACTCAAAGTTCTTTCTGATCTTCCATCAACACTTTCGGCCCAGGCTTTGTGCAGACCTTGCGCATTTGCAGATCCTCGGTCACTATCCCATGTACCCCAAATAAGGACATTTGTAGGGAGTCAGCAATTTGCTGGATGCTCAATCGATGGTCGGAACACAAAACTTCACGCACACGATCTACGTTTTCATCGGTTCTGGTCAGTGTTGGGCGTCCAGAATGGGGTTTGTCGGTGACCTCTTTCCGGCCCTCCTTAAACCAGTCCGGGAGGTGGCAGTGACCTTGAAATGCAGTCGTCCTTGAAGGCCTCTTGAAGCATCTGGAATGTTTCAGTTGCATTCTTTCCAAGCTTCATGCAAAACTTTATAGTGCATCGCTGTTCAAGCGAACGCTCCATCACGCCGTGTTATCCACTCACACTGCTCGGAGTAAACTGGCGACCGGCTGCGTTGGCAGGGCAAAACCCTCGCCACATTTCCCGACTGGTTTTACTGCGTTGCCACGGATAGTTGCGTCATAATAAAATCAAGCGCATTACTTTCATAATGGACCCTGTACACTAACCTACAGACTATTCTGTTACAAGCTGCTAACTGTGCTACCTTTTCTATAATAGGTCATGAGGTGTGACATAGCAAATGATACAAGCATTGGTCTTTAGCTGTAACACTCAAGCCACAGGAACTTTGCAATGGCTATGAATTAATGGACTTCAATGTTCTCAACTTCAAGGCTCTAAAAATATCAAGCTGAGGTGTGTTGCTGCTATAGTTAATTATGGCAAAACATTCAGTAGAATCTCACCTATACGTGTTTCATTCATGCGTTTTGCTGGCCAAAAAAATGTCTTCAAAGGTTCCATAATCCACATATAATGCATGACAATCCCTTCAGACATCGATCCCATTTACTATTTTGTTTTCTGTAGTACCATGAATAATATATAGAGGTGTTATACATTTAAATCTTACTTCTACCCCTGCCAAGGCCTATACAGAGTGTGCTACACAAGAGCTTAAATAAAGCTTAAGCAAGGATAATTTCAAAGTGGATTAAATAGTACTGACACATATTTTTAGAGCTGCAGAAACTCTACCACATGCTTCTTGCCCATAAACATGAAAGAGAGGAAGGGAGCTGTCTCCGTCACGCGCAAGGCTCCAGAGGGAGAGTAGGGAGGGGCGCGGGCGGCGCGGTCGGACACTTAGCAAGTATGAAGGTCGAAATGCTGTTGAACCTGGGCACAGCACCACTTCCAGAATGGCAGGCTTACGTCCGTTGCCTTTTCAGGTCACATTCACCTGGGTCATGTGTTCTGGACTGCTCGGTTTGTGCCATGTTGCTGCAGAGGATTCGCTTCCAGCACGACCACCATGGTTGCGCAGGGCGCTAAGCTTGGATACAGCCAGCCAGCTCGTCTGGCAAAATGGCTCCAGCACGACTACGGTGGACGCAACCGGCTCCCTTCATAATCGTCAGCTAGCAACCGCTTAACTTGGGCACGGCACCACTTCCAGAATGGCAGGCTTACGTCCGTTGCCTTTTCAGGTTAGTTGCCTGAAAGGTGCTGCTTGTGTTAAATCCAGTAATTATTGCTTGTTGGTGGTGTCGTGCCCACGAGACCTGAATGATGTGTTGAAACAGTTTTTGGCTCTTGCGCGTGAAATGTGCTATGGCTTGTCTGCAATAACACTGATGCTGTTGGGAGACGTTGAAACAAATCCTGTACCCATGACTAAGGCTCAAGAAGAAACTTTTGCTGCTGCACTAGAGGCTATTAAGAAATTAAAAGAAGCGCACTCACACTTGCTTTCTCAACTAACTAGTGTCAAGGCCAGTAATACGGCAGTTATAAACAAGTTTCTAAAACTATAAAACAAGCAGGTAACACTACTCGCTGAACTGAAAATTTCGAAACAAGAACAGGAGGCCACTGAACGTAAAATCAAGCTGCTCAATGCCAAGATTGCCATGCTGGAAGATACTCCCGCATCCGGAAGCTCGGCTGTTACAACAGCAGGTGCTGATATCCTTAACGGTGTATCTGATCGATTGGCAACAGTTTCTTCACGATGCGATGACACTGAGAATAGAATGCGACACCCAAACCTGCTCTTCTTTAACATAGCGAACGATGAAAAAGAAGACTGGGCTGCGTCCGAGCAGAAAATTGTTGATTTCTGTGCTGAAAAACTTGACCTAAGCCTATCAGGCATGTACTTCGAAAAGGTGCATAGATTAGGCAAGCATGCCGATACCAAAAAAGAGAGCCATCATAGCGAAGTTGACCTTTTATAAGGATAAAGAACGCAACTTGTCAGCTGCGCGAAAGCTTAAGGGCTCTGGGTTTTCGATATGAGAAGACTTCTCCCCAGCTACATGAGAAGCACGAAGAAAACTGATCGAATTCGGGAAAGGCGAGAAAAAAGTATTTCAAGCTCAGCGTCGACAGAATGCGCATAGATGACACAACCTACGTGTATGACGGCATCACTAGCACAGTAGTGCAGCTGAGCAGATAGCTGAAGCATAGCACTCGGACCTATGACTGCCAGCAGGCACCAGAACCTTGAATCATACCATCACTATCAATATCATTTACTAATATTCGAAGCCTTGTGCGTAAGCTCGATGAAGTCTCTCCTTTCCTAGACGATACAAGTTCTGACATTATCATCTTCACGGAAACGTGACTTCATCCTGACATTTCAATGAAATAAGTCCCATACATACCCCGTATAATATTTACCGATGTGATCGCACTAGTAAACGAGGCGGAGGCATACTTATAGGCATTAGGAAGACGGTAACATCTTATTTAATTGATTCTGACACTAACCTAGAAATTGTCTGGGTTGCGTGTATGACTCGTATTGAAGAATTATTGTTAGGTTGCTGTTATTGTCCTCCTGACTCAAGTGTGTTTTTTGTTAGCGACCTGCGAAACAGCATAGCTCACACCGTTAGGGCTTGTCCAGCTGAAAGTATTTTTCTCTTCGTCAACTTTAATCTTCCCTCCATAAACTGCAAGCAGTTGTCATCAACCTGCCGCCTTTCTTCAGACTTCATTGCCTTAACATTGGATTTCAACCTGTCACAGATCATCAGTCAGCCCACTCATGATTCCAATATACTGGATCTAGCATTGAAAATTGTCCCTAATACTGTTGAAAAAATAACATATTTAGATGGTTTCAGTGACCATAAATTAATGCAAGTAAACCTTAAAGTCCCGTCCCGTTTTTCTGGCACCACAACTAAAATAATTTGTGACTATAACAGAGGAAATTACAGTGTTATTAATGCTGAACTTGAAACATTTCTTGTTAGTGTATTACTTCCTTGTTTCAGTAACCGAACAGTTCAAAATAACTGGGCTTTGTTCAAAAACAATTTAACAACACTGGTTAGTCAGCATGTTCTGTTAATTAAAATAACAAATGGTAAACGCAACCTGTGGTTCACTAAGCCACTTAACAAACTGAGAAATAAAAAGAAGCAATTGTACGCAGCCGCAAAACACACGTGCACTCCAATATCTTGGAAAAAATACAGCGACTTCTTGAAAAGCTACTGCTCTAGAGTACGCGCTGCCCGAAATAAGTACTTTTCGCACGATTTGCCATTCCTGCTCACAACTAACACAAAAAAATTTGGGGGGATCAGTGTGTCCAGAGCGACAGGACAGCAACATCATCTTGCATGATAACGACCACATCCCAATTCCAGACCATGACTGTCCAAACGCGTTCAATTCATTTTTTCATCAGTATACACTATAGAAGACGATTCAAACGTGTCTGAGGTAGCTGATCTTGACTACCCTTTTTTACAACCCATTGACATTACTGTCAACGGCATCGCATCCATTATAAATAATCGGAAAGTGTCCACATCAGCCGGCGTTGACGACATAAACTTAAAGATACTAAAAAACACAATATCAGTCTCGAGCAAAATATTATCTCATATATTCCGGCAATCGCTATCGACAGGAAAGCTTCCCCAAGGCTGGAAAATCGTGAAGGTCATTTCCATCTTTAAATGTGGCAATAGAAATTCACCACTGAACTACAAACCCACATCACTTACTTCCATCTGCTGTAGGATGCTAGAGCATATACATAATCACCTCCCATATTTACAATCATTTAGAGAATAACAACTTTTTCTTCGCGAACCAACATGGATTTAGGAAGGGTTTATCGTGCGACACGAAACTATTTGAGTTCACGACTGAATTAGATTTTAATCTGGTCAAAAACCTGCAAACTGACTGCATGTTTTCAGATTTTTCAAAAGCCTTTGATTGCGTAGTTCACTGCCGACTAATTTCTAAACTGTCTTCTTTGTCTTTAGATTCACTAACGCTATCTTTGATTCGGGACTTTCTTACCAATCGGCAGCAGTTCACCGTGGTTAACAATTTTTCCTCCCCGCTCTCTTACGTTTCCTCTGGTGTGCCACAGGGCAGTGTCCTCGGTCACCACTTTTCCTGATATATATTAACGACTTACCGAATAACATATCTTCTCACGTGCAGATTTTTGTTGACGATTGTATAATTTACCGAGTAATTGCTAGTACTGATGACCACGTAAAAATGATATTGACCTTATTATCAGTTGGTGCAGCATCTGGCTAATGTCGCTTAATCCAGATAAACGTAAAGTGATGTCTTTCACTCACAAACATTTCCTTTCCAACTTTTCATACCATATTAATAACAATCCTGTGTCTGTAGTTACTTATTTCAAATATCTAGGCGTAACCCTGACATCAAACCTTTCCTGGACTACACATATCAACAACATCTGCGGAAATGCCTCCCGATCCTTCGGATATTTACGCAGGAACCTCCGTAAGACGCCGACTAATGTGTGCAAATTAGCCTATCTTACATTTGCTCGCCCTAAATTTGAATTTGTTGCTTCAACATAGTCCCTTCATTACATTTATTTCCCCACTATGCTAGAATCAGTTCAGAATAGAGCCGCTCGACTCATCTCACAAAATTACAACTGCAACGAAAGTATAATGCAAATTAAAAACAATTTATCAATTCCTTCTTTGAACTCTCGTCATGATGTAGCACTTTTATTGCTGTTTTACAAGTACGTTCATGGACCAAGGCCATCACCAATAGCTCTGCAAGTTTCTCCATTCACCTCACGAAGATTGCACAATCATCTTTCTTTCACGCGCATCTATGGTAAAACAGATGCTTTTAACTCATCTGTGCTTCCACGTGTCATCCGCTTGTGGAACGACCTTCCTGATATCCTGGTAACTGAAGCTAACAAAGAAAAATTCCGTCAAGACATAAACATTCATTTCTTACTTTAAATAATTTCTTGTTTGCGTTGCTTCTTGTATGCTTTTTTTTTCTGATCTGAGGATTTTAGAGTTTGTGTAAACTTGATTCTTCCTTGTATTATTATTAACAAAGCTTTGCTTATGTTCTGTATAATTGTATGCTCTTTACACAATGCAAAATTTTTGAAGCTTCCCTTACCTAATGCCCATTCTTCGGGCCTGTAAGGTATAGTATTGAATAAATAAATAAATAATAGAATATGTTAATTTGATACTAAAGTTGGTTTTGAAATGTCATACATGGTGCCCTCGACATTATCATGACATCATAAGACAGAGCAAAATTTTTCTGACAAGTAGCAATAAGGCTAGGTACGATGATGTTGCTGATAAAAAATTAACACGAATACTGCACGCATTTCTTCTGGCTGCCCTCATGCGAGGCAGCTACAGCAATTCCAGGAACAGAGCGATACCCAATGTATCTGACATCATGACGCACCCACCTACTGGGTGCTGAAACTGAAACTAGTTCATAGAAACAAGTATTGTAGTAATTAGGGTGCTCAAAAGCTCACTATTAATTCTGCTATGGCTTAGAGGGCTTGGACCTTCATTTAAAGAAAAATATGACAAATAAGAAATGTCATGTTGATGCTTCTTTAACTGCACTTTAATGTTTACTTGCACAAATGGTAGCAGTTTCTTTTTACTGGTGGCAACTTTAGGGCAGTAATTTACACACGCATTCCAATTAAAATGCTATAAACAGTAATTTCATGCATCAAACCTTGTTGGCTATCCCTCGTTTACTCATGCTTTAAACAAAATGTGCCAAAATATGGCAGTTGTATTATTTTGTGCTCTCATGGCAATTTCAGATGCTAGCTTAATTTAGCTGCAGCTCAAATGAAAAAAACAACATAGCTATAATGCAGGATTTGCAAAATGCTAGGCCAACGATAAGTGTAATATAACACCAAAGTTGTACTCACAAGATACTGCAATGTTCCCACAAATGAATTGCATAAGCTGCTCTGGTCAAACTCCTTTGCATAACCAAGGTCAATGATCTTGTAGACAGTCTAAGGAGAAAAGAAAGTCAAATCATTACTTTAAATAGAAAATTTATAAACAAAAGTCGCATAGAAAAAAGGAAGCTAAAAAGTGATGAACAATTGACCTTGCTTATAGTTCTGCAAGTCAGCTGCCCTGCAAAGCTCTACAGTCACCACCAGGAGCTCTGGTCTACAGAAAACCTATGTATCCATGATCGAAAGCAACAGAGGAAAGCAATGTGGCCATTTCCATGCTTTGAGCACAAATTGTTGATGGCTGCCTTGAAGACCATGTGTGGTGGGGGTTCCTTAAAAAGGAACAATAGTTGCAACCTCATTCTGGAGGACAGGCTCATCATACCAAGCTACAACAGCCCTCACCTTAGATTAAAAAAAAAAAAAAAAGCAGCAAGAGTGAGACAAATTGACGCAAAGAAAGAGGGTAGTAACGCTAATTAAATCCCACCTTAGGCTACAAATGGCTGAGTAGGGCCTACTTCTGAGCCAAGTACTGCCGCATAATACCCATCCCATCAACACAACACAGTTTTTCATAAAAATGCGCTAAAGATGAAGACGAAAGGAGCACAGACGACAGGAATGGCACTCATTTGTCTTCGTCTTTAGCACATTTTTATGAAAAACTGTCAAGATGAACCAACCCGCCAAAACCAAGGTATTTTTGCAACACAACACCTTTTCCCTTTCCAATCATGGCTCTCTCCCCTTTGCATGTTCCTGACCACAGCCTCACCGGCTTGGTCCTTGTTTGCAGAATGAGACAAGTAATTTGGGCATCTTTGTGAATGCCTTGCAGAACTCTGGCTCCCTGCCCGTCTGATTTGACACCTTTGTGGCAAGCAGGTACCACTTTGGGCACTCAGTGCTGTGTGTCATTAGGACAATGCCCCACTAAATTCAGGGAATCTTGGCAACGCCTGGTGGCTTGAATTTGCTGAAGAGAACAGCCATATCTCCCTGAGACAGAGTTTACTGCAACCTTTGGATCAACAACTTGATGCATGTCACAGATGTGGTTTATGTCACAGGGTGGTGCAGTCTAACAGTGGTTTTACTGTGAACAAGAACTTACCTTTCCCTCAACATTCTTGAGAACTATATTTTCAGGCTTCAGGTCCCTGTGGATGACGTGGTTACTATGCAGGTACTGTAGCCCTGCTGTGACATCACTGAGCACACAGCGTACATCCTTCTCATGAAGACCACAAGAGTTTTCAGGTCGTTGCAGCATCTGTAAATGAAGTAAATCATGGCATGCCAAGTGCATCTTAAAAAAACACTATATAAAGAAAAAAAAGAAGCCTTTTTTAAGCAATTAACTACATCGTTGAAGGTTTTTTCAGGGTTTGTAAAGAACATTTGACTTAAATTTAAGGAGGGGGAAACAAACCTTATTCTTACACACACACTGTAAAATAGTGAAATACCTCTCTTTTTATCTGCAATTTCTTGTAGCTAAGCAGCTGCCGAGTTGGACACACATCCCAAGCTCTTCACGTGGCTCTTCAAAGTTGATCTCCCATTGTAATGATGTCAATCACCTTCTGGCACAATAGTTAATAGCGTCCATCTTCAGCCAAAAAATACTCGTCGTGTTAAAGCCAATGTCTGAAACTTACTTTCCACTAGGCATTTCTAGAGCCTAAGGTTCGAAAATGGAGCCATGATGTGTGAATCAACTAGCAAAACAAGAAAATAGTGGCATGACTTGGTCGCTTGATCTGGTTTTGTCTAGCTCTATGACAGCAATGGAAATTTAAACAAGCTTGTTGTTGGTGGCTGTGGATGTGCCGCATTTTAATTGTTTAGCGACACTCTCAAAAGAAAATATCTGGGATTGTTTCCTGATAGACAGCATCCATGGCATAGTCTTTATGTTGAGTTTGTTACTTTGAATGCTAAAAAGTCACCCCCAACCTTAGTTTTCAAGGGATTCAAGGTTCACAGTTAAATTAAAGATGTTTTAAGGGCCCTCAAATCTCTTTTTCCAAATTCAAGGGTTTTTAGGGATCTTAAGGAGGTGTACGAACCCTGTTCTTGGTGCATAAAAGAGACAGAAAAGCTTTTACACTCTATTTTTAAATTGTGACTGAAGGGTTTACGGTCAACATACAATGCAAGACATTTTCACTACAAATTGCTCATTTCATTGTTTCATCCCTATGCTAACCCAATATGTTGTGCTCTTCTGGTGCACCACATGTCTTTCTGGGAACTTATTACTAAGCTGCTCATTAAAGAAAATTCAATAATATAGTAAAGGCAATAGAGTACTTATATACTGAACTGTACAGTACCCAGAGCATCCACACAACCTTGGGTGCTACAACGTGAAGCTATTCCAAAATTTTCTATTCCAATTCTGCAATCAGCTCTCCACGATGGGTCAAAAACTTTTTGGACCACCCTAACTTCACCTGTCTGTCACGCGACATTACGAAAACCGTGACACCTCCCCATCTGGTATGACGTGTACACACTGACTATGCATGACTTGAACGAACAAAAGAAAAATAGTTATTTCTGATTTGACACCTTTTCGCCACTACACCACGGCTATTGATCAAAAGTTTTCAGGCTGCACCCACTTCACCTGCCTGTCACGCGACGTCACAAAACCGTGAAAACTCACTGCGTCGAAGTGACGTGTACGTGTCACTGAATTTTCTTCTGAATAGCCACAGGCTGCACCGTTCCGAAAGGGATAAAAGATGGCTGCCGCTGATCACTCAGGCACTGGCTACTCGCACCTGCCAGAGAGCATTTATTTGCGTATAATAAAACTTTCTGCGTGGCCGTGTAACATTTTCGAGCACTTTGGCATGTTTACGACTTCGTTCTGCCAACTCTTCATTGCTGGGGATCCGTTTTAAAGTCATTCTTAAGCTTCCGCTGCATGGCGTTGCGATTTTCAACCAGCCACCGCAAGGTAAGGGAAAGCAGACCAATCGCAAACGCCGGCACCACCTTCTTCATCCGGTTATCAATTTTCAGTGCACTGGCTCGGCCCCATCGAATCTCTCTCCACTTGAATGTGCTCCTCGCCTTTTGTCACCCAATTAGATAAGACAAGCCGCTCAGTGTGGGCAATGTTATTCATTTTTCAAGCGAACAAAAGTGACCTCCTTTAAACGAGGAGAGCGTTTGATTGGGCTGTTCAAACAACGCTGCGGGTCACTGCCCGATGCTTGCGTCAGCGGTTATGCAAATTTGATGCGAGGAGATTGGAATAAAAACATATTGGAATACTTTTTTGTTATAGGGCACCTTCATCGGAAGTAGTTACAAACAGGATACAGAATGTCCATGTATAACTAGTAGGGGTGTGTGCATATCAAAATGTCTGAATACGAATCGAATATGAATACTCAGCCTTCTAATATCAAATAATGAAATGCACCTGCATTTATTAGCAAGTTTCATTATTTTACAATGATGGAACATCGCAATTACATTGTTAATGGTAAAAAATGAGACCAGTAAGCCGTTATACTGAACAACTGTGTATTTCTCTCATGTTAATTTGGAAAATTGAGCAATTCCAACTAGCTGTCTGTTTTGGCCAACTTGTGCCTTATTACTCATCGCATTTGCTGTCAAGCAATAAGCTCAGGATTGGGGGTGGTGCTGCAAAAGTAACAAATGAGCAAGGCAAAAGCTGCGCTCAGACCGAACAAAAACAAAGTGGTGCTGCACTGTTTGCTATGACCACTGCTTAGAAATAAACTGTAGAAATAAAGTGTAGCAAGCCCCTTCTGTTATTTTCCTTCAGTGTGAGACATCTGACCCACTCACTGTTGTCACAGTACTGCATTTGCAAGAATATAATGCAACCACTAATATAATGGGAGGTATGCTACTTTCTACTACAGGAAGAAGGAACCTTCGATTGCATGAAAAAAATGTTTTGATTATAACGCCAAGTAAACATGTGTAATGCATCCACACTCGTTTAAAATAACGCCTTTTAGCATGCCGCAATGCGTGTAGGCATTGTGGTAAAGCCCATCACGGAACGCCCATCATCTGCGAGAACTGTACTACAAGTCCCGGGTTTCGCTAGGGCGCGTATTGCGGTAGTGGATCGGCCATCGTTCTATCCTAAAATGTTGTAACAGGTATTCGATACGCTGCACGGATACGCGACGTGAGCATGCGGCGGGGAGCTGGCATATTTGCACAGTGAGGCCGTGTGGACGGGCATTGCTGCTGAGGATCGGCCCATTGGACCTATACTCTCGGAAAGAACATTTTTATGGCAGTTGGATTCTTTCGCGCAGCCGCCCCCATCTTCTTTCGTAGCACTTAAGTACACCAGCGCTGTCCGCAAACCCGTGCACCTTGCTACTGAGAAGCTGGCTTTCCCGCAAAGGTTAGACGTTCAATGGCTGAGTGTGCTTTACAAGCAACATTTCGCAAGCAGTAACTAAATTATCACAAAACTCGGCACAAAATCAGACACATATTCTTAGATTAGATAGAAAAAAAAATGCTAAGAACCGCATTTGATCCCGCACAGCCAGCAATACGGGTGGTCTGTTTCCAATATTCGTATCCGACCGGATATTCAAAAATTTCAAGTAAGTAGCTTCCGAATTGAATACAAATATTAATATAATATTCGATAATATTCGAAAATATCTAATATTTTCGAATTATCAATATAATAGCAATATAATATAATAGTAGAACTTTTATGAACTTGAAGCAAAGGCAAGAGTCTGACGTAACAGTTCTGCAGAAGCCTGCAAGGTGAGAGAAGTAATTAATAAAGGAAAGAAATGAGACATCCACCCAATCGTAGAACTGCTACAAAGGAACCTTATACGGATTCCTCGAAAGAAAAGCCTCGCAGTTGAAGAAATGTTCTTCCTGGTCCAGGACTCAAACCCGGGACCACCGCCTTTCCTGGGCAGCCGCTCTAACATCTGAGCTAACCAAGCAGCTAGCCGATGGCAGGGCGACGTTGAACTAACCAACAACCCGACGCAAAGGCAAGAGTCTGAAGCAAAGGCAACAGTGTGACGTAATAGTTCTGCAGAAACCCGCAAGGTGGAGAGAAATAATGAATAAAGGAAAAGTGACATGTCCACCCAATCGTAGCAGTTGCTACAAAGGAAACCCTTACAGGTCCCTCGAAAGAAAAGCCTCGCAGTTGAAGAAAATTTGTCCTTGCCCGGGACTTAGACCTGGGACCACGGCCTTTACGGGGCAGCTGCTCTATCATCTCAGCTAGCCAGGTGGCTAGCACATGGCAGGGCGAAGTCGAACTTATCAACAACTTGAAGCAAAGGCAAGAGTCTGACATAATAGTTCTGTGGAAACCCGCAAGGTGGAGAGAAGTAATTAATAAAGGAAAGATGAGACAACTGCCCAATTGCAGCAACCGCTACAAAGGAAACCCATATGGGTTCCTTGAAAGAAAAGCCTCGCAATTGAAGAAAAATTCTAAACAAATTTGATGAAAGATGAGGAGATATCGTATTTGAAAAGCTTGCAGCCCTTTTATGCAATGCCTTTCGACTTTGTGTCCCGGTGAGTTGGAAGAATGCCAACATTATACTAATCCATGAGAAGAGAGACAAAGAATTATAGCTGACCCATTAGCTTGCTTTCCATACTGTATAAACATTCGCCAAGGTAATTTCCAACAGAATCAAAGCAAAACTTGGCTTCAATCAACCAAGAGAACAGGCTGGCTTCAGGAAGGGTTATTCTACCATGGACCCCTTTCCATGTCATCAATCAGGTAATCGAGAGATCCGTGGAGTAAAACCAACTTTTCTACATGGCTTTCACAGAATACAAAAAGGCATTTGATTCAGTAGAGACACCAGCAGTCATAGAGTCATTGTGTAATCAAGGAGTACAGGAAGCATATGTGAATATCTTAGCAAATATTCATAAAGACTCCAACACTACCTTAATTCTCCACAAGGAAAGCGGAAAAATGACAATCAAGAAAGGGGTCAGGCAAGGAGACAATTTATCCAATGTTATTGACTGCATGCTTAGATGAAGTATTCAAGCTATTAGACTGGGGAAAATTAGGAGTGAGGGTGAATGGAGAATCTCTCGACAACTAACTAACTTTCTGCCACCCTTCTCTTGGAATCCAGTCCGTAACCCTTAATGACCATCGGTTATCTTCCCTCCTCATTACGTGCCCTGCCCATGCCCATTTCTTTTTCTTGATTTCAACTAAGATGTCATTAACTTGCGTTTGCTATCTGACCCAATCTGCTCTCTTCTTATCCCCCTTAATGTTACACCCATCATTCTTCTTTCCGTAGCTCGTTGCGTCGTCCTCAATTTAAGTAGAACCCTTTTCGTAAGCCTCCAGGTTTCTGCGCCGTAGGTGAGTACAGCTGTTATACACTTTTCTCTTGAGGGATAATGGCAACCTGCTGTTCATGATCTGAGAATGCCTGCCAAATGCACCCCAGCCCATTCTTATTCTTCTGATTATTTTAATCTCATGATATGGATCTGCGGTCACTACCTGCCCTGAGTAGATGTATTCCCTTACCACTTCCAGTGCCTCGCTACCTATCGTAAACTGCTGTTTTCTTCCGAGACTGTTAAACATTGCTTTAGTTTTCTGCAGATTAATTTTTAGACCCACCCTTCTGCTTTGCCTCTCCAGGTCAGTGAGCATGCATTGCAATTGGTCCCCTGAGTTACTAAGCAAGGCAATATCATTAGCGAATCGCAAGTTACTAAGGTATTCTCCATTAACTCTTACCCCCAATTCTTCCCAATCCAGGTCTCTGACTACCTCCTCTAAACACGCGGTGACTAGCATTGGAGAGATTGTATCTCCCTGCCCGACGCCCTTCTTTATTGGGATTTTGTTGCTTTCTTTATGGAGGACTACGGTGGCTGTGGAGCCGCTATTGATATCTTTCAGTATTTTTACATACGGCTCGTCTACTCCCTGATTCCGTAATGCCTGCATGACTGCTGAAGTTTTGACTGAATAAAACGCTTCCTTGTAATCAATGAAAGCTATAAATAAGGGTTGGTTATATTCCACACATTTCTCTATCACCTGATTGATAGTGTGAATATAGTCTATTGTTGAGTAGCCTTTACGAAATCCTGCCTGGTGCTTTGGTTGACAGAAGTCTAAGGTGTTCCTGATTCTATTTGCGATTACCTTAGTAAACACTTCATAGGAAATGGATAGTAAGCTGATTGCTCTATAAATTTTCAAGTCTTTGGCATCCCCTTTCTTATGGATTACAATTATGTTGGCGTTCTTCCAAGATTCTGGTACGCTCGAGCTCATGAGGCATTGAGTATACAGGGTGGCCAGTTTTTCTAGAACAATGTGCCCACCATCCTTCAACAAATCTGCTGTTACCTGATCCTCCCCAGCTGCCTTCCCCCTTTGCATAGCTCCCAAGGCTTTCTTTACTTCTTCCGGCGTTACTTATGGGATGTCAAATTCCTCTAGAATATTCCCTCTTCCATTATCGTTGTGGCTGCCACTGGCACTGTATAAATCTCTATAGAACTCCTCAGCCACTTGAACTATCTTATCCATATTAGTAATGATATTGCCGGCTTTGTCTCTTAATGTATACATCTGATTCTTGCCTATACCTAGTTTCTTCTTCACTGCTTTTAGGCTTCCTCCATTCCTGAGAGCATGCTCAATTCTATCCATATTATACATCCTTATGTCAGCTATCTTACGCTTGTTGATTAACTTGGAAAGTTCTGCCAGTCATATTCTAGCTGTAGGGTTAAAGGCTTTCATACATTGGCGTTTCTTAATCAGATCTTTCATCTCCTGTGATAGCTTGCCGGTATCCTGTCTAACGAAGTTACCACCGACTTCTATTGCACACTCCTTAATGATGCCCATAAAATTGCCGTTCATTGCATCGACACTAAAGTACTCTTCTTGAGGTAAAGCCAAATACCTGTTCTGTAGCTTGATTCGGAATTCCTCTGTTTTCCCTCTTACCGCTAACTCGTTGATCAGCTTCTTATGTACCAGTTTCTTCCGTTCCCTCCTCAAGTCTAGGCTAATTCGAGATCTTACCATCCTATGGTCACTGCAGCGCACCTTGCCGAGCACGTCCACATCTTGTATGATGCCAGGGTTAGCGCAGAGTATGAAGTCTATTTCATTTCTAGTCTCACCATTCAGGCTCCTCCACGTCCACTTTCGATTGTCCCGCTTGCGGAGGAAGGTATTCATTATCTGTAAATTATTCCGTTCTGCAAACTCTACAAATAACTCTCCCCTGCTATCCCTATAACCTATGCCAGATTGCCTCACTGACCTGTCTCTAGGCTGCTTCTTGCCTACCCTGGCATTGAAGTCGCCCGTCAAATAGTGCATCTTGTTTTGACTTTACCCATCGCCGATTCCATGTCTTCATAGAAGCTTTCGACTTGCTGGTCATCATGACTGGATGTAGGCACGTAGGCCTGTACGACCTTCAATTTGTACCTCTTATTAAGTTTCACAACAAGACCTGCCACCCTCTCGTTAATGCTATAGAATTCCTGTATGTTACCAGCTATATCCTTATTAATCAGGAAGCCAGCTCCTAGTTCTTGTCTCTCCGCTAAGCCCCGGTAGCATAGGACGTGCCCACTTTTTAGCCCTGTACTGTATATGCTTCATTTGTCCTCCTAAGCTCACTGAGTCCTATTATATCCCATTTAATGCCCGCTAATTCCTCCAATAGCACTGCTAGGCTCGCCTCACTAGATAATGGTCTAGCGTTAAACGTTGCCAGGTTCAGATTCCAAAGGCGGCCTGTCCGGATCCAGAGATTCTTAGCACCCTCTGCTGCATCACAGGTCTTACTGCCACCGTGGTCAGTTGCTTCACAGCTGCTGGGGACTGAGGGCCGGGGTTTGATTGTTATATTCATATAGGAGGTTGTGGCCAAGTACTGAACCTGGGTGGCCAATCCTGCTCTGGTGAGGGAGTGCATTACCGGTTCCGGTCACCGGGATCAGGCAACACTCCAGGCCTGTTTATGCAATTTTATCAGCACGCGGATTTTTTTTAGTCCGGTGGAAAATTGCATGGCACTGGGATTTGAACCACGGTCCTCTTGCACATGAGGCGGATGCTCTACCTCTACACCATTGCTGCATTGTGCTGTCATTCACCGCCGACCAAAACAACCCTTGGCGCCGGAAATCATTCTGGACTTTGTCTAGAATGTCATTCTCATGCTCGAAAAGACATTTTGGCGGGATCATTACGAACTCGGGGTGGATTTTGTGGCAATGACCATGCACCGGGAGTCGCATAACGCAAGGGGCCCCATCTGAACACAAAGTTTTAAGGGTGTTTTGATGGTGAGCGGGCTCGTCGTGGCATCTCGTGGAGGCTGCTGAATCTACGAAGCGCATGGATTTCAATACTGAAGCTTTATGGGTATAAAGTTTTCATGAAGTTTTGATGCGAAAGGTGCATGACATTTCTGAAGTCGTGCTTTAAATTCTCAATTCGGGAACTTTGTGGGTTTACTGTTCTTATCAACATTTGACGCCAAAGGTGCATTGAATTTTCTAAAGTCGTACATTGGACCATACAATGAGACAAGCCAAATCAACGCACTATCAGTTAAGCTGACACAGCACACAGCGAGGTCCGATAAGACGAAGCATTGTGGTGGTGCATTTGTGCCGTCATGTTACAGAAAAGAATATCAAAATTTTTTTCATCTGTGCCAAAGCATCCATGTCAAGACACTAAAGCCAGCAAAGGCAACTATGTTCTTATTTATTTTTCTACCTTGACTTTTATTCATGAGGGCACATTCAGCCTCTTCAATTTTCTTGTTCTCGCTACCCATGGGCTGCTAGAGCCAGCCAGAGCACATGTATTTTTCTCATGTTTCCCCAACCACCGCACGGTGCACTTCGGTGCATGTTCATTTTTCTCTGGCCGAGTGGATTTTGGCCCGGCAAAGTTTTGGACGCTTTCTGGCTAGCAGACGAGAAAAAGAAACAATGGTTGCTCACCGCCATCACTGTGGGGACTCGACAGATTGCAATGCGTTCACTTGAGGGCATCACTTTCACTTCGATGTTATCGCAACCTCTTCGGAAAGACTTGTTTCGCCGGTGTAGGATACCGAGCAGTATGCGTATTGTTCTCAGTGAACCAAGCGTCTCACGTTTTCTTCGATATTCCTTCGGCAGCCACATTAGGTGATTGTGGCCAACATGCTTTCCTTTGTGTTTTTCATTTCGATGCCCCGCCTCACAAAAAAATAAAAAAATAAAAAGACATTGTTGTAGCGCAGTGAATTGTCGCATGTTGAAAGTTCGATTTTGTTACTTCTTTTGTGGAAAGTAACGGGCCACGGGACTCTTCAGTGGCCGGATATATTTATTATATTATTGCAAAAGCAATTATATGGACAGTCCAGGCGCATTCCTGTCGTCGGCGTCATGTTTCGTGTAAAGTCCAAGGGCGACAACAACGTCACCGAACGCTGCATACTCTATGTGCAAGTGAAAGCGTAAGCTGACGGTGGCTCAGTCTTGTGTGCGCCAGGGAGAAAAGCAGGGAGGACGCGCACAGCCTTCCTTCGGGTGGGATGCAGTGGAGGGAGGGGGGGGGGGGGGGGGCAGGCCTTAGGATTCTGTGATCTGTGATTGCGTAATATGTTTATTTGCCTGGTTTGATGCATTATATGTATATACAGTGACTTTTGCTTAGATACGTAGATTTGTTGGAGACTTATATGTATATTTAAATATCTTGTTGCGAGGTTTGCAGTAAACTTTGTTTCCAGTGACACTTTTCTGCCCTTTATCAAGTTATATCTTTGCATTTGTATATTCCATCGTATCTTCGCATTTCGGATGTGTATTTTGCAGAAGTCCTACTTTTTATATGTGCTCTCTGTTGCAGCTATAATTCAGTGCAGTTACTCAAAATTCATGACCGGTGACAGCTGCTCCTGCACAATAGATTAGAATGAATGACAGTGTCATTGAGATTTTTCCCTGGCCATTGCATATGTACAAAAATGTAAACAAGGTTCTTGAATGACACAGTTTCGTTAAAATATTTGTCCTCAACTTGTTCATTTCATGCCTTTACATTTTTCATATCGGCAGCATGCACTGCTTGGCTGGTTTCGAACTGATATACGTAGTTCTAAAGTTTGTATGATATTTTCTTTACTTATTAGATAGACAAAAACATAGAAGCATTGATATAAGTTATTTTTGCCACAATTTTTGGGACATACAAATATATTCTTTTTTGAAAAAATACACATTTCATTTGTCTTGATAGTGCATAGCATTTCAGAAATCATTTGCAGCATCTTTTGCAATGGCAATGCAGTTATTATTCATGTATTTGATTCCTGGACAAATTCTATAAGGAGAAGGCCGAGCTGCAACATAAGCCCCCCTCCCCTTCTCCGGGACGAAATTTCTGGCTACGCCACTGCTCGCATGATTTGTGTTCTATTTTTGCATTATCAATTCCATAAATGCTAGGACGTACAAGACTCCTTGTTGCCCAGTGTGTAGAGCTTTATAGATTACAATTTACAAGCTTCAACAAATTCAACTGCTTTGAGGCATTCATGTTATCCACCATAGTAAAGGAGTGTGGATGATAGGCTAAGAGGGTTACTTGAAGTTAACATTGCTGAATTCCCAAAGCCCTGTTGCCAGCAATATCTCTATCACTCTTGATATACAGTCAAACCTAGTTATAACGAATGTGATAGCGCCTTGAAAAATGGTTGTAATATCGATGCTTCATTATATTTGGGCTTAGTGTAGTGTAACTCAAATTTGTACAGTAACTCATATTTGGTCTTTACCTGACCAAATGTTGCAGGAACAGTATAAGCGGGTTCAACTGTGCTCTATCGGTTTAGGCCCAATTTCTGCCATTGCGGTCCTTTTAGAATTGAAAGTGCGGGCACAATTAGTGGTGGCTTAGTGGCTATAGTATTATGTTGCTGACTACAGTGTTGCAGCCAGTAGCAGCCCCTAGCAGCCTCCAATGGGATAAAATGCCAATACTATGCCACAGCACTGAGATTTTGGTGCATACTGAAGAAACTCAGGTAATTCAGATTAATCCACAGCTTTCCATTACACCGCCCTCCAAAGCCCAAGCATAGCTCCACGATAAAATCTCACTAACATTTATGATTAAAATTAAAAGTCAACTTTAGCAACTGGACCCAAGCACCATATTTTTGCACCCAGCCAGCCGACACATCACCTTGACAGAGCAATGTGAAATTAGATGCAAATCACACAAGAAAACATGCACAATTACATAACACAGTCTATCTCTGTACAGCACTAAATGACATACAGTGCAGAACATACAGCATTGATTGCACACATGCATGCTGTTCCCTTTATGTATGCAGCACAATGATAATTTAAGACCCAACAGAATGTTCACCTTTCGAAGGTTCCCGCCACTGCAGTACTCCATTGCAAGAAATGGCAGGCTTGAAGCAAGCACTAGCAGTGGTTCTGGCACGGGAAGTCCTTTGACAACATTGGGGTGGTCCAACTTTTTGAGGATTTCAACTTCTTGAACCCAGCGTTCCTGCAGCTTGTCTGTCATTTCAGCCACACCTCGCAGACACTTCTTGAGTGCTATGGTCTCTTGAGTTTTCTAATCACAAAAACAAAGGGTGGCAAACAGGTCTTAAAAAATTTTAATAGCCTGGGTCATGTTGACTGAATGTGCAGCACCCTTTAAATGGTCTGACAGTTTGGATTATATGTGATGACATGGGCAGGCATGATATAAGGCCATGAAATTCTAGTTCCTTTCTTTTTTAATAGTTCTACATCCACAGACATTCACAAATGTGTTGAAGACAGACCTATGCTTCTATCTTACTCTACTCAAAAGCTACAGAATATTTTCATGTTAGCAGTGAATCTGTGAAACTGAGACTAACAGTTGTAGCAACAGAGAGCAACTGATAATATAAATAAAATTAGTTGCATTTACAGTTTATAATATATGATCCTGACAGTTACAAAATGTATATGTACAATATGTGATATACAACTTTTTTAAGTTACATTACAATGAAGAGGAAAGAATCAAGCGATGTGGCTTCTGGTGCCTTCGGATACTGATGTTACCCTATGCTTTTACATCAAGCTTATCCCGAAGCAAACAATGAGAACATATCGAGACACCGAACAAACACTGACAACCATGGCTTTTTTCTTTTTTCACAACGCAAATCCTTAACATACAGCAACCATTGTGAAGGCATAACATGTCTACTTTTCATTTTTTGTCTTTTAGACATCTGCTAAGCACATACATGTATGTCAACACAGTAAAGTACCATGATAGTATCGCACTTACGAATTATACATTGAAACAGAGGCATCACTAATGCATGTGATCCAGTTTTGTTTAATAAATTACGCTTGTAATAAGTAAAGCACTACAGCATCTTTATTTATTGCCTAAAATTTCCCACACCAGAAGTCATCGCTCGCATCCACAAGCAGAGACAAGGATCATTAAAGCTGCGCTTTATCTTCATCTTTTACACTAAGCCCTTTGCTGCTGCTATGCAAGTTGCCTGGTCAATCATCTAGCATTAGATTCTGTGAAAGTAGCAAGATTAGTACAGATCATCAGTATTCTTGAAAATATGACATTCCTCACTCAGGACCATTGCCTGTGGCTATTATAGTATTATTCGTGCCCATCCCAATGCAGTGCATTTCTGAAAGCACCATCAGTGATACATGGTGTACACCATATCTGTGCAATGTTTCAGCTTGCTATCCAAATGTGCCTTTCTGTAGCAATCATTTCAAATCACTAAGCAAGATGCAGAGGTTATGCATGGCTTGTATGCAGATGTGACATATATTGGTGCACGAAGCTTGCATTAACTCCTGATGCAGCAGGATTTTGTACAACATGGCCTCAAACCTTGAAGCCCATCCAGATGCACTGAGAATGCATAGACTAGGAAATTCATTGCAAAAAAAAAAAAAAGGAGGGGGGGGGGCAAAACTAATGCAATGTCCTGGTGTTTCTGAAGTGAGCAATTATATTCACAATGTAGTTATAACAAAGCCCCTACATGCAAAATAATGTCAACATACAAACTGCAAACACGAGTGGTTGTATAAAGCCCATGAGTTTCTCAAATGAAGCGTTCAGCTGAGAGACATAAGTTATTTATTACAGAAAACCTGTAGTGTCCTAAAGACATTGCAGCGGGGGGAGGAAATAAGAAGTAAAAAAAAAAATTAAATTATGGGGTTTTACGTGCCAAAACCACTTTCTGATTATGAGGCACGCCGTAGTTAAGGACTCCGGAAATTTCGACCACCTGGGGTTCTTTAACGTGCACCTAAATCTAAGTACACGGGTGTTTTCGCATTTCACCCCCATCGAAATGCGGCCGCCGTGGCCGGGATTCGATCCCGCGACCTCGTGCTCAGCAGCCTAACACCATAGCCACTGAGCAACCACGGCGGGTAAGAAGTAAAAAGAATAAGAAGACAGCTTCCCTCATTGAACACCAAGTTGAATGCGACATATTTAGTGAAAAGAATTCAACCAAGTATTCAATTCAAACACTCCCACATACACGCAATGATCAGAGAGAGAACAAGAAAATCACCATGTTGAGACTTATTGAGCACCTGCCCGGCCATGACAAAAAAGCTCAAAAAGTTCCATCGAAACAGTACTTTATAACTGTTTTCAGTGGCTTGTTCCACCATGAAATAATATTTTTGCATAAAAACCACTCAAATCCTCACACTATAGCGACCATAGACAAATACAGTGTATGGTGGCAACACATACAGATTGTTTATTCTAGAATCGCTAGAGTTAGGTTAAAGGAATTTGAATATTTACAATGTAGAGCATTAAAAAAAGTTTATCAACCTAAACCTAGTTTAATTTGTGACACTTTCAAAAGTTCTGAGTGTTGCTGCAAAACTGGGTAGCACAATCAAAATTTTTTTTCAGTGAATGTGGCAATGAAGCAGACTGTTGAAAATTTCTTTTTCTGGCTCTCCAAATAATACCACACAAGCATCCATTTTCACTTGTGTGGTGGCAACTCATTGGAGTCATGGGCATCCAATCGGCACTGATATTTTACCACACAAAGCTATTCTTGCTTAAGCTGTGGCTGAATCACGTCAACCTCAGCCCTGCAACATAAAACAAAAACTACGTTCCTGTGTGTGTGTGTGTGTGTGTGTGTGTGTGTGTGTGTGCGCGCGTGTGCGTGTGTGTTTATCTCTGAGTGCCCAGAACAACAGCATAATTTAGAATTTCATAATGTTTTTGGCAGTGTGGTTGGACCTGATGCTCTCACATCAACTTTGATGACAAATATTTTAGAAGCATTCCGGCTAGTTTCCAAAAGCAAAAGAGAGGGAGCAAATGCGCGGGCAGCAATAGTAGTCCCTTAGATTTTTGGAACCAATTTCACTACCACATAATATAAAATGAAAAACAAAATATTATTCAGTAGTGCAAGAACAATGACACGTAAAAACAGGATGACAGCACTGGAAGTTAAAAGGAAATAGAGTATACAGCACGACCTGACAAAAGTTATTTCTGATACTTTACAAATTTGCGTAAGCGTTGCGGAGAACTTGGAACTTGCCGTGTTATGCCATAGCGTTATGCACCCAAAGGTGCCCCGGTCCAGGACTTTTCCTTCTGCCCAGCATCCGATGACTAGTTTGTCTTCCTCTGTAGGTTTCGCCATATTTCTATCCAGTCTTCAACTCAAGTGTCAGCATCTGTAGAGGAGCAAATACTTGTCACTTTCAAAAATACGCTGTCTACGCCCAACGCCTCGAGCTAAAGAAATATACAGCAGACAGTAGCTACGGTAACACCGCTCATTCTGTAGATATTTTTTTCGGTACAATCCTTAATGTGTTCGCAAAGCGCAATCACTTTGATAACGTCAAGAACAGCATGCGTCAGGGCGTACCAGCAGTGCAACCGGAAGATCAAAACAAACAGTACGGCCTATGGTATGGCAACGAACGAAGACGTGTTATCGCGTGTCAGTGGCGTGATGAAAGTATTAGTCATGGTTACGGCTACGCATAATTGCGACAGGCGCATCCACAAATGAAAATCAGCGATCAAAACAATACGCACGACATACCCGGCTATCGAGTTGAGGGTCCCGATGAGGCACGCGACGACGCGGACACGGAAAACAGCAGCAAAACAGTTTCTGTCACGTGTCACACCGCTTCCGGATCCGGAGCATGCACCGCGGGACTTGTATGTTAGGGCACGACCTACTGGAACTTGTTACGGGTTTGCGGGTGCAGCGTGCCGTCTTTGCGTTGTGGTTCGGCGTAGATTCAGTTATAATGGGCATACTGCGCATATAAGTGGTGTGTCTCCAGTGGTTCGACCGTCCAGCGTGCACTTGGTCCGGTCGCTCCAGAGGTATACGCATCTTTAGTCTAGCGACACAGCCCCAAGGCGGCTCTCAATCGGCGCGCATTCGGTACGGAGTGACCCCGTGAGCTCTGAACTGACAAGTAACCATACTAGATACTACTATGAGTCAAAGCGGACAGCTGGGCTGTGGTGCTGGAAAAGGCGGCGGAGCGGGTGGAAGCATTCGCGAGGCCGGTGGCGCATTCGGCATAAAGGGTGCTGCCAAAGAAGAAGCTTTCTTCAAAAAAAGGCAAGCCGAACAACTGGAACAAATGCGTAAGGCGCAGGAAGCTGCCCCAAGCTCAAGCGTCGCGCAGGAGAATAAGCCTGGCACCACTTGACGGAGCTAGAAAAACATTTGAGATGTCATGTGTCAGCACATATATGCCAAGAAAAAAACTTTTAAATTACGACAAAAATTAAATCCTTTGTTGCAGTGTTGTCACACTTTTTACGAGGGAACTGTGACCTGAATCACTTCGGGATAAATGCATCGGCTGGCGGCTGATGTTCAAGTTCACCTACCCGCAGCCACCCGCAGCCGCGCAATCGCAGAAGTGCGCGGCGCGCGAGCGCTTCTTAGTTTGTCGAAGGCGCAAACGCAATACGCTTGCTTCTGTGAACCCGAACTGTTTATGAGCCAGCACGCTGCTGGTCAGCCAAGCTAGCGTGCGATGCACCCTGTTCCAGCTGCCTTTAGCTTGTCCACCTCAATGACGAGACGTTCATTTGAGGGATCGATCGCCAGCCATCTGTGTGCAGGCGCGAGTAAGAGCGGGCATGAGAGAGAAAATCTGGGTGCCTTGAATGTATGACTGCCTAGGCACTACGGAGGGCAAAGTTCTGATTGGTGTTGCAGAAGTCGCGGTGCGCGGTATTGCTGAGCTTGGTGTCACAAGTTGGCAGCTGTACGTAATAATATTGATGCAATCGTTTTTTTTTTTTTTTACTAATTGTAACAACGTGTCATTATTTCACATTATTGGCGGCGCCTGAGCGGCAACGGGGACACCAAAGCTAGTACCCAGACTGGTCCGTGGGTTGGGGCTCGCCGAGGCCTGCACGTGCCAGGAGTGTATAAATAAGATCGGCTGTCCGCGAGAGCGGACACAAATTTTTTATGTGAACACCCCCTGACACGCTTCGGCCTCCGCGGCACCAACCCAATAGGCCGCCCTGCTTCCAGCTTTGACGCCTTGAGTGCCCTGGTGATCCTGCGCCGCCTGCTTTATTATAACCTCAGGTGCTTTCGAGGCCTCCGTTTGCCGGTTACATGTGCCCTCCTAGAGCAGTGCTTGTAAAAAATCCAATCTATCGTCGCGACGAAAAAAGCGACCCGCGACTTGTACAACACAAGTCAGAAACTTGCCCCCTCAGAGACAGCGATCACCAAATGGGGTGTCCGTGCCCACTGCCTCACCACGTGGGCAGCCAGCGGTGGAGCGTAAACACTCGACCGCACTCCGCACTGCCCTCATGTCTAGGGGACAAACGAATACAACCCGTGCTAAGAAACCTCCTCCGTAGTGCCTAAGCGGAGTCATATTTAAGGAGCAAAAGCCCCTGATTTTCTCTCTCACGCCCGATCTTACTCAATCCTGCACACAAATGACTGGCTATCCCTCAAATGAATGCCTCGTCACCCTAGTGCGCTCATCGAGCGGAGGCAGAACGCATCGAGGCGCTGCTGTTGAACGTAGACAACCATAATGTGGCTGAACTAGAATGCTTTGCATTAAAAGAACATCGTGGGTGCGCAGTGAAGTTGTCTCAGTGCACAAAGGAGCTAGCAAAGTATATGCGCTCTGTGGCTAGCAGACATGCGGTTTGCTGATACACGAAGCAGACCAAGCAGACGACCTGGGCGCTGGTTCTCAAGTCACCATAGCACGTCACTTCCGATGACTGGTAATGGCGGCATCTTTCTCAGTTTTGGTATGAAAAACATCGATTTCTGGGATCGTTTTGTGAAGCGCCCACTCGCATTTCAAGCGTTAAATTTTCAACAGAGGCTACTGTATGTCTAGATTATCTGAAACAGGGCTTTTTAGAGGTTCATGATATCATTGCAATTGGTCTTTAATAGTAATTCGAGATATTTCACCATAAATGACAATGCTGAAAATGAAGTCAGATAATGTGTTATGTTATCTACAATGATATATGTATATGCAGAACCGATGCACATGCTGAGACTTGTCTGAAGCGAAGCTTTCGTGATGTGCACAATTCTTTATTGTCTATGCAACGTGTAATCTTATGCAGTGTTTATGTTTGTGCACTATATACAACATTCACAAAATGCAAACAGCAGTTCATGCAAATGAGACGTCGCAGTGATGTCATAAGGATGAAGGTGATGTTTGTCGAGGGAAGAGTGATGAGGACAGGTGTATGCTGAGAGAACTACTACGACGCAAAAGCTAGGGGTGAAGTTGACCATTATTTTAGAGCGAAGATTTTTTTGCCTCTTCTCCCGACTTTCCAGGTGCTCTGTGATGTGGACTTGCTCGTGCATGCCGCTGGATTTCTTGCAACACCACCAGATGTCGCTTGCCTCCGCGCATCCCCGCTGGTGCCGCTGCGGCAGCGTTTCATAGTTTGTGCATATGGCACATGCTGTGCTTGCTTTCCTATGCAACAAAAATGCAGGTGTTGGGCTGTGATAGTGTAAACATTACAAACGTCTATAGCCTGAAGAGTGCACTTGGAGCTGGCATCTCAACAATGTGCTGGCCACATATGCATTTAGAAGGAGCACATATACATGCACCAGCAAAATGGCTGCAAAGCATGCACTCAGTGTCGAGGACACCCACGCCTGAAAGAAGCGTCGCACAGAACAGGAATGTCTTCGCTACGCAGCGAAATGTGGTGCAGACCGTGAATGTATGTATACAATGTATACATACAATTATAATAATTGAATTACGTACAGCCTCATAACCCAGGGAGCCTGCAGCTAGCTATACTCTGTTCCATACATAGCAGTCAACGCTGTATAAGCCTATGCAAGAAGTTCGGTCAAGAAAAGTTATCACTGTGCGCCTTCCGTCTGTGCTTCGCTGCGTGCCAACAGCGTTCGCTCATCCGAGCATGTACATCATGCTCCTCGCGATGGGTTGCAAATAAAAACTCGAAAATAAAATAAAAATAAAAATTATTTAAAAGAACGCATTAGCAGCCGTATACCAAATTATGTTTGTTTATAAGGATTAAAACTTGTTTCATTCAATACTGATTATATATAAAAAATAGTTGCGCACAATTGCAGTCAAAAACATCAAACTATACCCAAGTGCAAACGAAGCCACTGCAAGAAGTCTCTCTAGCCTCCACAGCGTTGACTGCTATGTATGGAGCGGAGTATAGTAGACGTCTAGCTTCCAGCTTGATCTAGCTAAGGCCACAGCTAGTAGCCATCTTTTGTAAGCTGTACTCTAGACCTAGACCTCTACAAGCCAGCTGGTAGTGCAGCTAGCGCTTCCTCCACTTACGGCTAGTAGCCACCTTGAGAAGCACTCTGTAGCTGCGGTGTAGACGTTCAATGTCCAGCCTTGTTTCAGCTTCTTAGGTGTTATAGTTAGCTCTACTAACCATGTTTATGATCCTAGAAGGTTTTCTTATTTCCCATGTCGCTACAATAGCACATGAAAGGCAACAACCACAGTAAAGTTTTCACTTTGACTGTGGTCAGTGTCTCTCTTGTGCCAAGTTAATTCCCAACCAGACGAACTGTTCTCAAGCCCTTGATTTCATGCCACTGCAATATTGCACAAATATCAAATTGATAATCATTTGAAGAAGTAATAAATACAGTACAACAAAATACTTTTTGTAAATACATAGCCCCAGCACCGATATAGTTAGCCCAACGTTCACAAAGAAATGTATTTGTGCTGTATATATTTTTCTCCTCCACCTTCCTTTTAAACTGCAAGACAACAGTTTTTGCCGAAGCTCATGCAAGTATAAGCATATCTAGTGATCAAATGGCATCAGCACTAACTTTAATGTGTACCAAAGTTGGTAATGAAACATTATTGGAAGTTTTCATACAAAGTATGACATGTGCCACTACGCATATGTGGCAGAAAAAGTGACTTTTCAACATGCCCCTTTATTTTTAAGAACTTAAGATACAGCTTAAACAAGTGTAGCAGTTCAGCCTAAGCACACATTGAGCGCACATAATGCATTGCAGTTCATTCATTTTGTTCAGCCGTTCTCAACGTTCGAGCACCATGCCTGTAAATTGTTCTACATTTTCAGAGTCTGAAAGGACCATTGTTTTGTGATACTAGTGGATCAGTATTATACTATATCATGCATGCTGGCTGCAGCACGGTACTTAATAAGAATGTCTGTCTGAACTATTGCAACAAATGTATGGTTCTATTTCCCTTGTTCCTCAGGCCATGAGTAGATTGCACTGCATGGGCATCTTATGTGCCACTTGACTTACACAAAAGCCACATATGCCATTTCCATGACCGAATACAGCCAATAAATACCACTATTGCCTCAAGTAAACTGCTCTCTAGACGGTTGCATACAGTACTATAATGGCAGCAGAACTGAGTGCAAGTGTGCGGATATTGCATGTTAAGCAAGATAAACAGCATGCAGAAAGGCTGTTTCCTGTCGCTACACGGACTTAACCTTCCATAATTGCTCATAGATGCTTAAGGGAACAGTAAAAAATTGAGTTTATTTCATAAATACAAATGTGATTCAGTATGGTTGTCATGAATATATTACAGTGAGTCCTTAGTAAATGCAACTTCTTCACAGAGAACTTGGAAATCTTAGTTATCAATGCAACAAAAAATAATATTCCTTAAAGTGGTAATTAAAGTTATTAGAAAATGCATGCAGGGACCAATTAGCTTTTCTTTTTTGAGGGCGTCTATAAATGTAGTACACTTGATTTTCAAATAAAGCAAACTGCAAACAAAAACAGGCTAAGAATTGGGTGGAATTGTAAGCTTAAAAAGGCAGCAAAGGCGCATTCACAATATTCTCTTGAATATATCTTTCCAGTAACCAATGCTTTAAGAGACTTATTTTGCCTAAATCATGGCTGCAGAAACCATACCATTGTCACGACAAACGCACACACGAAAATGATTTCTGGTGCTTCAAAAAGTTACCAATTAGAATTGCAACTGAACTGTGGCTAGCCTATCAAGAAGAGCTCCTTGTGGGCCCTGTAGCCATGTTTTGATTAGGAGACCTACCATTTCAGCTAACCGGAAAGGCTTGATCTTCATCCTGGACTACTTCGTTGCAATCTTCTACTGACAACCAGGACTCCTATGCAGAAAGTTGGTCAATGAGGTCACGGGGACAGAACTTCCTTCTTCGTGCTACATCAGGGAAAGATGCAGGTGCTTACACAGAGATTGGCGGGTTCAATGGTTTCTAGTATTCTGCACGAGTTGAAACAAGACATCATCAATGTAAAACAAATCGTGCATCAAAATGATTACTCTTTTTTAAAATCAATCAATGCACCTAGGAGAAATTCATATAGAGAGTACTGACAGAAAACTTTTGTGTCCAACGTAGTGCTTTTTTAGGCATTTGGCGTCGACCCCACGATTATGACATGGAGCCTCAATTCCTTGAGCACCACATTTTATGCAGCTAGTTTAAAATGTGCTCCAAGTGCAGCACCATTTTGACGTGAAGCAGGAGACTATTCACATCAGCAAAATCATAGTTGGAATTCATGCGGTGTCACAAATAACTCAAGCATGAGACAGTTGGCACAACGCAGTAGTTGATGGTGACATAATGATCTTGTCGTTAAAAGCCACCAAATTGACCCTTCTAATTGCGCACTTCTTTTTGAAATGCAGGAGTACTCTCTCCCCTGTTATCCTTTCGAGTGTCGAATGATCTCAGCTTTTTTAGCATGGTCATAGTTTGTGTGTATACGTAAGTTGTGTCTGGTACCATGAGACTGGCACATTGAGTATTGGTGACATGAATAGACTTCTGTTTGACGTCCAAAGCTACACTGCACTTCACGTAATAGTTCTGCAGAAACCCGCAAGGTGGAGAGAAGGAATTAATAGAGGGAAAATCAGACACCTTGAATCAGACAGGTTCCTTGAAAGAAAAGCCTCACAGTCCCGAACCAGGACGAATTTTTCTTCAACTGTGAGGCTTTTCTTTCAAGGAACCCGCATGGGTTTCCATTGTAGCAATTGCTACGATTGGGTGGATTTCTGATCTTCCCTTCATTAACTACACTACACTTCTCATGTTTTGAGCTGTTACACTAAAATGTAATACTTTAATTAGTAATATTTCTGTATTATTAAACAAGTAATTGAGGCTCTATAACATAATTACTGACTTGACAGCTGTCCATTTTTGGTATAAAAACGAGACAAAAATATTGTAGTATACTCTTTAAAAAAACTAGGCACTCTCTCGTCAGCACAAACAATGACAAACAACCTCATCATCATTGTTTTGATGTCAAATTCACATTGGATATTGTAAACTTCAAAAGGGAAAGGCCATTTTCCTTACTTACATATACCTCAACATAAAGCTTCCTTTCCTGAAGCTGACAGCTCTTAAACATTACAATTTGACAACCTAGAGTTCAGACATATCTATAACTAAATTAATATGCCAGAGGTTCCCCACCAATAAATGCAAGCATAGCTCACTTTCAATATATGCCAGAAAACACAGAATTCTACGTAATTAACATTATAAAATGCATCATATTTACCTTTGAGTCACAGATGATGCTCAAACAGCAGTTTCGTCAGCCAGTCTGCCACTGTTTTGATAGAGTGCGACAGCATATGCGCTCACGTTGGGTCGTTCCTAGCCGCCCCTGGAATTCAGAAACCATTGATCAGCTGATGCAGGTAGCCAGTGGCGTAGCAACAGGGGGGGCCGGGGGGCCGTGGGCCCCGGGTGCAAGGGGGCCAGTGGGGGGGGTGTCGTTTGCGTCTGAAGACACCCCTCTTTCCGCCGGCTACACCCATGGGGGGGGGGGGTGACAAAGAAGACCTATGGGCCCCGGGTGCCAGACGACCTAGCTACGCCACTGCAGGTAGCACAAACGACTAAAGTTAAAATAGCAAAATAATAGCACATTGGCTATTAACAGCCTTAAACTGCACTCGCTTATGTAAAGGAAACAGTTGAAATGTGATAGCTCACTATTCAACAAACAAAATGGACCATGTTTTAACCTTGTTCCCTGTCCCAAATTTATTGTCATTGCTTCCTCTCTGCAGCCATATTAACCCTACATTAGTTGAAGGTAAGATTCAATGACAGCTATGAATTGCTTCATCCAAGGTTTCCCTGTGGCAGTGAGAAATGGCACGGGATTTTTTTTTTTTACCATTGGCACAGAATGTCACATGAACAGTGATAGGTTACACAGAATTTCAAATGCGACTTCCATGCGAAGACAGGTGCACTGAAAAAAAAAAGTCCATATGCTCAGAGCAACAAAATTGGAAAAGTATACAGACTACATTGACTTCACACTACTCTGCGACAACAATACAAGGAACACAGCTGCATTGACAGTCACATGGGTTAGTGCAGCGCAGAAACCTTTCAGTAAAAATAGAGCGAAGGCCAACTGAAGGTTAAGGTATCTTAGTTTTAAAAAAGTTATACGCATTCACCTAGAACAAGACACACAAAAGTAATTTAAATATCACCATGTTTTGCAGATAGGCTTTTTACATTTCACACAGGAACATTGAAAAGAGTCGCACAGTACTAAATTTTTTAAACTTGAAACTGCAAGTTTCATTTAGCTAATGTGTAAAGGTGATAATTCTACTGCACTAAAAATAGCAGCGCCCGTCAAATTTTCGAACCACATTAAAGGTTAAATTTGCACGAAACGTTCCATATGTACATATATGATTATGAGCTGTTGAGGACTTCGTTTTACTCCCTTGTGGCTTCCCTTGAAACATGGTATCATAAACTTCCGTTCTTAACTGGCTTCATTGTGCGAAAAAGGCCTCAGCTAGGCCTCAGCTCTATGCGGCCGTTACCTTCGGCGACCGCATTTGTTTGCAGCCCGCCGTTCGTATTATTTGCATCGCCTAATAGTGGAGTGGGCACACTTCCATGAGCTAAATGTGAAGCCATTAGCAGATTTGTTCCCGATTTGGGCGGTCAACGAACGGTGTTGAGGCGACTTTCGTGCGAAATTTTTGTGGTTTCACTCATTTTTCGTCTGCAGTCGCAGCCTGCGAGTGCTATTTTCGGGATCACTTTTGCATAGTGCATATCTTCACTTCACTTCACTTCACTTTATTACCTTAAAGGCCCCCAGGATTGGGGGTATTACATAAGGGGTGGGTAGCTATTAAAATAAATTATATACACAAGGGAAAGATGTTTAGGTACAAGTTTGCTCGCTGGTAAATATGTTAATTATACAGTTCAAAAACGTCGATGGGCAGGTGATTGCGGCGATGTCGTGTGGAAGGCCGTTCCAGTCCGAGACTGAACGTGGGAAGAATGATGTGGCAAACGTGGTAGTGTGCGTACGTGGACGGGCGACTTGAAAGGGATGACCAACGAATCGGTAACAGAGTTGCACAGCTCCAGTCATAGCCTCAAAGCCAGTACCATATATTCATGTTGCAATGAGGCAAAAGAAAAAAAAAAATGCTGCTATCAAACCTAACAAAAACGTGCAATATGAAACAGACTCCGTGGCTAACAGCATGAACGTGACAATTCGAAACGTTAACTGACGTTCCTGCCGTTCAAATTGTGCAACATGATTTCCAGCAAAGTAGGAACCCTTCAATAATATAATATCGCTTACCGAACCGTAATAAAGCGGTGTTGTTGCTGCCGTTCTTCCAAACACGATCCGAAGTTTTCCACTCGAAAACTCGTATCGCTTTAAGCAAGCGAACACATCAAGCAAACAACCCGCCGTGGTTGCTCAGTGGCTATGGTGTTGGGCTGCTGAGCACGAGGTCGCGGGATCGAATCCCGGCCCCGGCGGCCGCATTTCGATGGGGGCGAAATGCGAAAACACCCGTGTGCTTAGATTTAGGTGCACGTTAAAGAACCCCAGGTGGTCGAAATTTCCGGAGTCCTCCTCCACGGCGTGCCTCACAATCAGAAAGTGGTTTTGGCACGTAAAACCCCGTAACTTTTAACATCAAGCAAACAGCACGAACGAACCGCAACCACCGCTGCTGAAAGTTTCAAAATCGACAAAAAAGAGCGCGAAGCGGCTTCGTTGCCAGCGGCGCTGCTCCTCAACTATGCTCACTAATATTTTCCCATGCTTACATATTTTCACTTTCAAACAACTTTAATGCAGAGCTACGGTATTTGAAAAGCATTTATTTTATTTTTTACTAGCTCTTTATGTGATGATGTAATGCGGCTTCACCCTTTGCAACGGGTAGCCATGTCACGTACTTGCACGCCCTATCCATGAAAAAAATGAAAAGAAAACAAATAACGCCCTAAAAAACAGGACAGTAAACATACACGACCAACAAGTAAGGGGCAGAGGGAAACGAAGGGTCACAGTGGTGCACTCTATGCAGTGGTGTACACAAGTACAGGGGGGAGGGAAACAAAGAGCTACAGTGGAGTACACCACTATCAACACTTGATAGTTGTGCACATGGAGTTAATAGAGTAGTGCACATTTTAAACTGCGCGCCCCCTGCCGGCTGCAAGTCGCAGCATGAAATGATGTGGCGCCAGATTTTTACCGGCGGACGTGCGAGCTTCAAAACGTACGTAGGAAATGTGAAGAACCGGTTTCCACGCACTCCATTTGGGGAACACATATAGGTCACCTTTTCTGAAGCATGTCGGCAACTTCCGTGCTTAGAAAATTGATCATGTGCCCCCCCCCCTCCCCCTTTCTTTTTCACTCAGTTTTGGCGAGCCGCCCCCCCGCCCTTTCCCTCCAATCCGTTGAGGCTACCCTGGATCCTCCCTGGCAGTGTCTTCAAATTTCTTTCTTTTTTTTTCTGAGTAATTGTGTTCACCATGACTAGAGGCGTATGGCTTGGAGAAATCAAGTACTAGCCATCTTGAAGATTTCTTGACACAGCGTTAGCTGCTTCTAGCCTGCTCAAACAGTGTCAAGCTATAGCTAGTAACCAACTTGTGCTTCCTGGGAATTCAGTTAAATTTTAACTCTTCTGCCATGATATGCGATGTGTCATGTGAGGCAATGATAATTGGCTCAGCCCTCGCGGAGATCATGGACAACGACGCACAACAACGCCTCAAGCAAACGCGTCTCCCTGTGTGTGCAGTAGACTACACAGACAAGCAGCAGTGGTGCACGCAAGGTAACGTTTAACATCAACTCACATTCTCGTATTGGACTAAATGCTGAAAACATACACATTCGCCGCCACCATCACCGCTAATTATCGTCAATCAAACCAAACAGCACACAAAGTTTCGCTTACATCGATTCCCACAGTGCGCGGCATCTGCAATTTTTATTTCCCCATTTCATTCCTGTGTCCATGGGCTAATGGAAGATTGCGTACGCGCACCTACTATACGCGACGTTGTGCACGCGCCTATTCGGCAATTCAGCAGCTACCACAGTCTGGGAAGTCTGGGAGGGTTTGCTGAGAAAGCTTAGCTTTAAGAATGGTTCGGGCAGAGGAAGACTGGAGAAGATGATGGGCTCGCGTGTTACAGGACACATCCAGCTGCTGCAGAGGAGGGAAAGAAAGAAAAAGCTTAAACAGACACTATGTAGCACATCTTTTTGTAGAATGGAAACGCATGAAGTCAGACTTTGTTGTGTTACTAACAATTCACATTAGCTAAAAAATCTATACGTATATAATAGTTATTGTAATGCGCCAAATGTATCTATATATTCCAGCGGCTGTGTTCAATCATAAAGTGCGCATTTTTCACGGCGCTCCGGCGCATGCGACCTATCCAAGCGGATTAATCGCAATACGTTGTGGAAGGGACGCGCGCACGGCCCTGTCTAGAGAAAAAGTAAAAAAATAAAGAACGCGCGACCGCACTGCAGCAAAGACCCGAGCACGCCGTGTACCGCGTTGCAACTCCAGTGGTGGCTCTACGTTGGTGCGCTACTGAAAAGGTGCGTAGGGTCATACTGCAACTCCACATTAAAACAAAGCGGCCAGGGCTTCGTCCGGCCTTTCTTCGACCGGGGCTTCGACCGAAGTCGACGTTGCGCAAGCTGAACAAGCCGACCAGGTGAGAGTGCACTCCATTAAGAACACTATCACCATTAGCACACCAGACCGAGAGCGGGCGAACGCTTATCCGACTGTCGCGTAGCTACGCAGTGGGAAATACAGCATCGACATGCCGGTGTCAGCATAAGCGCCTGCACACGACTACTGTATACGAGGGGTAGTGTACAAAGCCTATGCCGACGAAACGGACCAGTTAATCCAAAGCGAACTGACAAGCAAGAACTCGCAATTACCGATAGTGAATGCGAGACGACTGGGCAGCTCCAAGCAACTCGTGATAACTTTCGCCGGAAAGGACCTACCGACCTTAGTTCGATACCGATGCTTTACCCTGAACGTGTATCCTTTCAAGGAGAGGCCGGAGGCTTGTTTTAATTACCGTAAGCTAGGGCACGGCGCAGAAGTATGCCCACAGCCCTGACCCCAAACCCCCAAATCTCGGAGATGTGGGGAGGAACAAGCTCCTCCACCAGAAGGACAAAAGCCAACGTGAACACCTCTATGCGTGCTCTGTCACGGGAAACGCCCGACAGGCAGCCGCAGCTGCAAACATCGTTTCTTTCAACCCAAACAGACCGGCAACAACACCAAGAACCAGATACAATCTCGAACCACAAAAGTGGCCAGACAATCCCGCTCCAGTCAAAGAACTTAAGGGACCGTCCGAGACGGATCAGAGTCTTTCCCTCCGCTCCAGGGCCAAAGCCCTAGCCGAGGCAGATCCTCATCCAGGTCCGGTTTCATCCCATATGACGACACCAGCAAGCGAGTGGCCTGGGAAGTCGGCAAGCTCGGTCACCAAACCAAAACGACGACAGAAACAAACCCACAACCGGAGATTACCATGGAAGCTCGACCGCGGAGGAACCGATCAACGTCGCGACCACGAGGGGGCCGTTCAAACTTCAGAGCCAGGCAAGGAGCCTGGCGATAAAACAAGACCACAGCACAACCCTCGGCCAAGGCGCGACAAGAGCAACAGGTGAGGGAGCTGGGCGAGCAGATAAGATTACTTCAACAACAACTGGCAGCAGCCAACGACAAAATTCTACAGCTAGAAAGCAAACCAAAATCAACCGCCATCCAGCAAATTAAGAACGCCAATGGATCGATGACCTGCGCCGAGCGTGAGGTATACAGTATGGAAACTGACAAGATATGTGTAGAGAAGCGAAAAGCAATTAGCCCAGCACAGTCAATAGGGGAAAATAGAGACGAGTTGAAGGGACAGATTCGCGTACAGCTAAGCTGGAAATTGCGGTAGACTCGCGTACAGCTAAGCTGGAAACCGCGGTGGAACAAGTCCTAACGAATATGAATAACTTAGCCACGCAAATTAAACAACAAACCGGCAATATTGCAATTTTAAGTGCAGTAACATCGCTTGCGATCCATACAGGAATACATAAAGTACAACAGACGCCTATAACTCGTTCACACCCGCTAGGTAGTGATGAGTCATCTGAGGTAATGGCAATTAATGCAGATGCTCACCACCCTGCAGGGGGCCCAATAAGATCTCATAGCGTAGTCATGTGACCTCATAAACCTCATAAATGTTCATGATGGCCGGAGCACCCATAACTATATGGCAGCGGAATTGCAGAGGCTTTAGGCAGGAACGCCGAGCCCTGGAATACACGATCCAACATTATCAAGTCAAACCCGACATCCTGGCTCTCTAGGAGACGGGTGTCTAAGCCAAACTATCAGGTTTCACACCCTACAATTGAAATTTACCGCGTGGCAGCTCCCCAGCTGCGGCGCTCATGGTTCATAGAAACATTACTGCAAATCAGACTTAAAATACGAGCCTTGTTGGATCTGGAGGACAATCCCACTTGCTGTCCCCCAGATTTTTGGACCTTGCCGTTGAGTGCGGGAGTTGCCCGAAGTTGAGGAGGACTTTGAGATGAAAACTGGAGGTTTATTTACATTATTTACAGTGAGAGTACAAAGAAATTAACAGTCATAAAGTCATTACGGACCGGCAGCAACTCGGACGCTGCGGCCCGTGGCAAGAAGCTCGAAAGAGATGAATGGAGGAATGCTCTCTTGCTGCTCCCGGTCTGTGTCTTTTAAGCCCTTCGGTGTCTCGGAAGTCACGTCACGTTCGGCCAATCGGCGAGCCCGCTCAGGTGACGCCATTTTCAGCCAATGGTAGGCGCCCGTGCGATTGTGTCACACCCGGCGCACAGGGTCGCTCCTTGGGCCCCAATTGTCCGAGGGCTTACTTCTCTCTGCGGTATTGCCATCCTGACTTGCAAGCGCCGTCACAATAGGCGGAAGGGGGCGACGTTTCAGTGCTGCAAAGTAGCTTTACTCGGGCCCTGCATTACCTGGAACCGTGCCAGGCTCCCGCTACACTTTCGGGAAGAGTCAAGCAGTGAATAGCTCCACCTGCGGCGCACGAGGTGGGGGACGCGAAATCGTTTGCACGTGCCGCGCCTCGGGAACGGGGTAGATCTGCTTCTGCGTTCCTTACTTAGGTGTGGCGCGATTCGATGTGGTCTGGTGAACTCGAAGGAGGCCCAGGAAAAGGTCCTGTATCTAACAGCTCCTCCTCGCCCCGGAAGTTCGGAATGGCCGGTGAAATCAATTCGCTGACCATGAGGAACGGTGAAAGAACCTGCAGGGTACTGGTGTCGAGCCTCGTTTGACGAACTTCGGGATCTTGGGCCCTGGAGAACGTACGTCAAACAAACAAAACAACACAGCGCTGCACCACGTGTAAGCGCAGGCTCTTCACCCCTGACTCGCCAGGCTATTACTGAGTTAAAATGAACCCTGATCTTTTATTTCCCCAATTTTGACAAAGCAGTTCCAACCACCTTTCCAAACCGCTATCCATTTCTCCCCGAATGCCGACAAGGCCAGAGTGACATTGTTGTTGCAAAACAAAGGGCCGTTGTTGTTGCAAACAACAAAGGAAAACAGCCGAACATAACTTAAGCGGCCTAACTTCACGAACAGCATGTTTCCAACCTATCGCAGTGGCGTACTTATCGCACGTATTGGGGCCACTGAACAGTCCGGTCAACTCTACAAGTACATAATCGCAAGCGCGCTAGCTTTGTGGTCCCTATTCCGAACACGTGCTTGCGTCGTAGGCAAAAGTTTCATTATGCTTACTCACGTTTCTTCCTTTAGTCCCTACAGGACACGTAACTTAAACGAACAATTAAACTTGCGGGACTTACGCACTTCGCAGAACCCTTAAAAATGCGTCTTTTAATAACTAGCTCCATGCACGCTAACTAAATAAGTAAGGACACGGCCGCCCTAAACACACACGAGCAACCCAGTCATAAATCTGCTTCCTTCCGTCCACACAAGACACGCGCTAATGGAACTAAGAACGCTTCTCAGTGCAAATGATACACTAACTGAAAATCTACGCGCTTAACCTTAGAAAATAAAAAAAACACATAAAGAAAGAAGGTTAACTAATACACACGCGCGTTACGATAGGCCTCTCAACGATAACCTTGACACTCATGTAACTCACACACACACAAAAAAAGCCTATATACTCATTAATTAACACCTCGCGAGACTAAATGTTTACCTAAAACGCATCTTTCAACTTTCGGAGCTTCTCAAACAAAACATAAACAAAGCTCATACCTTACATACTGAAAGAAACTAGTCTCAATTCGCGAAAATTTTCAAATGCTTAAAAAACAACAACACGTTTTCCTTCTACGGAAGCGCTCTTGGCCTCCGTTCCAAACATTCTCGACTGACTCATACTTTTGAGCCGTACTCGAGGTGGTCGCGGTTCGAAAGCTACTCTGGCTACCGAGGAACAACAAAAGGGCTGACACACTATCAGCTCCTCCAAGGCGTTACAGTCTCCTGCCAATTTGCGTCCTGGCGCCCCGCTTTCATCACGATCTCGACTGACCGCGTCACGACTCCCTACCACCTGGTCTCGTCTTGCCACCTTGCACTCTTTGTACTACACGCTGAACTTCGAAAAGAACGACGGACCGACAAGGAACATTACTGCCCCGCGCCCTTTGTCCGCGTCCGTGCAGAACATGCTTCTCAGTCTTTTTTCGACCGGTGGCTTGAACGTTCTTGATGCGCAAACGTCGTCAATGAGGACCGCATCTTTCTTTTCTCCGCGCCTTGCCTTTTCGCGCCTGTCGCCGACTTTGGCTGCGCTACTTTATCCACCGTCTTCTGGTCTTGACGGCACTTCTTTCTACGGTGCTTCCTCTTTGAACTCTATTTCATGTCGCCTTCTCGCACCTCGTGCTGGCCGGTACGCATATCGTTGGCCCGGATCGGTCTCTTACCCGCACAGTCTGAATGATTCCTAACTAAATCATCGCTCTCGTGGCTACCTAGACTGGCGGAAAGCTGCAACGATCCCTGAACAATGCAGTTGTCTTCTCTTGAGCTACGCAGCTCGCAATCCTGAGAGTTGCCCTCAAATGCATCGTCCAGCTGGCACTGCACTTCGGCACGCAGATCCGACTCGAAAGTTATCTCGACATGGGTGCTCGCGTCTGTCGGTTCAGCGGTATTCTGTGCTTCGTTAACTACCTCGTTAACGTTACATGCGACGCGCACGCGTGGTGACTGTGCCATTTCATTCACAGCTGGTCTAGCTGTCTCTACAGTGCTCTATTGGCACAGCACCTCGTCGCTTTCACTACGGCCTTTCTGTTGCCACTAAGGCATCGTAAGCGGCTAGTCCTTTCCGTTCACCTATGAATGTGCAGCCAATCTCACAGGCACTACTCTTCTCGTCGGCTTTTGGCGAAAATCCGCTCGATACTTCCTCATTCTTATGCTCTATACTACCTACAGAATTTTCAGACAGCCGTTGTCTCTGTGCCTTTAACTGCTCACAATATTGTATCTGTCTTATCAATGCTGCCTTCTCTCTCTCGTACTTTTGCTCACGCTCAAGCTTACGTTCTTGATACTCACGTTCATTCTCACGTTCTTGACGCTCACGCTGACGTTCTTGACGCTCACCTCTAAGAGTAATTTCTTGAAGCTCACGCTTCCGTTCATTCTCGCGTTCTTGACGCTTACGCTCACTCTTACGTTCACGACGCTAATGGAACTAAGAACGCTTCTCAGTGCAAATGATACACTAACTGAAAATCTACGCGCTTAACCTTAGAAAATAAAAAAAAAACACATAAAGAAAGAAGGTTAACTAATACACACGCGCGTTACGATAGGCCTCTCAACGATAACCTTGACACTCATGTAACTCACACACACACAAAAAAAAGCCTATATACTCATTAATTAACACCTCGCGAGACTAAATGTTTACCTAAAACGCATCTTTCAACTTTCGGAGCTTCTCAAACAAAACATAAACAAAGCTCATACCTTACATACTGAAAGAAACTAGTCTCAATTCGCGAAAATTTTCAAATGCTTAAAAAACAACAACACGTTTTCCTTCTACGGAAGCGCTCTTGGCCTCCGTTCCAAACATTCTCGACTGACTCATACTTTTGAGCCGTACTCGAGGTGGTCGCGGTTCGAAAGCTACTCTGGCTACCGAGGAACAACAAAAGGGCTGACACACTATCAGCTCCTCCAAGGCGTTACAGTCTCCTGCCAATTTGCGTCCTGGCGCCCCGCTTTCATCACGATCTCGACTGACCGCGTCACGACTCCCTACCACCTGGTCTCGTCTTGCCACCTTGCACTCTTTGTACTACACGCTGAACTTCGAAAAGAACGACGGACCGACAAGGAACATTACTCACGCTCCCGTGGTTCTTGTATCACGTCCCAAGCCATATCAATGCTTTTATCATCATTGCCACTATCTTGAATCGCCTTTATGATAGCTGGCTTTTTCATCTGTTCGTCCGCCTCAACTCCCAAATCGTCGCATACCAACAACAAGTCTAACCTCGTCAACCTTCTAAGATCCATGGCAGCTGCCTCGACTGATGGTTAGAACTGTTTTCCTTAATTAATTTGTGCAAACACACAATATGCAACAAATTCCCGATTCTAGAACTATCAAAATAAACACACAACATTTGAAGTCTGGCGAATCAAAAGGAAAAAAACCACGCGCTCACTTACGGTTGCAGCACCCTGCCATCTGGTTCATTGGTCCGCTGTTCCCGGTTCCTCAGGACTCCCTAGGTCGAAGGCTCGCTCTTCTTCGCTACTCCCAGTTCCTCAGGACTACTTTGGACGAAGGCTCTCTCTTCTTCGCTGTTCCAAGTTCCTCGGGACTCCTTTTGGACGCAGGCTCTTTTTCGCTGTTCCGGGTTCCTCAGGATTTCTCTCGACGTAGGTTCATCCGTAGCGCTGCCACCAATTGTTGGATCTGGAGGACAATCCCAATTGCTGTCCCCCAGATTTTTTGACCTTGCCGTTGAGTGCGGGAGTTGGCCGAAGTTGAGGAGGACTTTGAGAGGTAAACTGGAGGTTTATTTACATTATTTACAGTGAGAGTACAAAGAAATTAACAGTCATAAAGTCATTACGGGCCGGCGGCAACTCGGACGCAGCGGCCCGTGGCAAGAAGCTCGAAAGAGATGAATGGAGGAATGCTCTCTTGCTGCTCCCGGTCTGTGTCTTTTAAGCCCTTCGGTGTCTTGGAAGTCACGTCACGTTCGGCCAATCGGCGAGCCCACTCAGGTGACGTCATTTTCGGCCAATGGTAGGCGCCCGTGCGAATGTGTCACACCCGGCGCACAGGGTCGCTCCTTGGGCCCCAATTGTCCGAGGGCTTACTTCTGTCTGCGGCATTGCCATCCTGACTTGCAAGCGCCGTCACAATTGGCGGAAGGGGGCGACGTTTCAGTGCTGCAAAGCAGCTTTGCTCGGGCCCTGCGTTACCTGGAACCGTGCCAGGCTCCCGCTACACTTTCGGGAAGAGTCAAGCAGTGAATAGCTCCACCTGCGGCGCACGAGGTGGGGGACGCCAACTCGTTTGCACGTGCCGTGCCTCGGGAACGGGGTAGATCTGCTTCTGCGTTCCTTACTTAGGTGTGGCGCGATTCGATGTGGTCTGGTGAACTCGAAGGAGACTCAAAAAAAGGTCCAGTATCTAACAGCCTGTGTCTTACACATTCGTAGAAATCTTACCAAATAAGCGATCAGATCAAACTTTATACATTTTAAACATATGCAGCCCTCCAAAAGACAAGAGCCAAGCCACATCCTAACTAGTGGTACAAGCCTATGCAAACATCTTCATATTAGGCGATTTCAAAGCCCAGCACTCGGCCTGAGGTTATCAAAAATGCGCAAAGGGCACAAAGCTCTGCGAGACCGCCCAAGATCGCAGTTTCATCATCCTAAACGACGCGGAACGCCATACACGCATAGAAAACAGCGTTAGTCGTAATACTTCACTCGATCTGACTTTCGTCAGAAACGTTGAAAATGCCATATGGGAAAACACGGATGCAAATGTGAGGAGCGATCACTACATCTTAACCACCACAACCTCCTCTAAGGGATATAAAAGATACAAACCGAAGATCAAGCACACCTGATGGGACGCTTTCTGCTACATCCACGACAAGCGTGAACCCATGCAAACAATGCAACCACAGAAGCAGAAATGGAGGACGATGGTCCAGCACTGGACGTCAGATTAATCCATCTGTGGGATGCACAAAAAAAGCCTCCAAAAGATGGCTTGCACAAAATACTAGCAGAAATCTGCGGAAACGGATAGCACGAGTTGAAAGGCAGATTGAGCAATACTCCCAATTTCTTAGCCAAGAACAGCGGCATGAATTGTGTGATCGCTTAAATGGACAAGTAGGTTGTAAAAACACTAGGTTTCTACTTAAACATTTAATTGACTCAAACCATACCAAAACGGCTTCACGAAAGAACCTCCAAAGAATCATCAATTCCTTCTCGGGGGACAATGACGCCCTCATCAAAGATCTGAAAGATTGTTATTTTAATGTCAATACGAGCCGCCAGGAACATTAAGAAAGCGGAGGTCCGGGCGGTCCTAAACAAAATCAAAACTACGGCAGCTGCAGGTGAATACGGTGTCACCAACCAAATGCTGCGCAATTTAGACGATCATTCAATCGTCGAAATTACTCAACTTTTCAACACTCACTGGAAAAAGGGTTCAATTCCCTGCTGTTGGAAGCACACCAAGGTGATATTCATACCTAAAACTGTCAGAAAGCTAGAACTGGGAAATCTTCGTCCGATATCATTAACCTCATGCCTAGGCAAGGTTCTGGAATATATCATCTTAAACCAACTAAACGAATACACAGAGAGGGAACATCTTTTTCCCCATACCATGGTAGGTTTTACACCCAACCTATCTACACAAGACATAATGTGGCAGATACAAAGTGACATTCTTCATACGGGCCCTATCAAAGCTATACGCACCAGATTGGACTGGACATAATTAAAGCGTTTGGCAATGTGACGCATGAATAGATATTAACCAATCTGACCCAGATGAATGTGGGGCACCGAACTTTTGCCTACATTGCAGATATCCTCAAAGAGAGAACTGCTGTAATTCACCTAGGAGAGGTCCTGAGTGAACGTACTACTCTAGGAACGAGAGGAACTCCGCAAGGAGCTGCCCTCTCGCCATTTATGTTTAATATCACCATGCGGGCTTTACCCCCTCTCCTAGAGAGAATACCGCACATCAAACATTCCATATATGCAGATGACATTACTATCTGGACTAAGAGTGGCTCAGACGGCGAAATCACAAATGCACTGCAGGAAGCAACGGACACGGTACAGAGTTTTGTTAAACAAACGGTCTAATATGCTCCCCTAACAAATTGGAACTTTTGATCATCAGATACAAATCTAACAAATCCAGGAACGTGAGCGATCAAGCTTCCTTGATTAGTGTTGTGGGGTCTCCCCGTGCTCTTGGTACAAAGGAAAGACAACACAGTAGTGCAAACAATCACCAGGGCATTTATTGCACCTTTCATACACTAATTTGCTTGTTAGCCGAGTTGCTATCCACAAAACATGCCGATGGGCGCACGACAAATCGAGGAAGTCCGTCTCACCGCGACCGGATAGCGAGCGAATATGTTCGCCCTATGCTGGATGTCAACGCCTGGTCTTTCACGTGTACGGTCACGAGAACGTGAGACGGTCTCGCAGAAGCATGGATCCACAAGCGGCGCGGACGTTCTGCGCGTGCGCCGATCCATGTTTGTGCGCGGCCGTCTCACGAGGCCTCGTTTGAACGCGCAACCGTTCGCGTGACCGTACACGCGAACGACCGGGCGTTGGTGTCCAGCATTGGGCGAACATATTCGCTGGCTATCCGGTCGCGGCGAGTCGGACTTCCTCGATTTGTCGTGCGCCCATCGGCATGTTTGTGCATAGCAACTCGGCGAGCAAGCGTTAGTGTATGAAAGGTGCAATAAATGCCCTTGTGATGGTTTGCACTACTGTGTTGTCGTTACCTTGTCCCTGTTACATATTTGTATCTGATCACCAACGCCACCTACATATATGACCTAACTCTTGATAGTCTTGACAAGCCTGTGTGTGTTAGATATACAGAAACGGCATCAACAACGTGCGCACATGGATGGATGGATGGATGGAGTAACATTATTGAAAGGTCCTGCGAGCTACGGGGCGCAAGGTTCCATAGAGCGGGCTACTCCCACGTTGGGACCGTAAGTTGTAACTCCCTGGACGCATCGTGGGCTCGCTGGACAGCCCAGAGCTGCTCCGCCAGGTGTTAAGAATGGCGAGCTGCAAGGCAAAATTGCCACCCAATTACGACTGGGGGACAAGACGCGCATCCCCCATTCTCCGTCGCTGCAGCTAGGCTGCGTTCGAAGAAGCGGGCTTTGTGCTGAAAACCGCCTCCATCCACCAGCCCCATCGCCGTTGTGACGAAACGGGTTCGACGGACGAACTATTGTGCCCGAGGTCCCCAGCGCGGACCTGATTTGCTACGCGTGAGCAAGCTGCCGCGGGAAAGCCGTTTTATGTCGCTTCCCATGCGCCGGCCGGCACGCAGGACAACGAGCTACTCAGAATGTCTCCGAGGTACCCGGAACGGCTCCCCTCTGACGTCGGCTCCGGACTTCGGAATGTGTGTGCCGTTGTGTGCGTAAACTGTTCTGCGGGGCGGCGGCGAATTGACAATGAGTAAACGAACGTTCGCGTCACCTTGTATCGCCGGCGGACCGAGTGTTTAAAAACGGCTGTTGTGCGGATGCTCGACACACTTCTCTTGAGCAGTCATGTTGGACTGACACTCTTTTTCTTAAGCAGTCATGTTAGACTGATTTAAATACTGTAAATAAACCCATATTCCTCGTTCTCGATGAGAAGCAGTTCTTCCCTTCATCAACGTCCTCAGCGTGGATAAGTTGGACGACGGCATGGGCCAGCTACCTTCTAATTCATGCCCGACTCCAATCTTGGCAACGGATACGGATCTCGAGCGACGGGATTGAGCCCCCAATCCGGACAACTGGCTGACAGCGGTGAGATGGACTTTGCGACGTGGTGCTGTATCTGCGGTGAGTGCTTGGTTCTTGCTTTGACTCTCTAGGCTTCATTTTGTGGTTGTTCTGTTTAGAACTGTAGGGAAGCTAGATTGTTGAGTGTTAGCTAGGTTGTGTTTTCCTAGCTAGATTTAGAGAGCAGAATCAAGGCAGTAAAGCAGCAATCATGGAGTTAAGGACACTGCTGAGAGACGAATTGTTGATTGTGGGTGAGGAACTTGGCCTAGATGTGCGCAAGGAAATGCTAAAGTCGGAATTATTGGAGCTAATTTCCAATCAGGCCAGTGAGGAAGATATTGAAATGGGATTGGAACTTCTCAAAAAGAGAGAGAAACGGGAAAGAGAAAGAGAAGAACGGGACAGAGAAAACCGAGAGAGAGAGGAACGCGATAAAGATCGCGAGTTAAGAAAAATGCAACTTGAACTTGAAAGCAAACGTTTGGAGTTGTCTCAAGGAAGTGAAGGCGCTCTGGGACGATCAAGTGAGGCAGAATCGTACCGCATGGACAGGCTATTAAAGCCATTTGAGGTCGGGACCGACATAGGCTTGTTCCTAAGCAATTTCGAAAGGACTTGCGAAAAGATGAACTTCGGCCCGAGTACATGGCCACAGCGGTTGCTGTCTATGTTGCCGTGTGAGGCGGCGGAAGTAATCGCCAGATTGAGTGCACAGGATGCATATGATTATGCAAAAGTTAAGGCGAGTCTCCTGAAGAAATACCGTCTTTCAGCCGAAGCTTTTCGGCAAAGGTTTAGGAGCACAGGCAAGAAAGATAGCGAGGGATATCCGGAGTTTGCATATAGCTTAAAGGCCAACCTAGTCGAGTGGCTTAAAAGTGCGGAAGCGTACGACAACAGAGGCATGATCATTGAATGCATGTGTCTAGAGCAGTTTTACAAAACCATCCCCCAAGCTGTGAAACTGTGGGTGCAAGACAGAGGGAATGTAAACACTGTGGAAAGGGCGGCCGAATTAGCCGAAGAGTACGCAACCCGTAGAAAGTTGAACGCCGAGGAAGGAAACTTGGACGGTCGAAATGGACCGCGGAAACCATTTCCGTTCAAAAGGGGTGCGCAGACTAGACGATCGGAGCCTGTAGACATGGCGGAAAAGCCCGCAGAAAAGAGCGAGGAGAAACTTAACGAGGAAACCGCACAAAAAGAACAGAAAAGAAAATTCCAATCTTTTAGACCAATTCGCTGTTACAAATGCCACAAACTGGGACATATAGCTGTAAACTGCGGGAAGCCTAGCGTAGTTTTCTCCTACGTGGATGAAAAAGATGAGAATATGGAACTTTTAAGTCCATATCTTCACGACCTGCAAGTTAATGAAAAACCATGCCGAGTGCTAAGAGACAGTGCCGCCACGATGGACATTGTCCATCCATCTTACGTGACGGTAGATGACTTCACCGGAGAAGTAGCATGGATAAAACAGGTTGTAGAAGAACACAGCGTGTGTCTGCCCATGGCCAAAGTCAAAATCAATGGACCATTCGGGGAGCTAGAGACTGAGGCTGCAGTTTCCAAATTTTTGTCACTGCAGTATCCTTACATCTTTTCGAATCGTTCGAATCAGTTACTGTGTGACAAAGGGCTCAAACTGGGAGAGGGCATAGTAGAAGCAGAGTCCTTCCATTTTTTTTCTGGTCACGAAACTGCCGCCTCAGTTTCATATAGAACCAGCGCCCGCCGCTAGAGGCGCAACCGTCCATGAGAGGGCATGCGAACGCCGCTACCGCTGTGGTTCTGTGTGGGGCAGCCTCAGTATTCTAGCTTTCTCAACTTCCTCAACCGTCGCTTTAGTTTCACGTAACTATTTTTAACAATGGATATGCTTAAATTACTGCCTGAGCGCGTTTGCTGCCATGATATGAGCGCCCGGGACGAAAAGAAAGCCACTCATAACATGGAGCTTGCGGCGGTCTCAGACAAAAAAAAAGAAAAAAAAAAAAAGAAAAAAGAAATCTGGGATTTTAAGAGCCAGAACCGCCTTACGATTATGAAGCACGCCGTAGTGGGGGACTCAGGATTAATTTTGGCCACCTGGGATCCTTTAAGATGCACCTAAATTTAAATAAACGGGTGTTTTGCATTTCGCCCCCGTCGAAATGCGTCCTCTGTACACGGTCGGGCGGTCTCGGTCCAGATTTCTTCATCATCGCCGTTCGCCTCAACGATGCGGTGGGCTCCGCTTTTTAATATATGTCTAAAATTAAACACCGCGCATTCGCAACAAAGCGCCAGTGGTCCCACTTATCACCAGGTGCATACATATGGGCTGTTGCACCCCCGCTTACCCGTAAGTAAGCGCCAACTCCGTTGCTCATAGCGCCACATTGTTCGCCGAGCACAGCTGTTCACTTTCTGTTAAACTGTGGCAGAGAAGAACTCTGACTGTGGGCAGTATCTTATAAAACGAGATCAAAACAATGAAATTGTTATTGCAAAGGGCTCCTACCGTAGAATACTTAATGACAAAGAAAAGGAAATTGAGCTGCTCGGTGCGCTTAAGATTTCTCCACAAAGCGATGCCATTTCTGAATGAGATTTAGGTAGGATTAATGCAAGACAAACTTCGTTACTAAATGTCTTCGGTGCGGCTTTTAGCAACGGATTAAGGCGAACGTGAAGCGTTAGGAGCTGCACAGTTGAAACTAGCTGTGTTAGGACCTTGCACAGTTGAAACTATCTGTATTGTAATTAGGCGATTGGCTTAGCAAGCAGCCGTTTAGAAGCGTCAGTAAGCCCAGCACTTGTTCACGCTGCTCGTGGTTCCGACGCAGAAACTACGAGACTAGGTATTTTGGTTCTTAATGCGCAACTATTTACAATATGTTAAAATGCTGCAATCACCGGTCCTGATATTCTTATCATGGTCGAAAAATGAAAAAAAAACTTTATAATTCGATTAAGAAATGAAATAAAACGTGTTGGTGCAAAAACAACATACAAGCACGATCATTTATTTCTCATGTTAAATAAGCGGAGCGAAATACAGACAGCACAGAGGCGTCTGGTCACGAATGGTCCACCATTCAAATGCAAATGTGTTAAAAGCATGACACTAATATAATAAGCATAAAGAAAAATCAAACGTGAGAGATATGCATTGGGGGGCAGGAAACAAACACGAGCAAACGAATGGCAATAAATACAGAATGCATAATCGATTGTTTCTATAAACAAGAAAGTGTAAACCATAAGCATTTCATAACACATGGCAAAACAACTCTCAAACGAACACAAGTAGCCACATCACAAATACAGATTTTTTTTTTTAGATGGATTGTTAGAGATACCACCATTCCACTCCTTCAGCTGTTACTTGGAACACGTGTTCGCCATCGTTGTCCCACCCTGCCACTTCAACTAAACAGCCCAGCACTCGAAAAATAGCGCGGCACATGCACAGAACGCGCCCGATCACTCAGCTCGCCTCGAGCTGCGCACGCGTTTCGGTTAGAGTCACTGGAAAAAGTGACTCTAGTTTCGGTACGCGAACGATGCCCTCTGTGGCACAGTGGCGCCGCGTCGCGGCACCTTTGGGCAGCATATGAACCTCTCCCATAGCGTGACGGCAGAGTTTCGCGACCAGAAAAACATGGAAGGACTCTGGTACAAGCATTGACCCGAGGCCAAGCTCGTAAGATCGCGGCGCTTTCGGCTGAAAGTGCTCAAGCTCCTCCAGCGGAAGCAGAAAAGGGGATAACTTCAATACCCGAATCCGAGCTAGGCCCGAGGGACAAAAGAACAGTTGAGGAGAGCCTGCCAGCTGACCAGCTCAATGAGAGCGTAACACTAGAGTGTCAAAGTTCTGGCTTGCAGGAAGAGCAAGCTGACGCACTCACAAGCGAGACAGGGTCGTTATTATCACCGGCCTCAAAGAACTTTGATCAGCTCTTACGTGTGGATAAAGAGTCACTGGCAGCTGAGCAAAAGAATGATGAGAGCTTAGCTAAATTACATGACACAGCCAGTGGCGTAGCTAGGTCGTCTGGCCCCCGGGGCCCATAGGTATTCTGTCACCCCCCCCCCCCCCCCCTGATGTAGTCGAGGAAGGCGAGGATATCGACAATTTCCGGGTTTCAGCACCAGTACAGCCGCCTTGGATTCTGCGCACGTTCCCCGGGTCCCCCTTTCCTTCGCTTTCTTTCCCAGAGATCGCGAATGCAGCAAATATACACGCTGTTTTTCCTGCGCCAAATAACACAGGGTGCTGCACTGATAACGTGTGATAAGCCCATGTGCACATCTTCTGTCAGACTGTAAGGCTTGGCAGCCAATACAAATGCGGCATCGTGGAAAATATGACTCACGTACAAGTAACAAAAATATCTTTATAATAAAGTTTTAATTACCAATTTTAGCGGCAATATTGCATTTGCAAAATTGAAGCCCGACATTCATATCTTGCCCAACAACAACTTCACAAAAATCGTCGTAGGTACTATGGCACGCAGTATTTTGTCTGTGGGCAGCCCTGAACGAAAACGAAAATTGTTTGTCAGTGACGCTGATCTCCCCACCCTATTAGAAAACGCTACCTGCCTCCCCGCTACGCGGGCGCCAATGCTAAGACAATTACGAGTTCTCTTCATTCTGATCAATAAAGCCTTGTTTCGTTTGCTGCTATACGGAAAAACCCAACTCCTAATAATAAATTTTTGATTCTGATTCTGATTCTGAAACATGATTATCCGAGTTGCGGTACCACCGCAAGATTGGGAACAGAATAGAGCACGCTTCGCGTCGATTCTTGGCGTCACCATAAAAAAAGAAAGAAAAGGCCGCGATGAAGCCCGTGCCAGCGAAAGCTTGCGCTACCGTTGGTCTGCACTCCCAATGGAGAGTATTAAGGGATCAACGTCGCTGGTCCACTATTTCATATTTCTTTCGCTGCTGCCATATACTGGGCGCCGCCCGCAGTGCCAAAGTACTGTAGGTTGTAGCACCCAAAACGATTTTGTTTAAGAAGTTTTTGTTGAGTTAATAATATGACTTTGAGTCCTCAATTCTCGAATTGAAGTGCTTCCTCTGTAAGTACTAATTACGGGATTATTAAGGATATGGTTATTACTTATCTGACATATTTTTCGCGCTACCGAGTTCCTGGTAATCACAAAAAGACGTAACTTCATAGAATCTCGATCGGGAAATATCCTTACGAATTCACCTTTTTTTTTTATAAAATTCTGTGCAGCTGATACAGACACTGTACTTGTGACATGAAGTCACACAACAACAACAGTTTTCTGAAACTTTCGAGGGTAAGAAGGAAAGCGTGAAACATAACGGTAGGTTTCGCAACGGCTTCTCGGAGCGAGCGGGAGAGAGGAAGTAAAAGCGAGCCGGACATCGCGGTGGGCCCGCGACTACAGCCTGTCGAGTCATACGCCGCCAAACTCTTCGGCCGAACCGAGTCTAAAGACGATCCAGAGAATCCCATTCGCGACTTTTGACAGTCCCACTTATGCAACGTCGCTCTCAACGAACGCTTCGCCGTAAACGCGAGCGCCGGGCGCGCTGGTTGAACGCCCTCTTGCTGCTGTCTTTGTTCGTCTTCGCTGCGCGTTCTGAACGGAAGAGGGACCCAAGAGCCTCAACGCCTTACAACGCCTCACTGTATGCTTAGCGACTCCTGCTCCCAGCATGAACGCACAGCACGAGCGCACCCCACATGAAACGTTCCGCTAAGGCGAGTAGTTTAGCGACCATTTCGCAGATTAAATTTTTTAGCCCGCACATTCGTGCAATTATTTCGTGAGGTGTTGATAGAGCTGCAGCCGACAATTCAGCGGCGCAACGCATCGGGTGCATGAGCTCGGGCTACTGGATACCGGAGCATTCTTTGCAATTTGCGCCCAGTCAAGCCGGCGGAAAGAGGGGTGTCTTCAGGCGTATATGACACCCCCCCCCCCCTCCCCCCATCTGGCCCCTTGCACCCGGGGCCCACGGCCCCCCGGCCCCCCCTGTTGCTACGCAACTGGACACAGCTAAAGAAGGCATTGCTAGGCGCAACGTGACGATACATGAGAGAGGAGGTTTGTTGTATCGGCACTACAGAGATCGAAAGGGTAGGATTTTAGATCAGTTAGTCGTACCTACTAAGTATAGGGAGGACCTTTTGAGTCTCTGTCATGGAAATGGGTGGTCCGGCCACCTAGGCATAAACAAATCAAAGGAAAGATTGCTTATGGAATACTACTGGCCTGGCTGTTTCAAAGACGTAGAAAACTTTGTAAGATCATGCGACGCCTGCCAGCGTTCTGGTAAACCAGGAGAGACATGGAAAGCTCCACTGAAGGTAGTGCCCTTAATAACAGAGCCTTTCAGACGACTTGTAATAGACACGGTAGGGCCTCTTCCAAAAACAAAATCGGGCTACAGGTACTTGTTTACCATGCTGTGTCCGGCTACCAAGTTTCCAGAAGCAATCCCTTTGAAAGAGCTCAGTTCTACCGAAGTAGTAGACGCGCTTTTGACAGTGTTTGCACGAGTTGGGTTTCCAGCCGAAATTCAGGCAGATCAAGGGTCAGTATTCACGAGCGTACTGACTTCCACATTCTTGCAAAAGTGCGGGGTAAAGTTAATACACAGTTCTGTCTATCACCCTCAGTCAAACAGTGTAGAGAGGTGGCATTCGGTGCTTAAGCGAGTTTTGCGTGCGCTCTGTTACGAGCATAAGGAGGACTGGGAGAACTGTCTGCCGGCAACTTTGTTTGCTTTGCGAACGGTTCCACATGAAGCGACAGGGTTCTCACCAGCAGAACTAGTGTATGCGAGGACACTCCGTTCTCCACTGAGAATGTTAAGAGAGATGTGGGAGGAAAGAGGGGAGAGTCCAACAGTGGTTGAATACGTGCTAAAATTGCTGGAACGGCTAAGCGCAACCCAAGAACTAGTCGGAAAGAACATGGGAGTAGCTCAAAAGAACGCCAAATTCTATTACGACAAGAATGCGAGGCTTCGTACGTTTAACGCCGGAGACCAGGTAATGATCCTCAAACCTTCAAGAAAGAACAAGCTTTAAGTTCACTGGCACGGGCCCGTTAAAGTGTTGCACAAACTTTCAGATACTAACTATGCTCTGAAAATGCCCGGTCGCAGGAAGGAAGTGAGGATATATCACTGTAATTTGATGAAGCCGTATGTAGAGCGGAGAGGAGTCGTTAACTATACCATCAAAGAGCAGGATGGCACTAGTACCAAGTTTAAAGAGTATAGGGTGACCTCCAACTCTGAAATCGGCCTAGAAGAAGTAGTAGAACACTCGGTAAGTTCGCACGCTCTAAGACCAGAGCAGCTAGATGAGCTAAAAGAGGTGTTAGGGGAATATCTCGACCGATTCAGCGATCGGCCGGGTAGAACCGAACTAATAACGCATGAAATAGAGCTGACATCAACCGAACCAGTAAGATCAAAGCCTTACAGGGTGTCTCCAAGACAGAGAGAGATTATGGAGGCAGAGATACAGCGCATGCTAGAGTTGGGAGTTATTGAGCCCGCTGAGAGTGACTACACGTCACCGCTAATACCGGTAGAAACCCTAACAAGGACTCTCGTCCGTGTGTTGACTACAGGAAGTTAAATGCCATCACTAGGGATCAGCTGTACCCGATACCCAACATTGAGGAACGGATTGAAAGAGTTAGCGCTGCTAAGTACATTTCAACTATAGATCTAGTGTGGGGGTCTGGCAAGTTCCCCTTTCAGAAAGTGCCAGCCGCTATGTCGCATTCATCTCACCTGTAGGCACTTTTCGCCCTCTCGCACTCAGCTTCGGGCTGAAGAACGCGCCGTTTAGCTTCTCTAAATTAATGGATATTGTCCTAAAAGACTTGCAGGAGTTCGCCTTGCCCTATCTTGATGATGTAGCAATTTTTTCGGACAGCTGGGAACAACACGTATCGCACCTCAAACAGGTGTTCTCACGGTTGAGAGAAGCCGGCTTAACGATGAAAGCGGAAAAGTGTAGGTTTGGTTGTTCGCAGGTTACTTATCTGGGACATATTGTCGGTCAGGGCATGAGACGGCCGGCTGAGCTGAAAATAGCTACGATTGGAGAATTTTCTCAGCCGCGCACGAAAACGGACCTTCGTTCATTTTTGGGACTTGTGGGGTATTATCAACGGTACATTCCGAATTACTCGCAAATGGCAAGTCCATTAACGGACGCCCTCCGAAAGGGAGCATCGAGTAACGTACACTGGGATAAGGACAAAGAGAACGCTTTCCAAAGTTTGAAAACGCTATTGGTTTCTCGCCCTGTGCTTCGCGCGCCAGACTACACAAAGGAATTCATAGTTCAATGCGACGCAAGCGACAGAGGTATGGGCGTGGTACTTAGTAAGGTCGGCGACGATAACGAGGAGCATCCTATCCTCTATGCCAGCCGTAAACTAAATGTAAGAGAGGAAGCCTACAGCGCTTCAGAGAAGGAATGTGCTTGTTTGGTTTGGGCCGCACAGAAGTTGTCGTGTTACTTGTACGGAGCGAAGTTCATCTTCGAGACCGACCACTGTCCTCTGACGTGGCTCAATCAAATGTCACACAAAAATGGCCGCTTGCTCCGATGGAGCCTCACTCTCCAAGAGTACAACTTCTCCGTTAGCTATAAGAAGGGAAAGTTGCATAGCAATGCGGATGGATTAAGCAGGCTAATTTGAATTCTGCGTTTGAGGGTCTGCCTAAATTTTAGGGTTACTAGTGTTAATTTCTTTTTTTAAGCGAAGAGGAACCCCCCTCATTTAGCAGGATTCCCTCCATGATTGCTGAATTTGTCAGCAGGAATTTGCTTCAGAAATTGGCATAGCGAAATGCAGCATTCTTTTTTTTTGTTTCTGCACTTATGTTGTTTTTTTTTTTTTGAAGCCTAGCGGGTCTAAAGTGAGAGCCGGTGCACGTCATCTCGGCGCAGAGCCGTGTTGTGGGGTTCATTTTGCAGTTGCCTGTCCTTGTTGGATGTTTTGGGGCGGTGACATCAATACACAAGTGGTCGCTGCGAGCCAAGACATCAATCCCCCCCTGACCACCAGCCGTTCTCTTCCTGCCTAGCGGTTGTCAGCGCTAGACAGTCGAGATTTTTCGGGCCATGGAGGCGCTGTTAAGAATGGCGAGCTGCAAGGCAAAATTGCCACCCAATTACGAGGGGGGAACAAGACGCGCATCCCCCACTCTCCGTCGCTGCAGCTAGGCTGCGTTCGAAGAAGCGGGCTTTGTGCTGAAAACTGTCAGACACGCATCGTAGGGCGGTGATAAAGGGAATACCCCGTTTATTCCGATGATGTGCAATATATACAGAAGCACTAGTCACATGACTTTTGTGATAAGTGCGGGATGACAGCCAAAGAAGTGTGCTCGTGTTTTATCTACAGGCTGACGTCACATCTTTCCCTTTTTGCAAGCTAAGTACATTCACAATAACTCAACAACACAGTTCATAGTTAATCATTAACTCCAAGTCGTTTCGGCGTCTTGATTATGCGACCGCAGCGGGTGGTTCTACGATGTCCGCTGGTTTCGCTGGCGTGACCATCCGACGGCTGCTGCACACCGGCATACTTCACTGGCGTTGTAGCCGGCGATTTGGCGGGCAGTTCGGGAACTTGTGGCTTCGGTGTTACGTCAATCTCTTGATGGTGATCCCGTTGAACCGCCGATGGAACACTGTCATCGTCTCCAGTCTCTGGCAGTAGGAGGAGATGGCGTCTGTTCCGGCGAACGGCGCCTTTGTCGGTCCCCACCCAGTAGGACCGTGGTGTTTGGGACGGCCGCAGGATAGTTCCGGGAGTCCCCTTGTCTTTCAGCCACACTCGATTTCCTGCAGAAAGTCTGGGCAAAGACCTGGCAGCATGACGCTTGTCAAAGTATCTTTTCTGCCTGTTTCTGTATTCCTCATCCATTTTCTGCCACGAAGAGCTAACGACACAGGGTTTTAGCAGAGATTGAACGCAAGGTATTCTTGAGCGCAATCGACGGCTCATCAAAAGTTGTGCTGGACTGTAACCTGTGGGACCCGGCGAGTTCCGGTAGTTCAGCAAAGAAATGTAGGGGTCCTCTGCTTTCTTCAAAAGTAGCTTAATCGTTCTTACCATGCGCTCAGCTTCGCCGTTGGCTTGCGGGAAGAGCGGGCTAGTTGTGACGTGCTTGAACCCGTACACGCTTGAAAAATGCTTGAAAGCAAACGAGACAAATTGTGGTCCGTTGTCGGATACCACGGTGTTTGGGATGCCGTGCCTGGCGAAGATGCTCTTCAGATGGTTGATAACCGCTTCTGATGACGTATCGCCTTTCAGCAAGGCCAGCTCTGGATATCTGGAATGATAATCCACAACAACAAGATACACGGCGCGTTTTATTTCAAATAAGTCCACGCCGACTTTTTGCCATGGTAGCTCTGTCGTTTCCGAGGGAATCATTGGTTCCGCGAACTGAACGCGTTCACTCGCGCACACATGGCAATCAGCTACAGCTTTTGCTATCTCTTTGCTGAGCCCCGGCCACCAAACAGATTCCTTTGCTTTTGCTCTGCAGCGAACGATACCTTGGTGCCCTTCGTGTAGTCGTTCGATCATTTCCTTCCGCAGACTTCGCGGAACAATAATGCGAGCATCTTTCAGCAACAGGTTCTTGCAAACTGAAATGTTAGCACGGACGGGCCAAAATTGCCTCAAAACGTCTGGGAGCCTTTCTTTTCTTGGCCACCCGTGGTGGCAGGCTTTCATCAATGACAAGCATTCCTGGTCTTTTTGTTGCTCAGCTCGTATGAGATTAAGCATGCTTTCTGTAGCCGGTAGGCCCTGAACTATTCCATCGACGAAAGCAGATACGTCTGAGTCTGTCAAGGCGCCTAGAGTTTGGTTAGTAGCGTTCGCTCGTACTCTTGATAAGGTGTCGGCTGTCGCAATGCTTTTGCCGGGAACGTGCGTTAGTGTGAAGCAGTACCTCATCAAACGCATTCTGAATCTTTGGATGCGAGGCGGCATAGCGTCCAGAGGATCACGACCGAGCAACGGAAGTAGAGGCTTGTGATCTGTTTCGAACAAAAATTTCATACCTCTTAAAAATTCGTCGAAACGTTCAGCTGCCCACGTCAGAGCTAACGCCTCCTTCTCTATTTGAGAATATTTTTGTTCCGTCTTTGTCAGCGATCTCGAGGCATAAGCAACCGGTCGTCGTTCCCCGGATGGTTGGATCTGAAATAATACAGCACCAAGACCATACGATGAAGCATCAGCCGAGACTATTGTCTCGTAGAGAGGGTGGTACATGGCGAGGCACCTGTCCGAGCTGATGGTTTCCTTGATTTTGCAAAACGCTTGTTCCTGTAGCGGTCCCCACGACCACTCATTGTCCTTGCACAGAAGGCTGCGTAGAGGCGCGCTCATAGACGCTGCATCTGGAAGAAACCTAGCAAGATGGTTCATCATTCCCAGAAGAGAGCGAACTTCCGTTACGTTCTGCGGCCTCGGAAATTCTGTGATGGCCCGCACTTTTTCAGGATGCGGCCGCACGCCACCAGCGCCAAAGATCATGCCAAGGAAGGATACTTCTTGCACTGAAAAACAGCATTTTTCTTTGTTCAGCGTCACTCCTTCCCGCTGTAGTCTTCCGAGCACCTTGTGTAAGCGAGAGTCGTGCTCCGACTTATTTGCGCCGAACACAAGAATATCGTCCATGTAGTTCAAAACACCGTCTAATCCTTCCAAGACTTGCGTGAACTTCCTCTGAAAAACTTCTGGTGCCGAGGTTATACCAAACGGTAGTCTGCGATAGCAGTACCTGCCGTATGGTGTTATGAAAGTGGTGAGTGTTTGGCAGGACTCCGCAAGTTGGATTTGGTAAAATCCTGAGCTTGCGTCTAGTTTCGAGAACACAGAGGCTTCCTGAAAGCTTCCCATGATCTGCTCTACGGTTGGCAATTGGAGGCGCTCTCTTCTTACGAAGTTATTTAGTTGAGTGAGGTCGACGCAAATCCTGACTGAGCCGGATGGCTTCAAAACCGGCACAATTGGCGCACACCATTCCGTCGGATCCTCGACCTTCCTAATCATGCCTTCCCGCTCAAGCCTGTCAAGTTCCTCCTTAACCGCTTGCTTCATCGGGATAGGAATCCTGCGCGGGGTTGACACTGCGTAGGGGATTGCATTTTCTGTCAACCGTATCGTGTGCTCTCCTGCTATAGATCCGATTCCTTGAAATAGCCCTGGGTACTGTCTCGCGACCTCCTCGGACGTTTCTAGTTCGTCTAAAAATCGAACTACCCCAAGGGCATTTATTGCAGGTAGCCCTAGTAAAGGCATGTGCAAGTTTTTTACGACATACACTGTCTGCTCGCAGCGATTGTCCTTCCATGCGATTTCGGCTTGAAACTTTCCGCACGTGTCAATGCTTGCGTCACTTGGTCCCCTTAGATTTCCTGCTTTCTCAAGATAGCTTGGCATTCCTGGGAAATTTTCCCCCACGACCGTGACTTCTGCTCCAGTATCGACTTTCATTTTTACTTCATGGCCGTTTATCTGTACCGTCACGAAGTGCGCAGACAACTTGCTTTGTCGCGGTGTAACTGTGCCGAGGAATTGGCGCTCGTTATCTGGGCAGCCGTTATCTGGGCAGCCCGGTGCCGTTACCCCGTCAAGTTTTCTTTCTCTGTTTTTAATTCGACAAGCCTTTTCGAAATGCCCTAGCTTCTGGCAGTAAAAGCATTTTTGCTGCTTCGCTGGGCAACTAGTTCGCGGGTGCATCGAACCTGCGCAATAAGTGCAGCTTTTTACAGAAGCGGTCTTCTTGCGACGCGCAAGTGTAGCATTCCATTCTCTCTTCTGTTCTGTTTTCTTGTTCTTTACCGCTGCAACATATGTTTCGGCGCTCGTACCTTCCCGCTGTTTCAAGTCTGCTTGCTGCTGCTTTATCGTTTCGCTTGTTCGGGCCCTTGCTAGTGCGGTGGCCAATGTTAGCTTAGGGTCCATTTGAAGCTCTTCCGACAGCGCTTCGTCTAGAAGGCCAACTACAAAGCGATCCCTTATTAAACGGTCCTTCATGTTATCGAAGTCGCATCGCTCTGCTAACTTGTGGAGGTCGGTTGCAAATTCGTCTACAGTTTCCCCTGGCTGTTGACGACGTCTGTTAAAACGGGCGCTCTCATACACTGTGTTCTTCGTGTGAACGAAATAGGCTTCAAACTTTGCCTTTACGACCTTGAAAGTCTTCAGGTCTTCGTCTTTTACCGCTAACGAGCGAAGAATCTCTCTTGCCTTCCGGCCCATTGTGTAAAGAAGGGTTCTTACTTGAATTTCTTCCGTTTTCTCGCTGAGACCGGATGCGAAGCTGTAGTCTTCGAATTCCTCAATCCAAGAGGGCCAGTCTGCTGCGTTGTGGAAATCAAATGGCTGCGGAGGCTTTATCCCAGCCATTGTTGCTCGTTTCTGGACGCTCGTTGCTGCCGTGCCTTCCGTGAGGACTTGCATCACTTGCAAGCTACTGCTCCGCTCTGTCGGACTGCATACGCCCCTGACGGTCTATTTCGGGAGCGGCCGATCCCACTTCTGACACCATGTCAGACACGCATCGTAGGGCGGTGATAAAGGGAATACCCCGTTTATTCCGATGATGTGCAATATATACAGAAGCACTAGTCACATGACTTTTGTGATAAGTGCGGGATGACAGCCAAAGAAGTGTGCTCGTGTTTTATCTACAGGCTGACGTCACAAAAACCACCTCCATCCACCAGCCCCATCGCCGTTGTGACGAAACGGGTTCGACGGACGAACTATTGTGTCCGAGGTCCCCAGCGCGGACCTGATTTGCTACGCGTGAGCAAGCTGCCGCGGGAAAGCCATTTTATGTCGGTTCCCACGCGCCGGCCGGCACGCAGGACAACGAGCTACTCAGAATGTCTCCGAGGTACCCGGAACGGCTCCCCTCTGACGTCGGCTCCGGACTTCGGAATGTGTGTGCCTTTGTGTGCGTAAACTGTTCTGCGGGGCGGCGGCGAATTGACAATGAGTAAACGAACGTTCGCGTCACCTTGTATCGCCGGCGGACCGAGTGTTTAAAAACGGCTGTTGTGCGGATGCTCGACACACTTCTCTTGAGCAGTCATGTTGGACTGACACTCTTTTTCTTAAGCAGTCATGTTAGACTGATTTAAATACTGTAAATAAACCCATATTCCTCGTTCTCGATGAGAAGCAGTTCTTCCCTTCATGAACGTCCTCAGCGTGGATAAGTTGGACGACGGCATGGGCCAGCTACCTTCGAATTCATGCCGGACTCCAATCTTGACAACGGACCACAAGCGATGGGATTGAGCCCCCAATCCTGACACAGGTCCGTGCTGCGTAATGCGTCTTGTAGCCTGGCGGAGTCTTGATCCTTGTTTGCGTGGGTCCGACCACACGGCCAGAGCAAGTGATGTACGTCTAGTGTGCTATGGCAATTTCCGTAATATGATGTTTTGTATAGGTCAGGCATGTAGTGATGTAGTCTGTTCTGCGTGGGGTACGTGTTTGTTTGAAGCATTTTGAACGTCAGGGCTTGATGCCTGGTGAGCCTATTGTGAGGTGTGCTGAATATTCTGCGGTCTAGATGTTCGAGCCGAATGGACAGAAACAATCAACATCAATGGATTGGATGCTGTTTTCAAGCTCGACACAGGAGCTGATGTAAACGTCATTCCTTCGAGTACGCTCAGGAGATGCCAGCAGCAACCAAAACTCACGTCTTCCAGTGTGAAAGTTCCAACTTATGATGGCACAGGACTGCCAATACTTGGTGAGGGCAAAATGAAATCGCTAGTGAGAGGCAAGTTCCATACTCTGACATACCATATCACCAACAAAGAAGTTTTTCCAGTCCTCGGAGCATCTGCATGACAAGACTCACGGCTGATTGCCCGTCTCAGTGGTGTGCACTCAAGCAGTAGGAAGTCCAATGCTCTCGACGAGAAAGGCTGGCTACATTGTAGCACTCAAGCTATTTTAGACGCATACTCTGATATATTTGAGGGCATCAGTCAACTACCAGGTGTAGTCAGCATCACTCTCAACGACAACGCAGTACCTGTCATTGTAGCTCCCAGGAAGATTACCCTCGCTATCCAAGACAAAGTAAAGCATGAGCTTGATGACATGGAAAGAAAATGCATCATAACAAAAGTAACAGAACCAACAGATTAGGTCCTTCCACTCATCATCGTCATGAGAAAGGATGGCACCTTGCGATTGTGCTTAGACCCAAGACAGCTAAAGGAAGCAATCAAATGCGAGCATTACCGCATACCAACAGAGGATGAGCTTCTTGCTAACCTGAGCAACTGCACCGTGTTCGCAGTGCTTGACGCGAAGTCAGCCTTCTGGCAGCTAACACTCGATGAGCACAGCTCCAAGCTGTGTACATTCATCACAGCTCGGGGACGGTACAGGTTTCTTCGACTTCCCTTTGGACTTAAGAATGCACCAGAGTTACTTCAGCGAGCCATGGACAGCATCTTCTCAGGAACTGAGAATGTTCGAGCCTACTTTGATGACATACTTATTGCGTCCAGGAATATTGAAGAACACAATGCAAAGCTTCGCGAAGTGCTAGAGGTAGCACGACAGCACAACTTGAAGTTGAATGCATCAAAGACTAAGGTTGCTGTTTCAAACATTGCCTATCTAGAACACCTGCTAACACCAAATGGCTTGAAGCCTGATCCTGCTAAGCTCCGGGCTATCGCTTCTATGAAAGCACCAACCACCAAAGAAGAGCTACTCAGGTTTCTAGGCATGGTCACATTTCTCTCAAAGTTTGTTCCTTCTGCATCCACGGAAACTGCACGGCTCAGCACCCTCCTAAATATGATGCAGCGTGGTACTGGGACGCAAACATGGACAGAAGTTTTAACCACTTCAAGAGAGTTCTTACAGAAGCACCAGTCATCAAGTACTTCAACCCAAAATAGTCAGTCATTGTCTCTGCAGATGCTAGTGCATACAGACTAGGTGCAGTGCTGCTACAAAATGAACAATCAGTTGCATATGCCTCTGTATCATTGATATCAGCACAAAGAAACTACGCACAGATAGAGAAAAAACTTCTTGTAGTTGTGTTTGCTTGTGAACACTTTCACTTTTATACATATGGCCGACCGTGACTGTGCACACTGACCAAAACCACTGATTGGTCTCTGCAGGAAAGACTTCGATGCAATCACTCCAAGACTGTAGTGTCTACTTCTACGTCTTCAGAGATACAATGTCCATCTTGTGTATGTGCCAGGCAGACACCTTACTGTCGCAGATGCCCTTTCACGTGCCCCAGACACATCTCTCCACACTGACACATCAGATTTGGAAGAGTGCAGAGTGGTGACTATAATCACTGCTTCAACTACAAAGCTGCAAGAGCTTCGTATTGCAACTGAAAAAGATCCAGTTCTTCAGAAAGTTGCCCAGTATGTTCAGAAAGGGTGGCCAAAGCATCAAAGTGTTGATTTCTCTGCTAGACCATATGCTCATTGCCAAGAGGAGCTCCATCTATCAGATGGCCTTCTTTTTCGTGGAAGGCGCCTTATCATTCCTACATCCTTCCAACAAGATACTCTGAAACGACTTCACACAGCACACCAAGGCATTGTTGCAACGAAAAGCAAAGCACGTGCAACATTGTATTGGCCGACAATCACCAAAGACATTTAAAAAATGATCACCAGCTGCAAACTCTGTCAGCAGCACCAGCGCTCAAACCAATGAGAGCCGCTAATGGACAGGAAGCTTCCCACCAGGCCTTGGCAGATGGTTGCCACAGATTTTTTTCACTTCAACAATGACACTTACTTGCTTATAGTTGATTACTTTAGCAAGTACATTGGGGTTGAGCAGATGACAGACATTTCGGCTGCCAAAGTGATTTGTATGCTGAAAAAATAATTTTCTCGCTTTGGTTTCTTAGAAGAAATGATCTGCGACAATGGGCCACCATTCAACTCTGAAGTGTTCAAGCACTTTCTGAGGAGCTGGGATATTTCCTTCAACCCGAGCTCTCTATATTATGTAAAGTCCAATGGTCTCACAGAAAGGTCTGTACAAACAGTAAAAAACAGCCTGATCAAAGCACTGAAAGACGGTAGTGACCTGTCGCTTGTTCTCATGGAGCTGAGGGACACGCCAGTGAACAATTTAATACTGTCTCCAGCAGAACTTCTAATGGGCCGCAAGATAAGAACACTCAAGCCAGTGGCACCCCTGCAACTAAAACCACATTACGATTGTGGTGCAGCCCAAGAATGCCTTCAAGTTCGCCAACGACAGCAACACCGTCATGGAGACAAACATACGAAGCCACTGTCTTCCCTGACTCAAGGTCAACAAGTGTATTTTCGCCGAAACAACAAATGGGAACCTGGAATTGTAGCCCAAGTTGGCCCACAACCACGATCGTACGTGATCAGAGCCAAGGATGATGGAAGGCAATTCAGAAGAAACCGGTTCCATATCAGACCATGCGTTTGGCAATCAAGCTGCACAACACCTGAGGACTACTACTTGTTTCGCTCAGAGAACTTGACCTCCAGCAATCAACGTCACCAGCAGTGTCATACCAACATACCCCGTCAAGCTGTCGCTACACGCTCAGGAAGGCGAATTGTTCCTCCAGCAAGATATCGCTGAAGACGACATGCTTGTGCAAGAACTGAACTGCAGAGACCTAGTAAAAAAAGTGGGGCGTGTTACATATTTGTATCTGATCACCAACGCCACCTACGTATATAATCTAACTCTTGATAGTCTTGACAAGCCTGTGTGTGTTAGATATACAGCAATGGCATCAACAACGTGCGTACATGCACCCAGCTATGTAAACTTATATAAAGTTCTTTGTTGTATTCCCGAGACGTAGCAGTTCCAATAGCACGGGTGAGACCTCACATCTGGCTGCCCAATGTGGACCTCTTGGGGCCATCGAACAGCTTTAACAGTTTTGCTTCGTTCGAGACCTTCGAACCGAAGCGTAGTACTAGCGTGGATTTTGATCGCTAGTGTCGGCAGCGTGCTTTCTTGAGCGAGACGACGGTTGCTGTAGTGTGTTCGAACTTTTCAACATGCTAAGCCTTTTAGCAAGTGTTTTTTTGATGGCATTCGTCGGTACGAGAGCCGCGTGGTGTGCATCCTGGGAGAGCGATCGGCTTAGCGCCCGCGGAGCATTGGCAAGCCTGCAGCGAGTGATTACGGAATCCTCGTGGTTGCAATGGTCCGAATTTCATATGCAAATAGCTTCCACCTCTCTGACTCTGATGAAGTCGCGGCTCTGGAAGCCGGATGCCCGCGGACCACGGGTACCGCTACGGGCTGAATGGTATTGGCTGAATGGAATGGCTGAATGAATGGCCTGGCACCGAGCGCTCCGACACCACCTGGGACGGTGGGCGCCGTCAACTCGGACGCTGTGTGCGCCGAATGGGGTACCACAGAGCTGATATCTCCTCGCGGCTGCCTGTTTTGCGCCCATTGTCAGCGCTGTTTTTTGAATGCCAGTTATTGTCAGGGTAGCGACGCTTTAGGCCTAAGGCTTTACGAAGCTGCCTGTCGCACGTGGAGGGAAACAACCAGGTGGACCGTGGCGTTGAGGTGTTGCACTTAGCTTCCTTCATTCAATTTAGCCTCGCACGAATTAAAATTACTAGTTCCACTCAAGAAAGCGAGCTTTGTTCACGTGAACTTAGCGTCTGAGTAGCCGCTTGGAATTTTGCTAGCCGAATTGAACATCGTACCACGTGGGCGATGCGCATGCAGAATTCCTCTCCTTGCATCACTTCAGTGCTATTCTTAATTATTTTTTAAATTATGGGGTTTAACGTGCCAAAACTACTTTCTGATTATGAGGCACGCCGTAGTGGAGGACTCCGGAAATTTCGACCACCTGGGGTTCTTTAACGTGCACCTAAATTTAATTACACGGGTGTTTTCGCATTTCGCCCCCATCGAAATGCGGCGGCGGCAGCCGGGATTCGATCCCGCGACCTCGTGCTCAGCAGCCCAACACCATAGCCACTGAGCAACCACGGCGGGTGCTTCAGTGCTTGCCGAGTGCGTCGAGTGTAGGCAGCGTGAGTGGAGTCACCCCTGGTTTCGTGTTACCTGCACATCGTCTGCGCTGCTGCCCCGAACTACGATCGCACCACTCCAGGCAATGGAGATGCTGTGGCCAGTTCGGCGCAGCGACTTCGGCGGCCGTCTGTGCATCCACCTCGCAACCCTCGGCGGCTGGGAAGAGAGCCGGCAGGCACCAACGGTTACTGTGGCTCTCGCCAGCTAGGCGCGTCGGCGCGAGCGACGCTTGTTCGTGCCGACTACTGCGTCGCCGTTTCCAGAGTCCTGGCCTGGAGTCGTGTCGTCGAGTCTGCAGAGGTGCTGCTGTGATCAGCGGAAGCCAGCGGTGTACCCCAAAGACAATGTCTTTGCACGTTACGGACAGCGCGTGGACATTTCCTCGACGCGGCCCCTGCTGCATATGCTACCTTTTGTTCGCGAAGCACGCGTTCATGTTAGACCATGTGACAAGTTTCGCCGGAATATGTAATGATTTAAGGTTGCGGGATGTGGGGATGCGCGACTGTCACGCGTACCCTGATATGCAGTTTTCACTGCATGTCTCGTGTCTACTGTGATCCGGTTTCTCCGCGCCGCTTAGTGCCGGCGGCGGTCGGTCTGGTTGCAGCGCATTACGAGAGGTGGCGCGAGTGTTGCGCTTTAGCTGCTAATGCCACCTAACGGCGGGTTAGTCGGGTGCGGCAGAGAGTACGCTTTGGCTCAGGATGGGCAAGGGGCGCGGACGTTCCACGCGTGCGCCGATCCATGCTTCTGCGAGACTGTCCCGCGAGGCCTACACCGGAATGGACGAACACGATCGTTCGAACGCGCCATCGTTCGCGTGACCGTGCGCGCGAACAACCAGACGTTAGTGTTCAGCATGGGGCGAACATATTCACTCGCTATCCGGTCGCGATGAGTCGGACCTCCTAGATTTGTCGCGCGCCCATCGGCATGTTCTATCGATAACAATTCGGCGTGTTATAGATTGGTGAATAAAAGGTACAATAAATGCCCTTGTGATTGTCTGCACTACTGCGTTGTCGTTCCTTTGTCCCAAGAGCATGGGTGAGATCCCACAGTGTCCATATGGAAAGTGGACCATTCCCACCTGTGCTTACTATTAGGATACTGGGAATGTTAGTAGAACATAATACACATAATTCAGAAGCCATTACGAAGCTACGAGCCACAGCCTGACAAATAAGTGGCCTACTCAGCCGAGTAGCCATGCGAGATATAGTGGCATGAAGGAGGCAGATCTATGTCGGCTAACCCAAGCTTTTTGGTCAGCCGCATAGTATATTCCTTCCCCTACTACAATCTCCGACTCGCCGACAAAGAGGAAATAAATGGTATAATCCGCCAAGCACCCAGCACCTCCACCAGTTTGTCAGGCGCTAAGGCAAGAGTAAGCAACAGTGCGAGCAGCCAGGCACGAAAAATGCCAGACACGAAGCGACGGTTCTCCAGCTGGCGCGGGATCTTTTGCTTCGTCGTCTTCTTCACCGTTTTGCTGGGCACGCAATGCTAACCGTTCGCTGGCTGAAAACACCAGGTGGCAATATAAAAAGGCACTAGGACTTCTGAGATACGCCAACTCAAAACTGCTTGAACTAGGCGTACATAACACTCTGGATTAGTTAATAGAAGCACGCATAACCGCGCAGTTAACGCGACTATCAATTACTGAAACGTGTAGAAATATTCTACAACAGACTAAACCTACATCCCACTATGAACTCTGAGGGAAGAATTTCGCTACCGCAAATGGTCAGAGAACTGGCAGTCAAACCACTCTCCAAAAACATGCTTTCGTGCAGACATGATAGAAGGCGGTCTGCCAGGGCCACGGCCCTTCAGAAAAAATACAAAAACGACAGGTTTGTGACGTATGTGGATGCGGCCAAGCAGAACGAAAGGTGCTACGTCCTGAGCGTAGCAGCTGGGGAAGGGCGAATCATAAACGCCGCCACTATTAAAGCACCATCCGCACTAGAGGCCGAGGAACAACAACACTCGCACGATCCTTAGTGATTCTAAAAGAGCTATCACCAGGGTTGCCAGATCGCTCCAACCACAGATAGCCAAATTGGCCTCCGTAGTAGCCCAAATGTAGCCAAAAGCGAAACTTTTAGGTAGCCCAAAATTAACCAAAAAGCTTTGCCTTTTTGGGAAGTCATTTCTTAAGCGTATTGAATTAATTTCCGGCCAGAATACCAACATATTAGTTTTTCCACGCATGACCAAGCATGACCTACGCATTCATCGTCACGGAGGCCATGTGGCACGGAAAACAGATGCTGCACAAGCGCAAGAAGTGCAGAAACGCAGGCATGCATGCAAATTCATGAGGCAAATGTGGTCTTCATTGCAAATGCACTGTTTTATTTTTCCCAGAGCATTAAAAAATTACGTAAAGAACAACTGACAAATAGCACCGCGCAATAATCACGCTAAGCAATGGCATGCATTCAGGCATGCATTCAGTATTATTACTTACAGCTAATGATAATTTCGCTTAACACCACACAATGAACTAAACGAAAAACTAAAAAAAAATACAAGACAAAGTCTAACACAATAGACGGCAGTTGGTACAAAAGCTAGTACGATATATAGATATTAAAAAAGTATGCTATGATTAAGCATCACGAGCTTATTGCGAAATGGAACTGCTTGGTCCGTACAAAATGTCAGAGCTGAAACGGGACAAAAATTCTTGGCTCGGTTTAAAGTCCTTGCAGCAGCCTCCGTTCCTGGCCAGGGCAAACAACACGTGGAGGAGCGCTAACAATGTTTCGTTCGACATCCTATTTCGAAGGTCGGTTTTAATGAGCGAGACCTGGCTGAACACTCGTTCAACGGCGGCAATTGATACGGGTAGTGAAAGCAAAGACAGGAGTGGGGTTTGGAGTCCTGTAGGAAACGGATGGATGTGGTGGCTGTGGGGCAACGGAAGAGATATGTTATACGTTGGCGTTGGAGCAGGGGCAATTTGGGCAGGAAAGGTCCTAGCGAATTGCCACGTAGGTGCCATGCGGCAGGCAGAAAATTCGGCAACTTTCGGTTAGGTTCAGCTTGGTGTTCTCCCTCCGTTCTGGCGCCGAGGTCACCCGCGGCGCACCGTCAACGGGAGCTAAAAGCATCTGATGCTTAAAACGTAGGACGCCGAAAGCTCACACGTGGAGGCGGCAACAATTCGCTGGCGCGCCCGGGTAGCGTAAGTGCGTGGATTCCTGAGGCCAGCTTACTTATATTAAAATTATCAAAAGGCCGCGATCCTTGACCTTTTTGCATATGTGTTCTCTAACATATAACTTGCAAATTTTGATCTTGGAGCAGACGCGCTCAATTTCTTTAACCTGCTGTCGTCTGTATTTTGATTCTAGCGTGCTTTTCATTTGGGCTTAACTATTTTTACTTTTTTTTACACATAAAAAAGATGTAGCCCAAAAATAGCCACATAGCCAAAGGGAAAATTCTGACGCCAACTCGGACAGAAAGTAGCTCAATTTGGCTATTAATAGCCCAATCTGGCAACCCTGGCTATCACTACTTTCGCTAAGGGAAGTATAAATGTAAGGACAACTAGAATCAAAACTACATGGCTTATAAACCTAGTATGGGTCCCCGCACGCTCTGTGAATCCCGGGAATGAGGGGCCCAACGCGTAGCCCGAGGTTTAACAAACCGAGGCGCACCCCTCGGACTCGCTTTCCCCTGGTGAGGCGGTGACCTCATACAATGACTTGACAAATCTATATAAAGACTCCAGGTGTGTCTACCCACCACCGCATGACAAGTTCACGAGGGCGCAGGCCATGATCCTTCGCCGTATACAAACAGAATCTTTCACCAGTCCACATAGACTGGCTATTTTTACAAACAGAGAATTCGATCCAAATTGCCAAAATTGTGGTACAGGTGAATTGGCTGCTCAAGATCACATGTTGTGGGGATGAGAGGGTTTCCAACCCCCCACCCCCAAATCGCTCCTGCCAGCTCCCTCAAAACAGACCTAAGAGCTCCTCAGAACCCCGAACTGGAGAAGCAGCTAGCCATCGCTGCCTGGGCCGAACGCGTCGCTTCCAGAGGGGAGCCAGGTCCAGGAGCAGAAATTAATTTTCTCTAAAAAAAGTTGTCACCACTACCTTCAATCTCACCGTTGCTGGTAAGATTGTATGGCATGAAGCGGGTCAGAACCATTTCTTCGCAGTGCTGTCACTAGTGCAGTGCGTCTGTATGAACCAAAGCGGTGTAAATCTTGCCTGGGAACTGTGAGGATGAGCACATTGCCAAAGTGCTTGTAATACATTTCTGCTTTGATCGCGGTACTCAGCACGATCACCCAGATTACATTGCATTATTTGGTTTTACGTGCCGCAACCATGCTCTGATTATGAGGCACGCAGTAGTGGGGGACTCCGTATTAATTTTGATCACTTGCGGTTCCTTCATGTGCACCTAAATCTAAGCGCACGAGTGTTTTTGCATTCCGCCCCCGTCGAAATGCGGCCGCCGTGGACGGAATTTGATACCGCGGCCTCTTGCTTTGCAGCGCAGCACCAAAGCCACTAAGCAGCCACGGCGGGTGATCACCAAGAGAGAGAGAGACAAAACTGTTAAAAGTCCTTGCTAGGTCAATTAACGGAGGCGAGGGTGATCACCCAGAGTATGCAGCCCAATTCTGCGCTTCCCCTAGCAGCGCCAGCAGGAAGGATACCACGGTGCGGCGCTTTGAGCATGCAGCAAATATCGACGAGCTGCGCTGATTGGCATTTCTGAGTTCTTACGAAAGTTCGGAAGCAAGTAACTTACTGTTTATATTACGTTGTTAAGGCCAATCAGTAGCTCCCATGTGTGCTTCAATTTTCGGGTACGACTCTGAAGTTTGCAGGGCAGTGTAAGTGTAGAAGGTGATGAATTTTTTCACAAGGTTATTTATTTATTCATTTATTTAACTTCAATGGCCCCAGAGAAACATTACATCAGGGCTGAACGGTGATGTGGAAGTACGAATAGTTCATGACGAATAATATTTTGTATGGTAATTCTGCAACTGGAGTGGTCAGTCATCAGGGCAATACGGGTGGGAAGATTGTTCCAGGCTTGGATCGTGCGCAGGAAAAGGACTGCTGATAAGTCACGTGGGCATGTTGAGGATGTGGATGGCTGTGTCAGGTGTGATGCGCTGGTCAAGTGGTTACATGCTGGGAGGTTGTGCAAAAATCGATGATAAAGACGATGACGTGCTACGAATTAACCTGCTGGTTGTGCAGTTTTGAGTTGATTCAAGTGTGCCAGTTAAATTTTCCTGGTGCGGAGCAAAGATAGCGCGAGTGTTCTCTAGATTGGAACATAAGACTCCCGCAAGTGCGATGAGTTTTGACAGAATGGAATGGCAATATTGGGTGTTCTTTTTTTAGCTGCACCAAATTTAAAGAAAGCTTGCTTGTGGCAGATAGCACAATTCTAGCCTTTGATCTAAATTACTCGATGAGGCGGCCATTACTTGTGCGAAAAATCATAACGCTTAATAAATAATTAACATAATTACGAAGATTACCTGTTTTGATTATTTTACAGCACCTTTTTCAAATCTATGGATTATAGCCGCTGAGTTCGCAAAGCGTATCCACTTGGAACGAATTCTCCAGACTGCCCTAGTTTCGAGATATTACTTTTCAATGTATCCGACGAAGGGCATCGGTGTTCCAATTTATTTTTTAAAGAAAACGCTGTTTTATGCGTTGAAGCACAAGAGTAACTGGAACACCCATGCATTTCGTCGGACACTGAAAAATAATACCTTGAAACTGGTATAATCTTGAGAACTCACAAGCTACAACTCGTAGATTAAAATATTTGCCATAAAATAAATAATTACAAGTTAATTAGCGTCATTATATTAATTAGTAAATTAAGTATTTTTAGTTCTCGTAGGCGTAATGGTCGCCTCATTGAGTAATTTAGATCAAGGGCTAGAATTGTGCTATCTGCGTTGGACAAGTGTTAAAAATGTGGTGCATCTAAAAGAAAAAAAAATACTATAATGTTGAACATGTGTATAATGTTGCGGGCATAGGTATAGCATAGCAGAGCTGATAATTTCGCTCGTATGCGTCGGGCCTATATATTAGGTCAGAAGAAAAGCTAGTAAATGCCAAAATGTTTGATACTCGGTCAGAGTTATAGGGCGGTCGTAAAGCATGCAGTATAGCAACATGGGAGTGGTGGAAAAAAGACTAGCAAGGTCTTGCTAACTGTAATGCGCGAAAAATCAGGGGAACCTAGGGTTAAGGAGGTAAAGCGGGTGTCTAAACAATTATTCCTGTACGTGAGTCCGTAAGTTTGCGAAGCAAATATGAGTGCAAGCTCCCGGTAAGTTGGCCGCAAAGGGGGCCACCTTGCTCAGTGGGGCACATCAGGTTGGTCCCAAGTACCAACGTCCGATAACTTGCCAAGAGCACCAAAGGTCGAGCGAAAAGCGTCTGCGTACCCTGGAGGCTGCAGGGAAGAACGCCGAGGCGATGGCGAAATGGCCTGCCCTTCATCCAAACAGTATACTACTATATGTTCTTATGTGAAATGACGGTTAAAGTGAAACTTGAATATGTGTAATCTAGCCATCCAATCACGCTCGGAACATCTCAAGGTTCTATTCTCACACTGACTTTATTTAACATTGCGATGATGAAGCTACCCACATTGCTAGAAGTACCAGACCTAGAACATAATCTGTACGCTGATGGCATAACTGTAACGAATGGAAACGTATCTTCAGAATGAAAATATTCTGATGCCGACGCTTTATCACGTTCACCGATTCCACCCGACGCCGACAGCGTTCCGCCTCTGACACCCGCTCTCTTACATTTGCACATCACCAACTTGCAGAAATTCGACACATGTATCATCGTAGCCATGACAAGGGACACAACACAATCTTTCAATGGCTACCAGGACATAGTAATATCAGCGGGAATGACCAAGCCGACGAAGCCGCCCGATCTGCATATGAAAGTGGTCAACGTACGTGTCATGATTCCGCTTTCGCGAACAGACGCAGCGGCTGGGCTGCGACTGATGTCTCGTGAATGTACTTTGCCTCTGTGGGACTCGAACGCTTTTACCATGTGTCGTTTGCGTTCGTTGTCTCCGGACATACGGATGCACCTACCGCCTGGGTTAGCACGACGTGAACAGACCATGCTGTATTGTATGTGGCTAGGCGTTGCATTTACGAACTCGTATGCTTTCCTTATTGGAATGGCCAACAGCCCCACGTGCGCCACATGCAACATCGATGAGACTATCGCACATATTGTCACGTGGTGGTGACGTTGAATAACACAGTAGCAATACTGTGAAAGACAAAACTAACTATTATTGGGCGAACCTCTGCCCACAAAAACAGGCTACACTTATAGCACAACGATAGCGGCGAACACGGTCGGCGATCGCCGAAAATCTGATCAGCGGGTCAAGCGCGTCGGCTTTTATGCAGCAGTCATCGAACGTTCGAGACTAACCGTTGGGACCCGCATGCCTTCCACAAAGTTCTACACCATTCGAGTCACGCGATGAAATCAGATAACACAAGGTTCGGCCACAACAGACAGCGGATAGACGCATCGATAACTTTCCAGAAACTTCGGATACATGCAGGCGCATCAAGCGCTGTGCGATAACATTTGTTAGGCGGCGAAACGTGGTCGCCCGATAAAGATAAGTACACGTGTCAATACCCCCCTCTTAAAAAGCATCGACCCGATGCTGCAAACAAACGAAAGTAATAAAGAAAAGCACTCGTAGCAAAGAAAACAACAAAATAAGGAAGTTCGTCAGCGTCCGTAAAAGGGTTTAAGACGCACCACGTGGACCACTTCAGATCGTGCGCGGCGCCGCTGTGAATACGAAATGCCGTCTGGCACGACCTCATAGTCCAGTGCGCCAATACGTCGGATGACCTTGTAGGGTCCGAAATATCGTCGCAGTAGTTTTTCACTGAGTCCTCGTCGGCGTATCGGGGTCCACACCCAAACACGGTCGCCGGGCTGGTACTCGACGAAGCGTCGTCGGAGATTGTAGTGTCGGCTGTCGGTACGCTGCTGGTTATTGATCCGTAGGCGGGCGAGCTGTCGAGCTTCTTCGGCGCGCTGGAGATAGGTAGCGACGTCAAGATTCTCTTTGTCAGTGACGTGCGGCAGCATATCGTCGAGCGTCGTCGTCGGGTTCCTGCCGTAAACCAGCTTAAACGGCGTGATCTGTGTTGTTTCTTGCACCGCCGAGTTGTAAGCGAATGTTACGTACGGCGGGACGGCATCCCAGGTCTTGTGTTCGACGTCGACGTACATTGCTAGCATGTCGGCGACGGTCTTGTTCAGGCGCTCCGTGGGCCCATTCGTCTGCGGATGGTAGGCAGTTGTCCTCCTGTGACTTGTCTGGCTGTATTGCAGAATGGCTTGCGTAAGCTCTGCTGTAAAAGCCGTTCCTCTGTCGGTGATGAGGACTTATGGAGCACCATGTCGCAGCAGGATGTTCTCGACGAAAAATTTCGCCACTTCGGCTGCGCTGGCTTTCGGTAGAGCTTTAGTTTCAGCGAAGCGAGTGAGATAGTCCGTCGCCACGACGATCCACTTATTTCCGGAGGTTGATGTCGGAAACGGTCCCAACAAGTCCATCCCGATCTGCTGAAAAGGTCGATAAGGAGGCTTGATCGGCTGTAGTAATCCCGCTGGCCTTGTCGGTGGTGTCTTGCGTCGCTGACAGTCTCGGCATGTCTTGACGTAACGGGCGACATCGGCGGTTAGATGCGGCCAGTAATACCTTTCTTGTATCCTCGATAGCGTCCGGGAGAAACCGAGGTGCCCAGCGGTCGGATCGTCATGTAGGGCGTGCAGTACTTCTGGACGCAGCGCCGACGGAACAACAAGAAGGTAGTTGGCGCGGACTGGTGAGAAGTTCTTCTTCACGAGTAGGTTGCTTTGAAGCGTGAACGAAGACAATCCACGCTTAAATGTCCTAGGGACAACGTCGGTGTGTCCTTTGAAATGCTCGATTAGGGCTTTTATCTCCGGGTCTCCTCGTTGCTGTTCGGCGAAGTCTTCCGCGCTAATTATTCCAAGGAAGGCGTCGTCATCCTCGTCATCTTGCGGCGGCGGGTCAATGGGGGCGCGTGATAAGCAATCGGCATCTGAGTGTTTTCCTCCGGACTTGTATGTTACAGTGATGTCGTATTCTTGTAGTCTGAGGCTCCACCGTGCCAGCCGTCCTAAAGGGTCCTTTAAGTTAGCTAGGCAACACAACGCGTGATGGTCGCAGACCACTTTGAATGGCCTGCCATATAGGTAAGGGCGAAATTTCGCTGTAGCCCAAATGATGGTGAGGTATTCCTTTTCGGTTGTAGAATAATTGCCTTCCACTTTTGACAGCGACCGGCTAGCATAAGATATCACCCGTTCAAGTCCGTCTTTCCTCTGGACTAGGGCGGCACCGAGGCCTAGGCTACTGGCGTCAGTGTGGATTTCAGTATCGGCGTCCTCGTCGAAGTGTGCAAGTACCGGCGGCGACTGCATGCGTCGTTTCAGTTCTTGAAATGCGTCAGCCTGTGGCGTTTCCCACTTGAACTCGACATCACAGTTCGTTAGATGTGTTAGCGGCTCAGCGATGCGTGAAAAGTCCTTGACAAATCGCCTGTAGTAGGCACACATGCCAAGAAATCTACGCACTGCCTTCTTGTCGATGGGCTGCGGGAACTTTGCGATGGCAGCTGTCTTCTGCGGGTCGGGGCGGACTCCAGACTTGCTGATGACGTGGCCTAGGAACAGAAGCTCATCGTAAGCGAAGCGGCACTTTTCTGGCTTCAGAGTGAGCCCTGATGACTTGATGGCCTCTAGTACTGTTGCAAGCCGCCTAAGGTGATAATCGAAATTTCCGGCGAAGACAACGACGTCATCCAAATAAACGAGACAGGTCTGCCACTTCAATCCTGCTAACACCGTGTCCATCACGCGTTGGAACGTTGCAGGCGCCGAGCACAGTCCAAATGGCATAACCTTGAACTCGTAGAGGCCGTCTGGGGTGATGAAGGCGGTCTTTTCGCGATCTCTTTCGTCGACTTCTATTTGCCAATAGCCAGACTTGAGGTCCATCGACGAGAAGTATTTAGCGTTGCAGAACCGATCCAATGCGTCGTCTATCCGTGGGAGGGGGTATACGTCCTTCTTCGGTGATCTTGTTCAGACGACGATAATCGACGCAGAAACGTAGGGTTCCGTCCTTTTTCTTCACCAGGACAACAGGGGATGCCCACGGGCTTTTCGACGGCTGGATGATGTCATCGCGCAGCATTTCGTCGACTTGTTTTCTTATAGCTTCACGTTCTCGCGGCGAAACTGGGTAAGGGCTCTGGCGGAGTGGTCGAGCGCACTCCTCGGTGATTATGCGATGCTTGGCGACTGGTGTTTGTCGAATCCTCGATGACGTCGAAAAGCAGCCTTTGTATCGTCGGAGCATACTTCTGAGCTGCTGTTGCTTAATGACGGGGAGACTTGGATTAATGTCGTAGTCTGGTTCGGGAACCATGGTCGTCGGGGTAGATGCGGCGGAATCCGAGAGGACAAACGCATTACTGGTTTCCAGAATTTCCTTGATGTACGGAATCGTCGTGCCCTTGTTGATGTGCTTGAACTCCTGGCTGAAGTTTGTCAGCAACACTTCAGTTTTCCCTCCACGCAGTCGAGCGATCCCTCTTGCGACGCAAATTTTACGGTCTAGCAGTAGACGTCGGTCGCCTTCAATGACGCCTTCTACGTCAGCGGGTGTTTCGGTGCCGACAGAAATAACAATGCTGGAGCGAGGCGGGATGCTCACTTGATCTTCGAGCACAATCAAGGCGTGGTGACTACGAGGGCTCTCCGGCGGCATCGCTTTATCTTCCGACAGCGTTATTGACTTCGACTTCATGTCGATGATTGCGCCGTGTTGGTCCAGGAAGTCCATACCGAGAATGATGTCTCGTGAACACTGTTGGAGGATGACGAAGGTGGCAGGGTAAGTCCGGTCATGAATGGTTATTCTTGCCGTGCAGATTCCAGTCGGCGTGATGAGGTGTCCTCCAGCGGTCCGAATTTGAGGGCCTTCCCATGCGGTCTTAACTTTCTTCAACTGGGTGGCGATGTGTCCACTCATTACGGAGTAATCAGCCCCTGTGTCCACTAAGGCGGTAACTGCGTGAACGTCCAGAAGCACCTCGAGGTCGCTGGTTCTTTGTCTGGCGTTGCAATTAGGTCTTGGCGTCGGATCACGGCTGCGTCGTGTTGAACTGAAGTTGGAACGTCGCGTCGTCAAGTCGTCTTTCGTCGGTGTAGTCTTGGCTTCCCGATTTCGTCGGCACGGTGGCGTGTCGTTATTATGTCGTCTAGATGGTCTCTTCGTCGTCTTCGTCGGCGGCGGAGGATCTTCGTCAGTTCGACGAACAGCAACCGCACCTCCATCGGTTGCTGCTTTTAGTTTTCCGGATATGGGCTCGCAGAGCGGCCCCGTGCTGGGCCAGTGTATGGACGGCGCTGCGGCGACAAGTAGCGGCCGGGTGACGGCGAACGGGACGGTCGTCGAGGGCGCCACTGAGTGGCGGCGAGGTAGTCGGCGATATCGCGAGGTCGTTCGCCAATCTGTGGTCGCGGCGCGTTAACGGCGAACCCTCGGAGTCCCATCTCCCGGTATGGGCATCGGCGGTAGATGTGCCCGGCTTCTCCGCAGTGATAGCAAAGCGGACGGTGGTCGGGGGCGCGTCAAACGTCGGTCTTCCTTGGAATGCCGCGTGGGGTGACGGGTTGGCATGCTGGCGGCGGGGGTGGTGGTGGACGACGGCACTGTGTCGTCACTGGGCCCTGCCGTGGGCGCGGAGGGGGAACGTGACGGCGGGCTACAGCGGCGTATGTCATCGCTTGCGGCTGAGGCTGCGGCGATTCAGGGCCTACTCCGAGTTGTTGTTGGAGCTTCTCACGTACGACGTCGGCGATCGAAGCCACTTGAAGCTGTGATGACGGGAACAGCTTCTGTAGCTCCTCCCGCACGACCGCTCGGATAGTGTCGCGCAGGTCGTCGGTGGCCAGTGACTGAACTCCGGCGTAGCTTGTCGAATTCGTGCGGCGGTTGAATTGCCGGTTCCGCATTTCCAGTGTCTTCTCGATGCTAGTGGTCTCGCGAAGAAACTCGTCGACAGTCTTCGGTGGGCTTCGTACCATACCGGCGAAAAGTTCCTCCTTTACACCACGCATCAGTAGCCGGACTTTCCTTTCCTCGGACATTTCCGAGTCGGCGTGGCGGAATAGGCGGCTCATTTCTTCTGTAAAAATCGCGGTGGTCTCATTAGGCAGCTGCACTCGGGTTTCTAGTAGTGCTTGGGCTCGTTCTCGGCGTACGACGCTTGTGAATGTCTGTAGAAAGCCGCTTCGGAAAAGGTCCCAGGTCGTTAAGGTGGCTTATCTGTTCTCGAACCACGTCCTTGCAGCGTCTTCCAATGCGAAGAAGACATGTCGCAGTTTGTCGTCGCTGTTCCAGCTGTTAAATGCAGCGACCCTCTCATACGTCTCGAGCCAGGTTTCCGGGTCCTCGAATGTTGAACCGCGGAACGTCGGGGGCTCCCTGGGCTGCTGCAGCACGACGGGGGACGCTGGGGCTGCCATTGGGGTGGACTTGGTGGCAATCTTCCTGCTCGTCTCAGGTAGAAGTCCGGGCTCTGGGGGCAGTCCTTGCAGTCGGTGGCTAGCACGCTGGTCTTGGGCGATGTTGGTTTTGTCCTCGGGCTTCGGGCTTGGATCGCGAGTTTGCGGGGGCGTTCGGTACATGAACGCACAAGCACCTCCACCAGATGTCACGTGGTGGTGACGTTGAATAACACAGTAGCAATACTGTGAAAGACAAAACTAACTTTTATTGGGTGAACCTGTGCCCACAAAAAACAGGCTACACTTATAGCACAACGATAGCGGCAAACACGGTCGGCGATCGTCGAAAATCTGATCAGCAGGTCAAGCGCGTCGGCTTTTATACAGCAGTCATCGAACGTTCGAGACTAACCGTTGGGACCCGCATGCCTTCCACAAAGTTCTACACCATTCGAGTCACGCGATGAAATCAGATAACACAAGGTTCGGCCACAACAGACAGCGGATAGACGCATCGATAACTTTCCAGAAACTCCGGATACATGCAGGTGCATCAAGCGTTGTGCGATAACCAGTGGCGTAGCTAGGTCATCTGGCACCCGGGGCCCATAGGTCTTCTGTCACCCCCCCCCCCCCCGGGTGTAGTCGAGGAAGGCGAGGATATCGACAATTTCCGGGTTTCAGCACCAGTACAGCCGCCTTGGATACCGCGCCCGTCCCCCGGGTCCCCCTCTCCTTCGCTTTCTTTCCCAGAGATCGCGAATGCAGCAGGTATTGGCGGCGAGGAGTTACGGAGTCACCATCTATCGGAAGCGCCTCGCTGGCGTAGTATGAGGGATCACGCGGCGCGCTCCTCATAGGGTTTGCTGTCAGCGCTCACTGAAAACACCACGCAGGAGCTCTCCCGGACATTTTTGTAAGTACTTTCGAAACGAGAGAAGGTTTTTACTGTCTAAATAATAATCTTGGGCAAACTGAAAGCACGGAATCGTTCAGAGACGCTATCTCTTTACCGAATACGTACAGTGAACGCCGCTGTGCACGATCGCCGCGATGGAGTCTCCCGAACCGGCTTCTTGCGTGAAAAATAGGCAAACGCTGAGAGCAAACTTTGTGAAATATGTTCTTATAGTGTTAGTATAACTAAATGGAGCGTAATAGAATGAACCCTCAATGCAGCGATCGCACAGCTTCGCAGCGACCGACTGCGCGTCTGCATGCTTGTCCGCGTACTGTTTCGCTTTCGCGCGCGCGCGTTTCCGCACCGTGCCATGAGCTTTAGGCCGCAGTATGAGTATTTGACAGTATACAAGCAACCATTGTTGCGTGGGCGCTATCAGAGCTGTTCAAAAATAATTTCATTGTAGAGACTTCGACGCCTACGGGGACTGTGATATGTGCCGCCCCGACGATTCAATCTTTCTTGTTTTCTAAATTCTTGGACGTCTCAATATTATTTCTCGAGTTGCGTCGCACTATATGTTTATCAGTGTTCTCAGCGTGCGATTTCCCACTGCTTCTTTTTTTTTTCTAATCCAGTGCATTAATTCATAACACAAACATGACCATATGCCATACTTCTTTTTTAATGTGCTTCTTACCGCTCCCTTTCCCCTCCAGTGAACTTGCAAGTATCTATAGCATCGACTAGTTCATAGACCAAACCGTCATGACATATTAGTAGGGCAGCGGACTCGGGCGAGCGTCTCAGTGCGCGTTTTCCGAACATCGCAGGCCCGGCACCGTAGCAGAAATCTTCCCCGCGACTGTGCTTGCTGCATACCCGAGTTGTAGCCGATGACTGTTTGCCGGTTTTATGTTTCGCGAACCAAGCTTCACGCAGCTTCTTGTCCTGCGGCTACTTGTGAATAAGGCTGACACCGGGCTCCGTTGCGTACGTCTGGCACTGCGGCACCGAGCAGTAGCTTACCATGTTGCGCGCCTTCAAAGGCAGCCACTACCTAGTGTAGTGCTTTCAGTCGTTTAAAGGAGACGCTCGAAGCGGGGAAATCTCGCCACTAAATGAGGACCGCAGCGTACGAGGGAACTTAAACTCTCGTTTTCCGCTCGCTTCGGCGCTCCCGAAGCAGCCGACGCGGCAGCTATGTCCACGTGATCCCTCATAGCACGTCACGCCGACGGTGGCGCCAGCTATTCCAGTGGTGCAGCTCGAGGCCAGTACACGCTGTTTTTTCTGCGCCAAATAACACAGGGTGCTGCACTTCTGTCAGACTGTAAGGCTTGGCAACCAATACAAATCCGGCATCGTAGAAAATACGGGTCACGTCACAAGTAAAAAAAAAAAATACGATGTTTTAACCATGTTTTAACTACCAATTTTAGCGGCAACATTTCATCTGCAAAATTGAAGGCCGACATTCATAACTTGCCCAACAACAACTTCACAAAAATCGTCGTAGGTACTATGGCCCGCAGTATTTTGGCTGTGGGCAGCCCTGAACGAAAACGAAAATTAAAGTGTGTCTGAGTGACGCTGATTTCCCAACGTATTAGAAAAACGGGAAACGCCACCTGCCTCCCTGCTGCGCGGGCGCCAATGTTATGACAATTACGAGTTCCCTTCATTCTGATCAATATAGCCTTGTTTTTATTTGCTGCTATACGGACAAACGTGATTATCCGAGCTGCGGTACCACCGAAAGATTGGGAACAGGACAGAGCACGCTTCGCGTCGATTCTTGGCGTCACCATAAAAAAAAAGAAGAGAGAGAGAGACCGCGATGAAGCCCGTGCGAGCGAAACCTGTTGGTCTGCAGTCGCAATGGAGAGGGTTGAGGTATCAACCTCACTGGTCCACTATTTCATATTTCTTTCGCTACTGCCATACACAGGCGCCGCCCGCAGTGCCAAAGTACTGTAGGTTGTAGCAACCAAAACGATTTTGTTTAGGAAGCTTTTGTTGAGTTAATAATACGACTTTGAGTCCTCAATTCTGGAATTGAAGTGCTTCCTCTATAAGTACTAATTGAGGGATTATTAAGGATATGGTTATTACTTATCTGCCATATTTTTCACGCTACCGAATTCCTAATCAAAGTAATCAAAGACACATAACTTCATAGAATATCAGGAAATATCCTTACAAAATTCACGTTATTTTTGTAAAATTCTGTGCAGCTGACACAGACTTGTGTGTGTACTTGTGACATGAAGTGACACAACCACAACAGTTTTCTTAAGCGTTCGGGGTAAGAAGCAAAGCGTGAAACATAACGGCAGGTTTCGCAGCGGCTTCTCGGAGCGAGCGGGAGAGGGGAAGTAAAAGCGAGCTGAACATCGCGGCGCCCTCGACTATATACAGCCTGTCGAGTCATACGCCGCCGAACTCTTCAGCCGCACCGAGATTGAAGACGATCCAGAGAATCCCATTCGAGACTTTTGACGGCCGCACTTATGCAACGTCGCTCTCAACGAACGCTTCGCCGTAAACGCGAGCGCCGGGCGCGCTCGTTGAACGCCCTCTTACTGCTGTCTTTGTTCGTCTTCGCTGCGCGTTCTGAACGGAAGAGGGACCCAAGAGCCTTAACGCCTTACAACGCCTCACTGTATGTTTAGCGACTCCTGCTCCTAGCATGAACGCACGGCCTGAGCGCACCCCACATGAAGCGTTCCGCTAAGGCGAATATAGTTTAGCGAACATTTTGCGAATTAAGTTTTTGAGCCCGCACATTCGTGCAATTATTTCGTGGGATGTTGACAGAGCTGCAGCGGACAATTCTGCGGCGCAGCGCATCGGGTACATGAGCTCGGGCTACTGGATACCGGAGCATTCTTTGCCATTTGCGCCCAGTCAAGCCGGCGGAAAGAGGGGCGTCTTCAGACGTATGACACCCCCCCCCCCCCCACTGGCCCCTTGCACGGCCCCCCGGCCCCCCCTGTTGCTACGCCACTGGCGATAACATTTGTTAGGCGGCGAAACGTGGTCGCCCAATAAAGATAAGCACACGTGTCAATATTATCTGTGTCTGCCCGTGATATAGTGCGCAGAGACAAGTACTATGCAGAGTACTTACTGGACCAGTTGGACAATTGTCCACTATCAGAATTCAAAGATTTAGGCCAGTACTCGCTCAGAACACCCACGCTAAAGGCCTTACTCGCGTTATTAAGGTTCCTGCGGTATGTAGGGCTTCACGATAGACTGTCAGAACGCTGCCCCCTACCGCTCTGTAGAGTACGCGGTTTGGTCGTGCTCGTCTGTATTTCTTTCTATCTCCCCCTTCCGCTCTCTTTCTCTTTTTATCCCCCTTCGCCCTTCCCCCCGTGCAGGGTAGCCAACCGGAACTGCCTCTGGTTAACCTCCCTGCCTTTCTGTGCATCCTTCTCTCTCTCTCTCTCTCTCTCACCAACTTGGCTTCATAGCAGCAAAATGACCCATGGATAGCAACTACCGGTGTCTCGTGCGCTCCGCCGTCAAGCACCACATCTCGCAGTTCGAGATGGGCTTCTGCAACGCTGAAATTACCATTGCGATGGCCACAGGTGGCTTCTAGTGGTACCGCACCAACTCCGTCGCGATATCTGCGCGTCATTTTACGACGACCCGCAGTGCGGTTGGCCATGGCGGTGTGTCCAAGAGCTACACGTGCCTTCGACTTCGATATTAGTGGCGGGGCATGTACAATTACGTCAGCAAATACGTCCAGTCGTGCCCTGATTGCCAACGTCCCAAATTGGTTCCTCATCAAGCCGCTCGGTTGCAGCCACTTCCATGCCCAGTCCGCCCTTTTGACCGTGTCGGGATAAATTTATATGGTCTTCCATGTACGGCTGCTGGCAACCGTTGGGGCATAGTCGTGGTCGATCATCTGACGCGACATGCGGAAACCGCTGCCCTACCAGCAGACATGGTACACGACGTCGCTCCTTTCATCCTCCATCACCTCGTTCTACGCCACGGCGCTCCTCGTGAACTTTTGAGTGACCGAGGGCGCGTGTTTCTTTCTGAAGTAGTGAAGTCAATCCTTCATCAATGCAACATTATACATCGCAGCACCACCGCCTATCACCCCCAGACAAATGGTCTCACGGAACGGTTCAACAGTACTCTTGGCGACATGCTTTCCATGTATGTCGCCTCAAATCATTTCAACCATGGGACATTGTTCTACCATTCATAACATACGCCTATAGCAACACCTCCAAACAAGCCACAACCGGATTATGTCCGTTTTTCCTTCTCTACGGCCGTGAACCTTCTTGTACCATCGACACAATTCTTCCCTATCATCTGCAGATGCTTCAGAGCGCACTCCGGTTTCCGCCGCCACTAAGCATGCCGAGAAATGTCGGCAGCTCCTCCGCTCGCTCACTACCGCATGCAATCCAATCCCACCAAATGTTTCGACGTGACGACAGCCGGCCTGCTCCTACTTTCCCGCCTGGGTCTCTCGTATGGCTCTGGGTTCCACTTACGAGTCCTAGCCTCTCCTTCAAACTGCTTCCAAAATTTGATGGTCCTTATCGCGTTATTGCCCAAACCTCGCCTGTCAACTACATCGTCGAGGGGCGAGCCACTGACGCCCCCAAGTGACCCCCGCCGCCGGGGACGTGTATGTGTTCATGTATATACAAGCTCAAACTTTATCATGAGCCCATCGTGTCGTCGTTGCCGTAGGTCGCCGAGCTGGCTCCTTCTTCAGTAGGGCGCGATTATAAGAAAGAGGAACGGCACAAGAAAGTTCCGTCGCCATCGCGTGCCTCGCGGCCAGTTCACCCGTCCAGCTGAGCTATCGTTGCTGCCGCTGTGCTTCTGGCTGTCGCTCGACGACTACGATAAACCTCGTCACATAACTATTTGGTGTAGTCGAGGATCACCAGGGTGGCAAGAGCACATTATTCAAAGTGGACTAGATACCATACATGAATACGCCGAAACACTAGGGCTAGAATGTCGCCCTCGAAAATCAGAATATATTATCATTAGTGAAGACTTAAGCTGGTGAGCCGAAGAATATAAGAACTTAATAAAACTTCGAATGAGAGGCGCAGCTTTACCCCGCAAGAATATTACCATAAGAATCCTCGGTTTCTGTATGCAGGGAAATGGTAAAACAACGACATGTATGGGTGCAGAAGTTGACCGTATACAACTTTAAAAGATCCTTGCAGTGATGCGTAGAGTAACTACACAAAAGAGAAGAATGAAATAACACGGACTACGCAAGCTTATACAAGCCCTGATCTTTCCAGGATAATGTACTATATACCATACGCTAAGATAACCAACACACAACACAATAAGATAGACATAATAGCTAGAAAGTGTCACTGCCCTGGGGATTCCCAAGTTCGCACGCAACAATAAAATTGATGCAACCAGCCTCGTTAACTCACTAGGAGACAGAATAGACATCCACAATCCGGCGAAAATATAAAGGCTTCAATAATCTCATCAGGTTCAACGAATACTGAACAGACTGGGATACGAAACCGCTGGCTTAACCCCAATTCCGCCGAAATTACCACGATGGGATGACTTGCCCCCCCAAAAAAACCATTGAGTCCAGTTGGATCTTTAAATGAGACCCAATTGGATCTAATTGGACATCATCGGAGGCCCAGGTTCCAAGTGAGCTTCATGCGAAGACCAGTTGTTTCCAGTTGGACATCACTGGAGCTTGGTATCCCAATTGGTCCCAACTATAGTCGGGTACAACTTTAGAAGACGGGAGAGGCCGCCGCCCAATGACCGAAGAGCGGCAGCCGATTGCCTCCGCGACTAAGGAAATAGTCCCGCTAAAAAAAATCGTGCTTCTAAAATGCGTAATTCTTGGTATAAATAAGATTTGTGTATCTTGATGACTCGTTTGATAGAGCTCTCGTGATGGGAATGTTGCAGCACATGCCAGATCGCGAGAGAACGGTAACCCCATGCCTTCTACAACGCTGCGCGTCGTCTGCTTTTTACCTTCGTTACAATGGACAAAAGTAGAAAGAGCAGCGCTGCGTGGCTTTTGCGCTGGTTTACATGTATACGGAACATTTACTACTTGTTTTCCGAGCTTAAAGTTAATCAGTTGCTATTTAACAAGTACCTAAAAAAACAATTCATTTATCGAAACTATTACAAACCTGAGGCGAGAAGACGATCGAGGGAGAAAAGATACAAAAATGATTGATTCATCGTTTTAAATAAATACACGGATGCTTGTCTCTTGGTTTTAAATAGCATAATATTGACATATTTTTTTGTGTGTTTTCACAAACTTATTTTCAAGAACGTGATGTTTTTTTTTTTCCGTTGCCTATCACGTTTTCTTTTCTTCTTTGCATACCTGCATTCTCCTAGTTCGCGCACGGCGTTCCGTGCGAGTTTTCCACCACAGAGCCCAACGAAGTGACGGCGGAAAGCGATCCTTCGTTGCCGAACGAGCCTTGTGTCACCTCGATGTCCGCACCAACAAGAAGCCTCGGCAAGAAGAACAGGAGAGGCCACATCCTGAACAGCGATTCACGCAACATGATCCTCCACTGCTACACGTATTGGCGTAACAGGGAGCCTGAACGCAGCGTGGAGGACACGAGCAAGTTTGTCGTTGAGATGCTCGGTGTCAGCGAAAGCACAGTGTTCAGGGTGAGGGGGGAGGTCAGCTTCGCATTTTTCAGGTGGCAAACTTTCGACACCATCGCGAAAGCACCCACGAAGTGCGGAGAAGAGAAGACGCAGCGCGAATTATGACAGCTTCATGTTGTGCGCGCTGAGGTCATGCGTGCACGATTTCTTTCGCCGCAATGAGATACCAACGGTATAGAAGAAAATTAACGACTTCTCGAAGCGTATGGATCTCCCGTCACTGAAACGGTGTAGTGTGCGCGGCCTGCTTGCCGAGATCGGCTTCAAGCATGAGAAGAGGAGCCGCAACTCGCTACTTATCGACTGGGGTGACATCGCGGAATGGCGGAATCGCTACATTCGCGACGTGGAGCGCTACCGGGCGGAAGGCCGAAAGATCTTCCTGGACGAGACATGGGTGACGGCGGGATACACTCGGTCGATCGTGTGGACAGACACTGTGGTGCGGAAGTGCGGACGCCTGCTCGATTCAGCAAATGGGCTGTCGACGGGTCTGAAACAACCTTCTGGAAAAGGCCAACGCTTGATTTGGACGCACTTCGGCAGCGAGGATGGCTTTGTCGACGGCTGCTTGGATGTATTTCGAGGCCAAAAAACAGGCGACTACCACGAAGACATGGACAGCAATCGCTTCGAGGGGTGGTTTAATGTCGTTCTGCAGACGTTGTCTGCTGGTAGCGCCTTTGTTATGGACAATGCACCTTACCATACCCGGCGAGAAGAGAAATTGCCGACGACGGCGGTGAAGAAAGAAAAAGGCAGGAGTGCTCAAAAGCAAGACCATCGCCTACAGTAAAAGGATGCATGAGAAGCAGCTGCTTGAGTTGGTGGAGTGTCACGCTTTCTGAGCTACATCGTAGACAACGCAGCAGAAAGGGCCGCTTGCTTTGTACTCAGGATCCCGCCGTACCACTGCGAATTTAATACCATTGAGCTCGTGTGGGCATAGGTGAAAAATGTAAGTAACAGAGACTTCAAGCTGTCCATGGTCGAATACATCTTGAGGGAGAAAATCAAGAACATAACGGTGGAAGAATGGAGAAAGAACATTCAGCACGTGATGGACCTGGAGGCAAGGTTCAGACTTGACACGTCTGGGAGTGACCACATCCAACTCGTCATCATTCAACTGGGTGAAGATGACACTGAAGAAGGTGAGCCACTCAACGAAGCATAACAGCTTCTTATAAATTAAAGAACAGCCCTTACTAGGGCTACCAAAATTTTGCCGGTGGGGACGCTATGGCCGAGCATCCACTCCGTGACCTCTCAAATAAATAGTCAGTTCAATTGACGGCATATTCCTTTTAATGGAAGCTCAATTCTGAAAAAGCAACGTCCTGCACACATCGGGCTCAATTTAAGTACTGGCATGGAAGCATGCTTAAACGCTGGCAAATCCGAATGCAAACACAATTATTAACCCTGAATAACTTTGTAGGGTCCAAAAGCTTCATTCTGTCAGCCACCGTGGAGCTTCACACGACTTATGGTGAAATAGCAGTTGTCAACGCGAAATTGACAGCTAGTGTTAGCAGCTTGCAGGCCAAAGCACGTTCATGTTGTTGCATTGTTTATTTTGGCTATCTGGCTCAGGCAAGTAGTGCGAATAAGAGAACAATGATAAACCATCATTAGCTTAGTGAGGCCCAAGGGCCAAAATACTTATTCCAGCAGCCACCGTCGAGCTTGACGGGCCCCGCGATGAAATAGCAGTTGTCGAGGCATGCTTGAAAGGTGCCGTTAGCAGTCTGCACTTCACAGCGCAGTCCTATCGTAGCCATTGTTTAATTTGTTTATCTGACTGGGCAAGTAACGCGAATTCAAGCACAATTATTAAGTCTGAAGTACTCTGCTAACATTTTTATCGTTTTTCTTACCGAAAAATTCTGCGTAAAGTTCGACGTGCTTTTTGAGGCATTTTGTTCATTGTACAAACCAAAGCGACGGCCAGATTCATACAATGATAGTGGTGAAGTAATAAATGGCGAAAGTTGCAAAAGCTCTCAGTGCACTGCTTGTTGGGGCTAAGTTCACTGAAAAATGACATTGTAATGATGAAAGAATCAGAGAAAAAAATGACACCCCACTGCACAATATTATCCGTGTTGAAAATGTGTACCACCTTGTGTGATGGGCAGCGAAACCGTTTGTTTACTAACACTGGAAACGTGAAAAACGCAACATAGCAAGGTGCTGTTTTACAATATGGCACCCTTTCATGTGCATGTCTGGCGAGCTGCCGCATGTACTGGTGCATTAACACATGAACAAGGTAAGAGGTGGAGTTACTGTGCAAACCACGTGATGCTTTTACCATAATGTAGCGGTAAATTTTTCTGTTATCATAGCTGATATAACTTTCTTTTGAGCAAGTTGGTTGATCACATTGCGGCAACAACATAAGAAGCAATGATAGAATAGTAGGAGAAAACATAGCGAGAAGGCAGATTGAGAAGACAAGGTAGACGAGAGAGAAAGCCTTTAATGAGATCGAAGAGGCCAGGCCTGCTATTCGCATGACTTGGTGCTTTGAACGAGACGGGTTAATGAAATTGTGAAAAAAAAAACGTAGCTGAAAGAAAAATTACAAAATACAAACGCAAATGTAAAAGGACATCAATAGTAATGAACACAAACACGCACATATTCACACAGTGGCGTACCAACTATTTCTCGAGTGGGGGGAGTGCAAACCACTAACGATCTGACTCTCTCTCTCTACATTATATATATACACATATATATATATATATATATATATATATATATATATATATATATATATATATATATGTATAATGTAAAATACGTCACTTATTTTTATAATTCACAGACATATACCTATTTATCAGTCACACATGGTGAACATTGGGGGCCCGAAAGATTATTTGAACTTGCAATTATTTTTTTCAGCTACATAAAATCTCATGATTCTGCAGGGACAAAAGGCAATGTGTGCTTGACATAGGTCCCTGATCCCGCCCAGTAGCAGCAGTACAGCGCACATAAAGAATGCACATTACCCGCCGGGGTTGCTTGTGGCTATTGTGTTGAGCTGCTATGCACGAGGTCTCGGGATCGAATCCAGGCTACGGCGACCGCATTTCGATGGGGGCAAAATGCGACAACATCCATGCACTTAACTTTAGGTGCACGTTAAAGAACCCCAGGTGGTCCAAATTTCCGGAGTTCCTCACTACTACTTGCCTCATAATCAGATCGCGGTTTTGGCACGTGAAAACCCCATAATTTAATTTAAGATGGATGCACATTTGCTACAAACTATTTCAATAATTAAACGAGCAATTGTACAGTAATTATCTGCAACACTTCTAACTATACCAGGAACGTAAAAATGTTGTTGCACATTGCACTTACCATGACCCTCCTTCCTTTTCCGCGAAATATAAACCTATTGTAACCTTCGGCTATGTCGGTATACTAGGAAGCATAGCTGACATGGCGGCCATATCACACGCTCCAGCACTTGAATAAGAATTTTTTTAGAAAGGCTGTGTTTTATTCAACCGTATTTAACTCCGGACAGAGAGTTTTCAATGAGTGCAACGAATTTTCGCTAAATTTGGTCTTGGCGCCTTTTATAGTTCTAATGCAACTCACGCTTACACTATACAAATAAACCGAACATGATTAGGCCACTTGTTCTGCGATATGAGAACTATTGTCGGGATTATGACATTCCTAATTAAGTCCTCCAGGTTGCCAGAAAGCCACAACGATTGCCCCCGTGGTACGATTTCGCACAGTTATGTGACTGGGCATTAACACATCTAATAAAAAGAGACACCCCACGCGAACACATTTTACAAGAATTCCGCGCTCTTCAGGACAACAAATATCAAAATTACATGGAATTTTACACTGATGGCTCTAAAACAAAAGAACACGTGGGCGTGGCGGCCGTAACAGAAAATTCGGAAACAAGTATTCGATTACCAAATCATGCCTCTGTTTTCACTGCTGAAGTTTATGCTATATGGGCTGTAGTTAAAAAGATTATCACTGACAAACACGAAAATACAGTCATGTACACTGATTCTTTAGGTACACTAAAGGCTCTACATCTGAAATTTGAGTGTGAACCCCTGCTAGGGGATATTTTAAACATGGTGGTGCTCAACAAATACGGCAGATCAATTCGTTTCTGCTGAGTCCCAAGCCATGTTGGGATACCGGGTAATGAAACGGCTGATAGATATGCATCGATGGCAGCAAACAAAGGTGTAACAAAAGCAACACTTCCATATAAAGATAGTACCCGTACGATTAGGAAGGCCTTGACGTCCAAATGGCAACACCAATGGGACCATTGTGTAAGCAACAAGCTACATCTTACTAAACCCGTAATTGGTGAGTGAAAGTCGTGCAGTCACCAGCAATGGTTCTAGGAGGTGATCTTCTATCGACTTCGGATCGAACACACACATCTTATACACAATTTTCTCCTACGAAAAGAAAACTCGCCAACTTTTTACAGTGATACACATTCTTATGACATGTCCACACATCGAAACACAGAGACGGAAGCTTTTACACAACCTGTACAATTTACACATACCTTTACACCCTGCATATTACTAGCAGATGACCCACTAGTGCCATTTACTAACTTGTTCGACTTTTTATAGACAACTGGTTATTTACACCAACTATAATGCAACGCAGGCTTACCTCCTTTAACGTTGCATTTTTTATTGACTTGTGACTGGCGCAGCATGGTCTTAGTCGCCTTTGCGCCTTTAAACCCGAATTAATCAATCAATCATTTATAGTTCTACCAGGGAGGCGGACTAAATTCTGCCCCGCTCGTCAGACACGCTGATAACACTCTAGAGCGTTTGCATACGTAATTTATTGCGAAAACTCCAATTACCCATCTATTTTTAACTTGTCCTGCACGTCACCCATTACGTACTTGTAAAGAAGCTACCTCCTTTAGTTCAGTGAGAACACCAGGCGGACCTAACAGATCACACATGAAAAAAAGTATGCGGGTTCAATAATTATTCGTAACGCTTGTAAATAAGCCATTAACGTTAAAACTACGCGACACATTGCACTTATAATGCTGCCTATACCTTCAACGCATAGAATATCTGAAACGCAAAGTTCTCTTGGGACATAGGGAAACCTAGCTAATAATAGCAGCATACCTTCGAATGCTTGCTTACAAGTTTTTTAAAGCTGTATTTGATCAACACGCATTTACCATCGCATATAAACTTTGTGTACTGTTCCCCCTATGTTCGCAAAATTTGACCTCAGTTGTAGTTGTCATTACGCCAGCGCAGCCATCTTAGTTTTACACCGTTCGTAAGACAGGCTAATAACGCTATGGACCGCTTGCATACGTATTGTACTGGAAAAGGCGTTTTTAACCCACTCGTTTGGAATATTGCGAACACATTGGCCAGACCATGTTCCTCATTTTCCCCAGATATAAATAAGATGTCTTGTTTAGCTCACCGAGGACACCGGAGAAACAAACTAGGAATCTCGTATGAAGCACGAAAACACATGGAAAAACGAGGGTTTTGTAATTATCTGTGACACTTTAATTATTGTGACACAGAAAATGGCTTTCGTACCCAGGCTTGCTCGGTATTCTACACTTGAAGAGCTCTGCGTAATATTCCTTAAAGGCATAATTGATTTCTTCGGCATCTCTAGATATTTTCCCTTTGTATTCAACCTCAACTACTTCGCTTCTCCTCGCATACTTTTTCTCAGTTCCCAAAGCACGCTTTGTTGGTATTTCATCAGCCAAGATCTTTTCCGTTCGTGCACGAACAAGTGCGCCACGGTGTTTTTCCGTGTCGATAGCCTCAATTTTATTTTTTTTGCCTTATTTCTTCCATAAAGCTGCCTGGCGTTGCAGTTTCAGCATCCACCAATTCCTGAAGCATTCTTAAATGATATTTTTTTCTTGGCGCTCTTCAAAACGTATTGCTACTGCTCGCTCTATGACGTTCATTTTTACTTCTTTGAACCTTTCCCATCGCTCACCCCATCCTTTTTCCCAGTCATCATTTGCTTTAGCAATTTCTGTTCGCACACTTTCTAGAAATTGATCCTCCTTTAAGAGTTTCGTGTTTCATTTCCATGTTTCCCACTCCATTCTAGGTTTTGCGGTGATCTTTCTCCCTATTGTGAGGGGTACTAAAGAATGGTCGCTAAATGCAATGTTCAGTACCTTGTAATCATCACACAAAGTGGCAATTTCATGCGAAAGATAAGCTCTCTCTAACCTTGCATGGATATTGCCTTGAATATGAGTATAATGCCGATTATTGCCTCCATTCGCGTAATGTGCAATGTCCTCCAACAGGGCTCTTCCAATGGCCCCCACCTAAAGCTGCTCTTAAGAGGAAGCTTTAGCTCGGGCCCAACTCCGACGCGGCCTATTCAAATACGTGTAAAACGCAGAAACGCTTTTCTGAGATAACCCCTGGACAGACTTTAATGAAATGTGTTGCATTTGAGAGAGAAAGTTAAATTCTAGTTACTGTTGGCAGCAGAATTTCGATTTAGGGCCTGAATATGGTTAAAAGAATTTTCAAAAATTCGGAAGTTTGAAATATATCGAAGCACGAAGTTTACATATTAATAGCTCTGCATCAGGAACACATATCGTGATTCTGTAAACGGCGTCCTTTAGATCATTCAATGTAGACAAATTAAATATGTGAATTTATACTTTACGTGAACTCGTTATGTTTTGTACAGGGGTTCTGCAAAAGCCGCATTTCCATACTACACAATTTCTCGAGATTCATGTCTAACATATCAATTTTGTCCGCTTTAGATGTACTATTACAAGCAATCCACAGAATTGTGATATCATTTTTCATTGATGAGTTACGGAGTGGTAAACTTGATAGTTTCGCTTTTTGAAAATTTGCGATTTTCCCCAATTTGTTATAAAAAAATTACGGCCTAAATGAAAAATTTTAAACCAACAGTCACTAGATTTTAAGTTTTTCTTTTAAATGCAACATACCTCGCCAAATTTAGTGCAGTGGTTGCCGAGAAAAACGAATTCTGCTTTTACATGTATTTAGATAGGAGCACCCGAACTAAAGTTTCCTCTTAAGTTCTCTCGAAGCGTCATCCGCATAATACGCGTGGTGAATTCCGCTTGCTCGAAGCCCCTCACCTTCCAATCCTCTTGTCGTACTTCTTTCACTTCGCCATAGTGGTCGAAAGCCCTCTTCAATGCTTCCTCGGTAACGTGGAATGGAACCCAGTGCACTTTGAGTGTGATGTCTTGCTGTACAGGTTCAATGACGGCGCATAAGCGCCCTTTTACCTCCAGGCCACCCACTTTAACCAGCACTTCCTTCACCTCTGGAGTTTGTAGCTTGATGAGCCACACATGCGTCATTTGGAAGAGCCCAATACCGGTCACGTCTTTCAGTGCACCGAGTTCTTGCAGCGGGTCACGGAAATCTTCGAGGCGGTATGGTCTCCCGGCAACGGCAGTGTAAGAACAAACACTCCTTCATAGTTTGTCTGATGGCAAATTCGGTAGAAGATACCGATAGCCCGGTGGGGGCGACAGAATACCTGTTACCATGGCCAGACGCGGCCGCTGAAACCGCTCTTGCAGAGCTCGACATATTACGTGCGAACGCGTCCGTGTCCAGAGGCAGAGTGATCAGGCACTGGAGTTCCTCATAGGCGTCAGCTAAAGCGGTGTTTTATATGCATGAAGACGTAGACGCAGCGCAAGGCGCGAGCCAATCACAGGCGTCCCCTCCCTCCGAAGGAGGGAAAGGGTGTGATCGCGTGTATGCTCGCCTAGCGCCCGCCGTTTTCCGCCAGTTCAGAACGTACGGACGGAAAAATCCTTAATGAAGAAAGGACCTGCGAGGTTGCCAGCCAGGGATCAGGCCACCCGGACATTATGTGCGGTGAGACATAGCCTTTCCACCGTTGTCCGGGCCCGCTGGATTGCCCATAGTTGGTCGTGTAGTTCCCAGCTAGTCAGAGCGTTTAGCCATCGCTCCTCGAGAAGGTCCGGTTCTATGTTGTCCTCTACATATATTGCTCTGATCTCTGTGCATTTCCATAAGATGTGTGCCATGTCTGCGTGTTCGTGCATGCAGAACTTGCAGCTCGCGTCTGGGTATTGTCTGGAATTTACTCTGCTTAAGTTTGCTGGCTTTCGGAACGCTCTGGTTTGCAACCTTCTCCAATCTGTTTCTTGAGACCTGTCGAGTTGTTTGTGGGGTTGTGGGTATGCTTCTCACTGTTTCGTATAGTGTGTCAGTATGTCGTGGTACGTAACCAGTCTGTCCCTATCGTCTTGTATCGCTACTTCGTCGTCGTAGCCTCTTCCGTGTTCTCCATAGCCTCCGCAACAGTCCTCCCCCCTTTCCCGGGGCTTGTAGGGTGTTGGGCCGCCACTGTCCGAGCCGCGGTGGGTTAGTTCTCGCGCGGCTCGGTGGGCCTTCTCGTTGAAGATGGAAGGGGCGCTCGGGCATTCTGTGGTTACTTCTGCCATATGTGCGGGGATCCATTTGAGGTATTTGGGTGTGATATTGCCGTTCTTGGAGACTTGTGCTCTGCGGTTCAGGATGTTGGCTGCCTCGGTGGAGAATGAGCCCTTTGTGAAGTTCCTAATGGCCGTCTTGGAGTCACTGATTATTGCTCTGTATTGCTGCCGACCGTTGATTACAGCCAATGCGATTGCCGCTTCTTCCGCTGCCTCCGACGATCTGGTCCTTTCCTTTCACGGTGTTTCTTTTCGTGTCTACGACCGCCATTGCGAAGAGGGAAGTACCCTCGTCATTACCGACACCACCATTGTCGTCCCGGTTTCAGGGGTACCGCGCGGCGTCTACGAAGAGCACCCCTTCCCGCGCGCCGTGGTTTTTGAGGATCATTTTCGTGCGGCATTTTCTTCTCTCGACATTGTGCACGAAGTGCCTGTTCTTCGGGATATTTTCCGTGTTTATTGCGGCTCTGACGTCCGGGTGAATCTTGTCAGAGTTGTAGGACGATCTCACCGCTGCCATCCAGTTGTAAGGTTTGTGGTCGGGGTTGTAGGGATTAGACGTAGCAGGAACTATGTGGTAGCTGGCCCATGCCGTCGTCCAACTCACCCACGCTTAGGACGTGGTTGTAGGGAGGAACTTGCTCTCATCGAGAACTAGAAGTACTGGATTTATTTATATGAAAACAGAAGATACATTTCAACAGCCTAGCATGACTGCAAAAAGGAGCACGAAGCTCCCACCACGAAGCGCACAGCACACAGCAGACGAGCACAAAGCTCCAAGCACACCGCTTGTCGAGCACACAGCTGCTTAACAACACTCTGTCTTCCCTAGATCCCTAGGCGAGGGAAAACTGCTGTCCAACCTTCGTCCAATTGGACCGTCCACAGTCGTTGGAGGCGTAGTCGACCAGTCGACCCGCCTTTGAGGGGAAGGGCTCACACACTCACATACGCACTTTGGATTCACGGAACCCACCGAGTTGAGCGGGTCCTCGTAGCCAGGTTGTCACGCTTGACCCCAGCCAGCGCCTCTTAATTCCAGAGCTGACTTCTCCGGTAGCCACCAGGAGTGTCAGCAGACTGTGACGAATCCTGGGGCCCGAGGAAAAACGCACCGCAAAACACCCTTTTCCGAGAAGCTCTCTTGCTGCAAATAGACCATGAAGGCAACGGCGAATCAACCAACAATACACGGTCCGCCAAACGTGGCTTGACTTGCAGGTGCCGTCGACTCGGCGAAGGAGGCGCATGGTTGATTCACATTGCTGTGGTCTCCAGTTCTCCAAAGGAAGTGCATGGTCGGTTAGCGTTGTCGGCGTCGCTGCTTCTCTGAAGGACGCCACCCGCGCGGGTCGATCGAAACAACTGCAGCGGGCTGAGATAAGTCTGCAGAGCGGTACCCCTGTAGGCCTATCGTAGCAGCTACTCCATGGCCCGGAAAATCTCGACTGGCCAGTGCTGACAACCGCTGGGCAGGAAGAGAATGGCTGGCGAGCAAGAATACGGCATTGCTCACCGCAGCAACTGCGCCCTTGGAATGCCTTAAACCATCTCACAACAACCGGCACAGAAGAGTCGATCCCGGCAACACAATACCACTCAGCGTGCAAACGCCCGGAATCCCTGTTAATTCACCAGGCTTCCAATAAAAAGTTCAATGCAAGCCGCTCAACTGGGAACCCCAAATTTTGGCCCCAAGATTTTGTGCCGCCAAAGCGAGCGTTCACGTTTCCCCTGTGTTCAACCAAACCTGACCGTCGCGCTGCACAAGAGTAAAGGTTTACGCAGAAGTAAACCGAAGACTCTCAACCACCAATACCAATAACATAACTTAAGCAGCCTAACTTCACGAACAGCCTGTTCTTACCCTATCGCAGTGGCGTACTTATCGCACGTACTGGTGCCACTGAACACTCTCGTCAAGTCCACAGGTACGCAATCACAATGGCGCTAGCTTTGTGGTCCCTATTCAGAACGCGTACTTGCGTCGTATGCAAACGTTTCATCACGCTTACTCTCGTTTCTTTGTCTAGTCCAAACAGGACACGTACCCCAAACGAACAACTAAACTTGCGTAACTTACGCACTCCGCAGAACCCTTAAACAAATGCGTCTTCTAATAGCTAGTTCCACGCACGCTTACTAGAGAAGTCAGAACGCGGCCGCCCTCAACACACACGAGCGACCCCCAGTCATAAACATTCTGCTGCTTTACGTCCGCACAGGGCACGCGCTAATGGGACTAAGAACGCTCCTCAGCGCAAATTATGCACTTACTGAAAACCTACGCGCTTCAATTTAGAAAACTTCGAAAACTCTTCTAAAAATAAAGAAGATTAACTAATACTCACGCGCGTTACCATAGGCCTCTCACCGATAACCTTGACCTTCAGGTTACTCACAAAAAAAGCCTATCTACTTATTAATTAACACCTCGCAAAACTACAGCTTTACCTAAAACGCATCTTTCAAATCTCGGAGCTTCTCAAACCAAAACGTAAACACAGTTTATACCTTGCATATTGAAAGAAACTTTAGTCTTAAAGCGCGAAAATTTTCAAATGCTCAAAAAGAAAACAACACGTTTCACTTTTAAATTAAATTAAATTATGGGGTTTTACGTGCCAAAACCACTTTCTGATTATGAGGCACGCCGTAGCGGAGGACTCCGGAAATTTCGACCACCTGGGGTTCTTTAACGTGCACCTAAATCTAAGTACACGGGTGTTTTCTCCCACATCGAAATGCGGCCGCCGTAGCCGGGATTCGATCCTGCGACCTCGTGCTCAGCAGCCTAACACCATAGCCACTGAGCAACCACGGCGGGTCGTTTCACTTCTAAGGAAGTTGTCTTGGACTCCCGTTCCAAACGTTTACGACTGACTCATACTTTTGAGCCGTACTCGAGGTGGTCGCGGTTCGAACGCCATTCTGGCTATCAAGAAACAACAAAAGGGCTGATACACTATCAGCTCCTTCAAGACGTTACAGTCTCTTGCCAATTTGCGTCCTGGCGCCACGCTTTCATCACGAACTCGACTGACCGCATCGCGACTCCTTATCACCTCGTCTCGTCTTGCCACCTTGCGCTCCTACGCACTACATGCTGCACTCCGAAAAGAACGACGGAACGACGAGGAACATAACTGCTCCGTGCCCTTTGTCCGCGTAGAGCATGAATCTTGGTCTCTTTTTGACCGGTGGCTCGAACGTGCTTGATGCGCACACGTCGTCAACGACGACCGCACCTTTCTTTTCGCGTCCTGCCATTTTGCGTCTGTCGCCGTCTTTGGCTGCGCTACATTATTAACCGCATTCCGATCTTTACGGCGCTTTTTTCTACGGCACTTTTTCTTTGAACTCCCGTTCATGCCGCCTTCTCGTGCCTCCAGCTGGCCGCTACACGTATCGTCGGCCCGGATCGCTCTCCTACCCGCATAGTCTGAGCGATTTTCATTTAAATCAACTCTCTCTTTGCCTCGACTGGCGGACAGCTCAACCCACTCTGCAAAAATGCAGCAGTCTTTACTCGCGCTATGCTATTTGCACTCCTGAGAACTGCCCTTTACTGCATGGCCCAGCTCACGCTGTGCATCGGCACACAGCTCGTCGGTCCCGATCGCTGTCTCACCCGCACAGTCTTAATGATTCCTAACTAAATCATCCCACTCTTGGCTACCTAGACTGGCGGAAATCTGCACCGATCCCTGAACAATGCAGTTGTCTTCCCTTGAGATAAGCAGCTCGCAATCCTGCGAACTGCTCTCAACTGCATCGTCCAGCTGACACTTTACTGCGGCCCGCAGATATGACTCTACATGGGTATATGACTCTACATGGGTGCTCGCGTCTGTCGGGCCAGCAGTACTCTGTACTTCGTTAACAACCTCGTTCACATTACAAGCGACGCACACGTGCAGTGACTGTGCCAATTCATTCACAGCTGGCCTAGCTGTCTCTACCGTGCTCTGTTGGCACAGCACCACGTCGCTCTCACTACGGCCTTTAACGGCCTCTGTTGCCACAAGGCATCGTTAGCAGCTAGCTCTTTCCGTTCACCTATGAGTGTGCTGCTAATCTCACAGGTACTACTCAGTCTCTCGGCTTTCCACCAAAATCTGCTATTGACTTCCTCCCACTTTCGCTGCGTACTAGCTACAGAAGTTTCAGGCAGCCGTTGTCTTTGTGCGTTTAACTGCTGCAAATCTTGTATCTGTTTGTTCAATGAAGTCATTTCTTTTTCAAGCTCTTGCAGTTTTTGCTCACGTGTACTCTCGCGATCTTGACGTTCTCGCTCGCGCTCTTGGCGTTCTTGCCTAATTGATTCCTGTTCCCGTCTTTTGCTTAGAATTCGTTCACCTATTTGTTCGATGAATTTCAAATCATTGCCACTTTGAAGAATGGTCTTACGAATTTCTGCTTCCGTCAAGTCCTCCTCTACGTCTACCTCGAGCTCTTCACAGAACCACAACAGATCAGCTCTCGTCGTACACAATAGGACCACGCTCGCTACTTTAAGCTTTGGCTCTGCTGTCACACAATACTTGCTGCGATCCCCACGCAAATCAGAATACAAGTAAAAGACCCCCAGTGATTCAAATCTACAAACACAGAGAAATTGAAGCCTGGTATATCATACAGCCAAAACCAAACGTTTACCCACTCAAGCAGCACCATATCACCTGTCCTTCTCCGCCGTATCCAATCAGTTGTAAGAGGTGGTCAATCCCAAGTCGCCTTCAACTTGATCTGGATACCGGTCGGTCACCATGTCCCAAAGTCCGTGAGCTCTCATTGCTGTCTACGAGTTGAAGGCCGATCTCACCGCTGCCATCCAGTTGTCAGTGGTCAGTTGTCAGCTTATTGGGAGCAGTGAAAGAGACATTAACATCATATCTACTTGCAACTTTTTCAAGCCTGTGCGACACTGAAGCGTGCGACACACGCTAGGTAAGATATGCGCTGCCGTACAGAGGAAAAAGGAGCAGGTAAAAGGCAAAGAAAGAACAGATATTTGTCCAGTGAAGCACAATAAGAACAACAGTTTTACTGACTGTCGTATGGGTGTGGTTTATAAAATTCCCCTTAGCTGTGGCCATTTCTACGTAGGGCAAACGGGACGGTGCATCAATCAGAGGCTAATGGAACATAAAGGGTCGTTAACCTGTGGATCGCCTTCTAATCTTTCCCTACATTGCAAAGATTGTAACTGCACGCCAGAGTTAGATGAATGCGCGATAGTGTACAGGCATAAGAATGAAGATACGCGTCTTATGGTAGAGGCATGGCATATCTATAATGGTGGAAGTGCGTGCGTGAGTCAGCCTTTGATTACTTTACATAAGGAAGAGATTAATTGCCTTAACAGTTATCTCTCACGTAGACCGGCACATGTACCCGACTGACACGTGGTGATACTATTACTGAGCTTGCGCAGATGAGTTTTGTGTCTTCTTTCTTTTTTCGCCTCAGTGCTCCCTTCAGTTGACAGTCGGCGTTCGTGTTGTCCACTTCTCTACTCTTGTGTCCTGTCTGCACGCCTCACTTCTTTTTGCATAATGAATCCTTACCAACTATCTCAGCTTTCTGTCGTTCTACGCTTGCGAAGGTCGGCCATGAGTATAACGGCATGACGACGAATATATGAAGATGGCGCAGTAACGGCAATAGAAGGACGGTGATGAAACGGCGAAGACGGTGTGACGACTACGGCATGACGACAATGAAATGATCCCAAAATGATATGGTATAACGACGACAGCGTGACGACGACGACATTTTGACAACTGTATGATGAAGATGGCGTAACGACTACGGCATGACGAGAGTTGGATGGCGAAGTTAGAATGACGATGATGGAACGACTACGATGGCATCACAAGGACGATAAGAGAACGAATGCATGACGACGACAGTATGACGACCGCTCTATGATTACAATGGCATGACAATGATACGGGGGCAATGGGATGCCGATGAGGATATGATGGCGTGCCGAATATTTTATCACGACGACGGCATGACGAAGCTGGTGTGACGATGATGAAACGACCACGATGACATCACAATGATGGTATGGTGACTGTATGACGACAACGCAATGACGACGATGGCATGGCAGTGATATGTGGACAATAGGATGACGACGATGGCGTGACGACGACGACATGACGAGAGAGTCGGATGATGAAGCGGAATGATGACGATGCAACGAACGCGACGGCATCACAACCACAAGCACATATCTAGTGTGTGTGTTTGTGTGAAAACATTTATTGTAATGAGGTCCGGAGGCTCGACTTCTTAAGCCAAGGCGGGCCGCTCCCACGTTGTCACTGTCAGGCCAAGCCTTTCAGCGACATCATGGGCCCTCTGGACTGCCCTTAGTTGGTCCTGAAACAATGGGCTTTGAATCCTTATCTCCCACTGTGTCCATTCTTCAACGAGGTTGGGGAGAGTCGCGGGACACCCCGCCAGCATATGTCTGATTCCAATGATGCCATTACAATCGTTGCAGTCCATCTTAATCTCCCTCTCTGGATATATTTTATTAATGGTGTACGGTGTGGGATATGTACCCGTTTGCAATAAGCGCAGTGAGACTGCCTGAGCCCTGTTCAGTTTTGAATGTGGCAATTGGAATTGTCTGCGCCCTAAATAGTAATGTTTGGTTACGTCATTGTATGTTATTAAATGATCTCTAGATTCCCTGGCTTGATGGTGAACGGCTCGGTTGTCACTGTCACGGTTAGCAAGTCGTCGTGCCAAGTCATGAGCAACCTCATTGAGGTTTACCCGAGTCTCGTCCACTTTCCCCATATGCGCAGGAAACCATCGGATTTCAGTTCTCATAATCCCAATGTTTTCAAAAAGTTTAGCTGCCACTCCAGCTACGTAGCCTTTATCAAAACACTTTACAGCGGATTTCGAATCACTGTAAATGCAGGCCCACTTAATACTCCTGATGGCTAGAGCAATTGCCGCTTGTTCTGTCACCATGGGGTCCTTGGTAAAAATAGTGAGAGCGTCTTGCTCCTTCGCTTGATAATTTGACACAATGGCCGTATATGCTTCTTTACCTTTCACCCAGGCAGCATCAACTATAGCTGCCAATTGGTTCTGCTGCTCTAATTCCTGCAAGAGTACTTTAGCTCTTGCCTTTCTCCTTTCGACATTATATTCTGGATGCATGTTTCTGGGGAGAGGGTTGGTTCTGATCTTGTTCCTAACTTCAGTCCTTAGTTCTACTTCAGCCTCTATTGGGCACCTTGAAGTATTCAGTCCTGCACCTATTGCCTGTAATATGTTCCTGCCAGCTCGTGACTTTGCCAATCTTTCGTGTTGCGCTAGCTGTTGGGCCTCCGCGATTTCTTCCATTGTGTTGTGCACCCCTAGACTCATGTGTTTGTCGGTTGCAGCATTACTGGGTATCCCTAGGGCTACTTTAACGAGCTTCCTGAGCATCACATGTGGTTTGTTAAGTTCTGCCTGCTTCCATTTGAATAACCCAGCCACATAAGTGATGTGACGGGGAGCAAAGGTGTGTATTAGCCTCAAAGCGCTGTCTTCTCCTAAGCCTCTCTGTCTATTGGTAATTCTCCTTAGTAACCTTATGACTTCATCTGTTTTATTCGAGATATGTTGTATTATTCTATAGTTAGCATTGTTTTCGTCTATGTGATACCCAAGAACATTGATTTTTTTCAAATAGCCTGATTGTGGATCCTTCGCGAGCGTATAAGCACACTTTTGGCTCATCTTGCGGAATGTAACCTCTTGGTTTGCGACCTTTCCTGCGATGTTTAATGACTAAGAGTTCTGATTTGGCTGCCGAGCATTTCAACCCCATGTCTTTTAGTGTGTTCTCTACAACATATAAACTTTCCTGTAATCTGGTCTCTGTCTGCCCTACATTACCTTTGGCACTCCATATGGTTATGTCGTCGGCATATATCACATAATGTATACCCTCAATTTTCTCGAGATTTCTTGCAACCTTGGACATTGCTAAATTGAATAGCATGGGTGAGAGCACAGCCCCTTGTGGAGTGCTCCTATTTTCCAAATTCTTAGCTTCTGATTTAGGCTCACCCAGCATGAGTTGTGCAGTTCTATTTCTATGAAAGTCCTTAATCATGTTAAAAAGTATCTTACCTAAACCCATCTCCGAGAGAACGTCAAGTATTGCCTTATGATTTATACGTTCAAAAGCTTTTTCCACATCCAATCCCAAAAGAGCTTTCGTATGCGCTGGGCTGGCCTGTATAAGTTGGTGTTTGATCAGCAGCATAGCATCCTGAGTTGACAGCCCGGGACGAAAGCCGATCAAGTTGTATGGGAGGATGTCGTTCTGCGCAACGTACTTCGTGAGTCGATTTATAATTACATGTTCCATAACTTTGCCTAGACATGACGTTAAGGAAATAGGACGGAGGTTGTCCAGAGTGAGTTGTTTGCCTGGCTTTGGTATGAGGATAGTATTGGCCACCCTCCATTCCTCTGAGTATACCCCTTTCCTCCAACATTCATTGAAGTGTTCAGTTAGATAAGAAATTGATTCATCATCAAGATTTCTTAATATCTTGTTAGTTATTCCGTCAGGTCCAGCCGCCGATCTACCATTAAGACTGTGATGAGCCGCCCTCACTTCGCTCTCAGTGAAGTCCCGGTCAAGTTCTTCACATATGCCTCTCGTATATTCGGGGCTCTCGTGTCCTTAGTTTGGTTGTTTAAGTGGGAGATATTTGGCTGCGAGACTATCCATGCTTTCCTTCTCTATTTTATCTTGGCTTTCCTGATGAACCAGCTTAGCTATAGCTGTTCTCTTGCTTGTCCTTGTTTCATTCTCGTTGAGCAAGTGCTTGAGGAGGTTCCAGCTACCTCCATGTTTGAGTCTACCATCAGCCGAATTACAGATCTCATCCCACTGTTGCTTCACGAGGGTCTTCGAATGATCATCAATTTCTCTATTTAATTGCGCTATTTTTTTCCTTAGCCTTCTGTTAAGTCTCTGCGTTTTCCATCTCTGTAATATAGCCTGTTTGGCCTCAATCAGATGCGCCAGCCTGCTGTCCATAACTTCAATATTTTTCTCTGTCATGATTTCTTTAGTGGCCTCTTTGACGTCCTCTCTGAGCTGGATGACCCATGTCTGAAGGGGCTCCTACTCGGCATCTAGAGGCCCCACTTTCCTTCTGTTCGCCCTGATTTTTCTGAACTCATCACAATCAGTGAATTTGTAGATTCTAGTTTCCTGTCTCGGTATGCGTATGGTTATGTGTATGATGTAATGATCGCTGCCGAGGTCCAAGTTTGAATTTTCCCAATTGGCTCCTCTTGAATTGTTTACAAAAGTAAGATCAGGTGTGGAGTCCCTGCTTGTGGACGAGCCACAACGGTTGGGATACGCCGGATCAGTAATCAAGCATAACCACAGATCCATGACAAGACTCCATAGCTCCTCACCCTTCTTTGTGTTCCATGTGTATCCCCATGTGTGATACGGAGTATTAAAGTCCCCTCCAATAATGAGCGGGGAGTTTTTGGCAACCGAAAGCACCTTGTTGAAGAGTGCTCTAAACCTCTGTCTCATGTCGTTAGGACTGCTGTAAATATTCAAGCAGAAGATACTTTGAGTCTTACCTCTGTTCTTTTTAAGTATTATCTCAACTAGAATAAATTCAAACCTGGAATGTCTAAGGTGAATATCATTTTCAATGTATGGCAACTTTTTGTCAATGAGGGTCGCCAACCCCCTCCCCATTTTTTTGTCTCTACATATAACTTTGTACCCAGTAAGCATAATTTCGTCCGCTAAGGTTTCCTGCAGCATAATTACCTTTGGCCTGGCCTCAGATGATCTGATCACCTGTTGCAGTGCTGCTTTTTTGTATTGGAACCCACGACAATTCCATTGCCACACGTTAAATCCATGATTACTGTCCATTGTTATTAGGTGAGGCTGCCTTTCTATTACCCGCTATTTTCCTCTTTGTGATGGCCCCCGACAATCTAGGAATGGACTTTATACTATCCGCCTCCGATGGCAGATACTCATCGTCGTCATCCCCTCGCGCCTCCATTTTCCTAAGTCTTTTCTCCGCCGTTAACCTCCTTTTCCACAATTTGTCCACTTTAAAGCTGGTCGTTTCCACTGTTTCTCTTATCGCTTTAATTGCCTCTTTTATTTCACTGAGGGCTGAGAAGACTGAATCATCCTCGGAACTCACCGCTCTCTTTTTAGGGGCAGGGGAGCTGGATTCCCCTGGATCGTTGCTTTTGCTTACAGGTCTATCTCTACTCTAGCAGGGCTTGACTGCTCTTTTTTACGAAGCTCTTCTACCTGCCTGGTCAATTCTTCATTAGCTTTTCTTAAAGAAGTTACTTCTTTAATGAATTGCTCTATTCTGGCATCATTGTCATCACCCACAGCCACCGAGGCGCCCCCAGCAACCCTCGCCGTACCTTTCACTTTGTCAGCCCAGGTGGTTCCTGGTGTCTTCTCGCCAGGTATTGAGTCCCTTTGCACGAAGCGCACCTGCGCTTCCCTTGACTTGGAGCGCCTTCTCTCCCTGGATAGTGAACGATGCTTGGATCTGGTGCGACTCCTGGAGCGTGAGTGCTCCTTGTCCTCGGGGCGATGGTTGGGCGCCAGCTGTTGCGCCTCCGACTGCGCTCTTGTTGACGACCGAGTCCTGTTGCGCTCTCTTCGACGGAGTCGTACGACGTAAGGGACTAGAAATCTTTGCTTACAAAACTTGTCGCCGGTAGGGTGATCGCCTTCACAAAATTTACACCTAGGTACACACACATGTTCATCTCCTGGGTTGCGAGTTCCATATCCCCTGCACTGATCAAAGTCGGGTGTTGGACACACATCAGAGCGGTGCCCGACCCTTCCGCAGGTGAAGTAGACGTCGAACTGCTTCCTGTAAAGGTAGCATCTCACTAGTGTGGATCCATACCGGACAAAATTTGGCACGTTGAGTCCATCGAAGAGTACAATGACCGATCCCGACGTCTTGATGCGCTTAGCAGCCAGAGCAAGCGGGTTCAAGTCATGCACAATATTTCTTGTTATCATAGCTTGGGAATCTTTGATGTCCACTCTTCGGATGACGCCTTTGCATGTGGCATGTGGTGCCGCTTCGTATGCATTTACCTCGTATCAGGCACGTACCCAAGGGGGGGCCCGGGCCCCCCCCCCCCGAAATTAAGACACATACCTCGCCCTCCCCGCCCACGCCACCACTTCTCACACATTTTCCTAAAGCGCCGCCACATCAATATTGAAACTTGACAGCTATTCGGCGGTCAGAATTTTGTTGTATTTCTCACTCCTTTTGGATGGCCGTAGTTATCGGCATCTCCTGGAGTGTGAAGGCACGTTTACTCATCGATTTGGTGCCCACGCGTGTAACTCGAGATGTATTCAGTTGTCACCGTCTTTTCGACGGTCACGCGCATCGCTGTTGCTTCGTCAGTTCAACCTTCTTTGTTTAGACTGATCCAGGGACCACGAAAGAGATTCGGTTCGTGGTCACTTGGTCTGCATGCACGTGGAACGAGTTGCGGCCAGAGAAAACGCCAATTGCGTTTAACTTTTCCTTTTGCTTCATTATTTCCTCGAGTAACGGCTCGCCGCGGCGCTGACAGATCCTCGGAACCATATACCCCTGATATGGGTTAGATAAGGTGGAAAATAAAATAATGCGAGGCAGCGTCCATCATCAAACCCTGCAATAACCCTTTAACTCATAGGCAATCTGACTGTCACCCGTTAACTCGTCTGGTTTTTTCCTAATTGTAGAGCTCTTTTCGTGCAAAATTCCCAACTGGAAATAAGAATCACAAGGAGTTGAGAGTTTAAGCGATCTACTAAGGGAGAGAGCCAAGGCAAGAGCCAAACAGGAAGCAAAAACGACAATTAGCAAATTTAACTGTTGTTTATGAAAATATTTATGGATCAACTCATTTTTATTTAAAAAGGAGGTAGAACAGAAAAAGGAAGTGGAGAACAGTTCCATGTGTTCTGCGTGACGCTTCTACAGTTATCATTCGAGTAGCTTAACGTAGCCACTTCTCTGCTGTGCTTAACCTTCCGGGGTGGGCGTAGTACGTCTAGAATCGCAGCGTCCTGCTCACTGCGCGGGTGTACGGGACTGGCAGCCACGCATCGTTACGTAACTTCCCAAATAACAATACGAGTCGGTTGTGGCACTTAACTTGGTAGAGCAGTAAACGAGGGATCCAAAAGAACTGTGATTGTTCCGCAAATATATATTTCTATATAAATATTCCAGAGGTAATTCAAAAACGCTACTATAGTCGGAGGCAAGTTAAGTGTGCAGCGAAGCCCCGCTCATGCCCTCATAACCGCCAGCCACTGTTCCTCCGCGAGGCTGCAATAATTCATACTTCAAGCTTTTCCTGTTACCCAAATAAGGTGGTAACCACAAGAATGAAAATATAATTAAGGGGTAATTTTGTAACTTTTTCCTCGCTTATTATAGTGGAATGGCCCAAGCCTAATTCTTTATTGAACTGAAATGACATGCTTGAAATAACGACTATTTGTTGCCGAGTTTCACTTCAGTTGGCAGTGAAGTTTCATGAGTAAAGCGGGTTCAGCAGTGAAATGAACGGCACCGCAGACTTTTCAAGACTGAAATGTTCAGACTCCATACACTTTGCCCATGTCTGTTGCACATCTCATTGCTTCCGCCGATGAAAAGACTCTTCAAGAACAGCAGACGCTCCGGAGGAATCAAATACGACGCCACTTTGAAAAGGCCGCATGACGACGATTTTGTTTGCTTCTGTGATTGGCTGACGAAATAACACAACTCCGCGCGGTGGTTTGTGTGCATTGGTTGCCAACTGCTGTTTTTCTTAAGTTGTATTCTATTAAAGTACTCTTTATTTTACACTTTGGCTTCTTTACTTGTTCTTGGCAGTGTTCTTCCTGCGCTTCTTTCCTGCGCAAGTCCATTTGACGTAGTAGCCTGTTTGCAAGTAAAGGAGAGGTGTATCGCACAGGCGTACCTGTAAAATACACCTTATTTCATTTCTCTTTTGTGGGTTTACGCGTTTTTATGGTGACTGGTGGACGTTATTCACATTTGTATTAGTAAACGTACACCCCCCCCCTCATTTGCATAGAAGTTACCTTGGGTTGGCCCCCCCCCCCCCCGAAAAAAATCATGGGTACGTGCCTGCCTCGTATTCCGCTTCCATAATCTTGAAAGACTTGATTCTAACGTACTTCGCAGCATGTTCGGGCTTAGGTGTGCTGACTACGATGATATTTTTAGTGAAGTTTGGGCAGACATCTTCACGGGCCTCCTCTTCCGTTAGGCTGGGCGCCTCGATGACTGCGGAACCAATCGTGGTGGTGCTCACCTTGTTCAAATTGAGCCCTCCTCGAGGCCGTATAATGATCTTTCTGTGCTCCTCAGGAAGTTGAGGCATCCTCGACGCTTTGATAATCCGATTCTTAACCATTCCACCAACGGCGGTTTTCTTGATGTCATGCTCTCGCTGATTACGTGGCAATGTGCTCTCCTCATCCACAGCCTTTGCGGTAACTCGTGATCTTCGGCCAGCCACTACTTGCCAGCCGAAGTCGTCCTGAGCATTGTTTCCTTCATTTCCAGCAAAATCTTAATCTTCCATGTTTGTATCCGCCATGCCTGCGGGCAGGTGGGCTTACTAGGCCCAACAAAGGCCCTACTCACTAAGCTTAGCTCCGCTAAGCTCAAGTCGGGGTCTAGGAGCAGGAAACGTTCCGGAAAATTGTGAAAATACGAGCCCCACCTCGAATCTTGGTGTCAGTCGATTCGCCGTCGCTTCGCGGATCCAGTGGTATGCTTCTTTTCGTTGTACTCTCAAAATTGGCGAGCGGAGCATGGGGAAAAAACGGAGCCGATGCTTCCACGTCTGCACTGCTCGGCGCTATTTAGAAGTCAACTTTGTCCATTGGGCTTGCGTGAAAGTCATGAGGATGACGGCATGACGAGAGTCAGATGACGAAGCTGCAATGACAATGGTGGAATGACCACGACGGTATCATGACTACGCTATGACAACGAATGCATGGCGGCTGTACGACGACGATAGCGTGACGACGACGGCATGGCGAGAGTTGGATGCGAGGCTGGAATGACGATGACGCAACGACCACGATGGCTCAACATACAGTTACGGCGCGATCGATAGAAAAATGGCAATAAAAGTAACAAAAGTCCGCCGCGTTAGGATTAGCGCGGCGAGGCATCGCTCACCCGCCTCTTCTCGTCAGAAGCTTTTCCACGGACTTTGTGATGCATGGAATGTGATGTGGAAGGGGAGTTTTTAGTCCTCAAGTGCTTTACTATAGAGACTCCGTGTGGCAGCACGTTGCCGCCAGACGTTCTTCGGTGAGATTGAGAAATGCGGCCAATGCAAATGCGATCGACGTTCCAACGCTCGGGGCCGCGCCGACCATGCGGGTATTAAAAGCAAGATCATTCGAGAGGGCAGGATGCCTCCACTGCCCAATGAGGAGGCAAAGATCGTCGTGCCGCCCAGGGGAGGTCTGTGTACCAGCAAGGTGGGTCCCACCGCAGTCTCCGACGCCATATGGCAGGCTTCCGGGTTCAATTCGGCGACGCTGGTCACCGACACGATGTGCCCAACTTTTAACAAAATATAATGGTGATCAGCACACCCAACAGGGACAACGCTGCATGCTACGTCGACATCAAGGGCATCTCCGTCGCTGGTCAACGCTTTGAGGTGAGTGCTTACGAGGTCGCCCCCCACTTCACGTGCAAAGGCGTCATCCGAGGCGTCTCCCTCACCGACGGGCCCGCGGTGATCGACAAAAAACTCGTCAACCCGAGAAACCCCAAGGTGCTCGGCGCCAAAAGAATCAAGAACATCGGCACCGTGGTGGTCCTGTTTGAGGGGTACAGGGTGCCCATTTCTGTCTCGTACGGCGGCACTATCGTCAGGTGCACTTTATTTCGCAAGCAAATGGATGTGTGTTACAGCTGCGGTAGACTCGGGCACCGCGCCGACGTCTGCCCTTCGCCCAACGACGCCATGTGCAGGGGATGCGGAGAAGCAAACCTCGACGCTCCGCATAGGTGCGATCTCAAATGCAAGCTTGTGCGGAGGCGACCACCTTACGGCCGCCAAGGTGTGCAAGCGAAGATTTCAGACGCCGTACCTCGTCAGTCGCAGACGGGGGGAACGCTCCCGCGCCCTCAACGCTGAACATTTCTCGCCCATGGAGGGCGCGAATAAAGCCCGCCAAGCATCGCCTCAACGCCAAACCCGTCGCAGCTGCTCCCGGTCCAGAGTGAGATACAGGTCTCATAGCCGTTCCAGGAGCCGCACCAGGAGCCACTCCGTCTCCAGGGCCCAGTCCAGGTCGAGATCCCGGGTCTGATCCAGATCCAGATCCGGTTCCAGGGACCGCCCGGGTTCCAGAACCCAACCAGCATCCGGACCTCAGCCCGCCTCCACATGTTGCGGGAGGCAGCCAACCCTCGTTTGGGCCGGTCTGGCGCGTCCCAAGACCGGCGCCAATACCGGGACCGTTCCGGCACCTCGTAACGACCCACCCCCAGAGCAGCGCGTCCCAAGACCGGCGCCAATACCGGGGCCGTTCCGGCACCTCGTAACGACCCACCCCCAGAGCAGGCTAGGGACGCGGAAGTCATTCGCTTATGCAAAGAGAATGACGACCTCAAGAACACGATCAAGAGGCTAGTTAACGAAATGGCAGAGATCAGGAAACACGTTTCGAATGTGTCGGGTAACGTTGCGTCAGTCAGGGCCACCCAGACTCCAATCCCAGCTCTGGTAGACGGTACTGCGACGTCCTCCAAAGGCAGAGCAGTAGTGAAACAAACATGTGAATCGGGAGCGTTGTCCGCAGAAGTCAGCGAGATTAAGCAAACTCTCACTGCGCTTGCAGACGGCCTCAAACAGGTCACCACTAGCCTCAGTTTCCTCACCTATAGCAATCGCCAAATTGAGGTTGCGCTTGGTGACCCCAACAGGGGCCTCGAAGCTCTCGCAGATCGCATCGACGCTATTGAGACGCGAATGGCTTCACCTACCACCGTCGTACAACCGCTAACTGTTACCGTCATACTGAAGTAAGCTAGACTTCAGTATCGCACCAGCGCGGCGACAGGAGGTCCCAGTCTTTGCGCAGCCCTAACTGCCCCGTTAGCCGGTAATCCGTCAAGTCAGCCCAATAATGGATAGATCCAAAGAGAGTTTTCGCATTTGGCAGTGGAACCCCAGGGGGTATTATAACAAGAAAGCCCCTTTTAAGCAGTTTTTCAGGTCTTTCGCTGTCAAACCTCAGGTCATTGCTCTCCAGGAAACATTAGCCTCCACCGCCTCGCTCCAAGACTGCAGGGCAGTGTCGGGTTGTCCCAGGGGGCGAGGGAGTTGTACCTTGATCGATAAAAGGCTTACTCATCTAACCCACAACCTCAAGCTGGCGAGCGGTAGAATCGAATGTGTCATGGTTCAGATCCTGCTCGACGCGCCGCAGCGGAATCACCACAGAAACAGCATGTTTGTCCTCAACATTTATAGCAACCCCAGGGACTCGCACCAGCAGTTCAAGACCATCCTCAAGAAAGCGACCGACTCGGCCGGCTCTCGACCCTTGGTCGTCATCGGCGACTTCAACGCAGTGTACGTCACCCGTGGTTACGCCTACGACACTACCGAAGGGCGCAACCTGTGGCGATACGCCAACGAGATGGACCTCACTCTGGTCACTGATAAGGCTTTTCCCACACCTATCGGCAACTCCGTCACCCAGGACCCGACACCCGACCTCGCCTTGGTAAGGAACGTCGAGGATGTGGGCTGAGGGAACACCGCCATGGAATTTGGCAGCGACCACTACATTCTCGAGACCAACTTCAAGGTGGCTCGGAGTAGGGTCAGGGAATTCACGTTCGTCGATTGGGACCATTTTCGCAAGATTCCGGAAGAACCCGGGAGAGCCAGGGCCTCGAAGAATGATGCGAAGGCATCCGCAGTGACGCTTCCGCGGCCACCAAAAAATTGGAAACCGATCTCGACGTCGAGCGAATAGACAGCAGACTCGCACATCTGATCGAGGCCAAAAACGCCCTGCTCCGCCGATGGAAGGGTCAAAGGCTCAATTGCAGACTCCGAAAGAAGATCTCGGAACTCAACAAGGTCATCGATGACCACTGCAAAACACCATGCCAGCAGCAGTGGGACGAGATCTGCGAATCCATCGACGGACAGATGCGCAACGGCAAGTTCTGCGGTATGCTGAAGCACCTTCTCGACGCAAGCGGCTCGAAGTCAAATAAGAGGCATACGTTGGCCCGGGCCCTACGCGAAACCACCAGGTCTCACACGGTCGATGAACACGTCTCAAAACTCATACAGAATTACCTGACGGGGATCCGGCGACCCAACTCCCGAGGCGCTCCTCGCCCCGAGCTGGACGAAGACTTCTATTTTGTTGAGATCAGACAGGCCATCTTCGCGCTCAACCGCGAGTCTGCGCCGGGTCCGGACGGAGTCACCAACAGAATGTTGAGAAACCTCGACGACCCGTCGATCGTCGTTCTGACCGACAAGATCAACGAGTCTTGGAAGAGCGACGTTGTTCCTGCAGAATGGAAGACGGCCTGCACGGTGCTCCTTCCAAAGCCCGCCAAGGCGCCGAACATCGAGGACCTCAGGCCGATTTCTCTAACGTCATAAGTCGGCAAGGTCATGGAGCGCGTCGTCCTCAACAGGCTCAACGGGTACCTCGAAGACAGCCAGGTTTACACGTACATGATTGGCTTCCTCGCAGGACTCACGACGCAGGATGCCATGAAACTAATCAAGCATCAGACGTGGACCGCCGTTCCAGAGATGTCAAGGCTCTGCTCAGTCTGTACCTCGAGACGGCTTTCGACAACGTGCTCCACACCTTCATCGTCAAGACCAGTTAGTACCTGGGTCTCGGTTCCAGATTCTACAGCTACGCTAGCTATTTTCTAACGGACAGGAAGGCCAAGCTTCGCAATGGAGACTTCCGCTCCGGAGATGTGCCCCTCGGAGGACGGGGCACTCCTCAGGGTGCCGTCATCTCCCCCACACTGTTTAACATCTGTATGATTGGTCTTTCCGAGAGGTTGGTACGCGTCAAGGACGTCAAGCACACCATCTACGCCGACGGCATCACTATATGGTGCTCCGGCGGCTGCGAGGGCAGAGTCGAATAAGCCATGCAGGAGGCGATCGACGTGATCGAGGAGTATCGCCGCACCACCGGTCTTCGATGCTCTCCCGCCAAGTCTGAGCTTCTGCTTTACAGAAAAGAGATGGGAGGCAGACCCAAAGATTGGAAACCAGTCTGCGAAAGCAGCATCAGCCTTCGCACTTGTGACGGGTGGGGGTGATACTCAGGGTCGACGTCATTCGGGTCCTGGGCATGTTTGTAGAACTCCACGGTGGGAACGGAACGGCTCTACGCAAAATCATCGCAAGGACGGACAACACTTTCCGCCTCGTTCGCAGAATCGCAAACCGACACCGATGCATGAAGGAAAACAATCTCCTCAGGTTGATCAACGCCTTCGTACTATGCCACTTCACGTACACTGTTTCTATGCATAACTGGCTCAGAGCGGAGAGAGACAAGCTCAACGTTCTCATCCGCAAAGTGGTCAATAGGGTTCTCGGGCTACCCATCAGGACCCATACAGAGGATCACCTCAAGCTGGAGGTACGTAACACCGCCGAGGAGATTGCCGAAACCCAAGAACGCGCGCTACTCAACCGTCTGACCACCACAGCGGCAGGTAAACGCATCCTCGGAGAGCTGGGTTACCACCCTGCGGGATTCCCGATGGTCAGTACCCCGATCCCTAGGTGCATTCGAGACAAGCTCGAAGTGGCCCCCGTGCCCCGAAACGTCCATCACGTCCACAACGAGGGCAGACGCAAGGCCAGAGCAGCAGCGATCCTCAAACAGATCAAGCAACAAGCCATCAGAGCAAGCTTCGTCGACGTCGCGGAGTACAGAGATGGGAAGACATTTGCCGTCGTCGTGGTCGACTCTAGCGGCAAGATTTCCAACAGCGCCTCGATTAGCTCTGAAGTCGCCGAGCAAGCTGCCATCGCCCTCGCCCTGCTAGGTGGTCTTGGGTCCGAGATCTACAGCCATTCCAAAACGGCAGTTAGAGCTTTTCAGACGGGTTGCATCGCCGAGCAAGCTGGTCGTCTTCTTAGCGTCTCGAGTTCGTATGCTCTCACGCATTGTTCGATTCACTGGTTTCCCGCTCACGCAGGGACGGTCGAGGGTGCTCCTCCGAACTTCAATGAGTCTGCTCACCAGGATGCGCGCGACCTCACCGACCGCGCTTCCTTTGTAAAGAGCGCCGACTCCCCTCCCCCCTACGGCCTCACGGACGTTCCCGCTGCTCACAACGAGGTTATTAAATTCTTCTAAATGTCTAGAAGGGTCTTTCCACCCTCTCAGCCCAAGTTGAATAGGGCGCAAGCCAGTTCTCTTAGACTGTTACAGATCGGCACAAATCCATGTATGGCCGTTCTACACGAAGTTTACCCGACGTATATCGCGACGACGCCTGCGCGTCCTGCGGGCAGACCTCCACTCTAGCACACATGCTCTGGGAGTGCGGGTCGAGATACCCCAAGTTCACAAGGAGGAGTGGGACTCTCTTCTGCATAGCCCCGCTCTAGACAAGCAAATCCTGGCTGTCCGGCGTGCCCGCGACCGGGCCAGTGGGCTGGACGTGCCGGTCCCGACGTGGGACTAGCCGGGTGCTCTACTAGTTCCCGGGCCCCTCGCTGGACCTCCAATAAAGTTTTTTCAGTCACTTACGACCACGATGGCATCCCAACTACGAGCACCTACAAGTGGTCAAACTATTCACAGGGGCGGCGTGAAATGCGTGACGACGACGGCATAACGAGAGTCAGATGATGAAGCTGGAATGACGATGACAAAATGAGCACGACGGCAACACGACCACGAGCACATACCTAGTGGCCCAAGCTGGTAGACAACTTTGGCCACTGTTTCAGCCTAAGAGGATGGATAGATAGATAGATAGATAGATAGATAGATAGATAGATAGATAGATAGATAGATAGATAGATAGATAGATAGATAGATAGATAGATAGATAGATAGATAGATAGATAGATAGATAGATAGATAGATAGATAGATAGATAGGCTCTAAGTGCTTATCTAGTCATCATAAGAAGCCAACAAACAAAAACAGCAAGCACAGCATAGCGGAAATTGCATTTATTTTTTAACTGAATTAAAGAAATGACAAATTAACGGAAATGAAAGTGGATGAAAAACAACTGGCCGCAGGTGTGGCACGAGCCCACATCTTCGCATTACGCGTGTGATGCTCTACCAACTGAGCTATCTCGGTGCCGTTTTCCCATCCACTTTCTGGGGTATTTATGTTTATCTACTAGAACTGAACCTGTGAGTGTTAGCGCCACGCCTCACGGCCTTGACGGCGTGTGTGGAACATCCTTTTTTTTTTTTTGTCGCAGGCGTCACGTGTACGTGATCTTTTTGGGTGAAGGCAACTGGTTAATAAACCTACACAAGCAAACCTGAAAACAGCAGTGCTGCCAGATTCGAGGCCTTGCTATGTAAACACAGTAGGCAAAGAATGCTAATCACATTAAGCTATCCAGCGCCCCACAGTGCCTATAATAACATTATAGCGTTAAGGGCCCCGTGTCACAGAAAATCCAGTGTCGGCGACGGCGGAGTTTTCCGTGAGCGAAAATTTCCGTATATATTTATGTATATGTATATGCCACGCTTTGATGTATGACATGCGGTATATACGGGTTATATTGTCACACCATTTTATCGCTAAAGTTGCTCATACCTTGTCTTACATTCTTGACAAAGTTGTTACTCGGAATTTTGAGAATGACAGCCCACAAAGATCACAAAATAACACAAGCAGAGTTTTCGTTCTGAGGGTATATATGCGCCCTGTGACGCTATAAAGAGTTTTAGAATAGGGGCCCCAAAAGTTTTGGGAACCCAAAGAAATAGCGTCGAAGCCACTGCGCATGCGCGAGACGCAAGCTGCGTTTCGGTTTTGCGTTGGGAACGCTATTTCACCGATTTAGCGGGAGCCCAAATAGCGGCCCCAAAAGCTTTGCGTCCGCAAACATGGCGGCACGCGACGGCTCTAACCTAGCACCAAACTGGGTTCGATTCGTGGTAACGCGAGAAGTTCGCAAGCTAGGAGAAGTGACTGCGCTTATCGCTTTCTCTAAACTAGCGTGTGTTAAGAAGATTGATTCATTAGACGCCGCTGATCCCGAATTCGACTGTGGATTTTATGGCTCGTAGGCCTAACACGGCTAAGCTTGGCTGGTGAAGGCAAGTAAAGTTGGTTCGCCCAAAACTAAGCGCAACTAATTGTTTGCTGCTTACAGACTAACTTCTAAATTGTAATTGAACGCGAATACACGCAAGTCAAAATTACTATTCCTATCATAGAATGGTATACTTTATTTAATTATTTCTAATAGCTTTTCTTTGACGCCGTAGTGGCGCTGTCAGCGCTAGAGGCTATCCACAAACGCAAAGCCCTATTCTAAAACTCTTCACTCCTGCGTGCCCCAACGCTAACACCCGCAAAGCTCTTTGGGGCCCCAAACAATTGGGGCCCCTATTCTAAAACTCTCTATTACTTCTTGGTACGCTATATATATATATATATATATATATATATATATATAGTAGCTTGCGCCCGCTATTTTTAAAGCTCGATAATCAAGAAAAGAGGGCTAACTGGATAAAGAAAATCGTACTAGTGATGATGCATGCTGCAGTGTTTGGTGGAGAGAAAAAAACGTTTATTGAATATAAATAAGGAAGACACTTAACCTCTGTGGTGAATGTGGAACAAATATATATCAGACGCTGCTTTACTGAGGAGCGAAGCGGCGTGGGAGAGATTGTTCCGCATCGGCCGACGTGATCAGCAAGGGAGGTTTCTAAATTGCGGATTCACACAAACAACAATGAAAGTATGGGGGAGTTCAGCCACTGCTGTTGTCATATGGGTGAAGCGTCGCCAGTGACATCCTAAGATCGCGGGCGTGTGGCCCGCTTCATTTTTGTGTCTTCATTCCTTATTTCGCTTTAAAAACTATAACATTGTCACGGTATGGTTTCATTCGCTTTCAGTCACCGTCTGCTCGCTTATTTAAGCAAAGATCGCGTCCTTATATTTCCTTACTTTTTTTTGTAAGAACTGTTTGTCACTGTCGGCCGCCTTTGCTGATAATATATTGGCTATTAGGATTGACTGGCTTAGTATGCCTGAGCCTCTATAGAGAACAAACTGTTCTGTGGATACGAACCATGGTACTTGAATTTAGGTGGAACACTAACATTAAATTCCTGAAATCGACTAGCTGAAAACTTAAGAGCGCACTTAAAAACACAAGATAAAGAGTTCATCACAAAGTGATTGCAATTTATTATCACTTCTGTTACATCATATCTGGAAATATGGTAACAGAATACGTCACTATGAGAGTCTTTACAACCATATCGCGAATATGGTCATATTTCGTGGTATGATTAAGGGCATGTCCACTGAAGTGGACAAACCGGTAGACGCAAATCTTATATCGAAATCCAATTGATAGCGTCGGAGATTGGTTGGGAATCATTCGCTATTGCGTCCTGTCCGTTCCTAAATACAGCGATAATGACTCGTTCTAAACTAAAAATAAACATACGTAATGATTTGTCCCTTGATGCAACGCCGTCCGTAACCTCTACTTGGCGTCGCCAAAGTTCCAATGACGTGCGACTGCTTAAGGAACGCTCGCTCTCCGTGCTGAAGCAGTGTCTATGCCTCGCGCGCAAAATAAAAAAAAAAAGGAGGAGGCCATCTCGGTCACGAGCGATGACGTCGAAAAAGGAATTTAAAAAGTGAAGCGCGGCCGCTCCTTTCAATCATATCACGGCAGCTTATCTCGCCAGGGGATCCAAACGTTATCGTAAAGTCCTGGGTCTGACAAAGGATCTTGTGGGAGGTTTGAGGGAGGCGTGGACGCATCCTTGTAGCTTCTCAGCGTAGAGAGAAGGTTCTTCACCAACTGTTCAGAAAAAGAAATACAAAGAAGAACAACACACTAGCGTAAAGCTTCAAAGAAACACATGCATGCTGCTGCCGTATCCCACCAGAAAGTACAAAGCTTCGGCATGCAGTAAATGAAAATATCTAGTTCAATCTACAGTTCTTGCTATACTTTATTCTTTATCGCGTCTATTGACCTCTATAACATGAATTCTCGTATTCGAAGAAACAGTTTCTTTTAGTTAAAGTATGAAGTCTTTGTACGTGTGGTAAGGGTGTTCAAAATTACTCTGACACCATATATTGCTCCAGGGAGAAATTTATGGACTTGTCACGAAAACTGAAAAGAAGATGCCTGCTGCGATCAGATTGACGCTTGCATGTACATTGCCAAGTGATCGACTTCACCATGCTTTTGTCGTGTTCATGCAAATGCCCTAGATGTGATGTTTTATAACTTCCTGTGCATCACGCATGCATGGGAACGGTTGGTATCTGAACGTCTCACCTGGGGATGCTCGGCGGCGACGTCATTATACTCGCACGGGTCCTCGTCCAGGTCGAACAGGCAAGGCGCCACAGTGGGCCGGCACATGTTTGCGGAGTCCCGGACGCCGCAGTTGATGGGAGTGGCGCCGCCCAACGGGCCGCACGCCGGTTCCGAGCCCAAGCTCCTCAGCACCCGAGCCACAGGTGACGCCTTGCACTGTTCCAGGGGCTTGGTCGAGTTCCAGTCGACGTTGCCCACTATCGGGTACCACTGATCGTACTCTCCCCCTTCCGCGACGCCCTTTACGAGCTTGAAGCGGCCGTCGATGATGGCTGAGTAGTTGTCAATCGGGTCGATGTTCACCACGAGTTCCGTGCGCGGTGGCGGCAGCGGACTCGCGTCAACCACCAGCGCGTCCGCGTGGCTGACTCCGTCGATGTCGCCTAGGTCTGCCAGATCGCCTCCTGAGCAACGCGTGAGCGCCTCTTTATAGACCGTTTGTCTAGAGCATGATGTGCATGAGCATTAGCGGTGACAACAGGCAGGAATGAAACGCAAGGGTTCAGGCGCATACACGGGAGCGCTTGGCGAGTTGACAAGAACGATGCAACACGCACCTTAAAGAATGAGATACCACAGATTCGCTATTTGATGGAAATTTTCACATTGTCAAATGTTCATAGGTATAGCGACGTTCTTCAGCAAGCGCAACGCCCCCATACGGTTCTTTTAAAGAAGACTGTCTTCATTATAACTATGGTGCACGAGACAATCTTCAGTGGTCTGGACGCTTAGTCATAGCATCAGTGAGCATCAGAACTGCTTCATAAATTATTAATTTTCTTTTAGGCATACGTTCACTGACCCGCCAGCTGATACAGAGTGGGCAGCCAGTCGGCAATGTGGAACAGCTGCTCGTAGTCGCCGCCGGCTCGGACCTTGGGACCGAGCGCGTGGCTCCAGAGGAGGGCCGGCGCGCGCACGCCTCCTTCCCAAGGGCTATACTTCTGGCCCCGCAGCGGCCACGATTGCCCGTAGTTGGCGTTTGGACCCGCCACGTCGGCACCGTTGTCCGAACTGAAGGCCACCAAAGTGTTGCTCAGCATGCCCTTCTTCGCCAGGGCCTCGAACACCAGGCCCACGGACTCGTCCAGAGCCGAAACCATGCCTGCGAACGTGATGCAGCGACAGCCGATATGTCAAACAACTGTGGTCGCCTGTTGGCCTCGGATCAGTTGCTCGAAATTGGCAGAAGCTGAATCCAGATAAACATGGCGGGTGTGCACGGGTGCATGTGGCCGTGGGTAGCAAAGGCGAATAAGCGTGGCCGAATTCGCAAAATATTTCGTTCGTAAGAAGCGCTTGTCTCTGGGTGGCCGCCCTCTTAAATGATACGTCACAGTTCATGAACTGCTTTGTCAGCAGGGATGCAGCATCACATAAAAGAGAAAGTACCCCCGAAAGTGATCATTCGAGAATACGGCTGTTCATACGAGGAGCTAAATCACTGGTTGAGAGTATGTTGCCAATTCCTTCCAGCAAACAAAACTGTTTTACTAGACGTCCTTGCTTCAACCTGTGTAGTGGAACACGAACGAGCCTTATAGATAATTCTTACTCCCTGCCGCCCAATTGTTTATTCCCAAGATAAACGTATAGCTTTTTGTAAATTACTTTAAAAAAAACATAGAACATCTCTCTCGCACATTTTTTTTTTTTTAAATACGGTAGCATAATTAATATGCGTCACGACTGATAACACAGACAAGTAAAGTAGCCTGCAGGGACGCGATCGGAGTTGTTTGTTCGAAACAGCTTTAGTGCAGTTGCTGCAACGTCACAAAGTGGGTAGTCCGCAAACTTTGTGAGAACGGGAGGGAGAGAGCAGCCAATCGGCAAACGAGAACTTACCGAAAGCTTACGTGCCTCGTTTGTCGTCTGCTTGCAGACAATATACTACAAAACGAAATGTATCTCACCTCCTAACGAATAAAATGTTTATATAACAAATGTATTTTTTCTTCTCAAGCTTAAACACGTTCTCGTATAGTAATACCAGAGTCCTTCGTTCATGGCGCAGAACCCTAAGAAATTCTGGCTATATTTGGCTAATAAACAGAAAACCATTTCACAAATAAATATGTCAGATACCATTATTTCCGAATCGGAGGTATTGCGAAGGCATTTCACACTTTTTTCCAATCTGTTTTCACGAAACATTCCTCTAACGCCTAACTGGAACCGTATCCGCTGATAGTGTCCATGCCAGTGTTAACTATAAGTGAAGTAGGCATCATTTCTCTTTTAGGAAAATTAGATTTGAAGAAATCCCCGGCCCCTACGAAATTGCTAATTAATTTCTAAACCGTTATGCCAAATAGGTATCCAAATACCTGCACAAAATATTTATCACCTCCCTTGAAACAGCGACGTTACCACAAGATTAGCGCAATATGCTAAGATCATTCCAATTCCCAAACCAGGTTCGAAATTAGAATTAAATAACTACCGCCTTGTGTCATTAACAAGTGCTTGTTGCAAACTATTGGAACGCATAATTTTCAAGGCCATAATCTCCCATTTAGAAAGTATCAATCTGCTTTACAGCCGACAAATCGTATTTAGATCAGGTCTATCAACCGTAACCCAACTCGCTGAGCTGACGGGCGAAATATCTAATGCAGTAAACGATGGAGACCAAACAGACGCAGTATTCTTAGATTTTTCCAAGGCATTTGACGTCCTGCATCAAGATTTAATTACAAAACTCCCAGCCTTTGGTATTGACAGCAAAATAATTTAATGGATTTGCAGCTTTCTATTAAATCGAAAACAAAGCGTGGCCCTAGATAAACATGTCTCGCAGCAACTTAAAATTTACTCAGGGGTTCCGCAAGGGTCCGTTCTTGCTCCTATCTTATTCCTCATCTACGTCAATGATATCCAGTTCAATGCTCATGGAATGGTCCAAATGCGGCTTTTCGCCGATGATTGTGTAGTATACACAGTTGCACGTAACATAGGACACCAAATCGCACTAAACAATTCATTCAATCCATCCGTTCATGGTGCGACACATGGGGCATGAGTGTTAATGCGTTGAAAAAAAAATGCATCACATTTACTAACAAGAAAAATCCACTTCATTTCATGTATACTCTAGGAAACACCGTACTCGTCAAATTCAATCAGGTAAAATACTTGGGCCTTAATATCACGTCGAACCTTAACTGGAAACGTCACATCTCCTCCATATGTCAGACCGCTGAAAGTAAGCTGTCCTTCTTGGGAAGGAAGCTGTGCAATACTCCGCCGCACGTGAAATTAGCTGCCTACAAAACACTTATTAGACCATCATTTAAATATGCTGATTTAATCTGGAGCCCTTATCAAAAACACCTCATTGATAAAGCAGAGCGCATACAAAAACTGGCAATCAGATTCCCATATTCTGATTATTCAAGGCAATCCAGTGTCTCTGAACTATTATCGAAAGCACGTTCAGAACCACTGGCACAACGAAGACTAATCTCAAAACTTAAATTCATTTACCTTTTGTACCATGGCCACTTCAAAATCCCACGGTTACGTTACTTACTAGATCCGTTTTTACAGTTTTTACACTCATCAAGAACTAACCATACACTAAGGCAGTTCGTCAACTTCCAAGCCGCGTTATTATACATAAATATTCACGGTTTCCCTCCGCTATCTCTTACTGGAACGACTTACCTAACAGTGCTGTGTGTTGTAATATTGTGGGATCTTTTGTAACCAAAGTTAAAACAATTAATTTTTGTTCATGATTGCTGTTGTTTTACCTTTGTAACCATTCCAGCGAGGGCCATCAAAGCCTTCAGTATGTTCAAATTAAAAAAATACCAGAATACTTCCATGGAAGGACTCTGGTAATGCCTACGACTGCTACAATTTATAACTATTAGTTTCTCTTCGTGGGCAATAGGTGGCGTAGCGCACAGAGTAAAAAAAGGACGAGGAGAACAGTGGCGCACTTTTCAAGAGGCAACAACATTCCACTAGCTCGCTGGAACCCGATTATGGGGTCGAGTTAGTCGCACAACTAACGCACTGTTCGTTTCGACAAACGAAAGGGACGACGGAATTCGCTTTCTGCCACCTCTTCAAACGCATTTCGCACGTCCAACCGCTCTGCTTCCTCCTCGAGCAACGCCAACGCAACAACCGAAGCTCCCATTCCAAGCGCCATTTTCTCGAATTAGACTATGGATTGGATCCGAACGTGCGATTCCGTAGCCACAGCCGCCGTTTGGATCCAATCCAATCCCCCAGACGTGCCATGCGAAATCGGTCTCGTAGCGAGCGCACGACCGCTCGAACTGAACACCTCTTGTCGCGTTCTGCTCCTAGCAGACGACGTGCACGGTTTCAAAATGATTGACAGGCTCGAGCCTGCCGTCATTTTGACGTCACCAAAACGTGACCGCGCCCCGCGGCTGAGGACACCGGCGCGGCCTGGGCCAATCGCGCGCGGTGAAACTGAACGCCTGCTCCAAAGAACGACCTCCGATCTCGCCCCAGGATTGTGTTTACGGGCTATTTGTTGTGTTACGTTTCGCCTACGACGCGCGGTATAGCCGGCGCGGATGCAACGGACGCCGGGGCTTCGTTCAAAGCGGCGGACATTTTGGCCCGTTCAGCGCCGCCTATACGCCTCCCCGCTAAGCGCGTCCAGGCATGTTTCAATGCCACGTGTCTTCAAGTGTGCGTGTGTGTGTGTGTGCATGTTGGTGCCCACGCTTGTCAAAGCGCGGCAGCCGGGGAGAGGAGCTCCCCAAGTGTGAAGCGAGGAGGTCTGACCGGCGCCGGCCCGGCGGATGCGTCACTACACTCGTCTCAACGTGTCTCTCAGCCTGTCCGTGCCCCGCGTCACGTGCGCCTCTATCGAGGCGTTCCCTCTTGCCCTCAACTCCGAGAGGATAAAAGCAGCTGCCCCCGGACGCCAAGAGAGAGGCTCCGATTTCTTCCGTGGAGTTACGTGCTCTCCCGTCTCTCCACTTCGGTCGACCTGACCGCCCGCTCTTTTGCGATGCTAGAATTAACAAGTTGTTCTGTTACCAGTCGACTCATGCTTTGCCGGGACCTTCGGATGCTTCCAGTTGTGCCCCAGGCCGCCAGGCCAACGCTACCCTTGGGGCTTGCGACCCAGTTTGAACAACTCGTGCGAGCGGTGCGATTGCAATAACGGGAGTCAGCGCTGAGATTCCAACAGTTGGTGAATGATTTATTCTGGAAAAATAATTCAGCGGCGATTACGATACTTCCCATAATGCGAAATTTGAGGGCAGCTGTATACGTGTTTTGATTTCGCGATATATTGGCTGGCGCGGACAATCTGTCTCGTGCGCCACGTTGCAAACGGAGCGAAATGAGGCGGCGCACGGAACGCATGGGCGTGATTCACAGAAGCCACCGCAGACAGACCTCCGCTCATGCAGTGCTTTGTTTCCATACAGACGACGCGCGCTAGTCTGGCGCCCATCTCGTCTCGCTCATAAAAAAAATGAAAGCCGCGTCTTTCGCATCGCAACTGAATCCGACCTTTCAGTGATAACTAATCCACCTTTGTGCCTGTCATCTAGGCAAATCTCACAATTTCGTCCTATCTCACAGCTAACCAGTTAAACGATCTTCGTTCAAATCATCAACGATCTGTCTTGCATTTGAATGCGTACAGTCTGCGCAAGTACCTCGAGGAATTTTCTTATCTCCTGTCTGCGTTCACCTTCCCATTTTCAGTCATCGGAGTATCTGAAACTTGGTTGAGTGACTACGATAAACACCTTTTCTGTTTTTCTAATTTTGTTGCTGAATACTCCTATCGTCCGTTCAGCAACCATGGCGGCGCAGTGCTATATATCTATTCTGATATTACATACAACCGAAGGAATGATCTTGTGCTTAACGTAACTATAATTGTGAAGACGTTTGGATTGAACTTAAAAATGACTTCCTCAACATAGATAAGAAAGACCTAATAATTGGTTGCATATATCTTCACCCTCTTCATCAGCAATAGACTTATGTGCTGCTCTCCATAATGTTATGGGAATGATAGCAAATGAAAACAAAAATGTAATAATTATAGGCGGCATCAACATTAACCTCGCTGACAGTACGTCAACTAATGCTTTACATTATTCTGATTGTTTTAACAGATTCGGCTCTGAATGTTTAGTTAGGATACCGACACGATGTGCTAACCACCCCATAGGTACATTAATTGACCGTGCATTATCAAATTTGGCATATCAACCAGACGCAGGTGTTCTAATGACCGACATAACTGATCACTATCCTATATTTTTAAACTTTCACTATACTCATGGCTCCGGAAAAATCACGTACACGAAGTTTATATTAGACAAGCAATCATTCATTTAAGCCGTGTCGAATCTTGACTGGTCCCCTATCTTTTCTACAAATGATCCACAAAAATCATTTGCACTGGTTATCTCTATGCTTAAGTCAGCTGTTTTGGTCATCATACCCATCAAGTCAAATGCAAAAAGAAATTCGCGTCGCCTCAGATTCCATGGGTAACAGATAATCTTTTGTGAGCAAAAAGGATAATACTTACAAGAAAATCGAGCGACTACCATTTAACAAGAACTTAGCCATTCGGTACGAGAAGTTTTCTAACCAGCTTTCTGCCAAATTGAAAAAAGCAAAAAAAAAAACATCGTGCGAAAGGAACATTTTGTAATGCGGTAAAAAACGTAAAAAAGAAATGGGAAATTCTGAACTCCTTCTTAAATAGGGCAAATAATCGCGAAACTATAACAGAAATTACTCATCAGGGCAAGGCGTACAAAACCGTCAAAGAAATAGCCTGATGCGTTCGCTGATTTCTTCTTTAGCAGAGAACTACCAGACGCCTGCGCACCACAATCCCGTACCCCAGTGCCTGCCACAGTCTCTATTTCCAACTACCATCCCAGGAAGTTCTAAACATTATAAACAACATGAAAATAATTGACACCGGCATCGATAAGTTAAACCCTTCCCATACAAAATTAATTGCACCCTTAATAACTGATATCCTTGCAAACACAATCAACATCATGTTTAAATCAGGCAGTTTCCCACAGGAACTTAAACAAGGCAAGATCACCTCAATTTTTAAGAAAGGTGACCGCTCTTTTATCTCCGATTATCGCCCCATCTGTCTACTACCCTTTTTTTTTTACCAAGGTAACTGAAAAGCCTATAGAAGAACGCTTAACTAATTACCTCACAAAATTTGAGATTCTTTCACCATTCCAATACGGCTTTCGCCCGGGTTAATCGACCAAACTTGTTCTTGTTGAGCTGACCGATCAACTAAAACTCGCTATCGATGAAGGCACTCATGCAGCTTCAGTATTTGTAGATTTAAGTAAAGCGTTTGAGAAAATAAATCATCGCATCTTATTTCATAAGCTTGAATCATTAGGAATCACCTGCCAAGCACTTTTCTTACTGCAAAACTACTTAACAGACAGAATGCACGTAGTAGCTATTTCAAGGCGTTCATTCTAAAACCATGTTCACTAATACTGGCGCGCCCCAGGGTTTCATATTGGGTCCGCTTTTATTTTTATTAAATGTCAATGATCTGCCGAACTGCCTCTCTTCTTCGAAATGTATGCTTTATGCAGATGGTACTACTATCATTAACTCCGATAAATACCTTACAACTTTACTATCTAACCTTAATGGCGATTTACACAGCCTGCTGGAGTGGTGCCATACTAACCAGCTACAGATAAACTTGTCGAAAACAAAATTTGTTGTATTCACTTCCCACCAACGAACACTTCACTCCATTCCTCCTATTTTTCATGGCGCCAGTCCTACCCCTGCATGTTTTTCCTGTACTTATCTTGGTATAGAAGTAGACGGAAATCTTAAATTTATTGAACAAATAATCAAACTAAAACAGAACATTACCTACGACATCAGGGTACTTCTAAATGCACGAAACATATTTAACCATCAAATATTACTATCCTTATACTTTTCATTTATTTATTCCCACATTAACTACTGTGTTACTTGTTGGAGAAACACTTACGTAACCCATTTAAACTCATTTCAAGTCCTACAGAATCAGGCTATTAGGATAATTACATTCAGCCCATACAACCACAACGCCTCATATCTTTTACGAACTAATCACATTCTTTCAGTCACACAACTCGTTAAATATAACTTAGGTACCTTTTTGTTCCGTCAAATTAATTACACATGACGCGATAGCGTGATACCACAATCTCTCTAATAAATACTAATATTACCAGATTTACAATAACATAGGAACTTCATTTTACCCAAAATACATACTGATTATGGCAAGCAGAGCCTCCATTTTTCATCTATCGCATTCTGGAACACACTACCATTAGATATAAAAACACTTAAAATTATCAACCCAACAAATTCACGAATTCAAGAAACAGCTAAAAGAATACATTCTGTCGAATACTGATGCTTAGTTCATAATCACAACCATTCTTTCAATGTGTATTCATTTCATTTGCATTGTTATACTATTTGGTTTCTGTTTGATGTCCTTGCCATGCATATATATACGAGTTCGCACATTATGCTGTGTACGTCATGTCATTTACGCTGTTAATTTATTAGTGGTCAACGAGATTATGCTACAGTGCTTTTTTAGATTACTTATTTATCCACATTTAATTCTTCAATTATGCTATTCATACTAAAACCTGTAATTCTTCCTTGTTAACGATTTGTTGAAACTGCTGTAATCTGTGTTTTATTACGTTTAGTTTGCAAAGGAGGTCCCATTGTAGTCTTTGACTTCGGGACCTCCTTCTGTATATTAACATCTTGTAACCTTTCTAATCATCACAATAAGATCGATTGTGATTCTGAAAGCCCGTCTTGCGCGGCACTATAGTGTATAGAATAGGGTAGCTGCACTACGCTTTTCTTCTCACGCTTTCGCCATGCACTCCTCCTCCGCTTTGCACCTCATGGTACCGCTAGCTGCAACTTCCTCCTCCGCTTTCCTCCTCGCGCTCTCTTCGCTATCACCGTCTTTCATCTTCCGCTGCGCTCCGCGTTCACTTTCACCCTTCGCTGTGTTCGTTCACTCAGTTACGAGGGACAACACCTACGCTCGCCGCAGGAACGGGAGCCTAAGAGCTGCGCTCTAAAAAAGCAGCGCGAAGACTGGACGCAGATGGCAAGAAGGAGCAGGCTGAAAGAAGCGCTGACACAGTGATAGCGCTCTTTAAATCCGCGTAGAAACGGTGATAATAGTTGGGTGAATATAATTTATTGTCCGTGTGTAAGAACGCATGCACTGTCAGAAAAGAAAAAGCCGTTTGTCGGGCATTTAATGGTTTGTTCGCTGCCGCAGCGTTTCCTATAGTGCAGTTGTAATACTAAAAATAGTCCAAGAGCATTTGTCGGGAACGGCTGCAATTGCGTTTCAAAGCGGGAAATACATTCGCCGTGTGCCTCGCTCGAACCGTCCCATCGACAAAGACGGCAATACCACAACGTGGGCGCGAGATATTTGCCGCGAATGGACAGAGACTTCGCACTTTGTTAGGCAAGTTACGTCCAAATCACGGGGCGCCGTTGATAGGATGTGGTGTGCACTCGTGGATGGAGTTCTCGTGTCAAAGGTTCTGTATGGCATGACATACCAATGCCTCACTAAAGGAAATCTCCTCACGCTCGAATGGCTGAACATGCAAGCGCTACGTACTCTAACAGGCCTGCCCACCTACACAGACCTTGCTGCGGAAGGTGAGGCGCAGGTAAACATACTGGAAAAATGCGGTGAAGCTCACAGAGCTGCGCAGATATTACCCCTCGAAGCAACCAAGCCAAGACGTTCCTCCATAGGAGATGGCCGACCTTGTGAGCCACTAGCTAGTACCACGTAACATGGCCAAAACAATGTCGCCCGAATAACAGGGGCAGCGGCACGGCATGAGGTAGACATTGAAGATCACGACACCGCGATCTCCATCTATTACATACGCGGACGCTGCAGTGTAGAGCGACAAATTAGGCATCGCCAGCTGTACCGCCGCCAAACGAATACTATACGTTCTCTACTATGTAATTAGCAAGCACGTCACCTCGCGTGAAGCTGAATTCCGCACCAATCTATCGGCCATGATCGCGGCCGCGAAAAATGCAGACCGCGAGACGAAGTTTATTCACATATATTCGGACTCTCAAGATGCTGTCCACGCCTGTGGGTCGTACTACTCTCGTGGTCGCATGGTTGGACGTATTCACACCAAAACACGAGAGCTCTAGAAAAGCGGAGTCAAAGTCACCCTACAATGGATACCCGGCCATGCCGACACTCAGGACAATGAACGGGCCCATGAGGCTGCGCGGGAGGTTATAGGGTCTATCCCCGGACAAGGCTCTGATCCTGGTTCGAATCATCCAATAACAACCTCTGCTGATGATCCGGACAACGAATACGACCACGAAGAAGCCAAGCCTGTACGCACAGTGCACTGGAAAGCGGCCCTGCGTGCCCTCCTCCCGGAGGACAAGAATCCTATCCCGCACGGTTACGGACTTTTGGCAACAACATGCCTAAGGAGAGTGAGCGTCGACACCACCCTCACGCCCACACGCTTGGCTCTATTTTCCGCACCTGCACGCCAGCATGCGGACGCGTCTATTAGCGTCTTCCTCGACGACAGCACAACTGACTAACCTGTTGAATGGCTCATGGCAGCCCAGCGGGCGATGCACAAGATGCCACAGCCCGACGCCGGCCGACACTAAACGTAGTGTGGATATGTCTGGGTTCTATATGTCCGCTCGCCTTAAGGCCATCCACATTTAAAGAGTTGACGCGACCCGTTGGAGACAACACTCAGCGCTAGCGGATCTACATTCCTTGCGTACCTTGGTGACACGAGCATCGTGGCCCAATTGTATGCGGGGCCAAGACTGCTCCAGCCTCGTCAACCCTTGATGACGATGGTCAAGAAGGAAGGATAATATGCTTTAATAAATACGTTTCAACAACAACGCTCGAACCGACGACCTGCCGGGTCAACGTGTCTCTGGAAGCTTCCTTCAACATGTCAGCAACCGCCGCCTTCAAGGCCTGTCAAGCACTGTCAAGGCCTGGCTCCTCTAATTTCTACAAGGAACCAACAACCTACGACTTCTGCGGAAATAACATCGACCCATGCTTCCAGATTGCCTCGTGACTTCATCGTAGGCCTGTACGAAGGTGCTACGCCATGGGCGGAGTACTGCGAAAGTTTACCTCTCTGGTTGGCCGGGACAAGGTTGTTGGATTACCTGGTCTAGGAACATAGGGAAAACGTTTGTTGTAAAAAGACCTTCAGTGGGTCTGAGAATGCTCTGACAACAAGGTGCTTTGATCACCATGCAGCTGCGTGCTTCAATTCAGTCATGTAGACTGCTCGTATTATCTGAGAAGTCCACATGTATATCTGAGCAGTCTAAATAACTGGATCGAAGCACACATTATACTAGGGCTATACTATGATAGCCTCATTATAATCCTGCAAATATGTGGGCTCTAATGCTTACTGTACAAGTGTAAATAAACTTGTTTCTGTAACTTCAACCTCCCGACCTCGACAAGTCACCAGCAAGCAACTCGACGATTGAGACAGACGACGCGGCGCGGTCCGCTTTTAGCTAGTCTGACGCCCCGCAAGCGCAGGCTCTTATGATTGGGGCTCAATGCCATCGCTCGTAACCCGTTGTCAAGATTGGAGTCCGGCATGAATTAAAAGGTAGCTGGCCCATGCCGTCGTCCAACTTATCCACGCTGAAGACATTGATGAAGGGAAGGACTGCTTCTCATCGAGAACGAGGAATATGGGTTTATTTACAGTATCTACATCAGTCTAGCATAACTGCGAGAGAAAGTACATCAGTCTAACATGACTGCTTGAGAGAGAGTGTCCTGAGCAGCCGCACAACAGCGGTTTTTAAACACTTCGTGTTCCCTAGATCCCCAGGTGAGGCAAAACGTTCGACGTCATCGTAAACAAGCCGCCTCTCCGCGGGACGGTTTACACACACACACGTACGCACTTTCACTGCACTCGGAGCTGACCTTCGCAACGCGGCCGTCGTGTTGTCCATTGTCCTGCGTCCCCGTAGCCAGGTGGTCACGCCCGACCCCAGCCAGCGCCTCTAAATTCCAGAGCGGACCTTGCACAGTGGCCTCCGCCGCTGCCCATTGTCTGGCGTCTTGGTCGGCGCGTGGGAAGGGGTCTCAGTCGACGTTCCCGCGGGCTCAGTAACAATAGTTGGTCCGTCGAGCCCGTTTATTCACAATGGCGACGAGGCTAGAGCGTAACGGTGGCGTTCCGAGACAAGGTTGCCGCTGCTGTCGCAACTGGCTGGCAAAACTTGCATCTCAGCGGGCCGTTCTTAACAAGGCCTGCTGCTCCGTTTTGAGGCGCTCCGGCGGCTAGCCCCACTCCGAACCACGAACGCACAACCAGAATCCTGGCACTGCGTACAGTCTCCTGTATCTATATGGCAATCGGGTGTCTATCGCGCTGCAGGCACAGCCAGTACGGCACGTTAGGGGCTGGGCACTGTGTTTTTCTTTTCTCCATAGATACCGTATGTACGTACTATCGTGAGCAATATGAGCAGGAACTCAGGAGCACGTGTCAGATAGACTCGAACCCTGCTATGGGCGATACGCGGCGACCACCGTCAAAATCAAAGTGGAAAGGAGGACGCTGTTTAATAACTGTTGGCACTCCCACCATGCGCCTCTTTGTACAAAGTGCGTAACTTCGCATCGCCAGCACACATTGATAAACCTGTTTGATAGTGCGGTTACTGACAACTTTTTGCACTGAAGCGTGGCAAATAGTAGCACTGTTTTGAAGCATAAAGATTCGAGAGCTACTTCCCTGGGAAATCTGTCCGTCTGTCTGGAACACGTGACACGATGCACTCCATAAGATATGCATGGGGTCCTATGGAGGTATATGAAAATACCTTACGCTAAACGCAGGAACGGGCGCCTAAGAGCTGCGCTCTAAAAAAAAAAGACTGGGAAAAAAATTACCCGTTGTAAGTCACTGCGCACGTCACCACCTTATCGTCCATCGGCGGCCAGTGAAATGCCGTAAGCTGCCGTTTTCGACAAACGCAGGCGCGGTGGGAGTGCCAACAGTTAGCGGGAAAACAGAGGGAAAATGGGGGCCATTTCCCCTCTGTTTTCGACAGCCCCATCCGCGTATCGCTTTAACTCGGTTTCGAGGCTCTTTGGCATGGGTCGCGTGTTCCCGCTCATATTGCTCACGATAGTACATGTTCGCCCGCGGCTAAGATACCGAATTGGAAAGGTGCTCAGCTTTATTGATCAGTGGTGAGGGGGGACACGCGTAATTGGTCATTGCGAATCGGTGACGTCGCGACACGTGATGCGTCGTTGACACTTTAAATCGATAATCGGTCCGTCGAATGTGTTAGGACTAACAGCAGATGCGCACCTGCAACCTAACACTGTAAGAGGTACCTCTAAGGAAAAGATGTATAGGCGAGCCTACCGTCGTACATGTTTATCTCTCACCTGCGTACTTCATCCGTTCCGGAGACCCGATGTCTCGGTACTGCTCGACGTACTTGTCAGGCACTTGCAAAGGATCTTGGGGACTGGCCGAGTGGGGAGCTAGGTGTGCCAGGTACAAAAACAAAGGCTGTGAAACAACGTTGGGAAGCAGCACCCGTTAAGGCAGAGCTAAGGACTGTAGGCAGTAGCCTATGTAAAGCATTGGAGACTCTTATCCACGTTCTTTTTTCTTGCTTTTGATAATTTTAACGTTATGTTTTGCTGCTACACCAGATGAATTCTATGTTACCTTGTCTTCTGGATGATTTTCGATAACTTCCAAGGCTTCCATAGTTAAGAGCTCAGTGACGTATCTTCCACTATCGTTCCTGGCTAGGAAGAAATTTCTTCTCATGTCCAGTCCTGGCGACTGGGTTGACTGAAAAAGAGAACAGTTGTGATTAATAAGGTACGCTTAACAATTTACCGTCCTCACTATTAGTTATGGTAACATTTTTATTGTGGATCAAGTCGCTCGAGCACGTACTGCAGAAATGCAGTAATTGGGAAAAATTAAATTGATAACCTTTAATGTCATGATGCTCAATATTTGAAAAATTTTTTACCATCTAAAAACCCATTTTAAATCTTTTTTCCTGCTTTTTATTTTTTCTTTGCTATACCGCCCTTCACACTTATGAACTGGCAAATATCCTACTTTATTCTATGTACAGCTTGCTTATTGGACTACGTTAGTATTATATCGTTCAATATCCCTGCGTCGCAGTTGCAAATTATGCCGGCTGGTAGAACAGATATATTTGAGTCATACTTATTGATAAAAATGTAAAATACTAAACTTTATCATTTCTCAGCTCGCTTGGATGACATTTGCCGAACCGTAATTATAATATTGCATTTAGAAGGCAGACGTGAAATATTTTTCTTTAAGGTAAAAATTTTGCTGAAAGATGGTGACATACGGATCCACCAGAATGTCAGTATATATGAGGCAATTAATTCCAGTATATATAGAAACATCGCAAGGTGCATTTCGTGTCTCTGGAAGGCACTGCTACTGAATAATGGCACGTGGTACTCTGAAAGAAGTTTGCATGCCCAACACGAGTTCCGCAGGTGAGTCTTAATTATGGAGCTTGTCAATCGGCTACTGAAATTGCAGTAAAGCTCAGCCTGGTTTTTTGCATCTTCGTTCGTTTTCTTGTAGAACAGAAGGAATTTGCATATTATCGCGCACTGAGTGAGACAAAGATTGATTTGCAGAGAAAATGAAAGCCTGCTGCTGACCACACCGTAACTGTCTAGCGCACGGCTGACACCCGAACATCGGTCAGCAGTGTGAGGCAAGGAGGAGGAGGACGGAGGGAAGGATGACAGCTAGCGACAAAAAGGAAGAGAGTACTTGCCGTTGATAGCTATGCTGGCATAAGATCTGATCAGCAAACGATAGATGCGCTCGCATAAATCGCGGAACGCTACCCATCTCGCTGGGGTGAGAATCTTGCTATCTCACGTACATTAGGCGCGTCATCAATTCTGAACAATCAATGAACCTGGCCACATATGGCAATGGAAACAAATATGTTGCTCACGATAACTGACTTTATAACCATCCGTGCGTCTTATAAGACGGCAGACTGATAATTAATGTGCTGTCCCCAAGCATTCCAAGCGCACCGAAAGAGCAGAAATGGAGAAAAGGGGGAATAACGCGAAACAACCTTTTCTTTAGCGTGATCTTCAGCGCTGCATTAGCGCCTTGCTGGAAAGAGCGCGGACGCTGCGTTAGCCGACGTCTTTGGAGATATATTTTGTGTCAAGGAGGAACGATCATCAACGAAAGATTTGACCCAGGCAGCGCGTAAAACGAAGCGTATCCGAACTGTTCCCGCTCAGCGCGAAGGCCCACGGCAGAAACTAGTGCTGTAGAGACTCTTTTTCTTGTGCGTTTTAAACAGGCGTAGACAGTTGGCGCTGTGTCTGTCACTTGTTCCGCTCGCGTCTCTCAAATTTATTGTCGCGCGATGATCTATTGCTAACAGAGCCCTCTTATTGTGGTCAGATCGGTTATCAATCCCGGTTTCCCGCACCCTTGATGTATAGCAGGACAGCCATCGTAGCGAAGCAAAGCGCGTCTTTCAAAGAACGTAGCTTCTTACTGAAGGCGGCGCACTACTATATGTAGTGTATACCATCTTTATAGCGACAATATGTTTTCCTGGTGTCGCGGTGTGAAGGAACAACAACACCGAAGAGGTGCATCGCAATCCCTTGCACTTCCTGAACTAATTCAAGAGGCGCCGCAATTATCCACGTTTGATTCAGTTGCAACGTGGCTGCACATGTTGCACTGTCATTCGCTTCACACGGTGCACGCACCGTGCATGCACCACGCCTACTCAGAACGCCCTGCTCTTCCGGCAAGTGTGCCGATGGACTCGTGCAGGGAATGTCGGGCTCGCTCCGAACGAGCTCGAAACTGGTCTGAAATATAGTTCGCGAAGTGCAGCCGAATCGAATGGACATAACTCTCGATTGATCGGTGCGTGTTTTTGCACGTCCGAAGATAACACTGGAGCCATGAGAGACGCCGAACAGCGCAGGGCTCCAGACTAAAGCTGACCGCCTGGGACTTTTGAGCGTGCACCTAAATCTAAGCACACGAGCATTTTTGCGTTCAGCCCTTATCGTCCGCCGCGGATTGAAAACAGAGCCGCGACCCCGTCGTGCAAGGCAGCAGAACGCCACTGAGCCACTGCAGCGGTTCTGAACGCTTGGAGCCTCGACATCACACAAAGTGAGGCATCTACAATAAAATGAGTACGTCGAGAAGCCACACGCCACGCTTATAGCGTTCATGCATGCGGGTGCCAATGGAAGGCACACTTGAGTGACGTCACGGCTTCACGCGTACAGGCCTTGGCCGTGTCTGCAGGTGCCCGTGTGTTGTTGTTGGACCACTGTAGTATAATGGCCTGTGTGTTGCTTTTGGAGCACTATAAATAAAAAAGATGATGGGGTTTTATTTGTCAAAGCCACGATTTGATTATGAGGCGCGCCGTAGTGGGGGACTACTCCGGAATAATTTGGACCACCTGGGGTTCTTTAACGTGCAACCAAATTTAAGTACACGGGTGTTTTCACATTTCGCCCCCATCGAAATGCGGCCGCCGTGGCCGGGATTCAATCCTGCGACCCCATGCAAAGCAATTTACATAATTCTTACTAAGCAACCAAGGCGGTTAGGACCTCTATACAGGGTGTCCCACGTGACTTCAGTCGAAGATTAGAAATATGCGAATGCCACCTATAGCTAGACAGAACCATGGTAATGTTGTCTGTCGGACACTGGACAGACTGAGACTGGACTGAGAACACAGTTCTCAGCATTCGCATATTTTTAGACTCTGGCTAAAGTTAGCTGGGACACCCTGTCGATATAAATGTCCGAAATGTAAGCGTCCATGGAACGGCCCGCAAAGAATCTCACCCCGAGATAGGTCTTCTCGTGCTTGTAGTAGTCGATGTAGGCGCCCCAGAAGCCCACATGCCGTGCGAACCCTCGCATTGTGGGAGTGTACTCCTTTTTGAAGAAACCGATGTGCCACTGAAATAAATGGTATGTTGATCATATCCAGGGTCGCATATATAACGAGCGAGTATATATATATATATATATATATATATATATATATATATATATATATATATATATATATCGCCCGTCTCTTCCTTTTTATTATATTTTCAGACAATTTTTTTTATTTTACTTTAAAAGCCCCTCACCAAGTTTGAGCACTGTTAAACGACAAGCGTGAAGCGTAAATCACGCGGTGTAGATCGGGGTTGCAAACATTATAGCGATGTACGCCGAGAAAACAGCTGAAGATTCAAGCAAAAGCTCGCACGCTCTTTCATTGCGATAGCAATTGTATGAACACTTGAGGTGACTTTCCGCCGTCGGCGTCACCGTGACGTTCTGTAAAGTCCAAGTGCGATAACGTCGCGGCCGCGCGCCATATGCTGTAAGTGCAAGCGGAAGCTTGCAAAGGCAAGGCAAAAGGATGGTAGCTTGATGCGGCTATGTCTTCTCGCGTTCGCAAGGGAGGAAGGGAGGAAGGCGGGAGAGTGCGCACCGTCTTCTCACGCGCTCAAAGGGAGGAGCCGGGAGATATCTCCTCTTCTGCTCCAGCTGCGGCGGCTGAAAGCGGCCGCGCATTTCCTATCTTGGAGGCAACCTGCGCTGGGTTCGAAGGCTAGCCGACCTGAGATAGCTGATGGCTTCGTGTGCGCTGTGTTCTCGCGCACCTACAGTTCGTGTTGAAGCGAGAGGCAGCAAGAAGGGGAATTCGCTCGCCGCTGCTGCCGCTCTTCATCGCGCCAGCGTTCCCACAGCGAGTGTCTGCGGTCATTGAGTGAGGTCGCGCGTGACAACGTGCTTGTTAATTTATTTAGTAAGAGAATTCTTACAGCTGCTTATACAGCTGATAAAACGATTAATCTTAGTTCGTATAGCTGTCTAAAAATTTGCTATCGCAACCAATCCTTCGCCTGCCGGGCAAATTTGACTTTTTTTACTTGAAGGAGCCACTTGGCCTGTGAGCGAGTGGTTATGGAAATGCGCCGCGCACCAAAAAATGAGACAAAATAAAGGAGGCAGGGTTCGCGTGTGTCGGGAAGGAAGTACACTCTTAGACAAAATTACACCCTTGGTTCGTATCTTGCCATACAACGATAATCGTCATATGTCTTGTCCGCATTTCCTTTTTTTAATGCTGCTAGCCCGTTACTGCCAAGTCACGAACGGCATGCGCGTTATCAGCATTACAGATCATTCTAGACAGGAAAGTAGAGAGCGCAGCGTTTTCAAGAAAGGAAACGCAAGTAAGACAGATGACGATTATTGTTGCGTGGCAAGATACACGACCTAAAGGGTGTACATTTGTTTAATAGTGTGGGCCCTCAGCTTCGATATGAGAGACGATTAAGGTCGAGGAAATGCGAGAGAGTCTCTGGTGCACAGAGGGCGATCGCTTCCTCACATCATTGCTTTTGACACCTCATTTGCTTCTATCTTGACTACTAATGTACCTTTTTTTTTAGAAAGCTCTTGTGGCATAACGCTCCCTGCATTATCCTTAATTTACAACTCCCAGTATAAAACCGAAATTTCCGACGGGGTCTGCATAGTGAGGGGTCCTTTAGGATCGCCTTTAGTAGATAGCGCAGTTCCGCCTTTCCGGGTGATCTGGTAAGGCAGCCATTATTTGTACCGTGCAATTGCTGTTGTTGCCGTAAATTGCTTGCTGTTTGCGTAATGGGAGTACCTTAGATTTTAGGGGTTTTTTTTCTTTCCACCCCGGTAATAGCACTAGTGGGGCTGACAGTATAAATTAATTTAAAAAATAATGACAAATGAAAATTGCAGTATTAAGCTTTCTAAATATGTTCACTAATTATACTCTTAGTTATCAATTTTAGGGTACTGTTGCAATTGCAGAATTTAAGTTAGGTGGTAATGCATTAAGTCGTATTCATCTAGCATAAATCCTGACGGTTCTAAACAGTCTCGAGATATCCGCCTCCAAGATGTGCTACGGCACACAGCGGATCTTCTACTTAGTTTTGTCCCGCAGGACAACAGTAAGGTAGGATGCTTTTGGGAAATTATTAATTAACTCACGCCAAGCAGAAAGAAAAGCGATCAATTTCAAGAAATGGCCATCGTAGCCATGTGCGAACAAAAATAAATGCAGAAATATCTCGAAGTTTCAAGCTCGACACTTCTGTGACGCTATAGTTTGTTTCAGTTAATACCTTTCCCAGGTGATGAGTGGCATATCCGAGGTCTGTCAACCACTGGGGCAACAGTGTAGCCGAAAGTGGAAGCCCTCTCGGTTCCTCGTTGTAGATGACTGAATGCTGTAATCCTGCAAGAAAGTTGCAAACCCGGGATACATTTATTCATTTATCATCTTTACCCACAGTCATGCATACCAAAACTATACTCAGTATCAGCCTATGTGCTGGGGTACCTTAAGAAGGTACTTGTAGGCCCTTTCTTTTGAACTCCATTGAGAAAGTTGGTTTTGATACGAAACATGCAGGGTGTCTTTTCTTTTTTAAGACAAGCTCTTCTTTGGCGACTTCACATGGGTTTGGTGTAGTGGTATCTGTGTATCTGAACTTTTCGCCAAACAACCGCCCTTTCGCGCCTCCAGAGTGTCCTAGCGAGTCGCAAAAGGTACCGAAATGCAGGTCTCAACGCGACAACAAGAAAAAATTACTCGCAGAGATGATAAAATTAAAGACACTGGCATAATTAGCGTCAATATAGTCGAAAAATTAACCAGATTGTACCATAGACTATGCTATCACCGGGATTGGCACACCTCGACTCTTGGTAAAAAAAATAATAAAGGCGTGTCAATAAAGTTCACGCAATAACGTCGACGTACATGCGCGTAAGAAAGCGAACGAAAAATTTCGATGCGAGTAAAAAAAAAAATAGAGGGCCCGAAAAAAAAAACGTAATGTCTAATAATAAAAAAAGTTTATTTCACCACCACAATATACATGGTGGCCGAGGGCCCATAGTAAAAGCTGCCTCGTGTACAGCTTCACTTGGCCATGGACACCCGGTCGCGAACTTTGGCCGCAAAAAATAGTGAGGAACACTTTCAAATTACAGTACATATGTGTGATACAATAGCACATATGATCGCGACAGGTACTTCCCGCATGAAAGAATAAATGACATACATAAAGCAACGAAGAGAACAATGCAGTAATTTGCTTTATAGATACAATGGTATGTCAGTCAGTCCGTCAGTAAAAAATATTCTCACAGCTTCTTGGACGAGGTGGTCTCAAGGGCAATATTGTTGTAACAAAGGGCATTTAGAAGACGTGGTAGTATATATTCAAGTGCTTGGTAGTCATATGTTGTTCTGTATATTCTAATATGCCACTGATCGACATTTCTAGTGCTGTGTACTTTGTAGCTTTGTTCAGTGTTAGACAGTTCATGAAAAAAAAATGTATTATTAGTAATCTCGCGCTTCAAAGCGTGGCGTAAACGAAAGTTTTACAGTTTAGCCATCGTATGTATTCTATATTTAAGAAAAAGTTCTTGCGTGTGGAATGCCCTAGGAACATTTTATTATTCTCAGAAAGCTTTTCTGCAATATAAGCAACTTTTTGATGTTTTCTTCTGACGTTTTCTCCCACACTAAATTACTATAATTGAGGCGAGAATTAAAGAGCGAATGATACACTACCAGCATTGCTCTTGGTGGCAGTAGTTGACGACATCGACAAAGTAAACCAAAAATTTTGCGGCAGTTTGCTGGCAATAAAGTAGATATGGTCATTTCAGGTCATTTTTTAATTGAACACCCAGTGTTTTTTTTTTTAAATGTAGGTACTACATTTAAATGAACACTATTGAAGCAAATGTCTTTTGTTAGTGTGAATTTCTTATGTTTTGCTCTAAAGGTGATTGATTTTGTTTTCACGACATTAATCTATAAACCACTCTTTTTGTGTCCATTCGTATAAATTTGAGAGGGCAGAATTCACAGTATATACTAAAGCATTTACTTCAATTCCTGGAGAAAAAAGCATTCTCGTCTCGTCAGCATATATTATATACTTTGCAGGTGTAAACATCGGGTAATGCAGGGGTAAAATGCAGGAGTAATTATGCGGGGGTGAAGTCGCAGCTTGGCTGTGATTACTTAGGTGGGACCGTACAAGAGATCATGCGTTACCTCGGCAGCCATAAAGATCAAGTTTTCGGATTAGTAATGCTTGATTCAACAAATCAAACGCTTTTGTAAAATCTACGAAGATGCCGAGAACTATTTTATTTTGATCAAGGTGTTTTATTATGTACTCTTTTTGATCCAATAACGCCTGTTATGTAGAACGATGCCTACGAAATCCATAGTGCGAATCACTTATAATATGTTGTTCCTTCTAGAACTTTGCAAAGCGTCTGTGAATTAGTTGTGAGTTAGTCCTGTGAATAATTGCCTAGGTCATTTTGTGACCTTTTTTATATATGACAGAGACGCGTGCAATCAGCATTTTAGACGGAAAGATGGCATCAGCAACGCACAAATTAAAGATATGCGTGTGGTATGGAAGCAGGATATCAAGGGCAAACTTAATAGGTTCTAATTGCATTCCGTCAATGTCTGCACTTGCAGTATTGTTAAGCGCCTGGAACACCTGTAGTAGTTCATGTTCTCCAACGGGGTCGATAAATATGGTTTCACTGTTTAAACGAATATTACTAAGGGAGTTATGCACGCATGGCGGGCTTGAAACGTCAACTAAATGCTGGTTGAATATGTTTACTAATTGTTGTCCTGATATCACAACCTCATTTTGCCTGATAACACTAATTTAATTATGAGTATTGGTGAGAGAAAAGAGACTGCTTAATATTTTTCTACGTTATCTTCATCCTACCTCTAGTAGAACCAAACTTGTGAGCAAAGTGCGCCTTTTTGCTCGATCAAGTTCTTTATTCAGGTGATTACGGCAGATTTTTAAAGCCTTCAGTACACTGATTTCTTTTGTTTTGATAAATTTCTAATAAAGTTTATGCTTCTGATTAATTTTATTCATCAGGTCAGGTGTGATCTACGGTTTGCGGGTACGGTGATTGCGCTTTGCTGTTTTTATAGGAAAACTTTCTTTACAGATACTTTTAATGATGCCTAAAAAATGTCATACGCTTTGTTCGGGTCAGTTTCGGGAAGCGTACAAGCACAATCAACATCTTCCAACGTGCTCATAAATTTAAGGAGATTTTTGGTGTTAATAATACCAAAACACACCCTTAAATCATTAGGCTTTTTCCTTGTGTGTTTAATACAGAGGAATATGGGTAAGTGGTAAATGATATAAGAAAAATTGTACCAGCTTTAAGACTGTCAGTTTCAAAATTCGTCACGAACACATCTAGTAATGACGAGCAGGAAGATGTAATGCGCGTTGGTAAATTAATAGCATTGGAGAGTCAGTTTACTTTCAGTAAAATGCCAAGATTTTTAGCATGAGTATCTGACACTAATAAATTATTGTTTACATCACCACCAAACAGCAGCTTTAAACAGTTATTAGCATAGGAGAACAGTAATTTAAGAAAACGAAAAACATTGGAAACCCAACCCTGAGGTGGACGATAACACACTACAAAAATCACATTATCGACACGAGTGGACAAAATTTCATAATCATATGTAGATGTAGGGAACATGGGTAGTAATTCAGGCTGCCATGCCTTCTTAAACAAAACACACGCACCACCACCGCGGTCAGAAGCACGGTTTAGAAAGAACGTTTGGTAACTGTCTAACCGAGTAACGTCTATTTCACTGGTGCACCAGGTTTCAGAGATCATAATGACATCAAACGACTCGTTGCAGCTTTGAAGTAAAACTGATAGCTGACAATGTAACGAAAATAAATAATGCAAAAATATCATGCAATTAAGCAACATGGCTTCATGCTTAATGCCCCAATTTTAGTACATATGAATACATATACCATGTACGTCGACCTTGTCTCCTTTCACGTCGACTTTGGTTAACACGTATATTTAGACTATACAAATTTTAAAAAGGGCTATGAGCATAGTGAACTTGGTCTTTTTGCAGAACACTTCCTAGACGAGGTGGACATAATTTGCCGCTAATAAAATGAGTTTTGAAAGACTAATAAAAAAAGAGTCAATATCCTTTTTTATTATACCTTTGGGGGTACTTGTTTATTATCAATTAGGAGGCAGTAACAATTTAATGTACCTCCATTTTATAAAGACCATGAAAATTGCACTTAATATGAGGTATTAATTATCAAATTTCAAAGCTCAATCTAGGCAATATCGAAATTTATTTCAGCTGGCTTTAGGTTCTAGTCGGTTTTTTTGCGGACTACGTATATTGTGACATGTCCTTATTTATCTTACCCGACTTCAAGTCCGACTTTTTCGTTGTTGTTACCTCTCTGTTGTTCAGCACCGGCTTGTTCTCATTTTTAGTATGTATCTGTTCTATGGGAAAGCAGTAGTTGGTACCGCTTAAAGGCGCCAAGATATCCTGAGTATCCTGTAATTATAATAACATTACACTACTAAAATATACGCACCCTTTCGCTAGTACTAAGCACTTTAGTTATTAGCTAAAAAAAAAGCTTTCTGTCCCCTTGAACTCGATGACATACGCTTTTAGCGCTGTCTCGCGCACGAGATACCTTCAGTCGATACCCACAGATACGCATTTGTTAATACGCAAGGTCCGCGCTGGAGCCGCACTGACAGAGTGGTGAACCATAGACGGAGAACAGGATAACCGTAATTATATACGTCTGATACACAAGCGGCAGAAGACAAAACTTCTTCAACA